>NC_138656.1:82942367-83542367 GCF_964273445.1 Streptopelia decaocto
CATAGTGCCAGATTTGTGGCAGCTTCCAAAACCAGAATTTCTTAAATGTCCATACTTCCTTTTACAGTTTTTTAATTAGCCTGTGCAGGTCCCTTAATTTTATCTGAATCAGACATGATAAAATCAAATTACAAGCAAGGCTTTGGTTTTATTTGCTTTGAGTGAATGTCTTACTGGGTCAATGTTATACCATTTGAAATCGCAGAATACTACAAAATATATATAGAACCTTGAAGTACTGGAAAGAATCAAGAATTTTACTCATCTTCTAAGACAGAAATAGTAAGAAAGGCTTGTTTCTTTAAAAAAAAAAGTAATCTGAAGTAGACTTGAACTCTTTGTTAGTAGCAAGTCTGTATTGGTTTTTTATTATATCCATGATTAAGTTGACCACATAGGAGACCAAACAGTGTTTAGGCAAAGTTCTGTTTAGCATGGGCATTGTCAAATAATAAAAAAATGGGAGATAAAGTACAATACATTCAAGGACAGCGGGGGCTTCACATGTTGACAGGAGGGGCTTGAAATCTTGGATACATTGGTAATTACAAATCAGCAACCAGATACAGATATTGTAACTCCAGGCAAGTGAATGTTTTCCTTTTGTTAGATGTGAAGTTGACCTTTTTGTTCTGTAAATTAGAAAAAAGTTCTGGGCAGGGAGGAAGAAGCTGCAACTGATTCAAAATAACTGATGTACTTGATTTGCTTTCAGATCACTGTTTTCTGTCATCGAGTAGCATATCTGTTTTATAAACTAGTCTCCCTCACTCTCTGCTTTGAGAAAAAAAAAATGGTAACTGGCTGAAGAATCGTGAAAGTTAATTGAATCAGCCAAAATCTGCAGAACTGACATGATAGTTTGTTTGGCCCATGTTTCGTTGCTCCCTCCTCTCTTTTCATTCCCCCTCTTACGTGATTCATAAATTCTCAGTTTGGGCTGCGAGCTCTTTGTCTTCTCACCTGTTTGCAGAATGCGCCTTATCAAGGAGCACAAACTTGTTCTTACGCATGCCATCGCTCACAGAAAGGGAGCTTTACAAATAGTACCCTGGCGATAAAAATCAGAATCCCATACTCCTCTGTCCTCCAAAGATCACAGTCAGGATTGGGGCTGCACTTCTGTCGAGTACAGTGGAGTTATGAGGCAGAATGCAGATGATGTCGCACAGCAATTACAGAACAAATAAGAACAAGATGATGCAAAGGTGCGCTGTGTTGGGATGACAGCAGGAGGAGTGCAGGTTTGAATATATTAACTGCATTTATGGCTGTACTGTTATTAAAAGGAAGCGTGTGCTTCAAATTTGCTTACATTTTGTGGGATGTAAGAGTTGCAATTGAAAGTAAAGGGGTAATTTGTTTAGTTATTACCTTCAGGCATTCACCTGTTACCACAGTCCGTCTTGCTAGTTCTGGAGAAATGTAGGTGCAGGGCTGTGGAAACTAGTTGAGAAAGGGTGTTATGTGTAGAAAGAACAGCGCGGTGGCACAAGAAGGGGAAGGACAAATATTACCATGGTAGAAATATGCGTGCACAGCTGCCACCACTGGCATTGCAATGGAAGCAAGTAGATATACATTTTACCTAGGCACTGTGCTCTAGGTATTTATGCAATAGTGTTTATGTGAGGATATTTAAAATCTTTTTGTAACACTTCAGTTTTTAAAAACTATTTTCAAAGTGCGATGTTGAATCTAACCTCTAACTGTACTCTGGTACACTGAACATAATGTTGTACTTTCCACAACTAATACTCAGGATGCTCTTGGAATTTCTAATGTTGAATTTCAGAAACGAACTCAGCTTCATCTTTTTATGTGTTCAAGTGGCAGCCTTGGGCAGTCTCCATCTGTCAGATAATTATTCTAGGTTAGCTACTCATTTCTCCAGATTTTTAAAAGCTTTGCCTCATATCATCCTAAAATTATCTATATGCTTGCAAAATGGAATGTAAATGTAGCCTTGTATGTTTTATAGACCCTGTTCTTTTTTCTTGAACTAGCTGCCGCCTTAAAGCAGTCTTTCCAGTTGCTTATGTCAGCTATCTTAACAATTATCCACTCTGTTAAAGATCCATTTCTATCTGGAAGCAAGATCAAGAAAAGCTCCCAAAGACTGTATGCCCCTAAAATTTCCTTATCTCCCATGCACTTTGCTGCCCTATTTTACATTTGGATAGATATTGTATTCCTGTTTGGCTATGTAGCTTAGATTTCTTGCTGAAAATTGAGGGCTGAGGCCATCCCCAGCTAAACAACTACAAGGTGGTAGAATCTGAGAGAGGAGTGAGAGAAACAGGCAGTGGAAAAATAATCTGGGGCTTCAGGATAGCTGGCTTTGGCTTTTTCAGGGAACAGGTAGGTAGTATCCCCTAAAGTGCAGAGGGACCCAGGAGAGCTGGTTGCTCTTCAAGGACAGCATCCTCAAAATGCACAAGGACACAGAATTTTCCAGTGTGTAGGAAGACAAGTGTAGAGCAGACAGCTGGCTTGCTGGAATGGGGAATTCCTGAGTCAGTTCACACAAACAATGAAAGGTATGGAGGATGGATGTAAACAGGGACAGGCCTCGGTGGAGAACATAAAAACAGTGTTTGAGTGCAGAGGGAAGTAATTAGGAAAGTCAAAACCCAGCTGGAGTTGCAGATAAGTGGAGGACTTCTGTAGGTTCCTTTGTAACAAATGGAAGAATAAGGAAAACGTTTCACTGCTGATGCAGCAGGAGTCATAATGAGAAAAGACAGAAGGGCTGAGGGACCCAGTGCTGCCTTTGCTTTGATCTTGACTGGTCTTTGAGGTCCCTGAACCTTGTGGCAGAGAACAAGGAAATAAATTGCTACCAGCAGGTGAGCAAGTTCCAGTTAGGAACTGCTTAAACAAACTGAACCTCAGGGTACTGGAAGGCAAAGCTTTGCCGTTGAGGCAGCAGTTAGCCCTTGTGGCAAATATGGCCAGCTGATACCTGGGCTGCAGGTGGAGAAGGTGATTCGTCACCTCTCTTCAGCATTTGTGGGACAGCATCTGGAGGGCTGTGTCTAGTTTTGGGCTCCTCAGTATAAGAAAGACATTGATGCACTGGAGCAAGGCCAGTGGAGGGCCACCGGGACAGTGAGGGGATTGGAGAACATGAGGCTGAGAGAACTGGCTTTGGGATGAGAAAAAGAAGGCTAATGGCAGGTTATAGAGAAGATGGAGTCAGGCCCCTCAGAGATGCATGTTGCAAGAATGAGAAGCAAAGAACACGAACTGTAGAAGGACAGGAGGAGAAATTGTGTGAGAAAGGTCAAACACTGTAGTAGGACTGGCAAGTTGTAGAGTAGTCTCCATCATTGGAGATATTCAAAAGTTGACTTGACATGGCTGTGAGCAACCTGATACGACTTGGAAGCTGACCCTGTCTTGAGCATGAGGCAAGTGACATGTGAAGGTCCTCTCCAATCAGACTTATTGTATGGTTACCTATAGATCAGATCTTAAATATTTTGCAAATGATATGGAACTGTTAGACATTTCATTACTGAATATTTATAAACATTTTTGTTTTTATTTCTTCATGCTTTCTTTACTGTATATATTCATAGAAATTTTTCAGAATACTTGCTGTACCTACATTTACTTTACAAATTGTGGGATCGTTGTTGTAGGGAAGAATTTTGAGTTGCAAAGTAAAATAACATGCATTTTTTTATAAAGAGGAATTTCACATTGTTCTTTGTTATATGTTATAAAGGTTTGCCAGATGCATAATTTTAAAACTGTCTAATTTAAATAGGGAAAATATTCGTCTTCCTTTTGCTATATCTTGAACAATAAGTATGCTGCTCTTAGACTTAATAAAATCCAGTTGTGAACGTATTTTTCTTTTGCACCAATATAAATTAACTTTTTAAATTATAGAAGTTATTAGAGCGTATTCTCGAACATCCTGTTCAAAGTGTTTTTAATGGATTTTATAAATTGATATGAGCTTCTTTGAAATGCATTTTTGCTTGTGGTAACTATTTGTTCTTCAGACGAGGAGTATTTGCTAGATTTTATAAGTATGCTATAAATGATACCTTAATTCAGAATATTCTTTCCTGCATTAATTGCCTACAGTCTGTATTAGTATTCAGTTGTTTGGGTTTTCTTTTTTTAGTTTGTTGCTTAATGAGATTTTATTGTCTGTTTTCTTGAGTTTACAGATCGGTACATTAAAAACCTTGTTTGGAAAAGAGCGTTAATATGAAATTATTAGAGATCTGAATACTAAGTATTTTGCCGTCGTGTTTGGAATGAGAGGAACATGTACTTATGGAAAAAAACCTCAGCTGAGATGAATTCCTTGCATGCTGTAGTGTATTTCAAAGAAGAATAAAGCAAACTGAGAGGGGAAAAGAATTAACACTGTGGTAGAGTAGAACGAACAGACTGGGCAGCCAGAGATACTGTACTGTTTTGTACTCTTCATTGGTCTTATTCCGAACACTATTTTATGCAATTTTCTGATAATACCAAACTCACAAATCATAAAAGAACAGATATAAGTACTAAATAATGAATATATTGAAGATAAGAATAATTCATGACAGTCATAACTCCAAGAGTACCTTTCTGTTTGCTTTGATACCATCAGAATGTTTTGAAATTGGTTTAGGAACCTGAAGCCCCGCTTTTTGTGGCGTCCTGAATTCACAAGTACATTGGAATCAGCAAAACATGTCAACAAAATAAATGACCCTGATGCAGGTTGTTTGCATTTCTGCCATAACAGTGTTATCAATATGGTATGCATACAACTGTGGGCTTCTAAAATGCGGGGGGATTATCAGCAGTTTCACCTTCCCCTTTGATAGCCAAGAGAAACTCTTGGTACATGCGCTTATCTTACAACCTCAGAGACATTAGAGAAGAAACCTACATAATTATTTTTTAGAATAATTATCCAGTATCTCTGGTTTTGTAGGGATCCAGGTTGTGATTTTTGTTTTTAAAAAAATATGACAAAAATTGTCGTTTTAGGGGATATTTACATTCCGAAGAAATAAATTAGATTTTTAATATCTGTTACTTTAATGACCTAGGCTCTGCCACAAGCTTGGTAGTTCACACTTGCCATCTTTTTGGCTAACACCCAGCTTGTACTTTTTTCTGGGAAAATATGCTTATCCTATTGTAGAAACACATGAAAATCAGAGAGACTATAGATGCATGTAGCTGTCAGGGAGAGACCAGTTTGCATAATCAAGGCCTGATGAGTCAATGAAGAATCCATATTGTTACTTACCTAAATAACAGGGAAAAGAACAGTAACTACTGGGTATGGAGCTTGTGCACTTTGAAAGGGAACATCTACTGCTTTGTAAAAAGCCTTTAATTGTTTTCAGTAGAGTTTTGGTTCCATCTGACAACAGATGTAAGCATGTCATCCTACTAGAGCATCTTACAAAGGCTAGAATTCCTTATTTTCATACAATTTTCATACTTTCTTGCTTTTTAAAAGGCAGTTTCATGACAGTGCGTGTGAAGTACAAAGACAGTTTTGTACTGAATTCTGTTCTGAAATGAACTTCAAGGCTTTTATCTTAAAAACATGGAAGATATGTTCACTCACAGGACCTACTTCATTTTTAGCATCATTGTGTATGTGAGAAATAAGCATTTATTTCAACTTTGAAACCCAGATTTCCAAGGTTGTAAGCTGTTTCAGCATCATATGAAATGAATCAGATTTTTTATTTATAAATATATGTACCTACATGCATATATGTGTGTGTGTGTTTATACACACAAAAGTGACAGATGCTGCTTTATGTTGTACAATTAAAAACACAAACACAAATGCAAAAGAATTCCCTTGGCTGTTATGAATCAAAACTCTTCTCTTTTCCTCCTCATGTTTGCATGTGGGAACTCCATCCTCCTTTTGTCTTCTTAATTTTAATGATTATCCATTTTATTAAACCTGATTTTGCTATTTCTAATTCTCAGCTCTTGTCATATATTTCTTAACTGGTCATTCTCAGCTTTCCCGTTTTGTTATTTTTCCTGCTTAAGCAATATGATTTTCAATGCCTTGGTTTCATGGTTTTAAAGGAGGTAATGAACTGATTCTGCATCTGTGCTCTACCAACTGATGTTCCATTGCTTGACTATGAATGGTAGAAAAGTTGTGACTAATAGACAAACAAATGCCAGTGTGTTGCTCTGCTTTATATGTATAAGCTGCATAATTTTTTAATTACCTCATTGCAAAAGTTACGTATGTGGATATACAAAAGCACGTGGAATATTGGGGGGTTTAGGAACAATTCTAATCTTCTTGGAAGATTAAAAGCATCCTTATTCAAATGCTACTTATCCTACCTATCGTCAGACCTCCTAATGTCTGAGAGATAAAACAGTAAGAGGCTTTATGCTACACAATTTTAATGAGGTCGCTATTACATACTCCCCAAAAGGAATGCATATATCTGTATCAGTTTTCAAGATGGGAAAAATGAATTGTGAAGTGAAGAGAAAGCTCGCTCGGGGCAGCATGGTGTGTTAGTAAGAAAAGGACAGTCCACAGCTGTACCCAGCAGATGGCATTTTTCCCCCTTCTAACAACTAAATGTTTTCAAAGCTCTAATATTTGGCTATTTTCATACTTTAAAGTAAAGCCTTTTTTCACTAAGTATTAGAAGATTGCACTGTGAGCAAATATTTTTCAGCAGATTATAAATTATATATAATGTATGTGCCTCTAATTACAGGATAGAGTCAACTGGCATGAGCAGAGTGAAACAGGATAATGAAATTGATTATTTTATTTTTTCCCCCTTGAGCCTGTATATCAAAACCATCGTGTCTCACAGATGTTTATGAAAGCACTTTACTCTTCTGGTGAATGGTAAAGCATCACATCTCAAATGGTCAAGTTTTTAATCATTTTACTCAGGAGTGCAAAATTCTGCTTGAAAGTGGATATTCGATGGTAGGAGATCAGTGGATTTGGGGAGCAGAGCAGGACAGATGGACTCAAAAGTGAATTGGATATCTCTGAACTGCTCTCTCCTCTCCATAAGGGAAAATTCACTACGGGCATGGTTAACCTTTCCCAACTAATTCATTCAAGAAGAGGAGCAGAAATGACTCTCAGGACTCACTGACCAAGATGTTGGTCCTTAGTTTCTGCACAATACTCTGAGAAAAATCTCCACATAGCAGCTTTCCACTCAAGTTTGCTGTACTTAAACAAAACCAACAACAAAACCACTACCACCCAAACTCTGAGGTGCTGTAGATGCCTACCAGTGTCCTACATAAGGAAACACCCCTGATAAGCTTAGACAAAGGTGGGTTTTATTAAAAAGTGGTGAATGGAGAAAGGATGGTGTACAGTGAGGAGGAAACAATAACCATTGTTTCAACTGCAGTGAAAACAGACTAGCTTGGATGTACAGAACGGACTGGGATATCGGAACAGTTGCAGAAAAACTCTGCCATGTGTGTAAGCTTGAGAAAGTTGAGTAAGAAATAATTTTGCAACTCTCACAAGCCCTCAAGTATGAAATTGCACCCTCTTTCCTCACTCAGACTTATTCAGCATGTGTGTCTTCATAATAGCTTGATGAACAAGAATTCTCTAGCTTGTTTAAAAACCCTTATTCCTGCATTCTCGTCCTAAGGAAAACAATTATCTTCCTTTCTTTTAGTTTTCAGATGTCAAATACAATAATTACATTCTAGATTAGCTTTGAGTGATTTATACCTGACTGAAGTGCCTGTTTGCTGTCAGATAGTAAATTCTCTCCCATAGTAACAAGGTGGTGTTGAAAGTAGCTTTGAAGAAATGAATGACCTATTTAATTTTTGAACAGATAAAGGATTTCTCTGAAGGAACAATTAAAACTTGATTTTGCAGCATTAGTATTAATTGTTGTCTGATAGATGTTCTTTTACTGGTTCAGGAAAGTAAGTGTGTGCATATAAAGTAAACCTAGAGCTAATTCTTTTTCTGTGCATTTTAAATCAATCATGGATAAATCTTCCAGTGAAGGTGCTGGATGTGAAAAATTAAAGGAATATTCAGAGTTTGAAATTAAATATGTTAGACAAAAATGTAGAATAGTAGGAACTGTCGAAGTAATCCCATTGTCACTGGCCTGTGCTTGTGAACTGCAGCAGAGGAGTATTAAGGTTACAACCTAATGTCCAAAAGAAACTGAATTCCTCCAAAAAGAGTAGATGCCAGGGGCTCTGTGTTACTTGTGTTGGGACAGGTAGATCCAGCACATAGATCTGTAGTAGCCAAGTTATAGAATAGCTTGTAAATTACTTAAATAAGCTCGTAAATTACACTTCTTTTAAAAAACAAGTTGTAAAAGAAGATGAGAGACGTTTTGTCGTCGGGTTTCCTAACGGGTGTAAAACTTGACAGCAGGGATGTGTTAAAATGTAGGTTTCCTATCATCTGTTATGGGAATATGTGTTCTCTGAGTCTGCCCTTTTCTCTCTTTGCTTCTATGGTACTGTTCCCATATAGACGGAGGTTTGTGTTCCTGCTAAAGTTTTAATCATTCTCCTTTCCTTCTCTCACCCATATTTGCATGTGAGTCTTCAGGGTTGGTTTCCAAGTAAATATGAATATTTTTCACTTGCTGTCAGCTGCTACTCCAAAAATGATTAAAATCCTGGTTAAAATGAATAGGGTTTCCATTAAATAACTGGAATTCCATTCCTCTGTGCTGATTGTTAATTTTCTCTCTCTGATGTAGGTAAGACTCGGCATATAGGAAGAGGCAATAGCTTATGTTCTTTTGTTATGCTCTTCATATATATTTAAAAAATAGCCACATTTTGAGACATCTAAGTCTTTCTTGATACATGAGACTAACTTGCATGCTCCAGTCCTTTTCCTTCCCAGCTATATCACTTAGTCTAAGAAAACCTACGACTTTTTCCTAAAGACTTTGTCTTAATCTGAAATCAGACCTGAATTAAGTTCACAGGGTTTATCATGAGCAATGTGATGGTTTTTTTCTATAGTACCTGTAATTAATTGCAGTTTACTATATTACTTTAAAAGGCTTGTTGTCTGCAGGTAGCTTACAAAACTGCCATGAGGATCTCCTGCTTGGAAAATCAAAATATACGGAACCATGTTGCAATATTTTTTTTTAGCAGGCTTTTTTTTGGCAAGGGTAAAATATAGTCCAAAAGGACATACAAAATTGCTTGCGGTAAAAAATGATGTCTTGGAGGCATATTCCAAAAAGGAAAAAGAAAAAAAAAACCTCCTTTACTGTACATTTGTTAATTAATAACTTAATAATTTATGTTACATAAATCTTCTCAGAAATAGATGAAAGAAGAGACAGAGCAGGTCATCCTGATACCAGTTAAATCAGTAGTTATCAGCCAGGGACTGGAAGTAACTAATTTTTTGTCCTATGCAGTTAGCATTTAATCATAATTGCTCTTTCACTTATGCCCTGCATAATAAAAATTCATAATTCAGGACAGTAAATGAAAAGATCCTCTCTTTCTGTAATAATAATATAGCAATTTTTATGAAGAATGCAATTATTTTTTCCCACAGTTTCTAGGAAAGATATATTTTCGCAAGTTGCTCATCAGCCAGGCCTCAGCTGCTTTCACTTTTTAGAGAGAGTTTTACAAAATAGGTTAATAATTTCAAGTAAAGTCTAGAAAGCTGGCATTGGAAGAGACGAGGAATACTGGTAGCATAGGAAGAGCTTGCAAAATGGTTGGATTGGACCAAACATTTTGTAGAAGCAGCTCCTGAAGATTATTATGTTTCCTGATCCTCTTTTTCAGCCAACGTGCAGACAAGTGGGTCCGGCTGCATGGGACTTCTTGGGGTGTTTGTGGACTTGGATATGACTGTACCCCGAGTGCCTGGGAAGGAGGGAGCCTGGCTGGTGCTGCCCGTGTTTTCAGTAGCCTCCTTGGGTGATTCTGTGATTCTGTAGGTTTATATTGCTGTGGAGTTTGTGGCCGCTCGGGAGAAACTGGAACAGTAGTTTTCAAGCTGGGAGCTGTTGCTGTGAAGCAAATGTGTAGTGCAGAGGCACCTCAGAAGTTTTCGTTGTTGTTGTTGTTCCTAATCTGTTTTCTGTCTGCCCTCTGTTTCTGAGCATCGTCCCAGCACATTCCCACTCCCCTCCTGGCAGCTCCAAGGAAAGCATGCTTCCCCTCTCCACAGTTCAGAATTGGGATAAATGCTGCTAAATTTTGGAGAATGGAGAAGGAGAGTGGATGTATTAATAGGTGTGTGAGCACAAAATGTATTGATAGGAGACAGTCATCTTAAAAAGCCTGTACAAAACAGAACCAGGGAGTGGTGAAGTCAGAAGTAAAGGAAGGAAAGAATGGAGGAAAGGGTTACTGGGGGAGATGTGACACTTCTGAAGTGAAGCACAGCACCCTGACAGCAGAGCAGTGGTTTCCCTTCTAGAGAAAGCAAGCTTATGGGTAAACATGCTGATATTTTTGAGCAGAGTAATACACCAGAAAGACAGGGCAGCTTTACTGCAAATGCCTTCTAGATTCCAGGTACCATAATGAGTATTACACTTTTTGTACTTGGTACTAAAAGGTAATAGGCATTTCTTTTGTCACACCCAGGAAAGTACTTCAACTGTATTTCTTAATACTTCAGAATGCAGAATACCTCATTCTGGTTTTATTACTACCTGAAGAATTTCTGTAAAAGAAATTTAATTTAAAATTTCATATAATGAATATGCTGAGGGACTTAATTTTATAATGAACAGAGGAACTAAATCTTGCACCATCTGTGATGATCTCAGAAAGAAGAGTGAAGAATTCAGCAGAGTTCTTGAAATCTCTGACAGCCTCCTACCTTATTTTGGGTGGTAGGTTTGTTTGCAGCAGACGGGTGTTCTTCATGCATTCTGCTGGTGACACTTGTCCCTGGGGAGATGGCAGCTGGGTGGGTGTCACCCCCAGTCCCAGACAAACAGTTCATTGTTCGTTATGGGATTCCCCTCGGGACTGCGATCTGCTTAGTTCCATAGGAACCTGTACCTAAAAGGTTTGCAGACTATAACTCAATAATTCCTGTGATTGTGCGTGATTAATAAAATATTTATTTTTAATAAATCATTAAAGTGTTGTGGGGAAATAGGAAAAAAGATAAATCAGTTGGAGTGGTCTGGCAGTGCACATGCATATGGCTAAGGGTGCTCTTTCCTGAAGCCTTTGATAAGAAGGTGGGAGTTTTCATACTGATTCTATCGCTGATCCATGTAGACAAGTGAATTTTCTATTCTTTAATGTTTTATTTTAAAGATAAATTGTTAGTCTTTTTATGTGTTCAGTCCCTGTTTCTCTTGCACACCAGGGCAACATCAACGAGCTCCAGTCTAATTACGTGTTTCATTATGAAGTGTTTATCAGATTTGAATTCTCCCTCAATTGGCATAATTTGATCACTCCTTGTTCTTTTATTTAAGAAGTGAAATACAGATCACCTAATCTATCTTTGCTTTGCCGTGCATTGTCAAAAGGATACTGGTACCAACTGATTTACTTAGGGTACCTTATGCTGTGCTTCAAAGGGGTTGACAATATTCCTTCTGAGAAACTTTTGCATTCATAATTCAAATTTTTGCTGTATGATAGAGCCATCTCCACGGAATACAGAAGTGCCTTGTCGTTATTGCAGAGGAATTCCCTCTCAGTTTAGCCAACCTGCAGAGTGTCCTGTTCTCTTTTATTTGGAAGCGTTGGCTGCCAAAGCCTGGGGCTGCCGGAGGTGCTGCCGCCCCTGGTGCGGTTTCCCTCATGGTGCTGGGAAAACCAGGGAGCTGTTGGAGCAGCTGAGCTGCTGCTGATGGGCAGAATGGGGGCATTGTAGCCAGATGAGACCATCCCCATCGTAGCTTTCCTGCCGGTTCTTTGTCATGGTTTTTCACCAGTAACAACCTGTGTTCCAGCTGCTCTGATGGTTTAGAATAGTTGTGCAGGACAGGCGTTTGGTTTTATATTTTTATTTAAAAAATGGAAAGACCAAGGACAAAGGAATGACAAAACCTCACATGGAAAAAAAAAAAGTTCAATGAGCTTCGAAGTTAATCCTTTGAACGTTAGGAAATAGCAGAGTTCCAGTTGCCAGGTTTGTATACATTGTGATACAGTCCTTAATTATATGGGTAACTACCTTTCCCAAATTCGTACACTCAGGAGCACATATCTTTCACTGCAGAGGAAAGTAATACTGAGGTTGTAAGGGAATTTTAAGTATGGCATCAGCTTCCTTTCAAAGTGATGAACTTTGTAATCTAGCTAAAGTTGTCAGCCTTTGCTTCATAGCTTGCTTCATCAGCAGACTTTCTTTGTTCATGACTTCTTCAGATTACTAATAAATATATTAAACAGTCTGTTACATAAATTGAATAGTCACTTGGCCTTTGCCAAGATGAAAACTGACCATTTATTCTGCCTGTCCAGTCTCTTAATCGGGGTTTGATCCATAACAGTAAGTAGCCTCTACCATATAAAAGTACTTACTGTCTAGTTTTATTAAAAAATAAAAATAATAAATTGCTGTGGAAGGCTGTAAGAGAAGCCTTTTGGCAGTCTGCATCGATTATGTCAGTGTGGTGCCTCTCCTGTCCCCCACTCCTTTTTAAGCACTCTTTCATTAGAGTGATCAAAAGGGAGGCAGATGCAGCCGCAGTGTGAGCGCAGGGGCCGCGCAGCCTCCCGGGCGAGCCTGCTGAACAGCGCGCTGCTCCAGAACCGGCAGATATTACCCTATTTAAGTGTTAGAGGTTGGCATTTTGGTTATTTTTTTCTGTTTTGTTTTTGTTGTTGGTTGGTTTTTGTTTTGTTTTTAGTAGCAATTCGGAGCCTCCGTATTAAGAAACGTCAGAAATCTCGGATATGTTGCATCAGGGTTTGGTGATTTATTTCACCTTAATTATCAGTATATCCCCTGAGGTTTTCTTTTAGTACTGCTGTTTCCGCAGGCATTTCATTTTGGTAACTAAAAAAAAGCGCTCCTGACTAGGTGCCTTTATTTTTTTCAGTGGGAACAAACAAATCTAGTAGTTTTTCAGCAACCTCCCTGTAGTTGCTCCTTGTATTTCCACGTGATCAAGTGAATCTGATGATTTTTTTTGCTTTCTACCAGTTTTGTACTTGGATATACTTGAGATTTGTTTGCCATTATCTCACTTATTTCTTCTATATCTTATTTGTTGTTAGAAATCCATTTTTTCTCAAGTAGCTCCTGAGACACTTAAAACGTCTTTGTTTTGACTTTAAAATTCCTGTAATTAGGCTTATTATTTTATTGAAGTCTCCTGATATAAAGCTTCGTGTTGTGGTGTCAGTTCCTCACTTAATTCTGGCTGTTGAATTTGCCGGCGTTGTGATGTCTGTTATGTTTTAGAAGACGGTCAAGGTGGAAGGACCCTATAGGGTCCTAGACTAGGATTTATCCTAGACTAGGATTTATGGTGTTGCAGTGAGCGCGTGTGAGTGCTCCTGCTCTGTGAGATGTGGATAAACCCAGGCAGGGCTGCAGCACAGCTGGTGTCAGGCAGGTCCTGCAGCAAATTGGGAATAGCGCCGAACTGCCATCATGTAACTCAGTGAGGAAAGAAAAGGGTAATATTCAGAAAGAAAAAATTACATTTACTGTCAGAAATAGATTCTAATAGTGAATTTTCTCAGACTACGTAATAATCTCCCAAAGGAAAAGGCAAGCGGCCTCATTTGTCAGATAATTTATGGCTGGCCTGGCCAAATTGCTCATTATACTACAGGGAATAATATTCCATTGGTGGAGGAATGGGCATGATTATTTAATGGGTACTTTTTGTTTCTACTTACTTTTCCTTTCTACTTTTTATGGCTAAGTTATATGTAAATGTAGTCAAAATGCTTCTTTATGCGATTTGCCTTTGTACCGCAAAGCCTGGACAAATATTAAAATATTATCAGCACTAGACATAAACACAGCAAACAAAAGGCAGTGATTTGGGAAACATCTGATGTTGTGGTTTTATTTATAAAGTGCAAGAACGTTTCTTGAAAATCCTCCCTGTCTCTAAGAAAGCATTTGTGTACAAACACCTTCCCCCTCCCCGAAAACAAAACAAAGCAAAACAAAACAACAGCCAAACACTTGTTCAAAAATAATGCAAATTCCTAACTTTTACTTTAGTCAGTTTATTCTCTTTGACCGTGATCTAGAATCACTTGCAGACCACTACTTCAAATATGAAGTCACTTCATTTTGTGGTTTCGAGCCCTCTAAATGTAATTTTATTGGGCTTGGTATATAACAGTGGTGACGTTGTTCAGTGGAATTATGTCTTTCAGGGATCAGTTACTTCCCAGATTCCTATTATCAACAGACAGTGACAGACAGTGATTTACTGTAGGGAGTGAGGTAGTTCAGTGAAGCTTTTCAAGTATTACGCATAAGAGCTTTTCCTATGAAGGGCAATTAGCATATAACTGATATTTTTGCCTGAGTTTCATGTGTTTCAAAAAGCAGCATGCATATTGATATGACTAATAACACACGCTGTTGGAATACTATTGTTAAATTCAAGTCTGCGGTTTGTGCTAGCCACTGCATTTTTCCCATGGATATTACTTAAAATACAGTTTTATGTTAATTGCCATCGCCATTGACTTGGCTTGGGATATTCTGCAAATTCAGAATTCCCTGAATGAAAAGGCCTTACTTACATTTCTGTGAGATTTTTTTATTGCAGAGATTAATTTAGCATTGTAAAATTGTTTACAGTCTCTTTTCTATTATAACGCTTGATTGCATCCCTTTCCAACCTTTTTCCTCTCTTGAGTTCAAACCCAGGGTTTTTTTTTTTTGCATTTCTGCTATGTAACCAGCCATGCATCATATCTCTTCCAGTTTCTTCATAGCCTTTTCCATTTTGTGTCCTAACTTGAGGAATAACATCCTAAATCAGATATACAGTATATTTGCCTACTCTTTACCATTGTGATTATACTAGAATAGCTTATATTCATCCATGTATAAAGTTCTCCTGCAGGACTGGTGAGTAAAAAATTTTGCTATAATTGCTATATTATATATGTTTTGCTATAATATATTCATAGCCTGAAAAAGTGGTTGAATAAGTTAAGTGTCGAAAGCAAGAGAGAACTTCTCTGTTCTGTGAAGCCCCTGCTTTGCCATCGCCAATACTCTGTGTGCCGGGTTCACTCCTGCTTCTATGAACTCTCAAGTTCTTTGTCTCTTTATACTTTTAGAATAAAATAAAACTCATATTCTTTGTTAGTTTAAATTCAGAAGCTTATCTGTGCACTGGTATCAGCCTATTCCAGAATTTGTATTGATCCTTTAATACACTTTTATATTGCATAATACCTAGTATAATATTTTCACTATGTTGCTCTTTTGTTACTAAGCGAAATAAATTAATGAAATAATTAATGATCTTGAAAAAAAAAAAGCTTGTAGGAAATTAATTATTTTGACCTGACTCTAACATCAATTTTTATAATTATTTATTTATGCTTTTCTGACTTTCTTCTTGCTTTTTCTTTTAATTTGATATATATAAAATACATAATTAGCATTGAAAAGCAATGGGGAGCAATTATCATAAGCGAGAAGCACAATATAACTGAAATGTCACTGTAGTAGAATCCAGGTTATGGTTCAAGAAACTGCTTCTCTTTCCATGGCTAAGGTATTGCAGCAGACTGCACAGTTTCCTTCACTGTTTAAGTGAACACAAGAAAAATACACAATATGTATTATATTTTTAAGAGGATATCAGCAGCATTATGTGAATGTGCTGTCCTTTCTGCTGTGCCATGATGCTTTATTTGTGCTCATGTCATTGTGTCCAATAGTGACATACAAGGATAATTTCTTTGCATAATGCAATACAAAATTTTTAAAATTATGTATAACATGTAAAATATGTATAACATTATGTATAGAAGTTACCTTTATCTTCAAAGCTATATAAGAAAACAGTGTTTGAAAATCTAGTTATTGAACTTACGAAGGTGTTGCTTCTGTTCTTAGGGCTGTTCTTCAACCATGGTTGTGACTTAAAACAGTTGTTTCTGCCTAAAATGTGCAAATGCACCCAGAGTGATTTTTAGAGACAGCTACAAGCACATGTAGACCATAACAGTGGAATTCTTTGTATACGCTTATCACACAAAAAGTATGTTTTAAAATAAAATGTAAAAACATTCAGAGCATAGCTAATATTAGTCCTGATTTTATAGTTATTTTAAATATGAGACTTTACAATGTGAGTGTGGTCACAGTGATTTCCCTAAACTTTTATCTGACTGTGCAATTTATATTTTAAACAGGTTATATTTCATATTTGGCCTTAATCAGCAATAAATAAATAATTTAGTAATAAAGATACAGATGTGCACAAGGGTCAGTAGCCCCACTGAGTGTCAGGATTTGTTTTTTTCTTTCCATTTTGCTACACATCTATCCCACTCTTAATACGCGTCTTCTTGGACTGAAATCTGTTCACCAGCAACCTCTGTGAAGACTGCAAATGTCTTTCCGCAGCGTATGAAGGATGAAGTTGTTACATCAAATCCTGGTCCCATTGTAGCTAGTCGTTTTCGCTTTTGATGGTAAAATGGAACTAGTCCATGCATCTTAATCCCGTTGTCTCATCAGTGGAATTGGTGCTCCTGTGTAATCGTACCTGCTAGGGCGAAATCCATGCAGACACGAGGGGTATTTCAGGTATCAGTCCACCATTCAGATCAACTAGAAAAACCCTGCCTGACCCAGAGAGAGTTGTACCAAGTAGGAGAACAGACCACAGCAGGAGCTGCCTCTCATCCTTTGCTGAAAACACTCAATTCCATCATTAGTAGTACAGACAGATGCACACAGCTGTCATGCTGGGGTTTGGAAGTTTCTGCACTCAAATACTTTTCTGGTTATGTGATACAACAACAAAGTCTTGTTACGTCTAACAAAGCTTTGGTGGCAGGCTGTAGCACTTACTGAGTTCTTAAAAACAAACTCATCTAGAGTCAGACTTCTTGGTGGTTGCAAGAGCTAGTGAAAGAAGCAGGCAAGAGTCAGGAATAAAACCAGAAGTAATCTAGAGATCTATATGGAGTGCCGAACTATTCTTCAGCCACAATGTATGTCAAGATAAATTTTAGGATTGCCTAATAGAGATACTGCAAGATCGTGTTGGATAAATTGCCATCAGTTCTGGTATTTTGATGAGTGTCCTTGTGGAGGCTGAAGGAAGAAGCCACACGTGGTGTTTCAGAGGGGTGGTGAATAGCCGAGGCATTGCTGTGGGCAGCTCTGCCTGCCACCCACTGCCTGTTCCATGGCAGTTTTCACCCTGAAAAAACAGACAGATCCAGCCCATACGCCTGTTTGTTGCGCGTTGTTTTTCTTCGGCACATTCCACGTTTCCAATGCCATTTTCCTTGCCTCTTTTCAGCCCTTCTACTGCACATGCTGCATTTTTCACTCCATGCTCTCTGCTTTCCGTGTGTCTCTGACCTCTGTGCCATTGCCTAGGGCTGCAAGTCTCGGTCTGTGTTCCTGCATGATGCGCCACCAGTCTCACCACAGAGCAAGCGCAGGAGCTGCTGCCTCGCACAGGGGCAAGTTACCGCGTTCAGCTCACCTGCAGTAACTTGCTCCTGTGAGAGGTGGCGGCTCCTGGCTCCACCCTGCTCCTTTATTTCTCTGCATGCTCCTTTCTGGAAACCTCCTTCTATACTCTGCACAGCGGGATAAGGATCCAGGTAGCCCCGAGGGAAATTTCCAGCTGGTTTGTGTACAAACTGGTCAGAAGTTATGTTTTCAGCTCCATGGTTTGCATTGCCGTGTTTAATAGCCTGAGTGGACTTTGAAGGCAACCCTTGGAGGCTGAAGGGGTTGGTGTTTGGGGTTCAGGTTTGAGGGCTGTCCTCAAGGCATAGCTCCCATCAAGACACAGAGGAACTATTTGACACCTTTTCTGCCCTCACAAAGTACAACTTCGTGGCTGGAGCATCAGTGTCTTGGTGACCTTTGCCTGAATATTGTCAAGAATATCTTGAAATACCCACCTTCATCTTAGCAGACAACTCTTGGTGAGTTGCTGGGAACAGACCATGTGTGGAGAAAAGGAAACAATCAGGCTTCTTTGAAATGTGCTGCCCTCATACTGCCCATAGCCAAGGGTCGCTCTGCTTCCTGTGGCCACAGGCAGTGGGAAAGGGCTGATGGTACAGGGACTGTCCCAGCCCCTGAAGTGAGGTTAGCTGTCCTCAGGGAGGGTGAGCTCTGTGGTGAACCAGTCTCTGCTGCTCCTGTAGCCCTAATCCACTGTTCTGCTCCATCCCAGAGCTCTACCCCAATGCTTTCCAGCCCAGAAGGCTCCATTGTCACTCCTTTGTACCTCTCATCCCTTGTGTTCCATGTTCCCTGCCATGTCATGCTGCCTTATTCCAAGTTTCGTTTCACTTCAGCCCTTAACCCTGTCCTGCATTTCTTTGCATTTACTCACTGCACATCGCTGTCACTGTTGCTACCACGTTTTTTTGATGACTGTACCTGAGTGTGCCCCACTCTTCAGTGAGCTTCCCCCGCAAGCAGCAGTGCCTGGCTCCTGCACCTTGGATTTTGAGAACATTGGGTATATTTTATGTCCCAGAAAATCCCAGATCTAGGATTCTGAAGGCAGAAAATAGGTAATTTGGCAGTAACTATACGACATCATTTTCCTAGTACTGGAAAGGCCTTTAAGACCTTGACATTATATTGGCAAAAGTCAGAAATGGTCTGTCCTGACACTTCTTGGGTTTTTTTAACGGTACATCCTTAATAAGCGTTTTGGGTTAGAAGTCTACTCAGCTGGGTGTATTAGGACAGGAGTGTGGGGAGTGTAATGTTACATAGGGACAGCACATCTTAAAGAACCACTGCTTCTTGGAGTGATGTTTATTCTGCTTACAGAAAATGAAATGGGACTTGTGTTGAGAATGTATTGAAGAAGAGGCTACAAATAAAATGCGTGGCAATCTGTAAGCTAATTGATTGGTTGAGGCAACTTGGTATATTGCTACATAGTTTCAAGTAAAAGTAAAAATATGTATTGAAGTACCAGTAGGCATTTGCGGTTTTGACAATTGTTTCTCATAATTTTAAGGTAATTATTTGAATGTGAAATTCAAATGTTATAATTGCGTGGTGAAACTGTCACCACTGTTCATAGGCTGGTATTGATTTTGGCCAATTACAGGTGATGTCCAGGCAGGGTAGTTGTTGAGTACCACTGACAGTGGTTGGATACTAGAACTGTGCAAATGTAAAATTTGGTAAAAAATAGAAGACTGACATTTTAAAAGAGAACATTGGTGTAAAGAAACATAGAAGTGCTTATAAGCAAACCTGCCTACCATTCGAAAGCCTTCAAAGACAAAGAATAATTAGTTGAGAGAATATCTGTATCAATTTAAATACGTTGAGGTTTATGGTATAAAGTTAATTCTAGGTACCTAAAAATGATGTTGTGGTAAAGAACTACAAGAATGACTTTATAATTTGAACTTTCTGATTGGTGAGGAGTACATCTCAATAGTAATTCAGAAATCAGTCATGCTCAGTTCCTGGGGGTGAGATGGAGATTGACACATACTCCTGTATCTCACCCCTCTCCTCGTTGGCACATGGTTTTTTGATGCTGCCACTGGTGCCTCCTGAGGGAGCAGGAATGCTCTTGCAGCCTGTCCAGAACCCAAACAGTAATTCTTGCCACAGTCTGCTGACCTCTTCTGTGTGAGATCAGTCTCTGAAATATGGAGATTATGGTGATAAGAAAAACCCTGGAGTAAAAAGAATGTATACTAGTAATGAGATTTGGAATTTTCAATTGCTCAGATGACTTAGGGGTGGAAAAACAGAGTGTTTCAGGACATTGAATTATGATAATATTGAGATGCTCATTTCAACCTCATTGAGTGCTAATATGGAAAACTGACTGGTTTTACATGTTGGTGATATAATTCAGAACTTCAGAACTCAAGAGGAATCTTGAAAACTAGAGAAACAAATAATGAAACCTTTTATTTAAGCAAAGGACAGTTACAAATAACTTTCTATTCCCTAAAAATTTTGCTAACATTGCACTGAATTAACATTGCCTTTTTGAAGTGCCATGTGAATACAAGTGAAACATTGTAAGTAAAATACTTTTCAGCCGAGGCAGTGGAAGGTAAATAAATAGTAATAAACTGGTCTTGTGTCAATATCCATTTTATTAAGGAAGCCAATTCTTACAGTTCATTTGCATGTTTTTGGTGTATATCAGTGATAGCAAGTTAAACTGTGCAGACAGCTGTGTGGTCTTATGAAAGATGAGTCTTAAGGTTCCCAAGATGTTAATTACTTCTGGCTAAAGCGTGTGGAAGACAAGATCCTGACACAGCTGGTGAGGGAGCCAACTAAGGAAGGCACCCACGGGACCTGTTGTTTGCAAACAGAGAAGGACTTGTGGGTGATGTGACGGTTGGAGGCTGTCTTAGGCACAGCACTCATGAAATGATTGAGTGTTTGATTCTTGGAGAAGTCAGGAGGTGGGTCAGCAGAACTGCTGCCTTGGATTTCTGAAGGGCAGACTTTGGCCTGTTTAGGAGGCTGCTTGGTATGGTCCCTTTGGGAGACAGTCCTGAAGGACAAAGGAGTCCAGGAAGGCTGGTCTCTCTTCAAGAAGGCAATCTTAGAGGTGCAGAAGGTGGCTGTTCCTGTGCACTGAAAGAAAAGCTGGCAGGGAAGAATGGCCTGGATGAACAGAGAGGTTTGGCTGGAACTCAGGAAGAAAAGGAGGATTTATGACCTTTAGAAGAGGAGCAGGCAAAGCAGGAAGACCACAAGGATGCTGTGAGGTTATGCACAGAGAAAACTAGAAGGGCCTAAGCACAACTAGAACTTAATCTGGCTACCGCCTTAAAAAAACAGTAAAAAATGTGTCTATAAATACATTAGCAACAAAAGGAGGGCTAAGGAGAATCTCTATCCTTTATTGTATGCAGGGGGAAACATCGTGACAATGGGAAAAAGGCTGAGGTACTAAACACCATATTTGCATAAGTCTTTATTAGTAAGTCTGATTGTCCTCTGACCCCCTGAGCTAGAAGGCAGGGAGCAAAATGAAGCCCCAGTAATCCAAGGAGAAATGGTAGTGACCTGCTATACCACTTAGACACACAAGTCTGTGGGGCCACATGGGATCCACCTAAGGGGTCCGAGAGAGGTAGTGGAGGTGCTCACCGAGCCACTTCCCATCATTTATCAGGAGTCCTGGCTAACCGGGGAGGTCCCTGTTGACTGGAAGTTGGCAGATGTGATGCCCATCTACCAGAAGGGCTGGAAGGAGCATCTGGGGAATTACAGGCCTGTCAGTCTGACCTCAGTGCCAGGGAAGGTCATGGAGCAGATCATCTTAAGTGCCATCACATGGCAGGCACATAGAGGACAACTAATTGGTCAGGCCCAGTCAGCATGGGCTTATGAAAGGCAGGTCCCGCTTGACCAACCTCATCTCCTATGACAAGGTGACCTGCTTAGTGGATGAAGGAAAGGCTGTGGATGTTGTGTACTTAGACTTTAGTAAAATCTTTGACACTGTTTCCCACAGCATTCTCCTGGAGAAATGGGTTGCTCATGGCTTGGACTGGCATACTCTGCTGTATAAAAAAAACTAACTGGATGGCCGGGCCCAAATTGTTGTGGTGAATAGAGTTAAATCCAGTTGGCAGCCAGTCATGAGTGGTGTTCCCCAGGGCTCAGTATTAGGGTCAGTTGTGTTTAATATCTTTGTCAGCAATTTGGACAAGGGGATCAAGTGCACCCTCAGTAAGTTTGCAGATGACACCAAATTGGGTGGGAGTGTTGATCTGCTGGAGGGTAGGATGGCCACACAGAGGGATCTGGACTGGCTGGATTGTTGGGCTGAGGCCAGTTGTATGAGGTTTAACATGGCCAAGTGCCGGGTCCTGCACTGGAATCACAACAAACCCAGACAGCGCTATGGGCTCAGGGAAGAGTGGCTGGGAAGCTGCCTGGCAGAAAAGGGCCTGGGGGTGTTGATTGACAGTCGGCTGAACATGAGCCAGCAGTGAGTGTGCCCAGGTGGCCAAAAAGGCCAACAGCATCCTGGCTTGTATCAGGAATAGTGTGGCCAGCAGGACTAGGGAAGTGATTTTCCCCCTGTACTCAGCACTGGTTGAATTGTTCAGTTCAGTTCAGTTTTGGGCCCCTCACTACAAGAAAGACATTGAAGTGCTGGAGAGAGTTCAGAGAAGGGCAATGAAGCTGCTGAGGGGCCTGGAGCACAAGTCTGATGAGGAGCAGCTGAGGGAACTGGGGCTGTTTAGCCTGGAGAAAAGGAGGCTGAGGGAAGACCTTATCACTGTCTACAACTACCTGAAAGGTTGTAGTATAGAGGGTGTTGATCTCTTCTCCCAAATAGCAAGTGACAGGACAAGAGGAAATGGCCTTAAGTTGCGCCAGGGAAGGTTTAGATTGGATATTGGGAAAAATTTCTTCACTGAAAGGTTTTTCAGACATTGGAATAGGCTGCCCAGGGAAATGGTGGAGTCACCATCCCTGGAGGTGTTTAAAAGATGTGTAGATGTGGTGCTTAGGGACATGGTTTAGTGGTGGATTTGGCAGTGTTAGGTTAACAGCTGGACTCGGTGATCTTAAAGGTCTTTGCCAACCTAAATGAATCTATGAGTAACCACATAATCACACTGGGAATAATCACACTTCATGTCTTCTCTGTTTTTTTTAGGTCCCTTCCTAGAAATACAGCTGGAGATATATTTTTTTTTTTTCTTTTCTGCCTTACAAAAATTACGTGTGGATCTTTTTAACAATACTTTTTTTGCTTTAAGGTGCGCCTCTCTCAAATATGGTGACATACTCTGCATCCTCTTTACAGATTCTAACCTTTTCTGCTAATTACTTCCCGTATGTTTCTTTTCATTTAGAAAACCCTTAAATATTTTTCGAGTTTGCTTTATACTCCTAGAAGAAGCTTTGATCAATATGCTGGCTTTTTCAACTCTGAATACCTGCGTTCTGAATGAATTTGACTTATTGTGACTGAAAATGATTTTGATGTGCTCATCCTGCCTTGTATATGTCAGTACTGCAGGACTATCATGGAACTGTACAGGTCTTCCCAATGGAGTCAAGCACATGGGTGGGTAAAGGGAAGAAGCCACTTGTCTGTCCATGCTGTGACTGATCTGTTTTGACCCTTGCTGATCTTTCCTTCCTTTGGGTATTTCCGTCAATGCCCAGACAATTGTTGTGTGCTCTATGTAATTACAAAAGCATTTTTGAAGGTGGTATACAGTTCGACACCACTTCGTACTTTTGTTTGATATACATGAATGATTTGACTTTGGTGTTTTGCCACTGTTGGTGAACCAGATGAAGGTCATATATATCGTATTGCTGTCAAAACTGGGAAGAATCAGAATCATACTAAGATGTATTCATTGTGTGGACTGAAGGCCAAAACAATAGTTACTGCTGTTAAGCTTCTAATTTCTTTTGTTTATGAAAATAAGCCTTGAAATGGTGAGATATTAGTTAGAAAATGACAAGGTTATGTATAGAAGAAAAATGTAACTCACTATGAATTAGAAGTATATAAAGAAAGAGACATCTCAGTGATGAGCAGAATGATGCCTACATTCCTACTTATTTTCTGATTATTTCTAGTTAAGGGGGGGGAGTTTAATCCATATGTGCTAACGGGAATAGAATATAAAATTGAAGGACAACAGAAAACAGCAAACCCTTTATGAAAACGTGCAGCTACTGAAGATTATGATGGGCTTGGGTGTCCTTTATAGTCAGAAACTCTTTCAGTGGTCTGTCATCAAAGAGTTCTCCTTATGGGATTTCTGTACTTAAGGACAATGCTTTCGGAGCCTCTGAAGTGGAGGTGGTGACCATGGTGCATTTGCTTAGCAAGAGGAACATTGTGGTTGTCCAGTTTGAACAGCACGTTGCTCTCCTGACCCTTTCCCTGGCCAGTGTTGTTCTTGTCTACCTGTTCACAGCAGCAGCACCTGAATGCTCCTCTGGGATTTGGAGTTTGTGTAGTAGTAACATTGACTTGCACAATACCTGCAGAAGCCTGACTGAATCTCTTCCAGAAGTACCAACAGTCATTTGAATCAACTTGTCCCACTGTCCCTTTGGTTCTTGGTAGTGTACACAAGATCTTTGTAAAGAGCTGAAGAGAACAGTAGACAGAAACTGCATCTGGGGCTCTTTTTCTTTAGAAAGCCATTAGACAATACTGCAGAGATTCTCTATTATTTCTCTACTTGTAGTGATGTCGTTTTTGTATTACTGTGCATACTTTTATTTGCTGTAATCTGTTTTAGCTCTTAGGCCTGCGGCTCTGAATGTGTGTTTACTAGTCTTTTCTCTTGTTCTCCCTTTGTCTCTAATGGTCTCTAATAAATACCAAAGGCACACACCTGCTGTTCTTCCGTGTTACTGAGTGACATCCATCACAAAGAAACCTGTGAAATTATTTTGTTGAGCAGCTGCTTCTCCCATAAACAAAAATTTCTGGTGTGCGTCCATCTTTAATGCATGTCTTTCTGTTTTCGTAGTAGTTCAAATAGAACTGTGTGATCAGATTTGCAAAGGTAGCTCTTGTTGTCATAATAAAGCTTGATGCCCTGCGACAGTTCAGTAACAGCTACTGGGGACTAAAAAAACCTGATGGATGTGAAGTGATATCTTAAAGATTTTATTTTATTTTTTTTAGGCTGCTCACCCAGAATGTTGGTCTTCTTTATGTTGGAAACTTTGACAGACCTTTTGCACAAATTAAGGTATGATTAATAAGTAAGGGGTGGGGTGGCTATTTAAATTATTTCACTTCTGTGTGATTTAAGTCTTGATTTAGAGTCCTTCAAGTTATCAGTACAACTTCAGGAAAAATAATGGGAAATAGTGCTACCTTGGTGATGTTTACCATATTCTGGGTTTGCTTCTAGTTACATGGTTGCATCTGTGTACTTAACTTGTCAAAGAAGCTTTGTTTTTCCTATCATCTTCTGGTTCATTTTTAGTCTGGTTTAATTATAAGAAGAAAAATGTTCTGTATTTTCTGTGTGTGTGTGTGTTTTGGTTTTGTTGGTTTTGGTTTGGTTTGGTTTTTTGCTACCTTGTCAGTGACATTTCACAACAAAGCCACTTTTGGAACTCCGTAATTCTTTAAGTGATCCTTGGCAGGGAAGACACTGCAGTAAAAAGCACAGATTGTTTTCCCAGTATTATTAGACTTATTATGAAAGACTCATACAATTGCTGGAAAATCAGTTGTCTTTCACAACTTACTGTTTATTTTCCTTCAGTTGAGCTGTAATAGTTTGACATTTCTAATTGGCAGTTGCTAATTAGTTTTGTCACGTCACTTGCAAACAAAAATGTTTTACAATAATATATGGACTGATTTTGATGAGTTTCATTTGGCTTCTTCTTAGGACAAAGAGAGGGAAGCTTTAGCTTGTCAATCATTAATTGGGATGTGGAAATATGATATCTGTTTTAGAATGCTGAAATGTTCCCATGTCCCAGGTGATACCTGTCATTAATATATATTCTTCGCTCTTGGCAGCGTTGCTCCCTCCATTGTGTGCACATCCTTTGCTTCTCGGAATTTTAAAAGCCCTTGTTTATTTCTAAAACTTAGATGTGTTCCTTTGCCATCCCTCATTACATTGCTAAAGACCACTATTCCCAACTGTAACTAGCAAATACTTGTATTTTATAACTTAAACCTTAGTACTGTTTTAAAATTACTTTAAAATAACAGATGCATGCTTTTCATCCTCCCTGTTCCTTTTCTCTCATCTCCCCAGTTCCTACATGTATGTTATTCAGTTTGGCTAATAACCAAATGATTTAAATGTTCCTTGCATGAAACATCTTGCAAGAAGTTTTTTAACAAATAAGCTTGTATATTTTTGGTGGTAACTCTTCAGAATAGTGCTTGTTTAAATGCTTTATAAAAGCTCTCCCACTCTTTTCTCCCCTTCCAAATGAGGCCCCATTCCCACCCTCACCCACCTCATCCACTTCTAATAGTAAGTGGCAAAATTAGGAGGTTTTCCCTATGGTTATGAAGAGTGTGTGAGTTCACTGGGTGGGTTTGAGAGAGCACAGGTGTTCTCTGCACTCGTTTTGAGCCGTTTGCAGTCAGCAGGGTCCTCCTCCCGTCACTCCAGCCAGGGAGAGGCCCTTCTGCTCCGGGACAGCTGTCAGGTAGATGCTGTGCAGGATCAAACTGCAGGACTGAGTTCTATCTCTAGCAAATGTTGAGGGAAAGAGTGCAAAACTGGGATAAATGCAAAATACTTATCCAGGTTCCTGCAATTTGCATGCAGGGCCTTCTCTGCTAGAAGTTTTATCTGCCTTCTGCTGCTTAATAGATTAAGTGGGATCTTCCTCCCTGAGTGTACTTAAGGGATTTTCCACTAAATTTTCAACATACAAAGCCATACTTATCACTGTGAGTTAAGGTGTTATTTTATTCATTTTAAACATTTTGGTTCAGCCTAGGCTTTATGTCAGGAGAAATGGTGAGCAGTCGTTCTCTATTCCTGATTTTATCTTCTCTTCTGCATTACCCCAATCTTGCACTTTCCTGGCTACAAAAACTTAATCTATTTAATCTCTGTATCCAATCATTCAGTATCTCCAATCAACACCATTTTTGTTCTTTGTACCCTTCTGTAGCTCTACTGTTGGCTTTCTTAAGGTAGGGAATGACACAATATTCAAGACATGGGCACAATAATATTTTCTGTTCTCTTTGCTGTTCTTACCTTACATGCGGTACAATGCTTGATAAATATCTGGCATACATTTAATTTGAGTAGGTTAATATTAGACTTTCTGGTAATATATCACTGGTGTAGTCTCATCCTAAATTTTACGTTCACCTCAGAATAGGTAATGTGGATATTCAAAATAACTTTGGGTCACTACCTAGGAAAAACAAAGCTTATTATCCACTAAGTTACTGTAGATTACATAGACATGTTTGAATAAGCTAATTCCACAAGCTGTACTCTGTAAAACATCACTTTTATTTTTGGAGCTATAGGAATATATACAGGTATATATTTGCACACTGCTGTTTTGCTTTGTTTCTGATGCTAAAGGTAATCTTGACGTGGAACTAGTTTTTCACAGTGTCATCTCTTTGTGATTTGGATTATCAGCTGCAACTGGGACATGGCATGCAGTTAACAAAAACAATAAGCTTCTGTAATTGAGGCTCCTGTCTGATTGCTTCGCGATTCTAGAAGGATGTTGGCTGCGTGACAACAGGAGGAATTGGTGTAGCACCAAAAATGTAGAGTAATAATTCACATTGAGAGTTGGTGCTGTGAAAAGAAATGTGCAGACTCTGGTAATACACAATGGTCTTTGTTGACAAAAGTTTCTTTCATACTTCCCCCAGCAGTTCTTCGAATCTTTTATACATGGTTGCTAATGGTTCCACCAGGTAAAAGACCTGTGAACCACATTTGGTCCCAGAATGAGGCAGAGCCCTCGTAACCTTTTGGTTCAGATATACTTTTGCTCCATGTGATGGATTGGTCACTCTTGCTATATAAATGACTCACTCATGTTCATTTGTAAACATCCCAAGTATTATGCGTTCTATTAAGACATGGCATTTCTTGCCAAACGTGTGCATTAAGGAATGCCCCGAACAACTACACTCCTCTGTCACTGTAGATTTATTACCCGAAGCGAACCATTATTACACAGCAGTACTTCCAGTGCATTTTACTACACTTTCAGTTGGACAAATAGGAATGTTGTCAAGCCTTTGAAATATTCATAGTAAACGTATAAACTGCCATGCTAGTACTCATAAATTCATGTTTCAATGTATGCACATTTACAAAACTGCAGAGAGAGGAACTCCTTATCAAAGTATCCCTTTCCAAAAGCAAACAAGCTTGATTTTCCAGAACTATACGAGAAAATAATTGCACGAGTGTCTTTGATGGTGAAGGCTGTAGATGGCAAGTCTGGGAAGACATTTTGAAATACTAACCTCTCTCCTAGGATGATTTTTCTATATCTGTCTTTCTTATATGCGAGAATTCATTAATATTTATATATATTAATATTTATAATGTTTCTGAGACATAGATGAGTTGGTAGGATTAACCAAAATTACCTGATTCTCCTGACTTACTTTCAGCAGTATCAGTGGTTGTGCTTGATTGATGTTTGATCTCTGTACTTCATTATACAAAAGGAATGTGAAGCATTCACTCCTCAAGCTTTTGAATCTTGTATTAGATTAGAAGATTGGCTAGATTAGAAGAAATGGAAAAAAAGCATGTTTCCTGGCTAGAGGGATCTGCCTGGAAATTTTCTTTTCCAATAATGTGCCAGTTGATAGATAGTGCAAGATTTTATATGTTGCTGCTTTGTGAACAGAGTTCATGATACAGAACTTTTAACTTATTGCATAAGGCTTGGGATTGCTTTTGTCCTAGAGTAATATTCACTGAGTTTCAGTAAGTTCAGTGGCTCATAAAAATGATGGCTATTTTGGTTAGCTGCTGAGAGTACTAAATGAATTAATTATTTGAAAGTCAAATTCTCTGCGGCAATGAATTCACATTTTATTTCCAGAGGCCTGTTCTTTAAAGTTATATATGAGGAATCAATTTCATATAGGGTAGTTCCTCTTATAATTTTATTTTATTTTTAAATGAAATTATTTTAATTTATTCTAGCATCTGTTCAAAAGTGGCATAGAACAGCTTCACCATAAGTATTCACTTTTCATATCTTGTCCCATTTAAGGAGCTATGTTACAGTAGTACTATTTACGGTGATACTTCTGTATTTATTCAAGAACTTTGGAGAAATTCAGTGATATGCAGCTTTCTTTGGATCTTAAGTGGTTGTATTTATTAAATATCTCTTGGAAACTAGATGAAAGAAGAAGGTGTCTCTTAAGTGACAATCTTGATCAACAAGATGAAGTATTGACATCAGCTGGAATTAAGCGGCAAAATTTCTTAAATCTATTTGCATGAAATATTGATTGTATTCTTTTACTAACAATGAAGCTATTAAAGCAAAAATCTTATCATAGAAATTTTGTGTTTATTAGAAGTAACTAATTTCATTGTCTCAGTATGCATAATATTCACCTGATGGAAAGGTGTGTTATAAAAGTTTTAGCCTGTTTACAGAACAAGAAGTCTTCATAACAGGTATGACAGATACTTTCAAAATAGATATTTGATCAATGTAGATCAGAATGAAAACACTATAACCAGTAGTTAGAACTATAAAGAAAATGATATTGCTTAACCAATTTTTTAGGATTGAAAGTTTTTGCAGTTCAGTTCCTGGATGCTTCTGGGTTTAGGGGAAACTGTTCAGTACACTGTGTTCTCCATTATTAATCAGTAATGAAGCTTCTGGCAGTCTTTACTATTGAGCTAATGACTAGTTTCATTTTGGGCTCTTAACACATTAAATTACCATTTAAATAAAGATTAATTGCTGCAATTTTATTTTTAGTATTTTAAGAGTAGTTATTAAAAAGTTTCATAATAAATACTACTTTGTTCAAAATAGAATTGCTCCATTTAATAGAATATGAAGACAGTTGTGGGGAAAAGAGTCTTTTGGAAACAGTGATGTGTTCTTAGTATTTTGTTTCTATGGCAGGAGCCCAGTGGAAAGATTCTGAAAGTTTTAAGTTTGCTTCAGGGGAATTTGCTGCTGTAGCTACAGCAGTCTTGCTATCAAGGACTAGCAAGGAATCGAGCGCTCTGCTCTGACCTGCAGCTCGGTACCTGTTACCTGGGATTTTATTAAACTTGAGAACGGTATTGCTGATTGCTGAGACAGCTAAACCTACCGCCAGGACTGCAGTTTGGTTCTAAGCTATTATTTGCCCTATTGCCTCATTTTCCCCCAGCAAATACACTTTTAAATTAAAACATGATAAAGCATAGCAGAGTTCTGCCTCACAACAGGTAGTTGCCCCAGAATACTTGATCATATCACATCAAAACCAGTAGGCCCTCCAGATACAAATCCATCTACCTTTACTTTAAGGGCCACAGGCAACTTATCAGCACCTTGGAGAATTTACTGTAATGTTTCCAAGAGCTGAAACATCTTCAACACAGCTGCTTTACCGTTGTCCAGACATAGGGGCTGGAATAATGGCTGAGAACCAGGCTACACTTCATTCGTGACTCCTTCAGCAACATCAAACATCTGTCGATGATTGCTGAAGTGATTGCCCACAATTTACCAAATAATCTTTTTACTGAAAGAGGCTATAGGCAAGAATTGGTGAGCTTGCTGCTTTCAAGAGCAAAGAACAAACCTCAAGCTAGGGTCAGCTGCTGATTTCTTGTCTGCAGCTGGCGTGTTTTTCTTCCCTGTGTGACAATGACTTCTATTACCAATTAGTGATCGCGAAGCTGGGTGGACTGCCACTGGCTAATCACGGAGCACAGGTATGAGGAACTTTTCAGGGTACAGCTCTTCAGACTACTCCAAATTTAGGAGAAGAATTAATCCAGCTTTCCCCATGCACTCAGTTGGTGTCCTGACAGAGCTCCTCATCAGTGTGGTCTGTATAGTCTTTTAGCAAAATAAATGAAAAATTTTCCCTCTGTGCCTCTTGACAGCCAGTAAGAGTATGTTGATGCCCTAACTATTTGATGCTTTGCTTATTGGACTTTCATAACTATTGATAGAGGTTTTTGCTTCCAGTACTACAGCAGGAAAGGAGTTCTAGTTTATAATGAAATCATATCTGAGTTTTGTTTCTGTTGCCTATCTCCACTTCCTACTATTTTGTGCTGTTTGTGTATTGTATGTGTTATGAAATGTCATAGAATAAATGCAAGTATATCATGTCTTCGCCTTGAATAAAACGACAAATACAGCCCTAGAATCTCCGGAATGAGACGTTCCTGAGAAAACAGAAGTACAGATTTATCTCTAGGTATTTCATTCTGCTTGCTCATGTTGAAAACAAATGATTTCAAAGAGGAAGAGACACCACTGGGTTGAACAGAGGCCTGTCAAATTAAAAAAAAAAAAAAAAGTGTTAAATTGCTTGGTTAGTTTAGCACGAAAGTGTCAGAGAAGGATTATTTCATCTTCATATTAGCAGAGTTAACATGGGCAGAAAGGGGAAAAATAGGAGACAATTATTTTAAACTAAGAAAGTAATGATAGGGGAACAAATGGATTATGCTGGACAGAAATAATTTTATTCTGAAAGCTGAAGAATGCTTTTGAGAACTACAGATGTGGATCAGACTTCCACCAGGAACAAACACCTCTACAGTGTTGACAAGGAGTGTGATAATTATATGATTTGATGACTGTGAAAGAAGGAGATAAACTCAGATGATCTGAATCTCCATGTTTCATTAAACACAGTCACTCTGAATTAAAACACACAGAGAATAAAGCTGTATAATATTCTACCTCTTCTGAAGTTCAAACTATATCTTTAGGATAAAGTCATCAACATTAATAATATGGGTTTTTTTCTTGTTAACAGTTTGCAAACAGAACTAGTGGGTGACTGATGTTTTATAGTTTTGTGGGATATTACAGTAGGATTTTCACATCATCTTGCCTAGACATAGAAGCTGCACTGGGCATCACTGGAATTGCTACTATTGGGCTGATGAGAACCTGCATAAGGAAATCCTCTTCCTTTTTCTTATTGTGTTTGGTTTTTGTGGAAATCACCTATATTTGTGTCATGCAGAAGTCAACACATGGAAAGTGTTTTAGCACCAACATTTAAGAAGTAGAGCTGATTGCCAGGTGATCTTTGAATATCAGTTTCTCAGTGGAGTGAGAATTTAAGCTTGTTCCTAATGTTTATCGTTACAAGATGATGATGTACAGTTTTCTTATGGGAAGTCATACAGTGCTGAGATAATGCCTCCAGGTGCCTGAGCCTGTCCTCCTTTTCCACTTCTGCACTGATTTCACATAAAGGACTGAGTCAAGTTCAACACCTTAGTTTTTATCTTCATTGTGCTCGCATGGTCTGGGATATATGAAAAGTTATCTGGCACAGGGTTATAGGCTGTGTTTGCCTTCCTCAGGAGTGCAGGGAGGTTTTGCATTAAAAATGAAGTTAATTCTCAGCAGTGAGAAGATTTTCAGTAGGGCAGCCTGGGACTTGAAGCGAACCTGACAGAACCTGGAGTGGTTAAATATCTCACAGTCTTCAGTCCCAATTTCAGTATGACTCTGTTTGACTTTGTGTGCTAAACATTAACCTGAACATATTCAAAACCAAAATTCTGAGTTTGTGACAGTAGTAACAGAAACTCTGAGAGGTAACAAACTGCCCTATCCACGCAGTTTATATGTTGTAAAGAAGATGAGGGAGGTACCGGAGAGAATTTACTGAACAAATTGCAAGTTAGAAAATGTTGAGTGGTGCTAGCAAGAAATCACTCACTGCTCATCCGTGAGTAACATGGTTGTTAAAGGTAGCAAATTTAGCTCATTTTGAAAATAGGATACTTTTGAACCATTGCTTTGAGAAGTAATTGAGAAAGGAAGAAAAAAAAGGGTTAATTCTTTATGCCTTGACTTCCCTTCATTTCTCTACATCTTGACATTCCTTGTTGCAGCTTCTCTCAAGCGCAGTCGCTAACTCTGAAGGGCAAGAGGTCCTGACTGCCTGTGTGTTTGTGTAGTCCCTGCAATATTAGAGTCCTCAGTCCTGCCTGGGAATGTCAGACACAAACAGTGTAAATTAATAGTAATATATTTTATGTGTACGTTTATATTACAGTAAATGCCAGCATACAGTGGGCATATTTACTATCTGTAGACACACTGAGGAGAAAAAAAATACTAAAAATAAATAATAATAATCTAGCCTTGGAGCTGGCGATGTAAACAGAAAAAGAATAACGACTAGAAAATCTGCATGAGCACTGCAAAAACCGAAGCCGTGATTTTATATGCTGTCACCATTGCTGTCCCTAAGAACAAAATGTTAATGAGCTGTAATTTATAAATCTGCTCTGTTCTGATGGATCAGATAGTCCCCATTTTGCTTTTTTGTCATGATTATACCCATGAATTCAGTTTAAAAAATTGTTCTTTGTAAAGCATGTGGTGTTCCATGGAAGTCCGCAGAATTAGGAAGGTTACCTCTCCAGTTTTCTGGTCTTGCTGCCAATAAGATAGAATAATTGGTGCTTGGTTTTGGACTATGATATTTTTTTTGGTTATTGGGCAGCTTTTGTTATTTCAGCTTCTAGGAGTTTGTTTTGAAAATCAATCCAAGTTTGTTCTTGCTAAGCACAGGGTAAATTAAGCCTTCTGGAAAGGTTAAAATAATAGCTGATTGATTGTAGATCTTAATTTATTGGGGTTTTTTTCTAAGTTTTCTATTTACTTCTTTATGAACTGTTCAAGGAAAAAAAAAGCTTCAAATGCTTTTAATGAGTATTATAAAAATGAACAGATTGCAGTTTTTTAAACCTTCCATTTCCTGGGCTTTGGAATACAAATACCTCCTAGCAATAGAAAAATCAGTATGATAATACCTCATTTCTCAAAAAGCTTAGAAAAACAAGTGCTGACAAAGGAACCCCGTGAAGAGAAGCAAGCGCAGAGTTTGCATAGGGGATGGAGCAAACCCCTGCAGCAGCTCTGCCGAAAAGCACCCCAGGGTCCCGGGGGCAGCAGGTTGGATGCAAACCAGCCCTGTGTCCTCGTCCTGGGTTGTGTGAGCTGGAGCAGAGCCAGCAGGTCAGGGAAGGTCACTGTTCTCCACTGGAGATGTTGGGAGACACATCTGGGGTCACCAAGCACTGTTCGGGGCTCTGCGGTGCAAGAGAGGTCGCCCCACTGGAGAAGTTCCTGCGGGGGTCGCCGTGAAGGGCAGAGCATCGGGCCTGTGAGGAGAGGTTGGAGAAATTGGGTTTGTTTAGAAGAGGGGGGACTAATTGCAATCTTCCATTACCTGAAGTGAGACTACAGAAAAAAGAGAGCCAGACGCTTTTCAGAGATGCATGGGGAAGAGGAGGGAAGGTCCCTTTTGGATATAAGGAAAACATTTTCACAGTGGGGTTGGTTGGTTGGGCACAGCAGCAAGTTGCCTGGAGAGGCTGTAAAATCTCTGTGGAGATTTTCAAAATTTAACTTGGAAGGGCCCTGAGCAACCTGGCTCATCCTTAAAATGAGCCCAGCCTAGGACAGGCGGTTGGAGTGGGTGATGGTTGGATGTCCCTTCAAACCTGAATTTTTCTGGTTCTGTGACATTTGAGACTATAGACATTCTAGACTATAGTGACGCAGTCACTACTGTGAAGTAGAAGTAGTTCTTAAGGATATATAAAACTGCATCATTTATTGTGTTCATTGGATGTTGGATATTTCTGAGCCTCTCGTGTTACTGAATGAACAGAACTTCATTTCAGTCCATAATATTAACATGCAGTATCAGAACAAGTCTGTTCTTCCTCCTTATCTTTTCCTATAGCTGCACCCATAACTTGCATTATACAAGGCTTTCAATACTTCCATTCTTGGTATCTCTTTTTCTCCTGTTAAATGTTTACCTTTGTCAGTGGCTGGTTTTCTCACTATATCAAAAATATGAAAAGATGTGTCTTGTTTTCCAGTAAGAGGTAGAATTACGTTACCTTCCAGAGATCCTATGGTCCTCTTTCAAAGAACATGCTGTGTTTTCTGCATTGAAATGTTTATTTAGAAGAAGAAAGGTGTTGGTTTTTTCCATTGGTTGGTTGGGTTTTTTTGTTGGTTTGTTTTGGTTTGTTTTTTCCCATTGAAGTAATTCTGCAACTATTTTCATGTAATGAGACTATGGATGTTTTAATGGAGTGTGTGGTGTATGTTGAGAGTAAAGCATTTTCTGCTTAAACTAAAAATCTGTGAGCATAAGTGCAACTGAGAGAAGCTGCTATTCTCAGTAATGTCTATAAAATTTAAGAATTTTATAGATTATTCAGAGCCATATAACTAATTTTATAAGAATAATAGCAAAGAAGAAAAGAAATTGTAAGTGGCAGCACTGGCCAGGTTAGTAGCAAAGTTTGAGTAACAGGCTGAAAGAAGAGCAGCCGGTGAGTAGCTGTTGGATGTAAACACGCCGAGGAGACTTTGTAAATGCATGAAATGGGGTGTAACTGTTGTGCATAATGGGTAAGGGAAGACCAGTGCGTAAGGGTGTACAACATGGGCACCTGACCACTGCAGTGACAAAACTTTTGCTGGGACAACATGGTCACACGATGTGACATTGATACTTTCCCTTTGTCTCCAGTCTTGTCTGCGGCCCCTGTTCCAGCAGCAGCACTGACCTACAGTGACTCTTAGGAAAAGCCTCCAAAATTAATCCCTAAGACCATTCATATTTTCTCCTTTAGTTCTTTTGGTTTGAGTACCTTTGTCATAATACCTATGAGATTAAGACAAGCAGCAATTTTTTATCGCGTTAGGGATGATTGATTTGGAGTTTCCTGTTTCATTTCATTTGATAAATAATGAGATATGAAACAAGCTGTAACTAATATATGTGCTATCAGACTTGAGTTTTCCTTGTTTGGTTTTTGTTTTTCATTTTTGTGGAGTTTTGTTTTGTTTTGGTTGGTTGGTTGGGTTTTGGTGGTTTTGGGGTTTTTTTTGTTCTTGTCTCAGCATTCCTTCTTCTTGAATTCATTTGCTTTCTTACCTTCCAGGTAATTTTTCAAATATTTACTGTTGACCCCATACAGATACTACTCTGAGAAGTGCAGTCATACAGAAAACTGGATTTTTGAAGTGATAGCAGATTGTGCTTACAGTAGCTTTCCTGTGCCCAGTGGTATGAAAACACACTATGATAAATGTGACCATTAAGACATGCAGATTATGTCTCATTAAAATAACACATTAACGGACAAGTAGTTTGTTTTCCATACTGAATAAATGGCAAAACAAAAGGGTTAAGCTGTGTCTCTGAACCATAAAGTTATTGCTCACTACCAACTAAAAATGGCTGCGAAAGATACCAGGAATGAGAGATTTGTTTTAGCAATAAATGAGCGTAGATATTGCAGATATTTCTCATCTGCATTGCATTGAGCCCTCATACTTGTCATATTGGAATAACTGATTGGGTCTTTGTAAAAGTGCCAGATTTCTCATGCTGTAGCGCAAGTTGTGCTTTGCTATTGTCCTCGTCCTCTTTGTCACATTGTTCCTGCCCAGGCTTCAGCGTTTAAGAGTGTTCTGGCTCCCGTACGTGGGTGATTTGGGGCTGGCACCATCTTTTGTTTTCCTTTCTTATGTTTTCCAAAAATCATCTTGCAGAAGAGGATGATTTGTCCATGATGATTTTAAGCTCTTGAACATGGTAATTTGTTGCTGCAGCTGTTCCTGTGCTATAACTGCTTTGTCAGACCTGGTTTGGGTGTGCTCCTGCACACAGAGAGCGTAATTTGTTCTGAGTAATTGAGGGTACCTTGATGACAAAAGCTGTTTATGGGGCCGGCTCCTGTGCTTGGCTGAGTTGCAGCAGGGACTGTTTTTCCTTTGATGTAGACATCCCCACGCTTAGTTTCCATAAATGCAATTGCATTTGCATTTTCTTTTGACTGAAATACAATACTCAAACAGCATAGCAGCGTGCTCAAGCTTCTCAGAGTTTTAGGCAATTTAGGAAACTCATGGTGGATAATTGTTTTCTCTGAGAAAGCAGTGTCCTAAATTTGTGGTTTTATTTTTCCTTCAGAAATAATTATTTTAAAGTCATATTTGTTAGCTTTTTTTTTTTAATTTATCTGTTCTTTTCTTTCTGCTTTAGAGGCTTTTGTTGGTATTGTAGGCAAGTGAAATAAAGGCAGTAGAAGGGATAACAGTCAAAGAGAAAGAATTGATACAAGAAAAATTTTCTAAATAAAATTATAAAGATCAGACCCAATTAGAAATTCATTCTAATCAAATGAGACAACAAAAGGTATTTGGGCGAAGTATTTTAGGTCCTTTTTTAACCATTTCTTAATTGTTAATTCTTTTAAAGTATGAGAACATCAGCCAAGATCAGGCTTGGGGGGAGAAGAGAAAGCAAATTGTTGTTGTAAACATTTTATAGGCAGAGTATATCTGAATTTGTTAAGCTTTTTAGAGGTGAGTTATTGTGAGTCTAAACTGAACAAATGAGGTTGAACTTGATAAATGAGCTTGAACTTAGAGTACCTTTGCAAAATGCAGATGATAATGTCTTTAAAATAAATTACTCATGAATAAATCAAGATGTTGAAGTTGCAAAGGGGGATGATGGTATAACAGGGAAATTCTTGGACTAGGAAATTGTTTCTGAGACCTTTCTGTATAGTATATATTAAAAAACGCATAGTGAACATCATAAATGAGAAATATTTTAAATGTCAGATACTGGTAAGATTGGAGAAAAACAGTTGATGGCAAAAATTGTCATATCGAGAGGTACTGTGCTGGTTTAGGGCTAGTAAAAGGCAAATACAGATTAAATTTAGATAAATGAAAGAATAGGCCCGCAAACAATAACACAGAAGGTAGAAGAAATATCAAACGAGGTAATTATGCAGGATATCAGCTTACAAAGGAAAAGGGGTTGTGGGTAATATCCTGTCTAATTATAATACCTATAAAGGAGGATAGTCACATGAACTAATTTCAGCCAACGTATAGCCCATGGGCTGCCTGGATAGACAGCGGAAAACAGTTGAATCCAAGGGTGAAACTGGGAATCTCTTGCTTTGCTGGGTCTTTTGAATTGCTTGCTAGGGGTGCCGGTCTCTCTCAGTGGGTTACACACCAAAACCAGCTCCTGAATTTTAAGTACCTAAAGTGGTGGTGCAAATACTCCTCTTGCCCGTCTCTCTGGACTTTTCCAATTATGAGATTAAAGGCTGGAGTAAAACCAAATTCTTATTGTACAACTGTTTTAACTGCAAGTGAGCATTTCCAGTATAGCATTTCACACCGACAAACACTGTGGCTTAGATGTCACTTTAGCTACTGCTAATAGATTTCCAGAGATCCATTTTTCCCACCATTTCTATCCTCCAATATAATCTGTAAAACCAGATAAGTCCTGCAATCTTAGGCTCTGTTAGACATCTGATGAGCAAGCTGGTGGCTCTTGCAGAAGGGTTAGCAAATAAGGAGGAAAGTGGAATTAAACTAGATTGGACCCATGAAAGGCTGACCTGTAGGCAAAAATATGAGATTTCACAGTAGTAAAAGTAGAAGGATGCTTATCTCCTACACAAGAAAATGATAAATAGCACCTGTACAATTTGAAGAATGCCTTTGATACCTAGAAGGCAGTCATCCTGGGAAAAATTAAGCTGTACATAGACAGTAAATCAGGTAAGATTATTTCTTTTTGCATTCTTAATTCATTCCTCTGTTTGTATGATTCACAGCGAAATAGTTAATTAAATGATTTTTTTCATGAAATTGGCTTTCACAGTTTTCATTGCAAGGGTCACACATACCTCTGCCTGGCAGTATTTCAGAATGTTTATAGTATTTGTAATATTTCACATCTGAGAAAGAGAAATAGGTACTAAAACTCAGTTGAATAATAGTGATGCAGCATCTTGTTATGTAATAGTCCACAAACCATTATTTATTTACTTTTTGTTTGACAATAGTAAAACCATTGCAGTTGTATATTTCTAGCATGAAGTGAGAATAAAAGTGAAGAACAACAGAGCTCAGTGGAGCTATTATATTTCAGCAAATTGAAGTTTTCAAAATGCCACTTCTGCTTCTCTCCAAAGGAAAAAAAAAAAGGTTGATTGTAGAGAAAATAGCATGTTATCTCTTTGGGAAAAATAGTGTAGAAAGATTTGAAAAGGAGAGATCAGAGATGTGGCAGCATTGTTAGAGCCATTGTGCAGACACTGTATTTGTATTGCTAAGAACTGCAGAAGTTTTCATTTACTGAGAAGGAAACTGTAAATATGCAATATTGCTTTTTTGTTACTAACTTCATTGAGTTACTGTTTAATTGGTACATAGAAAAATTTCTGCTGGTGACTTTACAGCCAAATGCTATAATGAAATGTCACTTATTTTCAGAAAAATGTTACTTTCCCTTGATTAGCTGAAGTATTAAATCTGTTTCGGTAAAGGAATCTATTGATTTTTAGCTGAATGTGTTATAATAAAAAATATTTGAGTACGTTCTCAGTTGGTAGATTCATGCGATGCCGTGCTGGATTCTGTACAGACATCGATGTGAGATTTGTATCTATTTTTCGTGCACAAACCAGGGAAGTCAGCATTGTTAAAGAAGGGAAGTAAAGACTTGGGTTCTGCTGGAGGACGGTTCTCTCACCTCAGCTCTGCAGAAATCATTCACTGGGTCATCCAAAGCTCTTAGAGGGCTGTAAGTGGGATGGGATGAGGCTACAGCAAAACAGTGCTGGAAAGCCTCTTGGTCCAGCTCTTCCATCAACTGGGGCTTGGGTGGTTAATGTGGTTCCAGAGGTGGTTAATGTCAACCACGGTCCTCACTGCCTCGGGGAGCTGCCCATCACCATCGTATCAATGCTGCACCACACAAGAAATAAAATACCCAATTAGTGTCGTATGTTAACCTACCCGGTTGTAATTTAATAGTAATACAGACCAGCACAGCCTAGTTTCCACTTCATTTCATTAGTGGGTCATGGTTAACCACGCTTCATTGCTGACCAGTGCAGGTGTAGGTTAACCAAGTCTTGTAGCATTTCTTTTATACAAGCACAACCTCTGATGAAACCTGCATGGGATGTGGGGAAGAGCCCAATCTCTGTAAAAGCAGTGTAAAGGAATATGCAAAGCAGAGTAAGAGACAATAGTGTTTTCATTCTTTTATACAATGTAAGATACAGTTACTGTGTTTTCCTACATCATTACATTCTCTTTCCACTGGTTACACTTTAGATACCATTCATGCATAGAAAGAGGTTTCAGACCAACTTAAGTTCAGTAGAAGGAAAACAAAAGGACATCCCTGAATAATTTAGAAGGACATTTATAGATCAGTGAGTCAGAGGTTTTGGAGTTACAATACTGAAGCTAACAGTAAACCAAACAGACCCTGAATTACTTAATTACTAGCTTGTTAATATTTCATTCAGAACTTTAAGGAAATACTCTGTAATTAGTGCTAGTAGTTATAGCAGGAAACTACAAACCAACGCTTTCCATTTCAGTTCACGGATTTCTCCAATGTGTGCAGTCTTGTTTGGTGAATTCACTCCCTTTTACCTTGGGTTTTTCAACTGTAGAGTTATGTATGTAAAACTATTTTAACTAAAACAAACTAATGAAGTTGGTTTAATGTATAAAAATACACTTCGAGATGATTGGGCAACAGGTTACAGAGTTGTCATGCTGTTACCTAGTTTTTCTTTCTCTTTTCTTATCTCTTTCCAGCGCGCCTGTTCTTTTAGAGGAAAGCCTTTAAGAATTTATTTTTTCCTGGCTGGAATTGGTGGTGACATTGGCTGGCTCTAGAATGGATTTATGATGTTACTTGTAATGCTGTTACAAGATGTGAAAAGCAAAACAAATGTTTTCAGCTGTATTTGTTGGAGAACTAATGCTGTTTCAGTCCTGGGCCTCAGGTGGGGAAGGACAGCTGCTCAAACACAACTGTAGCACTTCATTGGAGTGCTCAAATTAGGCCCTGAATTCTGGAGAATTTAAGAATCATCTTGCGCAGACATCTTGGCTTACCCCAGCTTTATGACAAGGGGGTTTTTGGAGAGGTCATCTGGTTAGAAAACTCAAGAGACACTTCTTAGTTTTGTTTGCCTTAGCTCTTGCAGGCTAACTGCGTGAAGTCATTTTGTGAAATAAGAATGAAGACTAACTATTGTCACTCACTTATTTTGTTATTGATCTACCATACAATAACAAAGCATATTAGCAAGGCCTTGAGAAGGATGCTCCTATACATCAGGCTTTCCCAGATTCCCTGTCTTTCAGGGCTTTGGCAGAACCAACCATCAGACCATTAATTACCTCTTCTTGTCAACACTCACCACTGAAAATTGTAATCCTGTTTAGTTGACAGTAAACCAGAAACTTGGATAAAATTCTTGTTGATTTGTCTAGAAACACTGCTGCCCAAACAGACCCAGAAGTTTATGGGTTTCTCAGGCCATATGTGGCAAAATCCATAAAATCCTCTGAAGCCAGTTGTGACTCTCCCGAGTCCATGAATATTGTCTGTTCCTCTGGCTGGTGATTACTGCAGCCTGGAGTCCCACCCCACATCCATTTCTCTGGTGTCCTGGGAAATCTGGCTTCCCAACGCTGCGGATTCATTAATAGCAAGGAATGGAAAGGAGGGGCTTGGAGCGAAAGGTAAAGCAGTAAGAACTCCTCTCTAGCCTCATTTACCGAGAAATTTGTGCCATTGATAGATTAGCCCTTGCTTACCTCTCTTTTAGAGGACTGACCTCATCAGCTGGCAGGCACCAGAAAACCATTTTCAGTGTCTGAGCCACGATTAACTTCTCTATCCAGCCCTTTCCATTCTGTAACCCCGCAAAGAGCTGCATGCTTAGATTTTAGATTATAGGTCAGATGATACTGAACGTCTTTAATTGCTTTTGAAGAAGGAGGGAAAAACCTTTCCATGATTTAAGCCTTAAAGGCTTTGAAGTTTAAGGCAAACTACTCAAGAAAGGGAGGGAGTTCAAGCCAGCTCAGTGCTATAAAGGCAGCTGAGAACCGAGTTAGGGCAGTTGACTTTCACTACAGCAGTTGCTTTGATCAGAGCTAATTTTTGAAAGCCTGTGTTAAGTCAACAGCTATTAATCTTTTTGTTGTGATGTATTATCAGTAATGGAAAAAAAAGAGACTATTTTCCTTCTAATTGAAATCTTAGAAGGATGAAAAATACAATGAAAAATCCCTAACATGCCTTTTGCAGCCTTTTTTCCGCAAGACGTTTGCTTTGTTATTTGGATTTTATAGCACTGCTGAATAGATTGTTTTGCTTGTTGTTGTTCGGCTCTTTTTGGCTTTGTGTTTTATGTTATTGCAGTGTTTCATTTTTATCAGCTCCCTCACTTAAGTGTCTCTGGCGGCCACCTGAAACTCATCTTGTGTCATTAGCTAAAAAAATGAAGGTGAACTCCAAGCTCAGTGATCAGGTGTAAGAATACGCCCTCAAAATGGTGAGGTTTTAAAAAAATCCTTGTAGTTTGACTTCTTTTGTCATCTTATATTTGAAAATTCAAAGTTCTCGCGTGCTTATATAATACAAATACAAAACCTGAAAATTTCCCCTAAAAAATAAGATGTAATTCTGCTGTAAGAGACTTGTGTAATTTCAAGATCTCACACTGTTTTAAAACACTAAGTATTACACAGACCATATAAAAGCTGTGATCAGCAAGACTGAGCTCTCCTCTCTGCCTGTTCATAGGAGACTTCGTTGATGAGTTCAGTCTAGTGAGGTGGATAGGGAATGTCTGGATTTTTATTTCCTACAAGGCTCATAAACCTCTGTATGTTCTAGTATCTGATCTATGAGTAACTAGGTAATGCCTCTGAAATGTATGAAGGAAAAAAAAAATTACTACTTTTTGTAAATATGTCCTAGGCAAAAACTGAAATGCATGTTTGCATGTTAAATATGAGAGATTAAAAGCAATTTATGTAGTTCTGGTCTTAGTTTATGCACACATTCTCTCTGTAAAATTTCAATGTTTTCAAGTATTAATAGGATTTCTAGATGTTGAAAACATTTATAAATTTATAATCTTGCTCCCTACCCCCACCTTTCTAATACTGCTTGCATAGCATGTTTAATAATTTACATATCACTTAGATACCAGTATTTGATAAAGCCACTGTGCCAAATTCAGCTTCCAGTGTTATATGTTTCTTTGTTTGCTTACTATAGTGGAGAATACAAAGTAAAATTTTGATAATATCTTTCTTAATGTTGTTATTCAGTAGTGTTCTGAGGCAAAAACATTTGAACCATGGGGAAAGCAGAGCTGCTAACAAACCAGTTTGGGCTTTGTTAGGCAGTGGAGTAGACATATGAATATATTACATATGATTATCATAAAATTATGGCCTGGAAATTGAACAGTCATGGTGCTGCATTTTAGATAGCACATTTATAATAAGAAGTAATAAAGTAAACCTTTTGAATTGATATGAGGAGTTACTTGTGATCACAAATGTACATTAAATTCATGCTTTTGAAGCTCAAATTAACAAAACAAACAAGTTTCCTTGTGGTGTTAACACAGTTGTTCTCAGTGGTGAATTTTGATTTATGGGGAAAAAAACTTTAAGCCTATAAAGCTGGCTGTTTGGGGTCTAAATGGAAGCAAGAATATGATTCATAATGGCTGTAATTTGAAGGCTATGTGTTGTTACAAGTAAATGTGGGTTTAAAAGACTCACTTGCAATTATTTTCTACTTTGGGTTCTGGTTTAAATGTCTTTTGCTTTATCTGAAAGAGTTTCTAAGAACATTTCAGAAGCCCGATAAGCAATGGCTACAGTCAGGTTCAGAGCCTGATCTGATAACACTCGTTTGAGCTAATTGATCTTGGGAAGCTGCTCAAAGGTCTGTAACTCACGGGGATAGGAGTTTGCAGAGCCAGGGCCCACATGAAGAGCCATCAGATCCTACCTGACTTGTAAAAGTAGTTTTTCCTCAGATGAGACAGAAATGCTGCTGGGAAGCTCCTGATAGCCCAGCCCGCACCCTGTGACCCGTCCCCAGTGGTGTGACAGAACCTTTGTAGGGTGTGAGAAGTACAGATAGAATGAGATTAATTTAGACTCCTACCGTAGCCATAGCTTGGGTACAAAGAAAAGATGAGAAACAGTCATATGAGAAAGGACACTGTAAAATCTATGTGTGATAAACGCAAAGATTTGCCAAGAGAACCAGTGTCATAGAGGTGATGACCAACATGCGAAAGACGGAAAAGGTAAGAAAAACTCTTCTTTGTCTTATTCTGACGCAGTCATGTAGGCTCCCTTTCCTTTATTTTGAGGTACAGAAGTAGTGTTGCCAAAGGTTGTAAAATAGTGACAGCATTGCTCTGTCTCCAGAAGATTGTTTTGGTTTCTACTGATAAATTATTAAAGAGATCTCAGCTGCCCCGTGTCACAGGATTTCTTGGTAGTAAGTACCTGAGGGGTAATTAAGATCAGGTTTAGAGAACCTAATGGGGGGTAAATGCTTTCCCTGTTGGGTGACCACAGACCATCTCTGTGTTTCCCCATTTGCAAACTGAGGATAATAAGCTTTATGAAATTTATAATTTATGAATGAGCTAAGTGATGTTTTCAACATATATTCTTTACTACTGGTGTATAACTCTTTGTCTCCTGGATCTCTGTGTCTTCACATGCAGTGCTTTCCATTTGGGGCTGGCTCCCTTTTGCAAAAGCAGTCTGAGTGAATAAAGCACAAATGAGAGTTAAAATTGGCTTTCCCAAGCCAGCTCATGTCAGGTAGAAATACAGTCCTCAAAATATATCAGGCTGTGGGTGAAATGTTTCCTCTCGGAATCATTTCTACCTAATCATTACAGCATTTTCTGTCAATTTGCACTGTATATCCTTCCTCTGTCTTCCCCTCCTGGACAGTTCCTTCCTGTTGGGGGGTGACATTTTTCAGAAACCTTCAGTAGATTCCTTGTCCTTCACCAAAAGGATTTGTTGTTTTTTTTTGCTTATTTGTTTTTTGCATAACCTGCTGAACAGCTCTGCGGTTTGCTGTGGCATTTTACTGCTTTGCTTGCATCTGCCTGGTTTTCTTTGGTACTTTGACAAACACCCTCAAGTTTCAGCACTGAGCCCGGGGATTATTAGCAGCACAGTTATTCCCGGTGTTCCCAATCCATGCTGGCTGCCTCTGGCCTCTGCAGAGTTAACCCAGCTGCTCCCAGTGAAGCATTGCTCTTACCTGTTCTGCAAATTCATGAGCCGTGGAGGTTTGCCAGGTTCCTGAGTCCTCAGCACAGAATTCTTTCATTTCTCAGCTTTTACAGAAGATGTATAGAGATATACTTTTTTTCTCTAATTCATGGGCGTGTGATGATTAGAGTGCCTGGGCAATCTACATAGATCTAGAACAACAGCCATTTATTACTGTATTACATTTGACTGTTTAAGCTGTGTATGGATCCTTGGATTTCTGCTTCTTGTTTTTGATGATGATTAAAAGAAAATAGGGGTTTGGAAAACTTTGAAGCTGCCTCAGGAGTTAGGTGGAGATGGCAAAGCCTAGCAGAAGGATCAGCCACATTTTGAATACCATAGATGCCCGAGTTATAATGCACAAAAGTGTTGAAAGGATTTGTAGGTTTGCTGTGGCTGACCATGTTTTCCCATTGAATGAAGCGGGAAGTATGAAAAAAAGAATATATTGAAGAATATGCATAATTGAGCAAAGCATTTGTGCAAACACAGATACATTTCCACATCATGGTCTTAGTAGTTACCAGTTATCTGCTTTGTTGTGGATACCAGGGTTTCAGAGTCCCAAACAAAGCTCAGGAAAATATCGGTTTCTTACAGGTAGTTCAAATGGTTTTGCAAGGTCAGGTGTACAGGAGACATCCAGGATACATTAAGAAATCTATTTCCAGCTGGCACTGAAAGTCATTAAACTTGTAGTATCACTAATAGGAGGAAGGCTTTTTATTTCTGATGTTTCCATCAGTCGGGTGTCAGGAAAACCCCAGGACTCCAGCCCATTCTGTGTATCAGAAAAGGGTGTCCGCATTTGAAATTACTACATGGAAGAGTGAGAGATTCCTCGAGAAAATATTATACATTAACAAGAAAGAAGAAATCATGAGCTCTGAGTGCTAGACACGGGAAGTCAAAAATAACAACAAAAAAATCCACAGTTTAAAAAATCTCTTGTTATTTTGAAAGATGATTTTTCTTTTTGGATTTTCCATGATTCTCCGGTGCTTGGTGTTAGCATTGTGGATTAATTTCACGTGAACAAAAATGTTAAAATGTTTATATTTCTTAATGTTTCTTTCCCAGAATGAGATCTCAAAATTGGAGCATTTGCATTTCCTATGTACACAAAAAGCAGCGTAGTTACACTTAGAAGGCTTCTTTAATGTTAAATAAACATATCAGCTGCATTGTGTTTACCGACACTGATAACTGTTTGTTGGGTAATATATTACTTAAAAGGAAACACAGTGAGTATGTTTAATTTAGCAACAGAATCGGTTATCATTACTCTTATTTTACTTTTGACAAATCTATGTTTTTGATAAAATAATCTCTTGAATCATTTTAAGAAATTGATGTTAAGCTACATTACAAAATCTGTTTTGGCTTGAACAAATATGTGAAGATTTAATTTATTAACTTTTGATAACTGACAGTATTAATATATGTCGTCCTGTGTACACTAATGGTATGGACGGGCATTTAACAACTGTCTCAATTTTTATAGTTCTTTAAGGAGTTTTACTGTGGAAAACATGAAATACGTTATGTGAATGGGGAAAAGCGTTCTTTAAAAGCATCTGAACAAGCTGTCTGAGAATTAGGAAGCAACACTGAAGGAACAATTTGGGAGCTGTGTTAGGTGCTGCGTTGTGCCCTGTACATGTTGGCCATTCTAAAAACTACACGGCTACTGACTCTCTAGGATGTTCTTCATCAATTTCTTATATTGATGTCCTCATGTGTAATCAGGTGTAAGAGCGCTTTCCCAGGATAGTCCTTGCCCATATGCGCATTCCTCCGGAAATCTGGGCATGCACTAAAATCAGGCACTTTGAAGCTTTGCTTTGGGTGTATTCTCAAAATAAATGGAAGCCCCGTTTCTCACACCTCATCTCCTCTCTATTGCCTTGGTTTGAGGTGAAGGTCCTTGGAGTTTGCTTAACACCTTGAAGTTTTCAGTCTTCAAAGAGATCTCATTTTGAGTTTGTCTTATCTTTGTATCTTCAGAAGCTGTTCAATTTGTTACTGCTCCTTCTTTATGTTTTCTCTCTCCACCCTATTCCTTCAGGAAGTCTTGGCCTTTAATTTCCTCAAATTCAGATGTAATTGTTTTTTGGTTGTTGTGTTGGTTGGTTGGTTTGGTTTGGTTTGGTTTTGTGTCATTGCTTCTCCCTGCTCTTCAGATGATGCCCTTACTGCTGCGGACTCATAGCACCAGTGGGCAGGTTATTCTCTCTGTCATCTAGGAAGTTTGGAAAGTTTGAGAAGTTTAGAAATAAAGTCTATAGTCCTTCACAGTCATGAACAGTCACAGCGTTTGAGAGCAATGCAGAAATCAGGATTTGAGATGTACCGTGTTGCTAGAGAGGTTTTATTTCCTAAACTGTCATTGCTGCTGATTTTATCCCAATACCCTCAGGACAAGGAGCTCGCAAATGTCATATTTTCTGGACAGTTCTTAGAAAAATGTGGTTTAATTTTTGCAGGATGGCTGACTAGAGAAGGTGTGGGCTCCTGTTCTCCCACAGTAGGAGACTGGAAAGCAACTAAAAAATTTTTCTGCCATGAATACACAGCTGACCATTTATTTTGGGCTGTGCTGCTTTCACTTGTGCGTTTGCTTTGGGTGTGAGAATGGATCCTAATGGAGAAATGTTAGTTATGATATCAGACAGAGAAAGAATTACTTTCCAGGCTTTATGTGGCAGCTCTAAACTCTCCTCCAGGCATTGGACCTTGTGTTTAAAAAAACGAAACAAACAGTTTGTGTACTTGAGCGCATCAGAAAGAAATGCCTTCATTGCACATGGCAGCTATAAAAAGAAAAGCCGGATTCTTCTTAGAAAATAGAAAGCCATTACATTTAGAATCTATCTTGCCTGTGTGTTATAGTTTCTTTTTTAATACTGTATTTAGAAATAAAGATCTTTTTCATTTTGTAAGATTTCAACTGCTGCTTTTGCTTATTTGTTCTCCCATGGAAGTTAACATCTTCTGCATTTACTATTACGGTCATTTCTTGTGGGATCTTAGAAATAGGCTGATTGACTAGGGATAGGGAATAAGCAATAGAAACAGGTGAATTGAAGAATGATTTTCTTTCTATAAATGTTTGGTAATAGAGGGGAAAGTGCAACGAAAAGGCAGTTAAAGGGAAAGTATTTGAAATAGAATGTGTTAAAATTTTGCTTACAAACATCACTTTCTTTAAAGGGGATTATTTACTGAGTTAAATCATTTCAATTGCATTGATAAAAAAATGTGCATATGGAAACTTAGATCTTCTTTCAGTCGAGTCACCATTTATCAAAAAGTCTACCTCCTTTTTTCTTTCTGAAGAACCCAATTGTAAGGAAGGTGGATGCATTTCTAAAGTCTAAGCATGTCCATTGCAGACATGCTTACTGAAACATTAACTTAATTACCTTAAAATCTAAATTATCACTGTTAAAACTTCTTATGTAAAGCAGCAACTTGCCCAGGAATTTCATTCTCCTTCAGGATTAAGGGTGTTGAGACTAATGTGTGAGTGAAGTCTTCACAAAAAATGAAGTAAATCAAGTAAATCAAAGAAGGACTCAACTGGTGGAATGATGGACCAGTCTGATGATCAAGTGCACTGTGGAGATGATACACAAAAAAGCCTCTGGTAGTCAGCAGAGATAATGCAGGTGTGTTCACAGGACTACAGCTGACTACATTTGATATAAATGGTTTCTCCTTTTCTTCAGCTGGATATGTTATTTTTTCACATGTTGCTCTAAATTAACATAAAATGTGGCTGCATATAAACACACTGTTGGGATTCATCTCAAAATGGCTCCATCATTCTTCCTGGCAAGATAATTTGAGATGGGTTAGATTTTTCACTTTTTTTTTAATATATTTTGAATTTATTTCAAAACATAGAGGGTGGAAGGAGAGTGGAAAATTGGAGATATCCTAAACCTTAACTGTCATCATTCTTAGAAACAGGAACAAGCTTACCCCACCGAAGTTTTTCCTAGGATATAGCCCAGATGATGATGGCAGTGGGAAGCCTTCCTCAGCAGGGAGAGGAAGACAGCTGTCATCTTCATGTCATCTGGCATTCTTAGGCAATAGTCTTGTGTTGCACCCAGTCCAATTTGCTAATGAGCTGTTGCTGAAACAGGAATGCAGCTCTTGCCCACTTTTTCCCAGTCACATCTTGCAATCCAGCAGTAGTGTAGGGAATCAGCTTCCAAGAGGAAACTTATCTGTATTTTGGGGAAGTGATTTCTGTTGGGCAAGTCACCATCCCTAGAGGTGTTTAAAAGATGTTTAGATGAGGTTCTTAGGGACATGGTTTAATGCTAGAGTTAGGTTAGGTTATGGTTGGACTCGATGATCCTGAGGGTCTCTTCCAACTGAAATAATTGTATGATTCCAAGTAGGCTGGTTCCTGATAACTAGATGGAATGCAGCCAGGAGCAGCGAGTGTTCCTGCTGGGGAACAATTTCCTTCCTCTTGAAGGGAGAGAAGCGCAGAGGTTGGTGTTTGTCCTTGCCCAGGACACAGCTGTGGTCTAGACCAGAGACATGGACCTGACACACAACCACCTCTGACAGCCCCGTGTCCAAGACGTGATCCTCTGGGCTTCTAATTCTGACTGGCTGTCCGAAAATAGGCTATGGAGTAAATATTTAATGAAGGGAGGCTCCACGGAGTCCTTAGTGTGGTGGGAGCTTCCGTCTTGGAATTGTTGAACGCTGTTTCAGGGTGTTTGATCAGCAGTTGGGCAGAAGTGCTGGTGCTGAACCAGCAGCAGTGCTGCTGCTGAGGAACAGTGTTTTGGCTGAGAGCTGCTGTCATTCCTGAGACGCTTCTCCCATTGCTGTGAAGCGCTAGTTATAAGTACCACCTCTTAGGAAAAGAAATGATGGTGCAATATTCAGATACTCCTATGGGCTGTAATACCTCAGGGGAAGAAGGGGGCTTAACCCCATACTGCAAAGGGAGAGTCGAGAAGACTTGGCTCTGAGCAGCTCAGAATGAATGCCCAAGGGGAAGGAAATTCAAGACCGCTGAATTTGACAGCTTCCCTGTCACACTTTGAAGCTGAAATACCAGAAAGTAGCATGCAAGTGATAGACGTAAAGTATGAATTATGGATGCAAGGATCACTATGGGCTTGTTCAGTCCCGTGCATAAACAATACCCATTTAGAAGTCTACTAAGATGCTATAGTAGAAGAGGTTTTTAGTGCTAAAAAGTGTGTTTTGCTCAGAGTACTTGTAGCCTTGATCAAATGCCCAGCAGTTCCTAAAACGTTCAGAAATATTACAATAAGTACAATTACAAGACTGAGGTCACTTAACAAAGTATAGGGAAGAGTAGGTGCTGTATTTCTTCCTTTGCAAAATAATTACAACAACTTGCAATTGTTAAAAACTGTGATCGCCAGTTTTCTAACAGGAAAATTAATTAAAGTCAGTGCTTTGGCAGGTGTTCATATTTTGTGGAAAGATCTGTCTTCCAGATTGCTGATGAGTGGCCAAGCCAGTACCTAGATAGTTAATAATACTGCTTAATTACCACGGTCAGATAAAGCTGCCATCTAATTTATTGCTGTTCTGAGCATCTGAACACTAGAAGAATGATAAACCATGAGAAAGCCTTATGAGATGGTTGGTTAGTTGAAGTCATTGCCTGCACTTTTATACATTTCTCTCTCTAGCCCGTGATCCTTCTCACATTTCCCCGCTTTGGCAGAAAATCAGACACACGGTCATGCCCCCTGCTGCCCCCGCTTCCACGAGGCAGCTGTTTGGAAAGCAATACACCTTCCCACGGCACGGCACAGCCAAGGGTTTCTTCCTGGGTTTATGTATCCAGAGTGCGCTAGAAAAGGGTGTTGTGTTTTCCTGCATACACCTGATGGAACATAAATACATCCACAAATGCGTGTCGGTCCAACATCTGGACTGTATATGGCTTTTCAACGTGGGTGGAACGAAGTGGTGTGCTATGCAGAGCATGCTGTAGAGGAATAGGTTGCTGACCTGGGCAATGCATTGATCTCATGCAAGTGGTCATCAGCAGACACAAACTTCGCTTAAGGATTAAAAGATTTTAGGCAAAAAGCTCTTGCAGGTGATGGAATAGATGGAGGAGTAACATGTGACACAGAAACCTGACTCTGACTGTGCCCGTCCTGCAGCAGGACAGGCCTTGGTTGTAAGCGGGTTTAACAAAATTGTCTTACAGTGCCACGTTCACTTGACAAATAAAATCCCAGGGCTCCCACAAGTATTCAGGGTAAACACCAAGAAAAGTGCTTATCAAATAAAGGATAAATCCTGTACCGTGCACTGTAGGAGGACTCAGTCCATGCTCAGGAACTTTTCTTGAATTAATTGCCTTTATCTGGGAATTAATGGAAAGGAAGTTCATGGGCTTTTCTACTGTATGTGCTATTAAGCTGTCTGGAGACAGTTATGGCCTTTTTCAAATCTACATTCCTCTGACAGTAGTAAATTCCCTTGTCACCTCTCAGGAGCAAGTAGACAACAGAGGTGAAAAATTATGCTAATGAACTGCAATAACCAGTCCCTTTTTATAAGAGCACTTATGCATAAGATGCTGAATCCAAAGTGTTATAGCACCTTGTACAGCTTTTTGTCTGTAAACTCTAGCAAACTAAGCGCAGCCAGCAGTTAAATACAGCTTTATAGTTCTGAAGAGGCCGTTTGGAACTAAGTGAAGTATATGGGTAAAATTGTTAAAGCGTTAGATAAGGTTCTCAGGTTGCCATGGTTACTTGAAAATTTTGCATTGTCTCATAGATTAGGATGCATAGGATGAAGTAGCCCAAACAACTAGCAAGTCCAATGCATATAAACTACATTTCCGAACCACACAGCGTTGCCAGATAGATAGAAAAATAGCTCATGATATTGGCTGCTGACAAATCTGTGAATTAATAGAGAGAGGCCTGAAGGAGATTTCAAACACATGTGATTCGAAATCCCTCATTATTTTGGAGTTACAATCTTATTTTTTAAAGACATAAGAAGAAAGAGAAGAGAAGAAAAGAAAAGAAAAATCCTCTGGTAATGTAAAGAGTGGAATGATTTTCCATAAGCTCTTTCTGGTATTGAAATCTGACATTTGGCTTTGAGACCTTCAACAGGATAATACATTTCGTGCACATAGGCTGGCAGTAGCACTCACACTGGAAACAGTTTATTCCCATGGAAACCTATTTGCATTTGGGCCAGAAGTGACTTTTTTCCCCCTCTGTTAGAGCTGCTGATGTTTTAGCATAATTGCTGTATATTGACAGCAGATTTGAAAAGTATTTTTAAAATGTTGAGTAGCTGAGCATATGTATAATGGAGATGTAGTCTGTGCAGTTTGTCTGTGTAGGATGGAAGTATGTTGCTGAAAAAATGCGGGGCCGCTTTTGATCTTCTATTCTTTATCTCTAAAAGAAAGAAAAAAATGTGAACTACAATATGTTTATCCCAAACATTTTTTTTTTTAACAGGTGACAAAAGAACTGAAACAGTACGACAATAAAATTATAGAGTGCAAGTTCGAGAACAACAGCTGGGTCTTCATGAGACAGAGAATAGACAAAAGCTTTCCAAATGCCTACAGCACTGCCATGGGTGAGTAGAATAATTGTCTTTTAAAGTTTTTCAGGCTCACATTTTAATTTTTTAACTCTGTTCTAGTTTAAGGAGGAAAGGCAATCTGTGTTCTCATTACTAGTTTGAGTCCTGGCTTCTCTGAGTTATTATAGTAATACCTTGTGTTGCAAATGCTTATGCCATATTTAGGTTTTATATAGCACAAATCCTTTGGCTTCAGGGTTATTTGATGAAGTCAGTTAAACAAATACTCTGATGCAGTATTTAATAGATAATGCAGAAGCAGGTGCCTGAGTCTTTGTAGAACTGCAAATACTTGCTCAAAGAGACTTGAAATGGCAGGGCATGCCTTTGAAGTGAGAGCCAAGAAAGTTTTTATTGACGAAAGCATCCCAACAGCAGTTAACTAACTAAAATCGGTGTCTAGCATTGTTTTGGCTTGTTGGGATGTGATGCAAACTGGCGCACTGTCAGTTGAATTTGTTGAACAAAAAATCCATTATAATTTCACCTCTATTCAAAACACCAAAACCATTATTTGGCAGATGGGCTAGAAAATTAATGGGAGAAAATGTCATCTTAAAATTCTACAACAGTTGTACAAACAATGAAGAGGGAAATAAATGAAAGGTGGGGGTATATCCCTGCAGAATTGTGAGACTTATGTTCTTCTACCAAAACACATTTTGCCCAGTATTGTAGATTAAATGGTGTCGTTTAGTTTCAGGTGGAGTATGGGAGTTTGAATAGAAGTCTGCAAGGCCAGATAACAATAGTCATGTTGATACTGACTTTTGTTAAGTGCCAAAATGAAGTTTAATTGTATTTAATACCATGCTATTTACTGGGACATGCATAGATGATGTAGGATTTTGTCCGAACCATTCTACTTGTAGAATGTCTGAACCATTTTACCCAAGTAGTGAATAGGTTTTTCTTGAATAAACAAGATGTGGCCATTTTGCCAGGAGATGACAAATCTGTTGGCACCTTAGCGAACCAGCACAGAATGTAACTGAAATACTTGCTCAACACTCTTGTTGGGAAAGACGAATGGGCCACAGAAGTCAGATAAGTACAATGACATCTCTTTGGCACCGTGACCTAAATTTCTCTTCTCTGTTTCACCATATTGTTTCAATCATTAGTTTTCCTTGGATTATTATCTTCTTTGAGGGGCAGCATGTTGTTCTTTCCTTTGTTCTTAAAAGCGTATGCAGCTGCACTTTTCTCATTTTCTCCATTTGTAGAGCAGTTATTTTATTCTTGACTTTTTCTCCTCGCCAAAACATAATGAACTTCCTAAAAATAAAACTTAGAAGAAAATTAAATGCTACAGGAAGAACTGTTTTGTAAGAACTATTTCCAAATTTCCATAGGAATTTTCAGAACAGCAATTTTCTTTTGGCTTTAATTTTTCACTTTTGACCATTTTTCAAAAACTCCAAAAGTTGTGTTTTCTCATTTGAGACTTCTATTGTTCTCTTCTCTAGATCCTTCCTCCTCTATTTGCTTTCTCTTGATGAAAAATGCTATTTATTTTTCCCCATGTTTGAAACAGCAAAAAAATAAGTATCTGTCTCCAGCTTGTTTTCAAATTGGAAAGAGAAGGCCTTTTTGAGTGATTAAGCTAGGACAGCCCTTAAAAGTTGAGACTGAGTTGTTCCAGCTGCCTTGTGGCACAAATTCTATTCCTAAACTGCTGATGATCATGATGCTTTCCAACTGCTGAAGTCACATACAGTACAACTTTTAAAGAACCTTTTCACCATAATAAAAAGATAATTTTAAAAAATTATGTTTGGAAGGTGTTTCATTAATTATAAAGTAATGCTTTGAATGGTTCTGGAGTTCTGCAGGAAAGAAAGGAGTGGCTTAAGAGTCAGGAAATTATATGTTGATTAGTATTCATAACAATGCTATATTGCAAGTACATTTTAAGGAGTCTTAATGTTGTTTGGTACTCTAGGGGGGTCAATAGATTGTTTTGCATAGAAATTGCATCCATCCTGTGGTCAGTCCTTACATGCTAGAAATTATCCTCTAGGCATTTTGTACTTTCTGCCAAGATAGTCGTAGAATTCCTACTTCATTTCTTTCTCTTTATTTTCTCCACCCTCCCTAAGTCTCTCGGGAGGATTTAGAGGAGTAAAAAGTTACATAGAAAAAGTATTAAACACGTTTCATTTGTTTTAAGATAAGTAAGCCTTTTTATTTGTTCCATAAAATCCTCTGGGGCATTATTTACAAACTGTGACCTGGGGAATCATGTTAAGTAATCCAAGAGTACTTGTACGTGCCTGCCTTGGCCACCCTGCAGCACCATGGCGTTTGGTCCTCCGTATGCTCCAGTGTGCTGGACATGGAGCTCGTTGGGTGCACGTCTTTCAGCTACATGAAGGTAGATGGCTTAAAAAAAGAAAAAGCACTGTGCACTGTGGGTTTACAGTATTTATAGCACTTAGTGTTAAAAAAAAAAAAAAGTTACCTCAATTAGGATGTTTTCAATATTAAGCCAGTCTACTTCCTAGTTATTTGGATTTGGTGAGTGCTTTAAAGCTGTGTCTCAGAAATGTCTCACAAGGCCTTCATTGCTGTTGCTTGCCCCAATAAGATGTCAGTTCTTGTCATTTTTAGAGTTGCCCCTTGAAGCCTACACACACAGACTCCACAACCCCCCTGGGCAGCCTGTTCCAGTGCTCTGTCACCCTCACTGAGAAGAAGTTTCTTCTCATATTTAAGTGGCACCTCCTGTGTTCCAGTTTGTATCCATTGCCCCTTGTCCTATCATTGGTTGTCACCGAGAAGAGCCTGGCTCCATCCTCATGACACTCACCCTTTACATATTTGTAAACATTAATAAGGTCGCCCCTCAGTCTCCTCTTCAAACTAAAGAGATCCAGCTCCCTCAGCCATTCCTCATAAGGGAGATGCTCCACTCCCTTAATCATCTTGGTTGCCCTACGCTGGACTCTCTCCAGCAGTTCCCTGTCCTTCTGGAACTGAGGGGCCCAAAGCTGGACACAATATTCTAGATGTGGTCTCAACCAGGCGGAGTGGAGGGGAAGGAGGACCTCTCTCGATCTACTAACCACCCCCCTTCTAATACACCCCAGGATGCGATTGACCTTCCTGGCCAAAAGGGCACAGTGCTGGCTCATGGTCATCCTGTTGTCCCTTTCCCCTACACTGCTCTCTAACAGGTCGTTCCTCAACTTATACTGGAATGTGGGGTTGTTCCTGCCTAGATGCAAGACTCTACACACATGCCTTCTCCTGGTTTTAGCAAAAGCGATGCCCACGAGGTTGTGTCCCTTATACCGCTCTGCTCTCTGGGGGGTAAAGCACAGGCACTGGGCTCCTGACATGACCATCTTCTTGAAGTCCATGTTTAGGGCTGAATACTTGAGACAAATTATGTTATTTATTTTGCAAAGAGGGGAGGAAATTATTGAAGCACCGACTGCAACCAATTGGTTTAGTGACTTGAGAATATGTTCTTTGTTCTCAGCTGTATGCAACAGCATCCAGAACCCGGTCACAAAGGAGATGCTGTTTGAGTTCATTGACAGATGCGCAGCAGCTTCTCAAGGACAGACGCGGAAACACCACCTCGATCCTGACACCGAACTCATGCCACCCCCACCGCCCAAAAGGCCGCGCACCATAACATAAGGCCTGGCTCGCAGCCCATAGTGTGTTTACAGTTCTGCAGAAGGTGGAACGCAAGTGTGAAGGCTGGAAAAAAAGCAATCTGAATTGCTGTAAATACTTGGGTGTGGCTTTTTGAGTTTGTTTTGGGTTTCTTGTTGTTCTTTTTAGTTTTGTTTTGTTTTAAATTCCACGTACAAATGGACATTGTTTTGTAACTGATAAATTCAACCTTACCTTATGGTATTTGAAGATGAAATTTCCAAAGGTTTAGACAAGAAGAGTACAATGAAGTCAATGGAAAGCTGCCTTGTTTATATATGGATCTCTTTTCACCTTTAATTTATAATGCCAGCAATCTGGAACTGAGAAAACATTGGGATGCTGTACTTTTTAGAGGCTGTATTTAAAAAAAAAAACAGAAGTGTTTTTTTTATCGTTTAACTGGTTGCAATTTGTCACCCATAGTATAATTGGTCCTGGTTTCCCTGCATTTCCAAGGCTTGTATTTAACAGCAAACAGCAATGTTGTTTGTGCTCTGTGTTGGTTAAAAACTAAGCCACCTTAGATTTCACTAATTTCAAAATTAGATGGTTTTTGTTGTTGAAATATTAAAAAACAGAATCCTTCTTGTACATAGCATCCCTTTGAAAGGAAATGTGCTGGGTGTTTGGTTTTTCCCCCTGTTTGAACCTAACACAACAAATGTATAGTGGGCTGATTTTAGCTTTGCCTTTTAAAGTTTGTCTGTCGATAAGGAATACACCAAATCCTTAGTATTAAGGTCTCTATTGAGGGACCGTTTCTAGTACAGGGCTTAGTTCTCCACAGTGATACCATTGTAAATACTATTAAAAAGTACACATCACTGTGATATGCAAGAGTAATAAGCAGTGCTAATCATGATGTCTTAGATCCAGGCACAAAACGGCAAAAGAAATGCCAGAAAACTCCTGCGTAAGAGAGAAGGTAGCACGGAGCACACTGGCAGATTTTCCTGACGTGAGTTTTGAGGAGCTGCGTGCTGGTTGTCCAACGGAGGGGTTGTTCTGCGCTGGGATTAGTTGGAAACCAAATGCAGATTTTGAAGTTTACTGTACATTTATCAAGCAGGGATTGAATTGGCTCTTTCTGTAGTTGACTTAGTGAGTCATCCGTTGGTTCAGCAATCTGATTAGTGAAGCTCGTTGATTTGTTGTAACTAAAATGCATTTCTGTTTAAATGAGTTTTAATGTTTGTAAGCAAAATTAACTCCTGCAGGTTTATTTTTTTTTCTTTATGGAAATTTTAGGACTATGCTTTGTGGTGGCTTCTCTAGCTGTTTCAACCTGTTGTATAAATGCACATGGCATCATTTAGATGGTGTTCCTAGCGTCTTTTTCTAGAGTATTCCATATGTGTTTTAGAGAACTGAAGGAGTTACATAAGTTACTTTTTATACTATGGTAAAACTTGAGGGGAAATAATGTGTTGATCAAATTGCTTTTCTTTAACTGTACATAGTTTCTGCATATTATCTATAGAAAAGATATAATATCACCTATGCAAGGTTGCAAAATTATCTCCTAAAAAGAGCCTTATGAATTTGATGTGAACACCTATGCAGCCTCTGTGCATCTTGCATTGAAACACACAGTCAGTTATTTCTTCACTCAGTATAAATAATTTCCCCCGATGATACTCGTCACTGAGATCACCATAGCATACACTCTGTTGCAGATCTTCACGGTTCTGCGGCAGTCGCAATGTGTGTGATGATTACAGCCCTCTCCAGGAGGTGAGGACATTTCATTCTTGTGAGGAGCTATCCAGGTTATTTCCATCCTTCCCAGCCCTTACATCTTGTGTTTCAACCAGACGTAGCTTCGGGTTTTCCTGCTCCTTCAGAGCTGTGGCACCGCCGGCCGTCTCCCACCTGCATTCCACTGAGCCCATCAATGTGTTGTGGCCCTCCCTCCTATTTTGACAGTGTCTTTTTTTCCACTTTCGTCTTGAAACAGATATTTTGAAAGAGTAATGACCCTGAGAAGGTTTAGAGCTCCGTGTTCGTATTTGATTTTTAAACTCTTCTTGCACTATGACCTGAAGCTTTTTAGAGAGGTCAATCGCCTCTCCTTTTCTGGAAAAGGAAGCTACTGGGGAAGGGTCGAATGAAGAACCTGATGGAAAAAAGAAAGGAATTTCACTTGGACAAGATGAGTTTAATGCTGTGAGAAATGCAAACCTCCTTTCTCTGCTACTAGATATTCAAGAGGTTGAAGCTAAGAAGCAAAGAAGAGTCTCTGCCAGGAAAATAATGACGATAAAAAAACCCCTTAACTTGTCTGTTCTTCAGTGTACAGCATGAATTCATCCACCGTTTTGTCATTTGTTAAATATATAATTAAAATTTGGTTTCAGTGCAGTTTCCAGAAAATGTTACATTCCTCTACAAACTGTGTATTAAGTATTTTAATAAAAGTCGATGGTTTAAAATGCTTTTCTTAAGGATGTGTTTACTTTTGTTGCCTCCGCTTTCCTGGTACCAGTGCAAGCACAAAGATACTGTGGTGGTGTTGCTGTTCAGTACTGCAAGAAAATTTATCAGCTTTTTTCAGAGGTCAGTGGCTTCTCTCTCGGGTATGAGCCCCCCCAGCCCAGTGGTGGCCATGATCCGTTATGCCATTTTTAAGTACTATTTGCTATTCCTGTGACTAGAACCAGAAAGAAAACAAATGGTGCCTAAAGTATGTGTTTTATGGCAGGCCAGCGTTACGTAGCTTATCCATTCAGTGCGAAGTGCAGCTGCATGAGAAGTTGTGCAAGAGGTCTGTGTGGCTCTTCCCTGCTGGTTTATCACCCAGCGTGACCCTGAGGCTGGCAGCCCTCCTAAGTGCACCAACTCCTGGACGTGTAATGGAGCAGTTTCCTTTTTCAGGTTGCAGCTGCCCAGAGGGCATCTTTCAGGAACTAAAAAGCCCGTCTTGATTTTCAAAATAGCCTTCTAATTAAGATCCTGTGTCCGCTGCTGTCCTGTTCTTGTTATGTGTGCAATTCTTGTGGTGCTTCTCTCAACTATTCATGATTTTTCTAGTGTTTGAGTGCGAGTGCCAAACCAGATCTGGTGGTTGAGCACACCAGGGAAGGTACGATGACTTCTCGGACCCCTACTCCAGTGTCCCCTCCGTCCACATTAAGGAAGCAGGTTGGTGCACCCGGCCAGCACGTTGCACTGTGTAGTTCGTGTTGTCTCGCTTGTTGGCTGGAGCAGCCCTTCAGGATCCCACTCCTCAGCGTAGCAGCTCCTCTGTTTTGTGCCTAAGAGGTGTGACTTTATATTTGCATAATGTGTAATGCATGTTAGTACCTTATGACCTCAGAGTATTCACGAAGGTGTTGGCACAGCAGGCTGATTTCCTAAGATTCATCTGTAGTCAGCAGAGAGAGAATGAGAGCAGAAATCCAGTTTATTCCTTCTGTGTTTCCTGCAGATGTCTGTCCATCTCCTCAGTGTTCCCACTCAATTCTTTTTCAGTTGATAGGATGTGTATCCTGTGCTGTCAGGATTTTGTGAGCACAGTGTTAAATATTTTTATTGAGGGTAAATTTCATAGCATCAAAATTCTTGCAGTGGTCAGTTAAACTCAAAAATCTCATTAGAAGTATACAATTAGTTGGTCAAGAGCTATTTATTTTCCATAGTTTATGTTGCTTTCCTTTGTACTTCTAATCAAATCTTATATCCAAGCAGTTCTGTTAACCTGCATGACAGTAACATTTGGCTGAAACACCTCGTCACGTCACTTCTGTCCCCCTGCGCAATGGCACCAGGTTTGCTCTCACTTTGCCTGGGGACTGCTGCACCTTCTGGGGTTCACAAACCCTACAAGGTTTAGATTTCACCTGTATCCCTTTATTTCCAGCATCAAATGTCTACAATCTGTGCTTACGGCACAGCTCCTCGAGCCTGCATTCCTCTGTTAGGCCCACCTACCTGCTTTTTGAGTTGTCCCACTGGCACATGTGAGACAACCCCAAGTTCCAGTGTAAGTTGGGGAACAACCTATTAGAGAGCAGTGTAGAGGAAAGGGACCTGGGGGTCCTGGTGGATAGCAGGATGACCATGAGCCAGAACTGTGCCCTTGTGGCCAAGAAGGCCAATGGCATCCTGGGGTGTATTAGAAGGGGGGTGGTTAGTAGGTCAAGAGAAGTTCTCCTTCCGCTCTACTCTGCCCTGGTGAGGCTGCATCTGAATATTGTGTCCCATTCTGGGCCCCTCAGTTCAAGAAGGACAGGGAACTGCTGCAGAGAGTCCAGCGCAGGGCAACCAAGATGATTAAGGGAGTAGAGCATCTCCCTTATGAGGAAAGACTGAGGGAGCTGGGTCTCTTTAGCTTGGAGGAGACTGAGAGGTGACCTCATTAATGTTTATAAATATGTAAAGAGTGAGTGTCATGAGGATGGAGCCAGGCTCTTCTCAGTGACAACCAATGATAGGACAAGGGGCAATGGGTACAAACTGGGACACAGGAGGTTCCACTTAAATATGAGAAGAAACTTCTCAGTGAGGGTGCAAGAGCACTGGAACAGGCTGCCCAGGGGAGTTGTGGAGTCTCCTTCTCTGGAGACATTCAAAACCTGCCTGGATGCCTTCCTGTGTAACCTCATCAATGGGGGGATTGAACTAGATGATCTTTACAGGTCCCTTCCAATCCCTAACATTCTGTGGTTCTGTGATTCTGTGACAGAGAAACCTGTGCCCCTGGATGGCCCTCCCCTGGGGCTCCTTGCGGGCTGTGCTCCACTCCATCCGCGAATGATACCGGCTGTGCCAATGGATGGATGGGGCAGTACTGCCCCTGTCAGTCGTGCTTGCACAGGGAAATCAAAGCAGCACCTACCAGCTGTGGCAGTATTTGTCATATGAGCGGAGCCTTGACCCCTTCCCTCCTTCATGACCCCGTCTCCCTGTTTCAGGTACAAACAAAGGTAAGCCACACTCTTTGCACTGACATCTGGATCAATTAGTTTATGTTGGCAGCGGGAATATAGGTTAATGCTCTTTCTGCTGTTGAGAGTCTGCTGTATTTCCCAATGAGCTGAAATCTCTGTTTAGCTGCAGAGATCTGTAGCGCTGAGGCTGGAGGTTGATGGAGCCATTTACAAAACAGTTTTCTTGCAGTCAGGGCTCATTTTAATCTGCCTTATTTAAATCCATAGTCAGTAGTAGGGGGGTGCATGAGCACGTTGTAATTAGCACTAGTATGAGAAGCTTCCAGTGATGTTGGTGCATCCAGAAGTGTGAAAATGTGGAGGACACTCAATGAACTTGACGAGGGAACAATAATGTTTTTTTCCTATGTCGCAAAAAAACCCCAAACAAATAAAATGGAAGTGCAACCCATGTCCACTTGTCTTAGAAAACACTGGATGTAAAAATAATAAACCTTTTTCTAATAAAATCAAGTCAAATCGACTCTCATGATAGGAATTTATTTAATCAGAAATCCTGTTCATGTCCCCTTTCTCCCTCCTGCTCTTCCCTCAGTATTTTTGTGTCTATTTGACTAGCAGAAAGCACACAAATTGAGTTCAGGAGCATTCATTTGAGAAAATTAAATTTTGATTAACTCTTCTACTCAGAACTTCCTCTAATGTGAGGAGGCGATAAGGTTATCATATTAAATAGGTCTGTATAAATGCCGAGTATGTAACATTTGAAGAACAGTCTTCTGTTGTTATCAGAACATACTTCAAAGAGTTTTTGAACTAATTTGATCATCAAGGGATGGGAAACTTTAATCCACAGGGTAAAACAATTCTGCTCAAAAAGGTAGGGTGGTTTAACAGGAGGAAGCTTGAAGAAGAGGAGGATGGACTCCCATGGGCAGGTTGTGCCATGGGTGTGGGAGATGCTGAGTGGTTCTGAGACCCAAAAATCAGCGTCGTGTTACAATGAGAGCAACTGGAGAGTAGGTAAGAGTGCAGAGGACTCCACCACTGATGCTACAAGTTCGGTCTTTGTGGAAGAAATGGCGTGAAAGGCAGCCAGAAGTGGTATCATCTCATGTGCTGCAGAGGAAGCGAAGAAATAAAGTGGCCGTGAGGTGGGTCTCAGAATGGGGAACTCTTGTGGGAAGGCCAGGGGAGAGCAGACGTCAGCAATGCTGAGAAAGGAGATGGCTTTTTACATAGAGAAAAATGACGGCAACTGGGGAGAGCAGAGGGCTGGCATGAAGGGCGAGGACCTGCGCTTCCGCCAAGAGTCCCAGAGGAGCTCCTCACAAGCGGGGCAGCATCAATGAGGTAGGACCAACAGCCAAGGTGTATGGGATGAGGTCTTAAAAGAGCAGAGCAACAGGTGAGCCGTTTCCCTTTTCCTAGCAGTTACGCTGTTCCTGAGCTCGGAAAGCTCTGGGGTACAATTAGACACTCGGCAACGTGTGCACTCCCAAATCGTGGGGAGCAGCAGGTGTGTGAGCTGCGTCCTGGCGTCACAACCCAGGAACATGGAGACGCCTTTGAACCCCTGTTAGGTGCATCAGTGCTGTATCAACCCATGCATGGTGCTGGAGGGCACAGAGAGCTCCGGTTACCGATTTTACTGCTGCAGCAGCCAGCTGTGCCCTTGGCCTTCCTGCTCCCTACCCCGTCAGCAAACCCCAGTAGGACAAATTGGGCTCCAAATAGGGTGCCAAGTGGGGCCAGAGCATTAGACACTCCACTTGCCTCTTGCTTCATATCCTACCAATAGAAATACACACATTTTACCAGTGTATTTGCTAATTTAAGCTGAATAACTGAGCAGACTCATGGACTGGAGAGGTAAAAGAAAATATTCCAGACAGCTGCCTCCGTCAAACACTGTTCTGATGAACTCCAGAGTAAGAAGCCACAGAAACGGGCCACCAACATCGACATGCAATATTTCCCTTTAAGTGGACCGTGAGAGAAGCGAGTCTGCTGAGGTCCCTGGCAGTATGGGCTCGGGGGACAGATTCAGAGTGGCACAGCAGGCATGCAAAACCAGAAAGGCGTCTCTCTCCAGGGGAAACAAAAACTCTGACTTGTAATGGGGTAAGATAAGAACAGGAAAACAACCTTTGTGTGAATTCCCCCTGTTGGTTTGCTTGGTAGTCAGTGCTATTTCATTGTGTATTTTAGCATTTGTAATCCTCTCCTTTGGTTCAATTTATAGACAATCTTATGCAAGATATTTTTAATGAAGAATTCTGGTTTGACAATATGGAGGTTTGAGACCCATAAAATAACTGTTTGGAAAGCATTAAGGAGCAGAAAAGTCCCTTTTCTCCATCAGGCAGTGAAAAATTCACATCTCCAAAAGATTTTCTGGTATTTAAAGCAGTGGGCTCCTGGAATAATTTACTTTCTCCTGCCATGACAGTTTGTTCCTTTAAAAGAAAAGATTTAGTATGTTACTGTTGGGATGAGAAATCAATTGTATGAAATCAATGATAATTCTGCTGTCAGGTAATACTTACCCATGTGAGTGACCCACCCGCTGGTATTCTGCAAAAATGATGTGTGGCAGGCAAATGCTGAAGTTTGGAAGCAGTCGTGTTTGGCTTTGTGCTTTTCACCAGTTGCTGCTCGCATCAAAGCTGTGTGTTTTATCCCTGAGACTGAGGGGAGACATTGCCAGCCATTTTGACTAGCAGCTGGCCGTTTGCTTTCTCCTACGATCACCAAGCAGAAAAACACAACCTCCTTTGGTTCTGGTCTCATAGCTAAGCCATTTTTCAAAAGTGTGTGTAGGTAAATGAGGATGGTGAATTCCATTTGCTGAGCCTGGTGCTCCTATCTGAGGCGGCACTGGGCTTTCCCTCCCTGCGCTGTTCAGCCTCCCTGTGCAGCTGTGTTAGGGAAAACGCTGGTGTTGCACCCTCCTTTCCTCAGATATCTCAAATGATCCTTTTGAGATATTCATCCAGACTAATCCCCTCCAGCATTAGTAGCTGAAAGAGTAAAAAAGTATCTTGAAACTGTTATCGACCCTTCTATCCTGTGGCCAGGGTTGTGCCGCTGGCTCTGTAGGAAAGGCCTTGCTGTGTGTTCCCTAAACCCCTGGCCCCGGCAGGAGGGTGCAGAGGCAGGTACTGCTCCTGCAGCACTGCAGCTGCACATGGGCAGCTCACCACCTCCCTTTCCTGGGGGGCTTCCAGCTTAACCCTGTGTAATCGTGCCGAGGATGACAATGAACTCAGGGCTCTGCAAGGGCTGGAGAGCCTGGATACGGCCTTTCCCCCTAAGCAATTTCCCCCTCTAAGCTTGGCCATTTCCAGTGTGGCCTTACAAAAGCATTGTCCCATGGAAGGGAGCTGAGACATTAGGCCATGGATGGGCTTGCGTGTGTGTCTCCACTGCACAGCTTTTGACCACACAGCTTCACTTCTCCAGACCAGGGCTCAAAGCTTTACAGAAGAAAGTAGTGGTCTGAAGGGGACGCTTCGCTCTGATGGGCTGGTAAAACACCCCTTTTGCTTTCCCTCAAGGGCACCACTTAATCAGCAGGGAAGGCAAGTTGATCCCAGGGCAGCAAGGGAGGCTCCAATGAGAGGCAAAGTGCATGACTGGGCCATCCTGACCAGTGGAATTGGGCCAACAGTCCATCAGTAACAAATGTGCAGGCACACAGGTGTGAAGCAAAAGCAGGTCACTGTTGGCTATAACTCTGTAATTATTAACTCCTGGAACTCTTGTATCTCTCCAATTTACAAGAGCCACAAAACCCTTGATGCAAAGTAGATGCACAAGTACTAAAGCCTTGTATATTTGTGTATAATAACTGTTGTCCTTTTGGAGTCTGCCTGTGCCACCGAGGCTTCCTGGTGCTTTACAGATAATTACAGACAGACACTATGTGCTGGCCGTGAACTGTGGAGGAACAGGGAGTGATGATGAGGGTTGCAGAAATGGAGTAAGAACATCAGCCTGTGACACCAGGACCCCTCATTGTATTGACAGAGAAAAGAGTTAAGCAACTAAGTTTGTGCCTTTGCTGAGGACTGTGGGGCAGAGATCAAAAGCCTGGAATATTTGCTAATGGCAGCTGCAGAGAGGAAAAAAAGAACAGCTCTCGTTAAGTATGAAATGCAAGATTTACTGTGTTACGTAGCAGCTCCTGTTAAATCAGTAGGCAAAATATTTTCTGAATTTGTGGACATTTGACAAAAATACTCATTCCCTAAAGCCAGTTGTGGGAGCAGAACATTTCTACTTTTACACACAGTTTCAGGAGGGAAAACAGAACAATTTCTGTACAGGCAGCTGGGTTATGGAAACTGACAGAGTGTTGCCTGTGTGGATAGAGTTTAAATGATGCATGAGGGACTGGTTACTGTGTGATATGCAAATGCAAATCTATCCATGAGGCATTACAACTACAAAAAGTCTCACAATTATGCTTATTTCTCCAAAAGTCATTTCTTACTATGGATTCCTCCCCGTTCAAAGCAGCAGGGCTTCTTTCCCCAAGTGAACTGGTATTAGTCCTATATCCCCCTCCAGTGTGTTAACTCTTTTGCTAAAGCCACTGGACTGACAGCTGAAGAGGTCGTCACCTCTTGCAAAGCTCCTTGGTGCTGCATTTCCCAGCCTGCAGAGGAGAAGTGGGCAGATTCAGCATAATGGCCCATCACAGTGAAAGCCTTGCTGGCCTTATGCTAAACCTACGTTCTCACCATCATTCTGAGCATAACTACTTTCTGGAGAGGCTAGCAGTCACATGGGCTTTACAGAAAATGGCTGGTTGGAGGTCATTCCATACCCCCACAAAGGTGAATGTTTGCAGCCCATTTATAGCAATGGATTTCTTCACGAGCAGGATATTTGTCATGCCTGCCGTCTGGTTGCAGGAGGACATTGCAAGGGAAACACTGCTTGTGTGTCCTCTGGACCTGCTGCCGGACACGCACCATGGCACGGGGCAAAGCTCACGATGAAGGGAGTGCAGTGGCAATGGGTGGGCAGAGCCACGCATCCAAACAACTCCTTCCAGCTTCCCTTATTTGAAAAGAGCTGGTAACTTAAATTGCAAAGTGGCCATGGAATGTTTTTTTCTTGCAAATCATGTGTCCTTTGTGCTGCAAAAAGCACGTGGGACCTGTTTGCTAACTAAATTCAGGCCAGACACCCTGTGGGGTAAATAATAGTTGATAATGGCAATGAAGTGTCAAAATTATCCACAAACACCATCTACGCTTCAGTGGCAATATTCAGCTGCCTCGTAGCAGGTAGAATCCAGAAAAACTTTCCTGTACTTTTCGTAAGTTGTATTTTCTTCAGCGTTGGTAGATGTGCCTTGAAAATGCCTTGCAATACTCTGTGTAAATTACTTCAGTACAGATACTAGAAGTGTTAAGACCCTCGTTTTCAAGTTCCTGGACAGATTCAAAGTGACAATGGAACTCAATTCACATCCAAAGAGTGCCTGTTGTTTGTTAAAAGAAATGGTATCAGACATGTCACATCATCTCCCTGCTACCCAGCTGCAGGTAGTTTAGTGGAAAGATTCATTCTGACATTCAGGCAAGCGATCAGTGCTACGGCCCCAGCTAGAGGCGGCTTACAACACAAGATTGCACGTATTCTATTAGGCTATGGGATGCCGGCCAAGGCATTTCGAATCCGACACCAGCAATTTTGTTTAACAGATATAATAGAAGGCTTTGTTCGGAGTGTGTGTGTCACAGACCGCTCTTCTCTTACCTAACAGAAGTGGTCCTCGTGAATCACAGAATCATAGAATGTCCTGAGTTGGAAGGGACCCACAAGGATCATCGAGTCCAACTCATGTCCCTGCACATGACAACCCCACAGTTCACACCATGTGTCTGAGGGCATTGTCCAGTCTCTTGAACACTGTCAGGCTTGGGGCTGTGACACCTCCCTGGGGAGCCTGTTCCAGTGCTCCACCACCCTCTGGCTGAAGAACCTTTTCCTCATGTCCAACCTAAACCACCCCGGCACATCTTCCTGCCACTCCCTTGGGTTCTGTCACTGGTCACTAAAGAGAAGAGTTCGATGCCTGCCCCTTCTGCTCCCCTTGTGAGAAAGCTGTAGCCACCATGAGGCCTCCCCTCAGTCTCCTCTTCTCCACGCTGAACGAACAGAGTGTCTTTAGCCACTCCTCATATGGCTTCCCCTCTAAACCCTTCAGCAACTTCACAGTCCTCTTCTGGACACTCTCCGGTAGCTTTATATCCTTTTTATCCTGTGTTGCCCAGAACTGCACCCAGTGCTCCAGGTGAGGCCGCACCAGTGCAGAGCAGAGCGGGACAATCACCTCCCTGCCTCGCTGGCAATGCTGTGCTGGATGCACCCAGGACATGGTTGCCCTCTTGGCTGCCAGGGACACTGTTGGCAAGTTGAACACGAGCCATCGACCAGAACCCCCTGATCCCTCTCTGCAGAGCTGCTCTCCAGCATCTCATCCCCCAGTCTGTATGCACAGCCAGGGTTGCCGTGTCCCAGGTGGAAAACAATAGGGAAGAGTGGGACTTTTTTTTATTTATTTTTTTTTTTAAATGGAGCAGGAGGATGGCATGCATCAGCCGTGGCAACCGAAACACCAAACCTAGACTTAAGGATGCAGACCACAGCTTGTACCACCACTGCTGCTGTGGCAAGTGGCACAAGTCCAAGGGCTGGAGGGGGCAGTGGGCACACACGCTGCCCAGGGCTGAACTGGCAGCACAGAGCTGCATGTACCTCAGCCTTAGCTTTGTGCACTTTTTGATGGCAATATGGAATTTTCTTTCAGTCCTTTACAGAGAAGCACATTCAGTGTGCTGGTGTTGATTGAGGCTCGGAAAGACTGGGGATCAGCTGAAATGTAGTCAGATAATGGCTTTTGATACTTGCTTTTCAGGAGAAATTTTAACTAGTTCCGTGGACAAAACATCTGTCTGAAATAGCGCTCAGTGAGCTCTGACATTCACGTTTCGTAATGAACTGAATAATGAGATAAAACCACCTCCCTACCACTTGTTTGTGTTACCAGCGGTGTTGGTGACTCAGCTCGCTGTTCCTGCACAGGTGATAATAACCCCCCTAATGCTGTTTAAAGATCCGAGGATATTTTCACAGAGTCACAGAATAGCTGGGGCTGGAAGAGACCTCTAGAGATTGTCTAGTCCAACCCTTTCTGAGGGTTGCATTTGTCATTTTTTAATTGCATATTAAAAATGAAAAAATGGCAGAAGAGGAACGTTAAAGAGTTCTGTTCCTCATTAAACCAGGACAGCTAACATATATACAGTATGTTCAGTGACAGCCATTAACCAGTCAACAAATCATCATCCAGAATACCACAATTACTTTCTAACATAAATGAAGGGCTGTTGTGCAGTGTCAGGGACAGCAGCACATGCTGCATGTGCACATACAGATTAAATCTGAGAGGCAGCATCTCTACAGGGTCATAGTTAATGTCCATCACGGCTCAAAATACTCCAAGGCAATGATCCTTCAGAGATTTTTAATTGGTGTCACAAATGCATTCGTTGGCAATAATACCTAAAATAAAATTCTGTGCTTCTAGAGTACCCTCCATCCTGGAGTCACAAAGGTACTCAGAGCCACTGGTATTGGATTACACTCCCATGAGATGGTCCTTGTCCTGAATAGCAAATGGGGATGGAAGACCAGAGGAGTTACTACATGTAATGCCATTCTCATGGCAAAACCTATAGCTCCTCTCTGCTGAAACATGTGCCTGTGACATAGCACAAGATTGCCCTCCATGAAAACCCAAAATCTTCTCCTGCATTTTCCCAAGGACACAAGGACTGAAGGACACACAAATGCATAGAGCTTGGAGTAATTAGAAGATGATTTTACAAAAATATCTCAATTCTCAGCCTTCTGTTTAAAACACTGTAATTTCCCAACTAGGAACTCAGCCTCATTTGTTCCTATCTGTGATGCCTAGATCATTGCCATGTTTGCTTTTCCCCAAGTAGGAACTCGAAACTTCTGGTGGCTCACAAAGGCTGCCTATTTCTGTTTTGCTCAGTATTGAGGAAAATTCATTTACTCCACATATACCAAAGTATCCAAAATCAAAACACAGTGAAGGTGAGACCTTCTTTTGCCACATTTTGCACTAGGGCTTTAATGACCTGAAGTAAGGAAAGCTGTCACAAGGGAGGTGGCTGTGGAGGGTCCTGTTGAAAGGAAGATCATTCAACGAAGTCCTAGGTGTCATATACTCCAGATAGGATTAGAGGGACATCCAGAAGAGCTGGTCTAGATTTGCTTGATTCCTCCTCTACTTCCCTGGATAAACAGGAATTCAGCTTTGTAACATCCATGCGGTTGGATATGAAGGCTTCTGTTTTGTATTGCTGTAGCTTTCTCAGTGCACAGTGCTCTGTTCCAAAATGCTGGTGGGTAGTAGACAGAACGGTGCGTAAACTGGAATCCAGGGAGTGAGTCTTCATGCTCTAACTAGGATGACTGCAGTCTGACTTATCTGAATAAACGTTTGCCAGTGCCATTGCTAATTCCCTAAACTTGCTGAAAACAGAAGAGAATACAAGCCCAGGCAAAATGTGATTGAAGTTAACCACTTTGATGTTTCTTAAACAAATCTTTGGGTAATTTCTCAACCACATCTGTGCATACTGTATAATTTAATATTTTTGACAGCTTACCAAATTGCAAATTTCTGTGACACTTGGCTTATAAATTTCACTGGCATGGTTTTGTCACTCTTTAAAAACAGAGCATAGTTACACTCCCTTTTGGCATATTCCATGTATCTGGTTCTACCTCCATTTTGCAAGTGAATCCTATTTATATTCTGTTCTCTGGGGTACCTGGACAGCTAATCATTCAAATAACATTCCTGTTGCCTTTAAAAATTGGTAATAGGAAAAAAAAAAATATTCCTGTTCTCAAGAGATTTAGTTCGAGTTGGTAATTTCGGTTCCTGCAGACTGAGACAGGAAGGTGATCTCTGGGTAGGGAAGTTTTTTGCTTGGCACTCTGTGCTGTAAACAGGACTGGTAATAATTCACACCTATGAAGTGGATCAAATTTTGTTATATCAGAAGAAGCTGTTGGAAACTGATAGGAGCAAGTCCTAGAGTCACTGAAGATCTGAACGAACTATTTCTTCCCTCCTGTTCTCTCACACAAGTATTGCATGTGAGAAGAGGTTGTTTTGAAGTTCCTGAACCCTCTTGCAAAGCCTTTGATTTGCTGAATTTCTCACTGTTCTTCCTTTTTCATTTGATAACTATGTAAGAGGTTAAGCCAGGGCATTTGGTTGCTTCTGTGTAGGAGTCTGCATTTCAAAGTTAAATGGAAATAGACATTAGAAGGTTTTACTGTACCCGAGCTGTATCTTAATCATCTTAATAGCTGATTTTTCTTTCAAAGTGATCAGTAATGAGGAGATTTTATTGTTCTAGACATGGATGTTCATTAGAGGGGAAAATGGTAGGACCCGCGGTTCCCGTGTAAGCTGCTCTGCAAAACTCCAGTAAGACATCTAACACCTCCTCTGCTGTAATACAGCTGTCACTGAATGGGAGGATTTGAATAGCAACTTGCTGAGAGGCCAGCCAATGTGTCTTAGACAGTGAGCTGGATGGATTTTTCACAAATGAGGAACAGGAGGATTTAATAAAGAGTTTGATACATTATTTTTTTTCCCATAAGCTGTATAATAATCTATCTGTAGCTTCCTGTGATAAAAGGAGGTTTGGATGGAATAAAAATCCTTTTATGACTCTGTATGGTCTCTCATTAAATTATTCATTTAGAATCTTTATCCTCAACTGACTTGGGTTTTCCAGAAAATCTAAGTCAGCCCCCTTCTGTAGGACTTCAGCTGTCCAGAACCTCTAGAAAACTCAGCTTGATCAGCATTTGTATGGCCATAAAGATTTTAAAACCTCTTCACACTGACCAAGGATAGCGCTGTGTTGTTAAAACCATCTTTCCTTGCTGTTTTGCCACAGGATTCACTTTCTGGAAAGGACATTGTTGGCAAGGGGACAGTGGGACTTTGGAAAAGTCATTAGCACAGCCTGCCCTTCCTGAATAAGTATCTCCTTGCAAGCCATCTGCTCAGCTTGGAAAAGCTTTGTTCTTCTCATAGGTCATCTGAGGATTTGGGAAGCAAGAACATGATCAAAATAACCCAGGCACGGCACTCTGTGCAAGGTTAGCAACCAGCTCAGACCTGCCATCAAATACACAGGAGCAGGGACCTTTCAGAATTGGATTCAAACTGAGAGCTAGTGTGGGACAAAAATAATGTTTGCAGCATGTGCAAACTTTGTAGGGAGAATCAATTGTCCAGTCAGTTCACACTGAAGCACCAGCCACTCGGAGAAGAAGAGCCAGATCCTGCAACAGCCAGATATGTTAGTCATTACAAAAAACAGAGGAAAATATTTTCAGGGTTTTTTTTTAAGGTACGAAAGTTGGATTTGAGACTGGATGAAAAATAATTGTTGCAGTTATGTGTTTGCAAATAAAGGGTAATTTCTCCACAGATCTTTGGTGGCGCAGCTCAGAGTGGTGGTGTTGAGCGTGCAGTACGCTGGGAGCACAGCGAGTGCTGCTGCTCATGAATTCTGAGGACTCAGCCCTTGATGGGGCTCATTTATCCTCTTGCACAGAATGGTGGGATTCCTCATTAGCTGGGTCATTTCTGCTTGACCTTGTCCTATCCCTCCCCAACTTCCGAAACATTTATTTATTGTCTTGCTTCTCATCCTAAGTATATACTGGACTGCAATACAGACTTTGAACTCTTCTGAGAGTAATGGAAAGCATTCCAGCACCTTTATCATTGTCCGCTTTTTGATGAGCAATGAACTTGTTCCCACCTTGTCTGATATTTAAGCTTAGCCTGTGCTACTGGTTAGTAATTCCAGACATTGCAGGAAGAAATGCTCAGCCATAGACTTATGCCTCAATCTGAAATTAAAGCTCAATTTAGGTTAATTGTCCTTGATTTTATCAGGCATACAAAATGACTGATTCCATATGCAGAAAATAAATACATAGACAGTAGGTCAGAAATGTCTTCCTCCTTATGGCAGTGATGTTATATGGTCTTGTGGTCTGCCAAATGATCTTTCATTTGTTATGAACCTGGTTAAATCTCTTCAATAAAGGCTATTTTGGTCGTGTAAGAAGCCAGCATAATTAGTGCAAAGGCACAGAACAGTTTCCCAGAACTGGATGAACATGACTTGGGGTGATGATAGTTTTTGTATTCATCTGGTGTTATTTTAATGTTCCTGAAAGGAGCGGGATGTTTGGAGACCTTTGCAGCTCTGATGGGGTTAATGAATCCAGCCCAGCAATTAGTTTCGGCCTCGGAGTGAAGGTGACATCCCTTCACTTTCTCTAAAATCATGTGGCCACTTCAGGCTGTTCTGGGAAGATTTTCCAGAGATAACCTGAACTTCATAGTATTATTCTGCTCACTCTTCAATTCTGCTGCTGTTATTGCTGCAGAATGCAAGAGTGTGGGGGATGACAAAGCAAGAAAATGGAAGAGGTAATTGCAAGAACCATTGGGATTTTTAAATTATTTTATTAATTTCTGATCTTGCATCTAGGTGCTCCCATCATGGCTCCAGATCCATGGACAGAAGCCATGCTGTCAAGAGTTGTCAGGGAGAGGAGAGCACAGGAGAGGAGATGAGGAGAGGAAAAGATGTCTAGGTAGAAAACAGTGGTGCCACTGAAATGACATGACCTGCTTCTTTGGCAGTTGCTCTCATCTGCCATCACGCCATGTCAAAAGACATCACTGGATTCACCCTGGTTTCCTGCAATGGAGGGAGAGATTGTAGGTCCTATCTCATGTACCAGTGCAACTACTGACCAAGCAACAAGGTGTGGTGTTGGGAGTTTACTCTTGTTTGAATAGATGTGTCTCCTGGCTGGAGAGCGGGGGCTTTTCAGCCTCCTGTGGGGGCACTGAAGCTGTCTGTAATGTCAGTGGGGTCTTCATGTCCTCAGGATCCTAATTCCTACACTCTAAATCCTCTCTGGACTAGACATTGCCCTTTTGGTGCATAAGCGTAGAAGGTAATTTGTCTGAATATGGCTCCAAGGCTCCTGGAAGATTTTCAGCTTCCATAAAGATTTTAAAAATCTTTTATCCTCCTCGTGTTCTAGCCCAATTTCATGCTCAATTGTGTGGTGTCTGGCTGTCCTGGCAAGGCAGACTCCAGGCATCTTTTCCTTCTCAGGGAAGAGCAGGGAGCATCTCCTGCTCCATTGCGTGACACATGTTAAGCCCAACCAAACAGTATAAGCTTGCAGAGTGTGTTCTCAGAACGGCTGGGCTCAGAGTATTTTGCAGAGCCGAAGTCAGGTGTACAGCCCATGCTCCAGCAGGATCTGAGGTCCCTGTGGAAAATGGAAGGAGGAAGCAGGCTCCTGGTACCTAAGGACATCATGCAGCCCAGTTCTGGACACTGTCCTTCCCCCACACTCCCCAGACCTGGGGAGGGAGCAGTGTAATAAGCATCCCCAGTGGCAGCAGACTGCCACCTGGGAGCCCTCCTCCTCCAGGGCCTCCTGGTCATTGGACCAGATCTGGGCCATTACATAATGGCAGAAGTGGCCAACAGGACAGATGGCGGCTGCTACCAGCCCAACAACTCATCTGACCCACATGCCGTTCCGCTGGGTCTTGGGAAAAGGGCCAGGCACTGCCGCGTTTCTTCCTCCGGGCAGTGAACGGCAGCGGCCTTACACTCAGGATCAACTGATCTCCTTTACAGAGCACTGAATGTATTTTATTAGCTGTCTCCGGAGAAGCGTCCTCTCCCAAATAGTTTCAGACAGGATGCTTTTTCACTTACTAAAGATCTGAGGATCATGTCCTCCATTGTTGGAAACTGTCCTAGTTCCTTTGAAGCCTGAGAAGCTGTAACAGACCACATCAAGAGAGGATGTGTCTCCTTAGTTGCTTCTTAATAATAGGAAAGAGATTAAATTACCTTGCTAGGAATTGACAATTTTTTTGTTTCTTTTATGTAAAGAGAAGGAAATAATTTTACAAAAGATTAAAAAAAAAGAAGTTTAGAGTACAAGAATTACCTCTTTTACCTTCCTTGTTTTTTATAGCTTTGACATAAGACATATGATTCAGTTTGGATTAAAACAGAAATAAGCTTGTTTTGCTCCTACACATTTCTTTAAAAGCCTGCACATTCTGCTTTTGATATTTTCCCACCAGATGATTTCTGAAGGGAATATGGCTGCCTCTGACTTGTAAAAAGCTTAGCTGCTGTTGTCAAATGCTTCAGAACGAATCTAATCCATTTTATGTGTGCGTATGTGTGTCTGCATGCACAGAAGCTTGTATTCATATATAAAAAGCAAAATGGTATATCAATGTAGCAGTATATCTGTAATAAGTCTGTTATTCCAAATTTCCTCTTTTCACTTGCATTTTGTGCACTATTTTCAGCCTCTTCTTTTCTGAAACTTCTGGAAAGCATTACAAAGAAGAATTTTCTTGAGGTTTCTTCTTTTCAGGGTGTCAGTGAGTAAGACTGAGGCAACGGTGACAGTTCTTACAGAGCAGCTGTCCTTAGAGATGCATTTATTTGGATTTGTGCATGCAGCAGAAATACCCCCTGGTATGCTTTGTAGTACATGTCATGCTTTGGATATCTCTAATTTAACCTGAAAAAGAAACCCAGTCTGATTCCACCAGCCATGCAGAATTCAATGACAGCCCACCCCAAAGAAATTCACCTTGCAGCTCATCCTTCAGCCATTCCCTAGTTCTATGCTCTCCTTTGGCTCTGCAGTCACTCCACATCCCAGGTGAAGGAACAACCATCCCTGTATCTCGATTTCTGAATTGTGAGCAAACATCCCAGCAGCTCCGTGTGTCATCAGAGATTAAGAGCAAGCAAAATTGGGCAGTACAAACTGTCTTTTGAGGTACAGTGGGTTGCCTATGTACCTCTGCTGTGCTTTACACTGGGCAGGGCAGGGAGGGCAAGCTGGGGCTGGCTGGCCATATGCTGGCTCCAGGCCCTGCCTTATGGAGGCACACAGGCAGCCATCTTGGCACTTGACTGTCGCTCTTGTATCTCACTAGCCACCCCACCTGCCGTTAATCATTTGTGGCAACATCCTTCTCGCTATTCTTGCTTGTGTAATTTTGACTGGCTGCTTTCATTACCCTAAGGGCCTGAAATGTGATTATTGTCATTGATCACACCCTGAGGCTCCCTGGAAAAGGGGATGCTACTGTTGCTCGTGTACACAGCAAATTCAATTCCTCTCAGCACATGTGCAAGGAAGCCTGTGCAGTGCAACTGATAGCTGAACACCAGCCTCCTCCAGGCATGTCACCAGGCACGGACATGGAGTGTTGTTGGTGACATCATGAAGTTTGAGGTGAGGTCACTGCCGTTGTGAGTGCTGGAAGTGCTCACGAGCCACCACAAAGCTTTTCTGCAAAGGTACGATCGAGTGTTTCACTGAAGATAAGTCAGTGCTGCTCATGGAAGAGGAGAGTGAAGTGCAGGCACAACCAGCAAACCTCCATGTTTCCCTTAGCATGACTCTTCTGATCTACTGTGAGATCACAGAATCACAGAATGGTTGGGGTTGGAAGGGGCCTCTGGAGATCATCTAGTCCAAGCCACCTGCTAAAGCAGCTTCACCTAAAACAGATCACACAGGAATGTGTCCAGGCGGGTGTTGAATGTTTCCAGAGAAGGAGACTCCACAACCTCTCTGGGCAGCCTGTTTCGGTGCTCTGGCACCCTCAAAGTAAAGAAGTTTTTCCTCATATTCAGATGGAACCTCCTGTGCTGCAGTCTGTGCTCGTTGCCCCTCTTCCTATTGTTCAGTACCACTGAAAGGAGCCTGGTCTCATCCTCTTGACATCCACCCTTGAGATGTTTATAAACATTGATGAGATCCCCTCTCAGCCTTCTCTTCTCCAGGCTGAACAGATCCAGCTCTCTCAGCCTCTCTTCATAAGAAAGGTGCTCTAGGCCCCTAATCATCTTTGTAGCCTGCCACTAGACTCCCTCTGAGTAGTTCCTTAACCTTTTTAAACTGGGGAGCCCAGAACTGGACACAGTACTCTAGATGTGTCCTCACGAGGGCAGAGTAGAGGGCAAGGATAATCTCCCTTACCTGCTTGTCACACTCTTCTTAATGTACTCCAGGATACTGTTGACCTTCTTGGCCACAAGGGCACATTGTTGACTCATGGTCAACCTGTTGTCGACCAGAACTCCCAACTCAAAGGCACCCAGTTTGCCTGCGAGCCTTTCAAGATGAAATCTCGCCCTTGCTGCCAGGCCAAAAACTGCCTAGTGAAGCAGGAAGCATGCATGACCCTCCAGTGCCAGTGGTGGACACCCTTGGCCCATCATGAACTGACCTTCTGGAGGCATCTGCCCATACCTGCCATGTCCTGGGGGTCTCTGGGAAAGCTGGCCTTTCACAGAAGGTTGCCTGAGCTTCCTTGGGCAAGGAAACAGGAACGTAAGACAACTTCCCTCCCCTTGCTATCCCCGGCTGGCATTGTGGGGACACCCCCTCTATGGCCACAGCCTTTTCTCCACACAGCAGCTTGCACTGCTGGGGAGCAGCAGAACCAAACTGGCAGTAGCAATGGGGCACAGCAGAGTCAAAACATTTGTGGACAAGGTGGCTTTCACCATGTCCAAATGGCTTGGAAAATGTGCCATTAGGGAAAAACGACTTCCCTGTTGCCTCCCCTCGCTAGCCTCCCTTGCATTTGATGCACATTTTCACATGGTCACTGCACACTTAACTCGAGACCCCAGGCTGCCACTCAAACATCTTCCCTGAGCTGCTGCTGCTGGCGTGGGCACAGACCTGTGTGTGCTAATGCAATGCAGAAGAGCATTGAAGCTCTCATCTGCCAGCCCTAGGTACGAATTTAAATTAAACCTCATTTAGCTGGGCGCTCCCTTTTGATTTATTGGCAGATGCTTCTTACTGTTCGAGCCTTGTTAAATTTCTAGCAAACACTTCACTGACCAGCTGTTCCTATTAAGTCGAAAGAATGCCACAGAGCGGGGTCATTGCCGCCTCACTTTTGGCGGCTCTTATACATGGTCCCCACAGAGCTCTCCCGGGGAGGGAATTATACCCATCGCACAGTGAGATGCCTGGTTAATGCCAGTGAAGCATTTTAGGTTTCGCATCTCTGTTTCCCCAGTTCTCACATTTTGTGTGCTATGAATCAACAAAACACCTTATAAGCTTTCTGAAAACTGATGGTGTAGGATCATTTTCCACTTCAGGCCTTTCATCTTGTTAATAAATACTGTTTACTATAAACCAGTCAGTCATTTTCAGGTGGGTGCAGACTGAACTTCTCAGACCTGCAGTGTAGTCGCACTCATTAGTCATTTAGAAGTCAGACTTTGTTTCTGTACTTCCGGATCTCAGTGAAGAAACTACAAGGTACCAGTGTTTTACATGCAAAAGAGGATAGCTTTTAGCATCCAAGCACATCTCATACATACAGCAAAGATGCCAGAATTTTGAATTCTCCTTGTTTATCACAGTAATGCTATTTTACATTTAGATTGTGTCTCCCTACTGAAGGGTACCAGGGTAGCTCACAAAAAAAACCATACGCACTTTAATAATACATCATGGAAACACAGCTTCCTCTTGGGTGGAGAGCAAAACCAAGGAAAGCTTGGTGCATGGCATGATGGGGGGCATGGAAGGAAACTTGGCTCAAAGCAGTGAAAGAAATCATGATGCTTATACAACACCATTAGAAATATGCTGCTGTGGAGAGCAAAAAGACCCCTGATTTTTAAAGTTTTCATCAGAAAACCAACACATGGTGAACTCTGTGGAACTCAATTTATTGAGCTGTCAGGATCACGAGTTAGGTCAGCCTTGCCAGGAGTTGATGCAGTTTGTAAGTAATCCAAACTTGAGGAGTCAGAGCACTATTATATTTCCCTGATCTCTTGCCTTGCTTTATTGTTTATTCATACAGTACTATATAGCTGTGCCTGGGGCAGGAAAGACACTCTTTCTACCCCTAGAAGTAGCAATTTGACCTAACCGTGAGAAGGCTTAAGGGCCTCTGAGCCTTCACACTGCAGGTGCGGAGTTAGCAACTAAACCTACATGTTTGTTTAAAAGTATTGTACTGGGAGGTGTTCAAGGCCAAGTTGGGTGGGGCTGTGAGCAACCTCGTCTAGTGGAAGGTGTACCTGCCCATGGCAGGGCGGGTTGGAACTGGATGATCCTTAAAGTCCCTTCCAACCCAAACCATTCTATGATTCTATGAGTCTCTCCCCGCCAAACTGAGCGTGTCATGCAGGTAACACTCCAGTGTCGACTCTGGGCCAGGACTTTTGTGAGGCCAAGTGGATGACTGCCATTCAGTGCTGAGAACAGCGGACAAACTGTTCCTGACCACACCTGGAAAGGGTCTTTCTACTGAGGAGGTGACACTGTTCTGCTCTTCATTCAGCAAACTCCTCTTAACGATTTGTCTTGAGTGAGATGTTAGAAGATTTTGTTGAGTCCTCATCAAAACAAGGGCTTTTCCTAGAATACATTTTCTGCTGTTTCAAATGCTAGATGCACTGAAAGAGTAGCTGGGAACACTTTGTCTTCCCTTTTATCTGTTGATTGAAAAATGAACCAGAATGGATTCTAGCAACTCTGTCACAGAAATCTATATGCAAACATTAAAATTACAGACAGTAATACATTATTTAAAACTTAGAGTCAAGAGATTTAAGAGCATGACAGGAAATCCTGTGTGTGGTAGAGAAGATGTCATCCCCCTCTGCCCTGTCAGCCATAGTTAAGAGTTTGCTAGCTCCCATTAAACTCTTTGCAGATCTGGACTTGTCATCTTCTTTTTAATTCCAGGCAAGTAGCAAATTGGCTTAAAATTGCAAAAGCTGTTCTGATGTGTATGCATGCTTGCTCCTGCTTCAGCTTTCAAGCATCTGAAGGCATTCATTAGATTAGTTATCATGTTAATAAGTAGATTTAAGAAATGCAGTGTGTTCTCAGCTCTCACTTGGACAAAAACTCAAGTGATTACAGGCTTCTGTCTAGATACATCAGGGAACTGACCTGCACCCCTGAAAGCATGAGTTTAAGCTCATTTTATCTGCCACAGAGATAGAGGAGAAACTTAGTGCCTTAATAGCAAGCAGGTTGAGAAGTACTCGAGAGATTAGAGATGGGTCTGTCTGATACTGCGTTCTTCTGCTTGATGAAGAAAGGTGAGGGTGTTTATCAGAGAAGCTGCATTTTTGGGGGAGGGGCGAGATGAAAGAAAACAGCCTTTCCAGATCCTTTTCAGTGTAGTAGAGGATCCCTCTTGCTGTTATTTCACACCCCGAGCCCATGTTGTGAGCAAGGTTGGCCATGCACCACATGGAAAAACAGACAACTGTCAGTCACGTACCGGGGGGACCCTTTGTGATGGTGAGGAGAGCCCTAGTTAAAAAGGTCACAAGCAAACTGAAGGAATAGTGATTTCCTTGCTTCACTATGGAGTCAGACCCTCTTTGCATCCTGTTAAATCTCTTCTGCCAGAGATGACTCATCCCTGAGGTTCATAAAAATACTTCTGAAGAGCTGATTTTTTTTCTCCCTTTTCCTTTCTTTTTTTCTTTTTTACCTTTGAAGTGGACTCGCAGCACTGAACACATATTTACAAAAAAAAAAAAAATCCCTAAGGATATTTCAGAATCCTACTCTTAAATTCCATCAGACTTTTAGTGCAAATGTGAGTATCCCCGTGACATACGGGATATTATGGCAGGAATGTGGGTAAGGAACACATTTGCGAAACCTGGAATCATGTTCCTTATTTTTGGAAAAAGAGAGGGTTGTCATTTTCTGCTGTGATATCTTGGTAGACATTGGTTTATCTAGGATACTTTCTTATTGCCAAAGAGAGATCTGAGATAAAGGTCTGAGGACTGATCAGTTAACCACTATCTTATGTGCACATTTTGATATTATACCACATGAAGAGAGGTCTGCAATGTCACCTGATGTTTTAATTCTGGAATCCTTACTGGCTTAAGCAAGGAGATGATTTAAATAGAAGCAATACCATAAATCATAGCTTTGGTAAATGCCAGAGTTTTTTCCTCATATGCTGAAATAATCTTAAAGGCTATTTGAAAAATGGTTATTAATATCAAGAGGTTTATGAGATAAAAGAGGCAGAAGGTACATATAACATGCTGGCAAATAGTGCTGCATATTTTATAGTGCCTGACTTTAACAATCATGTTGCAGTATTTTAGCAGGATGTTGGAGATTTTTAGACCTTTTTTGGGTATACGAAAGAAATCAGAGTGAAGACATTGATAGGTGCTGATGCCATATCCCAGACCCTGTGACACAACCAGCCTGCTAAGCTGCCCTCCTGCAGGAAGAGGATAAGATTGCCACATGGCTGATATGCTATGCAAGGCTGTGCTGTTCAGGAGATCTACTGGGGCATCAGCTTCTTGCCAGGCCATGGCAGTAGAGAAAGCAGGCTCTTCCTTGTTTAGGTTTCCCTTATGTACCTAATCTTCAGCTGAGGTTGAGCAAATGTTTTTATCTCTGTGTCCCCGTGAAGGGAAAACTGGAGGGGAAGGGAAGGAAGAAGGAGGGAAAGTTTGTCTAACTTACTGTGGCTTGGTTTGTTGGTTGGTTGTTTTTTTGCTTGGTTGGTTTTGTTTCTAAATAAGCCAATCACAATTTTATATATTCCTGGAATCTGTTGATAACTTCCTTCTCCAAGTGATAAAGGAGCCAACGAGGAGAGGTGCTATGCTGGACCTTATTCTTAGCAACAAGGAGGGGCTGGTGGCAAATGTGAAGCTCTAGGGCAGCCTTGGCTGCAGTGAAATGGTGGAGCTCAAGATCCCTAAGGCAGTGAGGAAGGCACAGAACAAACTCACAACCCTGGACTTCAGGAGGGCAGGCTTTGGCCTCTTCAGGGATCTGCTAGGTGGAGCAACACGGGATAAAGCCTTGAAGGGAAGAGGAACCCAAGAAAGCTGGTTAATGTTCAAGGATCCCCTCCTTCAAGCTCAGGAGCAATGCATCCCAACAAAGAGGAAGTCAGGCAAAAATGCCAGATGGCCTGCATGGATGAACAAAGAGCTCCTAGACAAGCTCAAACACAAAAAGGAAGCCTGCAGAGGGTGAAAGCAAGGACAGGTAGCCTGGGAGGATTGCAGAGAAATTGTGTGAGCAGCCAAGGATCAAGTTAAGAAAACTGAAGCTCTGATAGAATTAAATCTGGTGAGGGATGTCAAGGACAAGAAGAAAAGCTTCTATAGGTACGTCAGTGATAAAAGGAAAACTAGGGAAAATGTGGGCCCTCTCCAGAAGAAAATGGGAGACTTAGTTATCCAGGGTATGGAGAAGGCTAAGGTATTCAATGACTTTTTTGCCTCAGTCTTCACTGGCAAGTGCTCTAGCCATAATGCCCAAGTCACAGAAGGCCAAGGCAGGGACTAGGAGAATGAAGAACAATCCACTGTAGAGAAGATCAAGTTCAAGACCATCTAAGGAATGTAAAGGTGCACAAGTCCATGGGACCTGATGCGATGCATCTGTGGGTCCTGAGGGAACTGGCGAATGAAGTTGCTAAGCTGCTATCGATCATATTTGAGAAGGCTTGGCAGTCTGGTGAAGTTCCTACTGACTGGAAAAGGGGAAACATCAGCCCAATTTTCAAAAAGGGAAAAAATGAAGACCTGGGAAACTACAGGCCACTTAGTCTCATCTCTGTGCCCAGCAAGATCGTGAAGCTGATGCTCCTGGAAACTACACTAAGGCACATGGGAAATAAGGATGTGATTAGTGATGGCAAACAGGGCTTCACTAGCGGCAAATCATGCCTGACAAATTTGATGGTCTTCTACAATGGGGGTACAGCATTGGCAGATAGGGCAAGAGCAACTGACATCACTTAGCTGGACTTGTGCAAATTTTTTGACACTGTCCTACAGGACATCTTCATCTATAAATTGGAGACACATGTATTTGATGGATGAACCACTCAGTTGATAAGGAACGGTCTGGATGGTCACACTCAAAGAGTTATGGTCAATGGGAGACCAGTGACAAGTGGCACTCCTCAGGGTTCAGTACTGGGACTAGTGCTCTTTAATATCTTTGTCGTCAATATGGACAGTGGGACTGAGTGCACCCTCAGCAAGTTTGCCAATGACACCAAGCTGTGTAGAGCGGTTGACAAGCTGGAGGGAAGAGATGCCATCCAGAGGCATCTTGACAGGCTTGAGAGGTTGACCTGTGCAAACCTCATTAAGTTCAACAAGGCCAAGTGCAACATCCTTGCACATGGGTCAGGGCAATCCAAAGCATAAATACAGGCTGGGCAAAGAATGGATTGAGAGACACCCTGAGGAGAAGGACTTGGGGGTGTTGGTTGATGAGAAGTTCAACATGACCTGGCAATGTGTGCTTTCAGCCCAGAAAGCTAGCCATATCTCAGGCTGCATCTAAAGAAGCATAACCAGCAGGTCAAGGGAGATGATTCTCCCCCTCTATTTGGCACCTGTGAGAACCCACCTGGAGTATTGCCTTCAGCTCTGAGGCCCCCAACATAAGAAGGACATGGACCTGTTAGAACAAGTCCAGAAGAGGGCCATGAAGATGATCAGTGGACTGGAGCACCTCTCCTGTGAAGACAGACTGAGAGAGTTGGGATTGTTCAGCCTGGAGAAGACAAGGCTCTGAGGAGATCTTATAGTGGCCTTCCAGTACCTAATGGGGTTCTGGAAGAAAACAGCAGAGGGACTTTTTGCAAGGTCATTTAATGATAGGACAAGAAGTAATGGCTTTGAACTGAAAGAGGATAGATTTAGACTAGATATAAGGAAGAAATTCTTCACCATGAGAGTGCTGAGGAACAGGTCACCCAGAGAAGTTGTGGATGCCCCATCCCTGGAAGTGTTCAAAGCCAGGCTGGACAGAGCTTTGAGCAACCTGGTCTGGTGGAAGATGCCTCTGCCCATGGCAGGGGGGTTGGTACTAGGTGATCTTTAAGGTCTCTTCCAATCTAGGCCATTCTATGATTCTGTGATTCTATGGTTCTATGATAATACTGTCACTCAGTGAAAAAAAAGGAAAAGTAATAAGATAAAAGGATAAAAGAAGAGACAGTCTGCCATTTCATGGTGCAATCTAATGCAGGCAGCTCTTCAGTGCCCTGCAGATGAAGTGGTACCCCACTGACAGACACACTTCCCAGGTGCCTTCTTCTTGGACACCTATAGCAGTGTGTCCTTGACAGAGTGCAAAGCGCTGTAGCCTGTCCCATGGGCAGGTAGGGCAGAAGACAGGAGAGGCGCCACTGCTGAGTTGTTGGGCCCTGAGATATGACTGCTAGGTGGGAAGCATCTTCTCTTTCAGAGTGGGGTCTTATTAGGTGGACTCTCTCCTGGTTGCAGCCAAGCATGCTGAGCACTTACCCCATGCACTGGGATAGTCCATCAGTGCTGGGAGGTGGTGTAAGTCATGTGTACACCAGGGAGTGCAGAGTTTTGCTCCCCAAGCACTTTCTGCATGGCATTATCCAGCAGGACTGTGGTGTGGGAGCTGACTGTGAGATTTGTGTGCAGGATGAGTCACAGCAGACCCAGCCTGCTGCAGATGGGGGCACTCCAGGAGTCCCTTAGGGTCCAGGGCTCTACCTGACAGCACAGGTGATGAACTAAGCTGTTTTCTTTCCTGTGGAAGTGAACAGCAACCAGTCAAGTGGCATCTTAGGAATGAGTCATATCTGTACCGAGCAGCATCGTTATTTTAGGAATTAACCAACGAAGCACTTGCCTGTGTATTTTAAAGGGCATGACAATAAAATGTACACCAAAGAGTTTCTTACACACCATTATAACCAGACTGCAGAGAGCTTCACAGAGGTCAGGCAAACTGGGAAGTTTCTATTTGCAGATGCCTTATTGATGTTATTCCAGTGCTACTACCATTATATCTTGCACGCTCTTTATCCTTCCTAGCTGCACATTTAGAAAGTAAATAAGCTCATCAGACACATGTTCCATTTTATGAGAGCAGAGATGCATACAAGAGCGTGAATGAATATGAATAGCCCATTTTTGGCATTACCCAAGCTTTGGAGCCAATTTGTATGAGTCAGAAATAAGTACTGTGCTAGAAGGGCTCCTATAAAAACATGGATGGTGAAAGAAATGGGGAAAGGAGGAAACATCCCTCTCAGAAAATGGCTGCTCCCTGAGACAGCTCCCCAAGACATGGCAAGTTTTCTTGTGGGGCCTGGTTTGCGTGACAGCTCTTTGGGTTTGGTGACAGCTCTCTGCCCAGGGAACCATGCCACTACTTCAGACTGAACAAATGCCTTCAAAACTCAGCAAAAAATAGACAAGTCTCTGAATGGGAAAGAAGATGAAAGAGAGCGTAAAAAACCCTCAGCAATGAAAAATTAAAAAAAAAAAAAAAAAAGAAAAAGAAAAAAAAAACATACAGAGCTTTTATTTTCTTTCTGTTTGGTTTTGTTCTGGTTTTCTTAGCACTTTCCCCATTTCAAACTCTCCATCTTAAATAAGAAGGTGGTTTGAATACTGCATTTTTACACTTGACAATGAAAATTATTAGACTAGATATCATTATACATGAGCTGGGAATGACTGTAAGCCTAATGAGGCTACGAATAGCCCTGATATTCAGTATTTTACCTGTCTCTGTTTTTTTTTTTTTAGGAATGACTTAAACAGAGACCACTTATCCTACCACACAGACCATAGGTGTACCTCATTGCTACCCAACTATGAGAAATCATCCATGCACCAGGGCTGGTATAAGATGGGCACCCAGAAAACTGCCAGTTGTGCTGGCTTTTCTTTCCAAACAAATATAAGAAAAGGGCATTTTTTTTTTCACTGCAGGATTTTGGTGCCCCATGCTTTTTTGTAGAAGGGCAGTTAACACTGCGCAGAAGCCCACAGGCATACCTCTAGCTCTGTAGATCCCAGATCCCCACTACCTCCCTCAAAATCTAGTAATCTGTGGAGACTGTCCTGTTTTTTGTTACTGCTTGGAGCTCACTGAAGGCTGAATAGCTAGAACAGTCCATTTGTGACAGATGGGAGATATTTCTCTGCTGGACAATGAACGCCATTTTGATAGAAATGCTCAGCTTGCAAGGCTGCCTCTGTCTAGGTGCTAAGCCAGTCTAGGTGGTGCCAGTTTATTTTGTTCATTGTATACTCAAACTGAGGCGTGGGATGTCCCAAAGAGATCAGAGAGTGAGTGAGTGTGCCATCACAGGTCATTGCCTTTGAGTGTTTGGTGGCCTTTCCAACCTGGTAGGAGAGTCAATCCAAGTGTGCCAAGCTAAGAGAGCCTGGAGATCCTTGCTTTGGAAGGCAGATGTAGAACAAGTTTATTTTGAAACCGTCTTTAGTAAATCAAAGCCAAGTGTTTCTGAAGTAGCCTGCAGAAACAAGAAGGCTTGAGCACTGACTGGGCTGACCCTGGCCAAGCAGGTAGAGGAGGAAGGATTCGGATTAGCCCTTTTCCCGCCACTGTTTGATAATGCTTTCTACTACTGAAGAATTATGTGTCAAGGGTAAGAGTTTTATTTAGTAAACCTTTACTCCTTACTTTATTTTGACATGTTCTTCCTGGACGATCAGACTAGAAAACAGCATTCCTACAGGAATAAATATATTATACGAACCAGAGACTAGAAAGGCTTCAGACCTGTGCTGTGGTCAGCCTTTGGGATCCTGCTGCACAAATAAAATAATCCTTTAAGAGAAATAGTGTGAATTCAGTGTTTGGCTGCCAGACAGAGGGCAGGTGAGAAGTGGACCTGCACCGGGGTGTGAACCTGTCATACCAAAGTCCTGCGTGTGGTGGGTAGACACCTCACTGCTGCTAAGTGCAGGTCAGCTCCAGCTAGCAGAGGATGCCTGAGCTCAGGAAACATGCTGATCTCCAAAGAGCACGAACGGGGAGGAAAGGGAGAATCTGTTCTCAGGTCCTGGGCTGTCAATAGCAGCCTGCTAAGCTGCTGGTTCTTACTAACTGGATTCAACCAACGTCTCCATGGAGGAGAATACTCACAGTACAGGACTACAATTTCTCATTGTGACACTGTGTCCAGAAGGGTGAATAGAAGACACAAAGTGAATTCCCTGTAGCGAACAGTGTGGATTTAGTATACTTGGGCCCCAGGCTGAGCCCACCTGCAGAGCCCCATGCTGGCCTGCAAGAGCCAGCTCTTGGCAATGTGTTGCAACAGGTGGTGTATTGGGCAGCCCAGGAACAGGGTCCCCCTGCTACTTTATTTTGGCACAGTTCTCCTGGTGGGGTGAAGTCTCCCCAGTTAGGGGAAGAAAGACCTGGTTACATAGCAGACAGAATGGTATCTGTTAAACTTTGAGCAGGAGACTGTTCTCTGAGAGTTGGTTGCTAATATGAGACAAGTTGTCAATGAGATGCAGGCATGTGCCCTCATGTAACTATCTCAGACTATTTTGTTCCCTTGAATTAGTTGAAGCATTTCACTCCCAGCACCTCAGCAGGCTGTATGCTGGGGTTTTGTGGGTTAAGCATTCTGGGTTTGAACTACCATGGCAGCAGCATTGCCACATCTCAGTTACATCTGGAGTTGTATGATTCTGAATCACTTTTGTTTTCCCCCTACAGCTTCAGCCACTGTAAATAAGGGGGTGTAAAGCACGTCATTCTTTGTCATTCTGATTACAGAAAACCTGGAAGTGCAACTGTGAGTACATCTAGCTTCAGAAATCAGGAACCAAACCAAACAAAACCTGCAACATTTATTAATAAATTTCAATTAAGCCTCCCTGGTTTCAAGCTCAGTTACACATTTTCTCTGGGGGGAAGCAGGAGGAAAGTGGATTTATGACTGTTGAAAGTTTGAGCCTGTCAGAATCGTATTGGGCACTACAAAAAACAGATGGCTAGAAATAAATCTGTATGTGAATAAGCTGTTTTCTCCACAGGTCTGGTTTACACTGGCAGGGTGCACTTAACGGTTGGCTGAAGAAAAAAAATGTGACAGACAGGGTAGTTCCTTACATGGTCCTGAGGAAATATAAACACAAGCTCTCTTCTTCCCTTTAACCCACCTCCTGGTCACTGGCAAAATGATTTAGATTCAAGCTTCAGGTTTAGAGGAATTCCTGCTAGGAGGTGAAGGGTTAATTTGTTTACTTGGGATGTTTTTCTGTTTGTTTTGTTTCACTTTTTTAAGCCCTGATGTGAATTATCCATTTTGGCAAGTGAATGGGAACAGTTGCATGTACTTGGTATTTTCTGTCACATACACTATTATTAGTAAGAAACACATTTCCTTTTGGGGTGAAAGCTAAGGACAAAAATAAGGCTGTTCAGATTACCACCCCCCTTATTAACTCTGCTAAAGCAATTGTGCTGGCATTTAAGAGAACTGGCAAATGCATTTGTTCAGTGGCAAATGTGATGCATTCAACGTTCTTTTCACACAAAGAAGAAAACAGGGGCTTTTAAGCATAGGGAATGTAATAGCCAAGCTTTGGTAATGATTTCTAATATTTACAAGAGAGAAGAGGGGGAAAAGTTCCCATTCACTTGTTTCAGTGTGAAGGAAGAAGAATAGCTCTATTATCCAAAATCTCCTCCAGAGCTTTCAGTGCTACTTGGTGCACATTTTCTCTCCATGTGCAGACAGATTTGCCTTCAGTGACAAATCATTGGCTTGCATTTTGCATTCAATATGCATGGTATGACTTAATTCCTGGAAGAAATTACCTCATAATCTAAGCACAAAGGCAGGTGTCTCAGTAGCACAAAGTTTTTTCCACTTGTGGGGCAAGATATGTTTTCTGAGTGGTATCATGGTGCTCAGATGTTGTTGAACTCTCTTTTGTTAGCAGTGCTGTTGTCAGTCATAACAACATGGTGGGTCATCATGTTGAGAACCCAAGCAACTCAGAGCATGGTGTATAGAAAGGCATTTGTTTCCTTTCAAGATGTGCTCACTGGTATCAGCTTTACATTTTGGCCCCGATTAGGTTGGTTTGAAACCAGTGAGGTATTTCCTCACCGTAGCTCATATCCTTTTCCACTGATACTGATTAAACAGAGTTCTTTGACTCTGCAGAAAATATTTTTGTGCTCATCACTCACTGCTTATCACTTGTCTCCATTTGTTGTGGAGAAAATGGATGGCTTTAAACTGAGTAGGGGCTTAATGTCACCTCTCAATGTCGAGAGGAATGAAAGCTAGTGGTGGAAAGTGCTATAGTAACTGATATACAGGACACTTGCTTGCATTTTTGTTTTTTTAGACCAAAATACCCAAGCAGGTGGTAGCGATAGAATGCAAAATGCTTTTTCATGGCTGATGTGGAAAAAAAATCATACGTATAAGTCAAACTGATAGGGAAGTTTACTTCACTCTTAGCTATGAGGTATTTTTCCTCTGTCTGCTTCAAGGACTTTGGTCTTTATCCATCAGCCTTTATATATAAACTAAATAGCGTTTAACAAGTGGCTTTTAAAATAGGGTGAACTTTTGAAAAGAGAGTATTTATAGAAGTAGCTATTTAGTTTGCTAGTAATTTTCAGTATTCATTTTGCTATTGCTGAATATACAGAACAGGATTATTCACCCACATTACCCAGCTGCTTCTGTTTGATAACGCAACAAAGATTGTGAGGTAAATGTCTTTCCATAGAAATGGCTGTGATGTCATGATTCATGGCTATGAAAAAGTGGGATCTGTGAGGAGGAGTTGTTACTGAGAGAGAAAATCCCAAAATATAATTTTTTTGCATTATTGGTTAAATGGTCGATTAAAATGCAATCCAATTAAGGAATGCGGCAAGAAATTAGTTTTCCATTACATGTTTCCAGATACTGGAGTTCACTGAAAACACAGGAGTAACTTATTAGAAGCAGCTGTGGTACTTTTCCAACTATAAGTTTCTTATGGATGAGACTTGACAACACCAGAAATTTACAGGAGGAGGTGATATGTTGCAGTACTTAGTAAAGAATATGTGGGGGTTTGGGATTTTTTAAATTTACCTTGCTGGCAGTTGCCAGCTGAACTGGATATGTAATTGCATTTGGAAGTTCTCTGACCTCTTCAGCAGCTGGGACTTGGAGGAGAATTGCAAACCTGTCTCATACTTGCATAAGATCTTTCTGCTGCTGCATCTCCCTGGAATAGCAATGAAGCTGCACAAGTGGATATTCAGAAATAAGTTTATAAGTTTATAAGTAGTTTAATAGTTTATAAGCAGTTTAATAGTTTATAAGCCAGGTATACAATCATTTTCAGTATATGCTTCAGTGGGTGTTTTGTGTAGAAGCACTGTTCCAATAGATTGAGGTAATATAAGTCAAAATGCCTCTGGTTCTTCTCTTCAGAAATCCATTGAGCTAATGTACCACTCCTCTGTCTCAGTAACGTGGCAAATCTCTAGAGCTGGACATGAGTGTTGCACAGGTGGCTCCCAGCTCTGTGCTGGGTGGTAGGCAAACCCACTGCTCATTAATTTGTAGTTGAAGACTGAGGTTTGTCACTGCTCTGTGACAATTTGCATCAGGACAGTCTCGTTGGTCCTTCATTGACCAGCCTCAGCTGACATCTGGGATCCAGAAAAAGATGGAGCCCATGGCAGGACCTTCCTGGTGGGGAACTTAACACTGAAGCTGGGGTCAATGGACAAACACATAGATATTCTGTCCCTTGGATCAAAGAGTATGGACAGAGCAAAGAAATACCAGGAAATCTAACAGCAAAACTCAGAAGCAGGGAGACAGCTTTGGAACAATGGGGACAACAGTCACACAGGGACTGAGGATCTTCTCCAGCAAGATCTCTGTTATCACAATGTCCTCCAGTGCCATGGATCAGCCAGCCTGCTCCACTAGAGAGACCTAATTTCCCTCAACCTGACACAGTTGTGAATGCTAATACCTGAGAGCTGGTCTGGAGGTGGCAGCACACCATCAATCTGACCAACAAATGATTGCAAAAGGCAAGAATAAATGATAGCTTTGAGGGAGTCTGCCAAGAACCAACTGGAACAAGCTGTGGTGTGTTTCAGAGGCTCAGGCTAACCCCATGCTGACCAGCTAGAGCTTGAGATGCCAGAGGGAGCCCACCTCTAGGACACTCAGTGGCCCTGAGCGCTGGTCAGACAGCACACAAGATGTGCTGCGTGAGGCCAGCACTTCTGGAATTGCATGGCAGAAGGAAACACTGCCAGTGCTGAGTTTTCCAAGAAAATGGTAGATTACTGAGGAAAGTACAAAGACAGCTTTAGGTCATTTCTGTAAAGGAACAAGGAGACAGTAGGCAGCTTTATTTTTGACAATGGGTGGTTCTGAGTAACTTGGCGTTTTTTTAATCATCTTCTGTCCACTCAGACAGAGGTAGTTATCTATGAGACTGTGACAGATATGTTGAAAGTGTTGCACTGCCTTTGAAATGAACAGCATGTTTTTAAACTGATAGTGTAAAGAGGTGAAGACCTAACATAGTTCGTGATTGATCTAATGTTTCTAAGTCAATTGTGCCATTTCAGAGCTGGTAAAACAGCATGCTGTGATCTGTAACAAAAACCCCTTAAATTTCTAAGACAGTGAGAGTGGGAGACAAAGAAGGACTGCTGTAAAGCTAATTAACCCTTGACAACAAAATAAAAATTTCTTGCACCAAGGGCAGCTGCCTAGCTCATATTGAAGCTTAGGGCAAATGTTAATACTCCCATAATGTTGACAGAGAATTTGAAATATCTTAGGGAGAAAGTCTGGAGGCAGAAAAGAAAAAAGCAAGTCACAAACCCAGAGACCATAAAAAGAGATCATGGAGCTGCCTGAAGTATGGGAAAAGCACAAGGCATGATAATACCCAATGACTGAAAAGAAATAGCCAGGAGCTGAAATTATTTTCCTGTCTTGCCAGAACATGCAGGTATCAGCAGTCATGACAGCAAAAAGAGCATTTTGATGCTTTCGGTTGTTTCCTTTTTTGCTCTACCCTTTCCTTTCTCCTTCACATATGTGAGGAAGGAGAAGTTTCTGCCGAACCTGTTTTCTTTTGCCCTGGTGCCAGAATCAAACCCCAGTATCCTGCATGGTGGAATGCAACAAGATTAAGACGTATATGTTGCTAGCGGGACTGATGGACATTTCTTGCCCTGACTGCATCCCTTTTAGGTCCCAAAGGCTGTAGGAGTTGCCAGGGCTGATGCTTCTCTGCAGTGGCGCCAGACACTGTCCTGGATGTGACAGTGATTGCCTATCACCATCACTGCCTGAGAGTGAATGTAAATGATGTCACCAGAGAATGGCATCAGGTCCATTTGCTCAGAGGTGTTCTTCTTAAGAGTGATGGAGGAGATGCTGAGTGGGCTGAAACCAAGCACTGCATGAGGAAAGTTGTAGCCAGCCTGCTGGGAACAAGAACATGGACTGCCAAAGATGGTGTTACTGTCACAGAGATGAATTTTCAAACCACTATCAGGAAGAAGATAAATTTATCCCCACTGAGGGTTTATTTGAGATCAGTGTAAGTTACAAACTGTGAGACATGCACTGATGATAGTTGTTGGAGGTAAAATCTGTCAAGTGTTGAGACCCTTTCAAGAGACAGCATTGCTGGAGGAACTGGGGATCAAAACTAGTGAGAAGAGTTTGAGGACATCTTCCAGCACATAGAGTGAAATTTATACAACAGCTCACTATTAGATGAAGTGGTGAGAATCCCCTGGAATTCCACTCCAGCAAAAGTTACCTTCACCTTTAGATGAAAAAAAGAGGTGGAGGGAAGGTGTGTTGGTCTAGGAACAGCTGATGAGGTAAGAACAGGAGAAACAAGCCTTTCAGAAGAAAAAAACAAAACTAAACAAAACAAAACAAGACAACAACCACCCCCCCAAAAAAAGCAAACAACCAACCAAACAAAACAAAACAAACCATCAACAAAAAAACCCCATCAAAACAAACAAACAAAAAACAAACAAGGAAACTTTTAATAGCAAGGTCAAGAGATGTTCAGATCTACTTGTGTTACCAGCCTCCAGAAACAGGGATGATCATGTTCATAGGAGCTGTTGATTGAATAGGGACATTTGCCTCAAATACTCCGTTTGTAACTGTAACCTGAGAATTCTTCAAGTCCCTGTTTTCTCTAGTCTAATAGTCTAGGGGGAAAGAAGTAATTAACTGCTGACTGAAGAATACTGGAGAACAGCATCGTTAAAATCAGACTTTGTAATCTGTGAATGTATGATTGGCATGCAAAGCCAAACACACATCATGATGTATAGCTCCCATCTTATCCAAGACTGTCTTGAGCAGGCAACATCCACACCAAGGACCAGAACTAGAATGTTAGTTGCTGCATTCCTGTGTGTATGTTGGACTATTGTCTGAAAGAAATTAAACAGAAACAACCCAGAACATTTGTATCTTTTCCCTCCCAGGTTGGTGTCTCAACAATTAGGCTGACCCAACTATCTTCTGCCTGTCCTTCTTTTTGAGTCTGTTGTGGCTGTATTCCTGGCTGTGCAATGGCTCAGTGCAACGAGAAGTTGTGGGGAGCTTTCCTGCCCAGGGTGTGCAAGGGCTTGTTGCTGGTACCCCTGTCCAAGGATGCTGAAGAAGGTAATTTCAGAACCCTCAAGTCCTAGGGCACCTCTCTAGCCCAACAACCAATATCTCACCTCTAGGGAAGACTAGGGCCAGAGGTACCTACCAGTTCAAGGCAAGAAGTTGGGCACATAAATTATGTGAACTGGAAATTATGTGAAAGAAACTCCTGCCTGAGGCTTATGGTAGGGGGTTTTCTTGGTGTTTTGATTCATTGAGGCATCTCTCTGAAGGAAGAAGAGGTGAACTCTGTCATACATGCAGCATGCCTGGTGGCCAAGAGTGTGGAAAGTGAAGTGTGAGCATTTTTGTGTGCACTGGGGTGCAACCATTAGCTATTTCTGGGTTTTACTAAGATACCTGGAAAAGAAACAGTTTCTAGTAGAAGGCAGGAACAGAGCTGAAACTGTTTAGGAAAAGAACAAAACCCTGTTTGTTGCTGTTCTTTCTAAGAAAAGTCTGTTGTTTAAGGACAGTGACTCTAAACATATGACAGAGAAAACAGCATTCAGAAAGCAGTTGTGTGCTCAAAATATCTTTGCTTAAAAATGTAATGATTTCATATAATGTTTTGGTTTGGATCATTTGATAGAGGCATGAAGTTAGATTTGCTAGGCCCTAAAACTGCTCTTACGAACATTTTCTTTGCATGTACAATTAAGCATTTTAATATATTTTAAGAATACACTGTTGAATTTGGGCCAAGACCTTAAATGCAAGACATATTTGGAACAGCATGCATTGACTTCATAGGACATGTAGAACACAGGATTAATAATGAAATGAGATGTGCCCATATTGAGGTACTTTGAACTTTTTAATCTCATCCACATTCATTGTAACATTTTTGCATGCATGAGACCAAGAGTGCAAAATGAAAGTTGGACATGAAATAAACCTCCTCCAGCATCTTTATCACAGCAGTGCATTTCTCCCAGCAGGCCAGAGTGTGCCTAATAAGACAATAGAAAGGCCAAGAGACCCACCAGGAGACTACAAACCCATTAATTTGGTATCACCTGTGGGAAAATGCTGGAAGCAGTTGCAGGATTTGTTAAGCGAAAGACTTGGCAAAGTCAATTGATTAGGGAGATTTCAGAGAAAGCTGTTCTTGCTGAGCTGCCAAGGTAGAAGAGGTTATTACGTCCAGGAATTTTTAAAGTGTCTTGTTGGCACCACGTAAAGCAGAATGGGTGCTGCCATGTAAGAAAAGCTGAAGAATTAAATTAGGTTTTCTGGTTTTAGGAGACTACAAGTATTTTATCTTTCACCAGGAATTCAATTGTCTCCTTTCTCTGTGTTAAATCTCCACAGTGCCCAGTACACACACAGGGGACAGACAGATGCAACTATTGTAACAAATGCTCATTAAAAATATTAAAGTAAAGCATATCTGTCAAGAGCAAAACCTTTACAAAGATGGAATTGCCTCTGAATAAGAGAGAGGCAGAAGTCAGCAAGCACATAACTCAATGCTTATATTGATACATTTTGTTTATCCCTGATCCCTGCACCAGCTGCAAACTCAAAACCAGGAGAGAGACAATGCTCTCTGCAGCTGTCCAAATTAAAAGCTACCCTCAGACACTCCAGGATTTCAGAAGGAATGATGATATGTCTCTGAATAAGGTAGAATTGTCTCCAGATCTGTTAAAAACCGAATGGGGAGAAAATATTACAGCAGGAGTTTCCACACAGTCAGCAATCAGATGTAAGAAAAATCTGTTATAGATGGCCTCTATTGCACTGCTAATGAGGTCAAGAGACCCAGCTTAGGTGTCCAGAGAGAGAGAGCTGGTCCACAGGATCTTTCCAGCTTATGAGCTTTTCAGTGAATGTGTGGAGACACAGGGACTAACTAAAGCCTAACTGCTGTGCTCAACGGGCAGCCAAGGAAAGAAAGTCTGTGTCATAAGAATGTGACACACAGTGAGGTGCTTTTGAATGTTCATATTTATGCTCAAGCTCGTGGCAGAGCTGTGCTATAGTGTTGGTCCTCCTTTGCCCATGTGAGGGTGAACCCCACAGGGTAGAGTCAGGTAAGGGTTGGCAACTTTGCAAAATACTAACTGGGGGAAAAGAGCAGGTCCAGCAATGACCAGAACCCAATTCAGCAGTGACACCCCATGAGTGACATCTGACTGAGGGGAACAACTGGCTGGGTTCAGAGATAAAAGGAACAATGTGCAGGGGATCCACATCTGAGCACAGAGCCATTGCTGTGCCAGCCTCCATGCTGGGGAGACTGTCAGCGTGGGGATCAGGGGGGCGCATGCAGGAGACCAGAGCGTTGCACAGTGTGCATGCAGGACTGCCAAGCTGCCCAGCTGACCACGCAGGGCTGGGGAGCAGATGAGCGGCTCATGGGACACTAGTGCTCTGCAGTGAAGTGTGGGGCAGCAGCCACAAAATGGTAGGAGCAGCCACTTAGAAAAGCTGTTTTGCAAGGAATCCAAATATTTGGGGCCTTTTTTTTTTTTTCTGTCTTCAGTGAACTGGCCAAGACTCAAAGACCTGAAGAGACAGTATCAGCTCTAAGTTGCCATGCTGCCAGTCGTAAAAGACCATTTAGGAAAATGAGCTTTTATTTTCTGTTATGTGATTCTCCCCCTTACTCCAATTTGAAAGGGAAATGAAGTGAGGGCTTTTAAAATTTTTTTTATGCTGTTTAAGAAGTGCCTACATAAAAAGGCAGGTTCCAAGGGAAAAAGCAGAAGGTTTCTGACATGCTTGTTCTTTGTTGTAAGAATATGAAAATAGTTAAATGTGGTTGTTTGCTTCTTCGGAATTCTTTGCATTTTGCTTCGTACAAATAGAACAAAGGGGTAATGACTGGGCTACAGAAGAAACAAGTTTTGCATCTCTCCATGGCAAAGAAGAGAGAAACTAAAGGAAGTTGGAGCTCCCTTTGATCAGAAAGGTCAATGTATCTAATATTCTGATCTGTGGGATTAGTGGTTTTGACAAGGGCTAGGCCAGTATTACAAAAACTCCTGAAATAAGCCAAATAATTGGTATCCTTCCTCAGAAGCGTGCATGAAACCCTCACATACATTTCAGTGGAAATAAAACTTGGATATCTCTATTTAGTCTAAGGTGGCACAACTATGACTACTGTTGGTGGAATTGTGGCAAGCTATAAGAACTGGTGATGCTGCATGTGGGAGATGAAAAAGAGGAGAGGAGGTGGTCTATCTAGTGTGTGAGGGGCAGGTGAAGTTCCCTGGTGGTTTCTAGCTTGCCAGCCTGGATGCAGGTAGGGGGAAAGGGCATGTAACCTCAAGGGAGGTAGCCCATGCAAGAATCCTGATTGATTGTCCTTCCTTGGCCTGTCTGCAGGGGAGGATTGGTCAAGGCTGGCCACTCTCACAGCCTGAAGAATAGTCTCTGGGGCTGCCTCTGTCTGTCTCTGAGGAGTATGTACTGTCTTTTTCCTCTCACAGCAATGGTTATTTGTCTTTCGGTCAGTTTAATGAGCTGAATCAGTTCACCAAGGGCAGACTGAGAGCCAGAGCTGGCTTAAAGGATGCAGCCAGACACACATCTCAATGCAAACAAGGTAGGAAGGAGGAGTGAAGGACTGCCCTTAAGCCATGACAGAGGGCAGGTAAGGCAAGCTCATCTCACCTTGGTAAACCTCACCCAAAGCATTGGGTAACCAGTGCTTCATCCCAGCTTGCTGCTGTGACTGCCCCAGACTGGGCTGGGGGATCCCCACCTTCTCCCACTTCTCTTGTTGCAAGTAGCTGCCTCCCCTGGAGTACATTCTGCTGCCTGGGTCCCAGGCCAGGTCAGCAGAGAAACAAACCTTGAAATCCCAGGACCCAGGAAGCTAGATCAATTTAGTCCATTTATCTACAGGCATGGGCTGCCCCATGCCTACCTTGACCAATAATGCTCAAATTGCTGCCTGTGCATTGGCATCTGTCCTTGGGTGTAGCTTACTCCTCTGAGGAAATCCACTTAGATTTCCTCAAGAAACAGCAACATCACAACCACATTCTAATTTCTGGGAACAGAGGTTTTGTATATACTGAAAAAGACAGAGCCATCATGACTGACTTACAGTGTTGGTAGAAGGGTTTGGCAGGGATGACATCTCTACAAAACTTCTTTTGGAAGCAGTCCTTCCTCTCTGCACTGCTTGTTATCTTGGCACTGTCCAGATCACGACTCTTGGCTCTATCCCAAGTTTCTCCTAGATGTACTTATTAAATCTCCTCCCCCCCCGCCTTTTTTTTTTTTTTTTCTCAGTGTGTTTGGAAGACAAAGCCACACAATGGGGTTTAGTGAAAGAGTTTCATTTTCTGCCCTGAGTTCTAATTCCCAGGGGAAGACAAAGAGCCCCACACTTTAATTAGAATTAGTTGCTGTCTTTCAGTTTTGATGACAGAGCCTTGGTACCATATTTTCTAGAGCACAGTGGTTGGCCGTAACCAATTCTGGCCAGCCCTCTTGGCAAATGCATCAGTGCAATGTTTCTTATGAAGATTTTTGTCTCTTTACCATTTGTTAGGAGCTGTGGACATTTCCAAGCCTTCTGTTGGCTGCGTCGTGTGTATCTTTAGTATGAAGTGTGTTTATGTGAGTATACTAAGTTAATACATACCTAAAAAACAAAGGTGAAATAAAATCAGTAAATTTTAAGTGGAGCATCTGGTATCTGTTGCAAGGAGAACATATTCCCTGGGAATCTGCATGCTCAATAGAGTACCTTCAAAGTAGGTAAATGAAATGGTATTTGTATTGTGGACAAGACTATCTCTTTTGAGACAGGATGGTATTACATTCTCTCTGCACATCAATGCTTCATGGTTCCTGAAGAGAAACTCATCAATCTGTGGTGACAATTATAGGAGGAAAGCTCACTGGAAGCTGATTTTAAGAAAATAGTATATGGGTTAGTGATTTGAGAGGCAGCAAAACATAGGGAAGCAGGACCCTTGAAGAGTGTGAATTATTTATTTATCAGTTGACTGGATCACAGAGAGTAAATCTGGGATGATATTGCTTAGCAGAGGCTACCTGAATATGTCCCACCAACGCATGTCTGACACTGGTCAAGGGAAAGCTGTAAATGAAAAGACTTGCTATGCAGCTGGCTCAACACGAAACTTTTGTGGAGAAGACAGACATATAGCCAAGCAATGCTACCGGACAAAGACAGCTTGACAGAGCACATTGCTTTTTCACCTTCATAGATCATTATTTCCACTTGTTCCTGTCAAAAAATAAATAAAAATCAATAAATTCCAGATCCATGTAATCTAACCTTAAAATGTAATGGGACCTCATAAGTAATGTCTTACCCTACAGTGGTAATTTGCTATCAGCTTCATCAAGGACAGTCAAATTACTTAATTACACATAACAGTTATTCTGTAAAGACTTGGGAAAACACAGATAAACGTAACTAATCCCTCTTTATTTATTCCCTGCAAACAAAAGCCTAAGGGTTTTTGGAGGGGGGAAAAAAAAAAAGAAGCTGTCCAATTAATGTAATTAGAGATGGATGTCACTCAGATCTTCACTGCAGCCAACAGACATCCTGGGTATTTTGATTATGTAGTTAAGTCACGATCAAATACAACTTTTTCAAGGATAGTATTGTCAAAGGCCAATTTCATTGCCTGCTCTTGTAATGTTGTCTTCCTGCCACTGGATGGCATCTTCTGCAGGCACCTGAAGTGCCGTCAGGCTGGTAGGGGTCTTAAGGACCTTCTTGCATTTCTAAGTGGGTCAGATACCAGGAGCTGTGCACCTCTGTGAGCAACGCCTTCCCACGTTTTCATGTGGGGGGTGTCTTATTTGTAACACAGAGATATTAATGAGAATTTAGAAGGAAGGAGTGAAATGACAACTCTGACAACCTTGTGCCCTTCTTTGTAGGAGAGACATGGAAGGCCCTTGGTGTCCTCCCACTGCTCGTGGCTTCCTCAGCTGGCTGGCTAAGTAGATGGAGGGAGGGAGTCAACCGGTTCCCATAGCTCCGTCCAGCTCTAGGTGTGTCTACTGAAACTGTCTCCAGTGGGGGAGCATCTGGGTAGTGGGGCTGCCTTGGAAATAATCTCAGAGTCCCATATCCACAATAGACAGATGCTGAACAGCCACTGCTTCCTAGCTCCATTGTCACGGATGCTTCTTTTTACTTGATAATAAAATACAATTGCAATCAGGAGAGACAAAGCTTCAGATGACTTGGCACTTTTCTCCCTTTGGTGATTACATTGCTCCAGGTGATGCTTTTCCTTTTCAAGAAAGACATCACAACAGCAATTTGTGGGAGATGGGATCTGTGCTCTTCACATCAAAACAAGAGGAGTCTTCACTGAACTACTACCTGATTAGCATTAAAAGACTATATCACTGTAACACAATACAAAACTGCCTGTACTTCATGCTGCAGCCTTCTCTCGTCTACATTTGGATCTCAGCAGCCTCAGCTTGCCACCTGGGACAGCATCTGTTATCCCTGAAGTTACAAACTGTGCTCCACATCATTCTTTCTCCATGGAAGAATGTCTTATGGACAGACAGTGGGTGGTGATCTTTGATGCCATTCGCCATCCAAATGCTGAGAGGATCTTCAGATTGAAGGGAGGCTTGTAGAATGCCAAAGAAAACCTTATCTGTGCAGTGGGTGAGGGAAGGGTCCCAGCTCTCAGTCCTCTTCTTACTGAAGTGTGGAGGGTTGATGATGAACACAGGTAACTCCTTCAAGGACATGCTCTTAAACGCCCCTTAAAGACTGCAGAAACCAGAAAAGGCAGAACAATTAGTGTTCTGGGTGCTAAATATTGGAAAAGCATTAAGATAATCATGGCAAAAAAAGCAAGGAAATTCAGAGCAGCCCCTCTGAAGGAAAAAGAATGAAAAAAAAGACTATAATAAATTCTGACCAAAAGATAAAAAAAAAAATCCCTCCCTAACACACATGCACACAAAAGATGAAGAAAAAGGCAGCCTGATTCTATTAACCAAGTATTAACACCCCTGGCTAAAGAAACCCTGCAAAAAGGAAGGATTAACATTTTCAATAAAGGGGACCAGATATTGCAGTGCTAATCACTAGCACTCTCCACTGACAGGAGAATGGAAAATAATGTTCTTAATAGTGTGAAACAGAGCAGGAGGTTCACAGGCAAAGAATCAGGGGGTGCTGCTGGCAAATGACAAATAACCTAGTTAGAAAAAAGGCATCACGGGTTAGGTGAAGTCTCTGCAAGAAATAGTAACTATGCAAATTGTCCCAGCATCCCTGTGTCTGGCTGAGCTGCAGCTCTACCAGAGGATGTTGTGACACAGGCTTTAGTGCTTAAACATTGAGGCCATGTTTTGCATCACAATTTTCTAGTCACCATTTTTTGGAAAAATAGGTCCCTAAATGTCTTATGCATTGCATAATCTCAAGGAGCCTGAGAAAACATATTAATTTGGTGAGCAGCTCTGTAGCTCAATGCCTTGTCTTATTGTGCTGCCTGTCATTACAGTAGGAGCGTGCTTGTTGCATTGAAGTGCACATGGAAAGACAGGAAATTATGTTGTGTGATTTAGTGTAACATGTCACAGTCTCTTTACAACTGAGTCTGCTGAATTAACTATTCAGCATCAACCTTTAGAAGCCAAGCAGGACTGGGCCATGCCCATCCCTACAGTTCAGCTCACCAGGTGTTACAGGTAATGAAATACCTGACAGGGATCTCTACTAGGGAGGGGGCTGAGGGAGGTGGGAAGAGAGGCTGAAGGTTTTAGGCTTCTTTCTCCTGCCAGTCTTTTTAGTGTTGCAACAGAGCAGTTGCTTTGGATATCCAGAGCTATGTGTGCGTGCACACTTTGTGTTTCTTGGATGCTATAGAGCTGATGTGGCTGTATGTATGCATTAAGTTCGTTCTCACACCTAGTATGATCAAACTTGTTTCCCCTTCCAAAAGCCTCCGCAGAGAAATTCAGTTCTTATTCATCCAATGATGAGAAAGCTCTGGATCAGATAAAATGCATAATTTCTGTCTGTCACAGAATTGGAGCCATAGGTTATTTTTTAACCTGTTTCATTAGATTATAAGATACTGGGGACAGGGATTTGCTCTTTCCCTGTTTTCATGCAACATTACAGTGTAGTGAAAGCCACTTCTAACTGGGGTCTTTGGGTGCTACCATTATATGACATGATTGAATATAACCAAGAATCCTCTTGCTCCCTGTCCTTAAGAACCTGCAGAGTAAATTAACATTCACGTTGTATGCAGGTACCATTTTGCCCATCCTGAAAGATAGTTTTTTGGAGAACGATGCAGATACACACAGTATTAGATTACCCCATGCTTAACAGGCTTGAGAAGAAAAACTATCCCCTCTTGAGACTTCCAGGGCATTTAAGCAGGCAGAATTTAATTACTGCCAGTGTATTAGGATGTTCTCTGAGCTTCTTGGAAGAAGAACGAATCAGCAGAGGGACCAGGAGTGCAGACAACCCACATATTTACTCAGAGGGCTCCTTCCCAAGTTTGCTGAATCATGAACAACTCTGACGCAGGGAATTCTCTCCCTGGTGCTTGTTTCACTGTGTGCTGTGTTCCAGTTTACAATGTGTTTTGATTTGGTCGGGGGTGAAAGGTACCCAGGTTTAAATATTCTTTTTTTGTCATTGACCTACATGGTTGCACAGAGTCCAGTCTATACACAAAATCTCGCCCCTGGATCCAGTGAAAGACACTAGTCTGAGGTTTCTCTGAAGCTTCCTCAGGGGCTGTTCAGTTCACGAGAACACTGTTACCAAGAGATTAAATGAATTAAAAATTGATGACTGTTCTGTACTGAATGTCTTGCAGTCAAGGATATTTAAACAGATATCAGGGAGGGTGGAGGGAAGATTGTTTGCCAGAGTATTTTTTTCCTGTTTTTAAATAATAGTTTTACGGAGGTGGGGAGAAGGATAGTGAAGGGTGGAGCAGGGGGAGTATCTGCTGGTTCTGGGTAAGGAAATTCCTCTTCCAAATGAAATATTGAGAAAGAATAGAGTGCTCTGGGAGAGGCATTTTGTCTAAACAACACAGAAGGTGCCCAGGGAGAATTCAAAGGATTTTGCAGATTAATGTCATCTGAACCCAAAGCCTGTCCTGACAGGGCTGCGCACTGGTGGGTGCTACCAAAGGAGCTCCCCCTGTGCCAGTTCCCTACAGCTTCTGGGGGTGGAGGGGAGCACAGCGCAGTGCTGTGGTGGTGGCCCACTGTGGCTACCTCCCAGAAGGGCAGAGTGAAAGGCAGAATGAGCAGAAAGGCAAAAAAAACCAGAGAGCCGTTTGTCCGAATCTACCCAGCTTTAGAGTCAGCTGAGATTTGGCATCGCTTTGGCCCCTGTTGACTCAGGGCTCTTGCCTGATCTGTCTAATGGTTTTTTATACCATCTGGTGTGCTGGTTCCTGGGGTGGGAGCATGTGTGTGTTGTGGCAGGTGTTTTGTGCCTCTGCTTTCACCGGTGCCACTGATGGAAGTGGGTGGAGAGGTGACTGGCCCTGCACCTCTGGCTGTTTGCTAAAGCAAATTGCAAGCCCAGGTCTCTGCTTTAAGTTTATGAGAATGTTGTGATTCACATGACACCATGTTCTCAGTTCAGCTCTTTAAACCAAGGCCAAAGTTTAAAAAATGGCAGTGACTCTGGTTCCTTTGTCTTTTGGTCCCCAGTGGGAGACAATTTTAGAAGAGCTGTTTTTTACAGTGTCTGCTCTGAACTTGCTGGGTACCTTTGAAGGTATCATGAGCTGAGTATTCCAAAGCACCTCTCTTTCCTAAGGCTTATGCTTGAACTTCATCTGCATGTGTAACTTCACCTCAGAACATGCTGTACTGCACAGAAGGCAAAATGTGCAATGTTCACAGATGAGAACAATTTACTCCTGCTAGGTTAGGTCTGTTAGCAAACAGGAGTGTAAACTGGTTTATGTGCGTAGACTTCGTGCCTTCATCCTACATGAAATGCCAGTATTTTTTTGCATAATTCCAGCCTGGAGTGGTGACTGACTTGGCCTTATCCTCTGTCCTTACCTGTATAAATATAAAGGCTTTGTGTTGGTGTCAGTAGTAACACAGGACCAGTGGAGGAGGACAGGCTGTTTTGCTGCTGTGAATTTCCATGCTTCAGATTGCATTGGTTATGAATATGAGATTGGAGTTCAAGTTCAGAAATACAGATCCACTGAGCAAACTCTGTAGATCCACTAAGTAAAATCCATAGATCCACTAAGCAAACTGCTGTGGGTTCCCTATATATGTTTGAGGAGGAGGGAGGGGACAGGAAAAAGGGGAGATCACTGAAGAGCAGGTTGTTTACTGTGTTTTGAAATAAAGTTCAAACAAATGACAAAATTTGTGACATCCATTCTTGACTGAGAGATGGATAAATACCTCAGTAGTTCCTCAGGATACAACAGCATTAGATCTTTCCTTGTATGATTCAATATATTGGCTAAGTAATTAAAATAAATGGTTTCAGTGACCACCCAAGTTGTATTTTCCTTGTTTCTTTAGAAACTATTAATTTTCTCAGAATTTGAAAAGCATTTCATTCTGAAAAGTAGCTATTATACCTGTATGTAAGCTAATATTAAATATGCACCATCTTAGTTGTATTAAAAATCCTGTCATTCAAATATCAAAATGTAATGACCCAGTTAAAGAATATCAGTGGTGAATTTATTTTTCATTCTGTTTTTTCTCCATGAAGTGAGCCTGTTTTATTTGGAGAAGAATGAGGAAGGAAAGCTGGATGTAATTACCTTCATTAAAATTTGGCTGAACAGACTTTATCCTGTGGGGTCTACTCTCTGTCTCTCCAAGGTAAGTTCCCATGTATTTTTAATGGGAAACTTATTACCAATCAAACCTGTATTCTTGCACTGGTACACGGAGGTGGATGTTCTGTACTTTTTCATCATGCTGGGTCTCCTGGGAAGAGCAGCTCATTACAGCATCAACTGTCCCTGCCCTTTGCAAAAAGCCCCACCAAGGTCATATCAAGAGGTGATGGATAAAGGCGAGCTTTAACCCTTGACCTTGACTTTCCTTGTGCTGAGTGTTAATAAATCTACATTTAGGGGTAGAGGTTTTTTCCCAGCTGCTCTTTGTTTGGGGAAGGGGGTGACATGCTGACACACAACAGGTTGCATTTCCTAGGGCAGTGCTTGGGAAAGGGGGCCTTTTCCCTGCCCCCACCACAGAGCCCCGCACCCATTGTGGGCAGATGGCTGGGAGCAGGACTTAGGTATCTGGTGAATCTCAGGTCACACGATGGACTGAGACATTTGGGGTATAAAGGCTCTTCTTTTTTTTTTTTTTTGCAAGGGAGCACTTCCTTGGTGCCACAGAAAACAGCAGCATTTGCTCTTCTCTCTACTACAGCCTTTGGGTGAGGCTGAAACAACTTTTACCTGCATCATTCTTTTCAGAGTGGTGTTTGAGGTGACCTTCAAGAGGATAAAACATTTTAAAAAGGGGTGTCCTCCCTGTCACCCGTGGGGAACCAGTATTGTTGAGTACCAGGAGGAAAGAAGTCCTTTGATAGTATTCAGGAACCATAAGGATATACTTCAGGAACAGCCTTCAGCTCCTCCTTTGCTCAGCAGCCTTTTGCCAGGTGACCAGAAAGCCCTTCCCAAAGCTGTTATGTGTCCAGGAAGGAGCAACCCCAATGAAAGAGCAGCCTCTCCTCTTGTCTTCTTTTCTTCCTCTATTCCTCTGCGTAGCTTTCTCCAAATCCTTGGTCTTTCATTTTTTTTTTTTTTTCCATTCTCACCCCTTTTTCCTCATCTATCTTTAGAGAATGGCAGTGGGCTCACTCCATCCTCTACATTATTCTTCTTAGGAGCTGTAATGCTGCTGTCTCTTAGGTTTCCCAGCAATGAAAAGGGCCATTTGAGGCACATCTCAACATAGATTATAGAATGAGCAAATTAATATCCCGGGCCGGTGCATTGTGTTTCCGAGCACTCTGTTTTCTGATGAAAAGTATTGCCCTAAAACTTCCAGTGCATGAAGCCTGCCTGTGGTAAGCGAGATGAAAAAATTAGCTCCTGAACAGAGCTGCTCTCAATGGCTCTGGGCATTTCAGTGCTGTCATCTTCTAGGGAAGTTAAATTGCTTTTTTCCCTGTGTCCAATTAGGTCTATAATCAACTTAGCAGAATGTGGAACAGGAATGTGCTGAGATTGGGTATAGTCATTTTGTCAGAGGATATGTTCATATTGATCTCAAATTGGGGCAAGGACCCATGAGGGGATCTCAGAACAGATGGCAGAGATTATACTGCACTGATCAAACTTGAAGCCTTTACAGAACTGGGGGAAGGGATGCTTTCTGCACACTGGATGAGAAATACCAAGCCTGGAAATCAATGGTACAAGCAATTGTTTTATTAATTTTATGTAAACATTCAAGCTTGCTGTCAAAAAAAGCAGCCGTCAGTAGCACTGAGAGGTGAACTTTGAAAGTGCCAGGCTGAACCGGTAACTGCAATTGGCTCTAGTATTGTCCTCTCTTGGGCTTTCTGTGCAGCAAGGCTCTGTCCTGTAACTCTGCAGTTTATTTAACCTGATTTATTGCCAGAAACACATTTAGCTCCTTCTTTCTGGGTTTCTGATTCTACATAGGATAAATAGCTGGAACAAAACCCTTACGCCTCCTAAACTTCACGGTTTGTGCAAATATACTAGAGGAAGTGTTCACAGCCCTGCAGCTAATTGTCCAGCATTTTGGAAAAGTGAGACCTTCCTTCACAGCTCCTTTGCACTGGGCACCAGTCCAACACTTACTTGCATGATCAGCCAAGGTGACAACTGATATAAGAACTGTTTGGTGTGGCACATCCAGGTCAGGATCTCTGAGGCTTCGCTGGCTCAATCCTGCTCTGTCTTTGCATAGATATTTCTGACAAATGCCCGTTTGCTCCTTGTATGAGTTCTGCAAAGCCCTAGAAAGTGGAGGGGTGGCAGGTGCTGATCTCTTCTCTCTGGTGACCACTGATAGAAGTCGAGGAAATGGCAAGAAGATGTGCCAGGAGAGGTTTAGGTTGGACATTAGGAAAAGCTTCTTCACCCAGCAGGTTGTGGAGCACTGGAACAGGCTCCCCAGGAAGATGTCACAGCCCCAAGCCTGACAGGGTTCAAGAAGAGACCGGACAACGCCCTCAGACACATGGTGTGAACTGTGGGGTTGTCATATGCAGGGACAGGAGTTGGACTCCATGATCCTTGTGGGTCTCTTCTAACTCAGGACGTTCTATGATTCCATGACCCTAGCATATAGTGCAGAGATCAAAACAAAGGCCATGTGAGTACATCAGCAATCCATAAAGCAGAGAAGCAAGAAAGGCCAAGAAGGAAATGGAGATATAATTACCTTCTTCCAACAAGTCAGCTGAAACTGCAGTGTGTTTTTCTCAACTTTCAGGTAATCTGTAGAGCAAGGAGGCATAAACCAAGATGGAATGGGAATAAATAGAACAAAAGTGGCCTTCTAATGGAAAACTAGATAGAACTATACCATCAGGTCTTGAGGCATTGTTGGCCCAGCTGGGCACTATGATGATTGTGTAGTACTGTCAGCAAAAACTTATCCAACTCAAGTAGAAGGTGTAATGCTTTTGGCCAAGCAGTGATCTTTTATCTTGTGTTCTGCTTCTTCGTGATCTCTTCCTTTGTGTTCTGACTAGTATGGAAGGCTTCTCTGAGGTCAGGAGGCCCACATCATGGGACATCCCCAGCCTCTTTTCTGCTGTGATGGGACATGGAAGTGAAAAGCTTGTGGCTCTGCAACTGCGCATACAAGTGATACCAGCTTAGAGCAGAGGCAGCATGAGGCAGGAGCTGGTTCAGAGCTTCATGCCCAAAGCATGAAACTCAGTGGATTTGTCTACATTTGTCTACATTTAGGAGCTTCCTGTCATCCCCCAGCCCATCCCCTGGGATACAGGTCTGGTGAGTGACAAGTGCTGTGAGCCTTACTGAGGCAACAGAAGGCAAGGGAATAATTCTTTTTAATGCCCTAGGGGGCCCATTGTCCTCCTTTGCCCTCACCCCATATCACTGCCCTTTAAGGTTCAAAAGTTGGCATGTGTCCTCAGCATGGCTACAGGAGGGGGAAAATAAACAAGTTTTCTTCTCTCCCCCTGCTGTGCTGAAGCCAAACAAACTTTGTACCTTTTGCAGACAGAATTTAATACTTTCCTCCTTTTAGTCTGCCAAGCAGAAACCTTTACAGAAAAAGGCATGGTGATAAGCCTGAGCAAGAACCGTCTCTCGCTCCCAGGTCAGGGAAAGGTCAGTGCACATTAAATGAATATTGCTGGTGCTTCTGTTACAACAGGGCCTAAGCAGTTCAAAGCCAGGCTGCATCATCTGCGGCTGAAAATCATTTGCAGTGCTGCTTCCTGAGCAGCAGATTGGCTTCCCGTTACACAGGCTAATGAGAAAGTGTCATGAGTGGTCTCGGTAATAATGTTGCAGCAGAACCCCCCCATTCTCAGCACACTCGCAGAGATACTAATTAAAAAAAAACAAAACAAAACAAAACAAAACTAAGGAATAACTAAATGTATACTAAATATATTCCCACAACTTGTTCTTTTCTACCCTCAGCCTCCAAGTACTGAACCTGGAGATCAAAGCAATGGGATCAAGAGAACTGGAAGTGAGAGGTGCGTATGCTTACATCACTACCCCACCACTATTCCAGTAAAAAGCCCTCAGGAGAGCAGAGCTGTTTGCTCCAAAGGGCAATGTATTGCCTGTCCCTGGCACCATCAGATTATACAGTGACATTTTAGGGTTTCCCAAGTAAAGACATTGATTTTTGAGACTTCCCTTTTTTTGCAGCCCCTCCACCCCACCTCTCCCTGGGCAGTCTTGTACCTAGTCTCCAACAATAAGAGCAAAAGTGGCCTCTGATCCTTCCAATCTAATGACAGTTTGGAGCAAAGACTCGGGATCTGGGTCAAGACAGAAATGAAAAGATGCTGACCACAAATCAAATTTCACCATAGAGCCTCCAGGTTAGGAAACAGTAAGGGAAGTTATATGGCCTTCTGAATGCAACAGCATGGGGACTCTTACTGGGCTGGTGTGTCAACAACTCTTCTTGGCCATGCAGTGTACCTCTTCTAACATTTGGACAGCTGAGGGGACAATACAGTGTCCTCTGCCCCTTAACACACTGTTTTTTCCAATGCAGCTCTGGGGAGGAATGGCAACAGCCTTTGTTACATATTACCATGATGCTGACAGGCCAAAAAGCATCATGATCAGAAACCACTTCTTTCCAGGGTAAGTCCAAGGTTTCCAAGGATTGATTTTCTTGCCTTGCATGCTTCTAGGAGCTTTCATTAATTGCACTCTGCTTCTCATGAACCATTGCATTAACTCTGGCTTTCTAAAGACCCCCACTAGAAACACTGCAGACATAAAAACAGTGGAGCACACCACAACCTTGGAATACAAGTATTCCTTGTCTAATTTATTTGTTGCCCACTACTGTGTGTTGTACATTGTGTTACGGAGGTTATGAGAGTGAGAAGTTCTTCACTGCTACCCTCTGGGTCCAACCAAAACTTCAGGACAGGTATGAAGAAGGGAGGACAATTGCTTTTTTCCTAAGCAGTGGGCACAGCACAGTCTTCCTCAGTGAAGGGTGGGGTGGGCAGTGGGCAAAAGGGGCAGCAAGCAGGGAGCAGACTGAGAAGCATGTGAGAGAAGAAGGAGGCTTGTCTGTGACAGGGTAGCAGGCTTAATGCCAAACCTTGGTGGGATTTGTTTGGCTCAGGAAGCCGCTGAAAGTTGAACAAGGACTTGAGGAATGGACCTGCCTTTCTAGGACCCGGTGGTTAAAGAGTAGGTTGTTTACCAGCATTTCTAGTCAATGTTTCACCAACTCAGCCTGATTTCCCCATTGAAATGATTTAGCTATTGCTGAGTTATTATTTGTATTTTTTTATTAAGACCAGGTTTGAAAAACTGGGATACTCTGCTGTCTTCTGTGTGATGGATTCAGCTGGAAGAGAGAGGGGATAAGAAGGTCTGCTTCAAGGCTGTGGTCTGTTTTGGGCACACACAACCTAGAAAATGGGGTTTGTTCTCTGGAAAAGGTGGTTACTATTATCAGCATCACTTGAATGGAGAGAATACTTGCAGGCATTCTGCCCTATTTGTCCTCACAGAACTCCAGGGCTGTGTGTGCACTTAGGTCCCCAGTCCCCTAAATATCCTTGCAGACCACCACTGCAGTGCATCTAAATGTCTCACCTGGGCATCTTCTCTGTAGTATTGCAGTTCAGTGACTCACTGGTTCCTGGCCAGATCTCACCCTGGTGAGGAGCCAGCAGCTTACCAGCTGAGACTGAAGGAAGCTCTGGGGCCCTGCACCAGTTTTACTGCAACCATGAAACAAGTCACAGAAAGCTAAACTAGAGCATTCTTTACATTTAATCCTCACCAGAAGTCACAGTACATCCTATCATAAATTACAGACTTCAGACGGAAGAATGAAAGAGTCAAAGACCAAAAAGGAGCATTCTTATCACTGTGCACCTGCCTTTTTCAGTATATGCATGATTTTGAGTCTCAATCTTGTATTTCTTCCAAAAAGCAGCTTTTACCCTAAGATATCGCATGGGTCAGTCTCTCGTCTCCAGAGGAAGTGAATGCTATTGTACAGTTGGAGCGTTATTAAAGAAAGAAGTGTGGAGAATTTCTGTGAAAATTTTCTTGGGCATTGGTAAAAAGTTTGCCTTAATTGGCTGTGGGTGCTGTTTCAGAAACCGGCCAGTCTAACAGCATAAGACAAGCTACAGGTACCTCTCCTTTCTGCAGCGGATACTTGTACTGCAGCATTAGGAGAACTGAAAAGGGGGGGGTAAAAAAGGACAGGGAGGAAACAAGTCAGATATTCAAAGAGAGACCAGAATGAAATGAATGACATTTGTGACCCACCTGGTCATCCAAGATTAGGGTGATTCGGATATAGAAGACATTAATACATAAGAATTCTATATATTAATTCTCGTTCTCCATCTAATTCTAATTAGAGAGGGATGTTTTCTCCTCTCTGTTAGACTACAAGAAGACATAGCCAGACTGTGGGTGCTGTGCCTTACTTCACACAGGATTTTGTATGTCTAGGTTAACCAGGAGACCCATGAAATTGGGGCCTAGCATTTGGGAGGCAGTCCCTCAACTAATTTGGGCTACCATGACACTTAACCCCAAATCTGGAAGAGGTATTGCAACCCATAATAAAGCCCCAGGACTAACAGTCAGGACAAGTCACAGAGAGGAATATCACTGTGGTTTAAACTGTCAAAATGCTAAACATGAATAATAAGAAGGAATGGTTGAAGGGAGGAAAGCTAGCAACTTTCATGGCACAACAACACTCATGGATTAATCCATCTCTGCAGGTTAATCCATGCCTGTGGTTTTGTTGGCATTTAAAGTTCCCTTGCCTTTGCCATAGCACAAGAATAGGGAGGCATAACTGCTCAGAAATAGAAAATATTTCAGCCCTTGGGTTTTGCCTGGTCTGTGTCATTGCCATTAAATAGAAACTGTCCTTAACAGGCACCTTAAACAGAAAACTATTGAGAGGGAGATAGAGAGCTGAGACCTCAGTGGCTTGCCTTCTGGTGCTTCCTCTCTTTCAACAGTGCAGATGTTACTTTCCAGTCGGGTTTAAGAGAGAATCCCTGCTGTTTGAGGATGTTGAGAAGATTAAGGGATTAAACAGAAAGGGCTCCTTTGCAAGAATTTCTCTTCCAGCTGGTGCTCGGTTGGGGTAGAAAGTTTTCTGAGATAGAGATGCAGATGCGTTGTGCATACAGATATATTTGGCTTCTCTGATTAATTTAGTGTTAATACAGTGTCATACTTTTCCTTTGGAGAAAATTATAGTAAGATAATGCCATATGCTGTCAGTCTTCAAAGGAAATCAGTAGGGACAGATGAAGTCCTCAAATTATTTTTTTCAGACTTTTAGTTCAGACTCATAACCCTCCTCCCTTCCCCATATAATTTTAACTTTTTTCTTTTAGTTTTATCACAAGTGGCACAATTACAAATCTATGGCTGGATAGAGTAGGTGGACTGAATTTTCTCTCCCTTTTGCTGGGTTAAGCCCTGCTTTTCAAGTTATTTTACACATAAAGACATTCAGCTGCCTCTGATCTTCATGGCTTTCTCTTGGTTTCTTTAGAATACAAAAGTGAATGGCTTAAGCAATCCAAAGCCCATTGAAGTCAATGGTCCGTAGAGATTAGAATGCCTCTTTCTTACTATGTATTTTTGGGGCAGAGAGCACAGTGCTGAGGACCAGGTGTATTGAGGAGGAAGAACTGTAGCTGGCCTTTCCTCTGTGTTTGGTGTTAAAGGATTTGCTAATGCACTTTAAAGGTGGTTCAAGCTTGAAAAACTCACCTAAAATAAAGAAACTTCTTATTTTTTAATACATTGAACAGGCACCCTGCAGAGTTAAGAAGGGTAGAAGAACAAACCACAAGCTGGACTGACCGATGCCTGTTATATCGCATATTGTACAGTTCATTGTCTGCTTTTTGATACAGCGTTTTCCCTTCCTCCATTCTGTTCATGTATTTCTTCCTCTTTCTAACCTTGTTCTGCATGATTTCCACCGTGTTTCTTCTTTAGATTTCTCCTTTTCCCTTCCTTCCACTTTCTTTCTACAGGGAGTGCTCAAGGAGGCCTGGTCAGGTCATTGCCCTGTTCCCTGGCCTCAGTTTAAACATCATTAACACTGTAGACACACCAGTGACCTAGTCGGCCTTCATTCCCTTCTTCCTCCATCAGAGTTGTGTTCCCCCTGTGGTTGTTTTATATCAAAAATCTGATTCCTTGAGGTAGGAATTTTCAGCATTGCAAAGTTTGTCTGCAAATAAGACAGAAAGAGTTCTCATCCCTTCTAAGTGCCTTGAAGAGGGATTGTAAAGGCTGGCTCAGTCTATGCTCAATGACTTATGTGATTATAGGGGCAGTAGTCAGGAAAAGGAAGAAAAATATCACATATTCTCTGTACAAGCTGCTCATCTTTTATAGTGATTTAGCCTTTATTTCATTAATCAAAAAAAGTCACTAGCACAGTCATTCCTTTCTATTTTCCTGGTAACCACAACAAAGCCCTTACAGATCCAAGATACATTTGTTCAGGTAACTTGAACTGGGCATGACTTAAACAAAGAAAAGAAAGAAAAGGAAGGAAATTCACAGTTCTGCCACTGCACCTTTTTCAGCTAAGGCTTGGTTTTGGGTTTTTTGTTTTTTTGTTTTTTTAAATGAAAATTGCCAGAGTTGCAATGCTGTTAATATTTTAATGTTTGTTGATACCATCCATGCTGTTGTGGACAACAGCAGTGCAAGTTCTTCAGGGACCCGTAGACGCCTCCTTCTCCAACCCCAGCCATCACAGCTGTCAAGTAATAAATGAACTGGTTCCTCGTGTTAGTTTAGCGTTGGCTTATGACCTGTATTTTCAAGGGTGCTTTATCAGCCCCCTTACCAGCACTTTGCCGCTGCTGGTCCTGCTCCTGTGCCTCCCAGTGCACACACAGCCCCTGGGGCTGCAGCAGCCCCTGGCCAGCTGGAGGGTCCCAGCTGGTGCTCTGCCTCGCTGCAGCCCCTCAGAGCATCACAGCCGCTGCCGGGCTGGCGTGCACAAGGCTTGTCACTCAGGGAGGATTGACACAAGCTATTAGTTGTGACGGATGCACACTTGACTAGTTCTGATAGTGGTATTTTCTTTCAGGCTGTGACATTATTTGAACAGATCACCTTTGTTTAGCATTCACCATACTCTCATTTGTCAAACAGTTCTCTTGAAATAATGTGACTGTACAAAGTTCCCAAATATGTCTGTGTTCGAAGCAAGTTCTTGACTGTTCAGTCCTTGAGGTGCCTTTATTAAGAGCCTAAACACCTTTGTGAGAATAAAACTTGGAAAAAGTTACTTCCCTGCTTGAATGTGGATACTCAATGCAATTTTCCTTGTTGCTCTTAACTGCTTGTGGCGTGTACAGAAGCTCAGTCAGAACTCCAAGTGTTCCCTACCCTATATGCCATCTCCTTTGGGTTAATGAAGTTCCAGGAGGGGACATAACAACCCGGGATGGAGAGGATTCTCTGGATAGACCCCTGTGTATGGCATGTTCTAGGTCTCCGAAAAATTGTCCACATTTCCTCACTCTGCAACCCTGATGTGCTGAGCATAGCCCAAGCAAACTGCAGAGCCATGTGGCATCAGCTGCCAGGGCAAGGAAGTTGGAGTCGTATAGTAGTGCAACCTTCGACATGCAGGGCTCTGTGCTTGCCATTGTGTGCATATTCAGTGATGAAATACAGATATAAACCCAGAGTGCTACTGGAAACTGGAAGCAGTGGAAGATCAGAGAACTGCCTGCCAGTGAGTGCAATATATATTTTGTCGTGCCACAGTTCAGGAAAGAAATGACTAACAGCCTTTTTAGGAACAGAAAAACAAGTTAACATATTGTTGCTGTACACCACGTGTATCTGCAATCATGGACTCAAAGGAGTTACAGGGATATGCAGAATGGAAACCAGTTACCCAGACAGGTAGTTATCCTCTCACCTTTTAGAGAAATAATACTTTTGAACACACCAAGAAGCTGAAAATGAAATGTGTGTTCCAGATTAAAGGGGACAGATTCCTAGGTGAAAAGTTTGTGTAATTTTTTTAAATCTTAAACTCCTTCACCATCCCCCTCCCCAAACAACCCCAGTTCATTTCAAGTCCAGAAGGATTTCTCTTTCCTATGGGCTGCTGGCGGACTGCTAGGGTCCACCTAGAGCAACTCCAAGCAGGACTGTCACCAGCAATAGATTAGATCAGCTGTGGCTTTGTTTAGGTAAGTTTAGAGATGATTTGTGGCTTTGCTGTTAACTACCAGATGTCTTTGTGCTGGGCTGGGGGTGGGTTCCCACAAAGGTGGGTTCACTTCTTATAAATATGGAAAACAGCACATTCTTCTGGGTTTTACTATGTCTGCTCAGTATAACGTTAACAGTACACATCAGCAAAGAAACTGTCAATTAATCTATCTCACCGTAGTATAAAACTATTGGACGCTAAGAATACACCACACCTGAGAGCATTAGTCTATGGAATTATCAAAGGAGCTGATTAGTGTAATGAATTTTGATCCTGTCCAGAAGGTGTAACAGATCAGTTTGCTGAGCCAAGCTGAGCGTGCATCAAGGCCCATTGCAATTCCTGGCAAAATTAGAGAAGGAGGCACACTCATGTTGCAAGAAAATAAAATTAGTGTGCTGAAATCTATGCTGCATGTGCATGGAGAAACCGAACTTTGTTACTGTGCTCAGTAGGATCAGTCTGGCATTTCAGAATTGCTGCGTGTGTCATAGCACAGTCCTCAAAATGTCAGAGCCTCGAGGAGGTGATGGACTGGTTTCTTAGCAGGTGCACATCTCCAGAGCTGCGCTGGGTGCACTGATTTGTGCTATGTGGGGATTCTGGTATAAATTTAAACCTCAAAGAAAACATTTTCTAGAAGAACTAAGCTTATTAAATTTTAAATAAAAACTCTATTTTTGTAAATCTTAAATATTTGCTTATCTTTACTTTTAAAAGGGCACATCTGTGTAGAGAAAGGTTGGACTTTTCTAACTGCCTTTACACAAAACAGCACAAGCCCCTACATGGCTGTGTGTGATTATTACATTAACACATCTCTATGGTTACACCACAGAAACCTTTAAGTGCGAATGCATTTTTTTCCCTTAAGTACCAAGATGTTCCTGATGGAAAAAAAAATGACCCCTTCTTGGCTCCTGAGATAGAGTCAGGAATGTGATTAATGCTGACTGTATTCCACTGTTTTTCCCTGAAGACTAGCTATTAATATTTTGCAGTGATGTATGTCCTGTCACTTAACCACAAACGGATGGTCAGCAAGGTACGTAAGCCCACATTTTGTCTTACGAAATCACTTGCACTGTACTACCACACACAGGGCCTTTGACTTAATACCCAGGGACTGTCTCTTCCAACAATGCATGACTGAACACCTTATCCCATCTTAGTTTTTTTCCAGCTATCTGCCATTTAAAGTAGATCCAACAGCCTGTGAAATTGAGGGTATTTCTAGATTTAGTAGATTACCTGGTTAACTCACAGTGGAAAGCTACTGAAAAGCCTTACACGTCAGTTGCTACGTGCTCTTCGATGTACAGCCTTGCAAAGTCTGTTTGATTTGGCTTTAGTTTTGGTTCCATCAGCTGTATCATTAGATTGGCTCAACAAATTAGCTGACACTTTCAGAGGGATCCACCTCACATTTTCTTTTAAGTGAGCATGTTAAAACAGAGGAAAGGTATCCAAGGCCCAAAGCTGTGCTATATTACACAAAAGTGTACAACTAAATAAAAATAAAAAACCTGAAAAAATTAAGCCACAACAAGAACAAGCTGGAATAGAACAAACCAGGACACTGATGGCTGAGACAGATTAAACAAAAGACTTGAACACAAAGCTGGTTACTAGAAGGATGCTCACTCTCTGTTCTCATACAGCAGTTTTCAGTTGCTTCTCAATCTATTAATTCCTTGTGGTCTTCTGTAGGTTCTTAGGAAAGTCACCTTTCTTCTGCAACCCCAAACCTCTGATTTAGACTTTGCTTCCTGCTCCAGGCAGACCTCATTATGCTACCAAGCATCTCTGCACTGTCGTGCTGCCCAGTCTGTGCCCAGGGTTTCCACCACAGCACATTGCTGCTGGGAAGCAGCAAGGTCTCCTTTCATTGCTTCTCCAGGGGTTTCACCTCACCTGACAGCCAGGACAACCTCCCTCTCTGCTGCTGCCCACTGCCACAGCCTCCTTACCAGAATATCCCATCCTCAACCCAGGTAGCATCCTGGTCAATGCTGTAGAAACACACAACGAGAAGAAATCTTTTTCATGAAGAGCTTTATTTTGGCACTAAAAGCATTGTGTTTATTACAATTTACTTTTGCTCTCTGTCCAATCTCCCCACTACTGTTCATTATAACAACGTCAATTTATTTTTAAATTAGAATGCAAGCTGCACAGGCACAGGGGAACCTTCAGCTGAACACCACCCTGCACAGAGAAGGAGCTGCTCTTTGCCACATCCTGGGGTGTCTTCACAAGAGATTGGGGCAGTAAGGGGTGACAGAGGCAGCTGTGAGGTAGTTTGTTTGTGCAAACGGTCCCAAAGGAGTAGGACTTGTGGTGCTGGCACACACAGGCTTGTGGCTTCACAAAGTAAGTTCTGCCTGTAGGTTTTCTGTCTCAATTTTTGCTCTTTCTATTTAAGCATTCACATGACTCCAGAACTGGATGACAAGTTCTCTGGATGGAGTATCACATAATTTTTTCCTGTTACTAATCTCTGTTCCCTTTCTGCCCATTAATTCCTCAGTGTCCTGGTGTCAGCAACTGAGGTGTCCAGTTATTGTCAGTATTGCAATATATATTCTTTAAAAAATGGGTTTTGTAATTCACACAGTCATGTGAATGCATACGTTCAGCACTGCAACGATTGCAACCTCTTGTCACTAACACATTTGGATCAAGAACTCATTTTTCTATGAGTTAGTGTTTAGTCCTTTGATAACAACAACCCAGTTCAGTTTTTTAAGATTACTGGCAAGACTAAGTTTCCTGTTTTCCTCCGTGTAAACAAAGGATAGTATGTAAAAACCAGCGAGCATGCCTCTGATGTTTGGGAGTCCTGGCTGCATTAGGAGTCCAAGCAAATTTCACGACAAAAATGGTGGTGTATCAGAGGCACAGTCTCATGTACGATTGCCCCTCCAACAGATTTTCTTTCTCTGAAAAAACAGGACAAAACTGTTGTACATCTGTTCTAAAACTGGCTCTTCTCCTCTCTGTGAGTGACCATTTTGACAGAAAAGACAGTATTTCTGCCTTTGTATAATTTTGAAGAAGGAAAGGGTAAGTAATGTCTTCCTTTCCAAAGAGCTAATGGCAAGTGGCGTATCTCACTCAGAAAATTTTGTTGAATATCCCGTCCCCCAAAGATATATAATGTCTGTGTTGCCAGGAGGCAATTGATATCTTCACAGGGAGGGCTTAATAAATCGAAGCACAGTGGTCAGCCTCCCAGAAAAATGTCAAAGAAGGGCAGGTGTCAGGGAAAAACTATAGTAACGTGGAAGGCGGATACAGAGAACTAACAATGTATGAGTCCAGACAAATCAATTCCTGCCACAATTTACTATCCTAAAATTGCGTGAAAATGAAGGTGAACTGGAAACCTGAAAGGTTTTTAGAATAAATAAACGAACGCTATTTTTGGAAGGACAATATCATTTAAAGGGTACAGTCTGAGTAGGTGAGACTCAATATTTCATTTAGTTGTGGGTTGTTTTTCGTGTTGCAATACTTGGGACTCATGAAATGATCTAATTAATTTGTATTTATTTTTTGCCTGCAATTATTTCCTTGCAGTGTTTGCAAGGTTCAATTGTGTGATAGTCCACGTGAGACAGGAAAGTGATGGTACTTATTGTGAGCAAGTTCTCCTAGACACTATGGTCATACAAATGATCACATAGATCAGACAGTTCACTCACTGATGTGAAATGGTGAAAAATAAACACAATTTATTTTGAGCTAAGTTCACTTTAGATGGTATAAATTGAATGAGCTATAAATATTGGATATGAGGATATTTTTCCTACATATAGGTGAAATAATGAGATTTATTTTGAAGGGTGACTCCCTACTAAAATTGGTAATTCTGCCTAACAAATGACTGGTGGCTTGATATACCAGCATCGTCTACCTGGAATCACAGAATCACAGAATGTTAGGGATTGGAAGGGACCTCAAAAGGCCTTTAACCAGGGAACAGGCTCCAAATCAGACACAGCCTCCAGGTACAACACTGATATTTGGATTTACATATTCAAAGAAGCCTCGATTTAGGGTTTCCATTCATCTTATTGTATTTTAGGGGTATTTATAAACTACAGCTTCAGATGGCTAAAGTGGTTGTATTTAGACCCTTTAAATCTGCTGTTTGTAATTTTGAACTGGTATGTTAAGAGCTTTTTGGTCACTTTTACCTGCAGAGATCCAGCAGAGCTGATTTAATCTCTAATGGCAAAAGCAAGGCAGAGAGGTATGCTCCTTCTGCTGCTTTCAAAATCAATAATGTCAGCCACTACATCAGGAGAAACGCAGATCCTTAAATATAGATGTCTAGAATACAGTTTAACTGTTCCTGCCTGTCTGACTCTGGTTATTTGAAATACTTTGCAATGTGAACACCCGGGACTGATTCCTGCTTCCTAATGTACCTGTTGTTAGAGACCCTGTGCTCTCTATGTTAGTAACCCTTTATTAGCTTTTTTGGATAGTACTTGGTGCCTAGCAAGGCTGCATGTAAGACCACAGAAAGTAGATTTGAGCAAGGTTTGTATAAAAAATACATATCTTTTGGAGATGTTTAGTAACATTTTATGTCTCAGAATGAAAAAGACAAGCTATGTTTATCCTTCAGGAAAAACAGATGGTTATTGTAGGGTGCAGGGAGAACGAACACAGAGGAATGTGTTGTTTACAATGGGGACTTCAGCATCATGGAAGTAAGCTGTAGGGATGAAGAGGAAAAAATAAGTGCTTAGGAAGTGATATGGCCACACATGTCGTATTATTATCCAGACAAATTCTCAGTTTGGAGCCATGCTCATTCAGATTTTTTTTTAAACCCTCAACCTGGACTTGCAAACTGATAGGGGTTGAGAGATGGCAACGTCATGTCTTCAGTGTCTTTAGATGCTGAATTACATTCCAAGAAGCTTAAACTACCCCAGGTCCCATCTTCAGAATAAGTGTTCCTGGGAAAGGAGTAGCAGTGATTGTTACGGGACTATTTTGTTGTCATATTAAGAGGTGAGTGACTTGTAAAAAGAGTAAAGGGTGAGACATCAGAAAGCATCTTAAGGTGTTATTCAGTAGAGGAAACATAGGAAGCTTGGGCATCCCTGTTCAAAGGGTTAAGCCTGCCATTTGATCATTAGGGAAATCCCAATAATACAGTCAAGATCTCTATTAGTAGCTTAATTCTTAAGTCACGGAGAGGTCAAGATTTTCAGATCTCAAGGCACTACCTCCATCAGAAGCAGGACTTCCTTGTTCTGCTTCCACATAGCAGAGGTGGTGTCAGGCTGGGTCACTGCTGGGGAAAGAAGGCTCCCAGGGAGTCCAAACCTGGTGCAGGCACCATACTAATGGCTACAAGTTGTGTCTCAGGATACAGGAAATGGGGCCCATTTCTCCTGCTCACTCAAGCGTTAATTCTCTTCAGTGAGCAATTAAAAGAATAGGGACCTACGTGAAGAAGGGAATACAAGTTGGAATGGGGTTGACCCAATTTCTTTCTTTTCTTATGCAGCACCTCCTAAATCATGCCAGTGAAGATGGATTATACTTTCAGTCATGAGATAAACCTGTAAACTAGTTCTTGTCTGCAGCACTTGTGTATTATAGATCTTGTGTCTCCTGAAAGATGAATAATTACAGTCCCTGGGGAGATACTCTTTCGAAAATGCAGTCATCATGGATTCTGCAGTGTGGGATAGCTGTATGGACAACGATGATAAAATGAAGAGCCTTCTTGTCCCCAACAGGCATGAAAGTGAAATGGGAAGAAAGAACAGCTCTCATTAGATTAATGAGTGGGGCTTCCAATTTCTGGACAAGTTTCTGTTTCCTTTGCTTTGATGAAATAAATACCGTTTGATGAGGGCTGCTAAGTACCATCAAATCAAAATGGCATAAACCAATTGCATATGCCTTGATTTAAAGCAGGCTTGCCTCAACACAATGTCATATAGAAAGAATAGATCCTTCAGAATAAATTGACTGGATTTTCTTTGCCTCTTTTCCTGTTTGGCAATCTGTCTTCATTGAAACCTTGGTGAATCAGATAACAAAACCTAATGAGCTGTGCATCATAAATCTGTAACGTATCTCATGGATAAATTCTTGCCTCTGCATGAGACATTTACCCTATATTTAGAATTTCAGGCACACTCATTATCCAAGCGCTACACGAAGAAGAGTTTATAAGAATTCTCTCTGAGCACATGCTCCAAATATAACATAGAGAGATGCTGCATAGGGTCTCTTTTCCAGAAGCCTTTTTGGAGTAAATATTTGAAGTGTCTATTGTAAAGAAAGTAGTGCATAAGACACAGCCATGGTTATGAAACAAACGAACTGTTCAGGTCAAGTCATCTTTTGGGGCAGATGAAGTTCCTTGTTCCTATATAGCTGTCTGCGGTAGCTTGCATGCAAAGATCATTAAGTGACACTTCTTTTCCCGCCTCTGTTCAGTGCCACTGAACCAGGCAGTTATCATAATTGGTAGAGTTGTGCTTTTATTGCCACTCTGCATGAATAGTAACAGGCATAATGGTCGTGGAGACCCAGCTACCCTCTCACCAAGAGATATCATGCACTCAAAAGGGAGCAGAATACAGTCAAGCTTATATTGTCTTTCCCTGCCAACAATATTCACCATCATATTCCACTTTACAAAGAAGTGTTTCTCAGCAGATATCGCTCCTTCAGTGCAATGGCCTAGGATTGATCTGGATAGAAAAAAGCAGACAGGATTTAATAATCATGCAAGTCAAAATAACCCTTCCAGAAAGGTGACAACAGCTGTAAATGCACGGAGACACATAGCTTGAAATTTTCGCACACAACAAGGAAAGCTCACCATTTTGCCTCTGGCATTTGGGCTCAAAGTGGGAAAAGGACCAGAGATGTCTTCAGCTCCCTCATTAAGTGAATGCACAGCTACTCTCCCAGGAGCTGGGTAGCATGTTTGTCACTCTCCGGCTTAAATGATATATTTCAAAGCCACTGTTGTTAGCTTCCAACAATGCCTCAACCTTGAAAGGAGTTTCTATGAAGAAAAACTTGAAAGAGTAAAGCATCTTCTAGCTCTAGGAAGACAAAAGATGATGAGCATTTACAAGGATTAGAGCACAGACACAATAGGACGCTATTCAGGGCAAGTATTTAGATTTTTATTACTGCTTGTATTATTGCTACCACCAGTACTTTTGTTATTATTATTATTATGAAGGCAAACACAAAAGACCTGTGAATATATTCCTCAATATACAATACCTAATCTCTCCAGAATGACAACGATTATACAGAAATGGAGAAGAAAACAGCAGTATGAAGTAAAGTCCTGGTATTTAAACTTAATCAGTCCTTAGGCAGTGACTGTGACCAATCCAAAAAAGCAAGATATATCGATTAGACATGAGAACATAAAGAGCACATACCTGCTAGAGCTTCACACAGAGGAACCAAGTAAAGTCTTGTCCAATTTTTTATCATGTTATACAATACAAAATTGCCTGGGCTAGCTTTAATAGACTGTATTTGATCTGATCATTGCACCCTTTCTATCTACAAGCAGCATTTAAAATTCATATCAATATCACATTAGGTCAGAATCAATAACAAAACTTGAAGCTTTTCTAGCTTGTCCTAGTATAAAGACTAGGTGTAAAAAAATCTAAGCTTTTTTATTATATCTCTTAGGATTCAGAATCCTGTTTAAAGACACTTAGACCCCTGTAACATCAAGTTCCAGCATTAACCTGAGATCGTGATTTCTCCCAGTGTCTTTGGCCATGGTCCATTTTCTGATGGTGAGCTGTCCCATATTGTTTTAGAAAATAACATTTAACCATTCAATATTTTGCTTGTCAGCTTGGAGCAGTGTTCTGTCAAGCAGTTTGAAAAGGGCAATAGCTTGCTGAATAGAGAGAAAAAAGCGTCAACAAACAATAAAAGATGAAGATTAATCCCAGGGCAAAAAAAAAGGGGGGATTTCTACAATCCCAGAAATTTTGGAGCTTTCGGCTTGTTTCTCACAGTGAGTCATAAAGGAAGTCTGGGAATGGAGAGATCCTGACAGCTTCGTGGCCTGGCAGGATGCTGCACACTTTTTCCGGAAAAAATGCTACCCAGATGTGTGCAACCTGCTGTAGTCCAAGCTGAGAGTGAAGATAACACCCATCTACCCTGCTTCCCCCAGCCCCTCCATGTTCCCAGGGTAGGGATCCTGCAGGAGGAGCGACCCTCACCTGGTGCAAAGTGGAGGGACAGGAGGAGAAATGTTGGAAATGGTGGGCTAGCCTACATATGCTCAGGCGACATTTCCACTATAATGGGAGTAATAACATTATAGGAAGGGAAAAACTGGCAGGTGGAATAACATACAGAAATCTAGGCCAGTTAACTCTACCTAAATGTGCTCAGGTTCATCGAATCAGCATCAATACTGCCTTGGCATTGGGGGTGTGAAGGCTAGAGCCTAGGAAAAAAGAGGAGAAGATTTTGTCTAAGGGTCTCCTGTGAGGTGTGTGAGACAGGAGAAATGACTTTAGAAATTCCTGTGAGCTGAGAAAGTATGTTCAGTTCTCACCATTATGGATACTCTTCCAAGAGCTGAAATAACAAAAGCTATTAGCAGAGCTGTGGGAATTAGCCAGAGTGACCATCAGAGAGGCGAGCAGCGGGAGAGAGGGAACAGTTAATAGAAATAGGTTGCTCCATCAGATCAGATCAGCCTAAATCAGGCCTTGCAACTTGTCAAAAACTAATAATCTCAGACTGAGAGGGAAGGTTACAGCATGATGGGAAAAGCAACCCACTAACCTCCTCCAGACTGAAATTGTTCAAACTGTAGTTATATTTTAACAATTAGGCATTACTACTCTACCTTGTCAGAGTGGGTTTTTTTAATTCCTTTACTAAGAATATTGCTTATCAGCAAATTGATCCTCATTTGCAAGGGCTTCAGCTCATCTAACATCAGCAAGTGCACTACAGTTTTTCACTACAGCTTCTGGGGAGAAGTTCCCTAAAATTTAGACCTTGTGTCTGCAGCGGCCAACTGAGCCTTTGTAGGTGAGATAGACACCTCTAGTTTTGAAGGCTACCAGCTTTGCATGCACTTATCTGTTATTAGTAAAAAAAAAAAATTACCATGAGATTTATAAAACTTGAGAGGAATCGTAACCACTCAAAAGTCTGGAAGTACTATTGCCCTTCTCTCAGTAACATAAGTTGACAAGGTCCTCAGGGAATAGGCCAGTGAAGGTGGTCTCACCAGAGCCTTTCCTCCAGTGACTGTGCCCGAAGGAAGGGATTTAATTTGGTCCAGGAATACCCTCCTCTTTCAGCAAAATCTCAAGATGGTGGTTTAGTATTTAGTCTCTAGGTTTTACTTATGGCCGACTACCTTCCTTGCTTTGTAGGGCGCAATGGTGAGGTGGTGACTGGGCCTTGACAGGGAGACATTCAGAGGTCACTTTTGTGGAAGGCTGGCTGTTAGCCACAGGACTTCTGTGCCAGCATGACGCTCCTACAGTCTCAGCACACCACTTTCATTTTCAAGTTGTTTTGGAGAGCTTGTATTTAAGGAAACAGGAAGGTATGGAGTACCTACATGATCTAGCCTGCTTTATCAATATATTAACAAACATCGTGCCAGAAGTAACACGCCCTGCATTACATGTGTTTAATTGTTACATAGACGGATTGAGAGAAAGCAAAAGACGGGGGAGAAAGATTACTTTTGCTAGACTGGTGGATTCAGGAATTTTCAGGGTGAGGTCAGGTGTTCTGGACTCATGAAAACTGCATGTTTCCAGGAAGGGATGTTCTCACATTTCTATGTCTTGCTGTTCCGAAAAGGATGTTTTGTTTTGCTCTGTTCTGTTTCGTTTTGTTTTTGATGTGGTTGCTGCTGAACTCTATCCTATCCTGCAGGCATTTCCTTCATCTCTGAAACAAACATGTCTGAGTTCACTCAGGTTTGGGAGAACACTAGCCTCCTAACATATTTTACCAAAATCAGGTACCAACCTGTAGAAATAAACCAGGATCTCAGATAGAACCTTTTTATGTGTGGCTTTTGGCTTGCGATGCTGCAACCCTTTGCCCCCCTCATTCTGGTATGCAAGGTAGGGAGGAGGTTGTGTAATCTATAATATTTTAAAATACATCAGAGGTATTATATAGCAATAGAAGAATTTTAGGTATGGGCTGGTGTGTGTGTATGGTTGTACTCACATGCCTGCGCAACCCTTGCCTACCAGAAGAAATATAAATGAGGCCGCTTGAGTGTTTATCAGTTCTTTCCACTGGCTGAGCCTGCAAAAATGTTCTTGTAGATTACTGAGTAGAGATGTGTCCTTTGGAGGTAAAGGGCATAAATGCTTTGACTGCATTCTGCATGCATATGGTTATCCCAAGTATAGTCACACCAATTATTTTAACATCTGAAATCACTCAGCTGAAGAGTTCTATTTGTCTGAGCATCTAGTATAGGGAACAAGTTTTATTTGATTTTAGTTTGATACAGTCCACTAAAGAAAGAGATTAAGGTGGTAACCATGTATGGGCTCAGGTCTGCAGGAAGATGTGTAGGAAAACAAGTGAATAACACCACCCCAGGGAGCTGCAGGGAGCATTAATTCATGTGCTCTTCTGCTGCCTGCTGCCTATTTTATACCCAGGGGAAATACTCCAGGTCACCGCAGAGGTGAGCCCTTATCGCTTCCCCAGAGCATGGCCATCACTTTGCATCTCCTTGCTCCAGCTGGGTTAAGTCTGGAAAGTCTTGGTAAGGATGTAACTGTCAGGAGCACCAGCCTGGTGGCAGTTGAGTTATTACAGGAAAATGGAGTACAAGTCTTGCTATGAGTGTGGTAGAAGCCAAAGGGGAACATCATTAAAAGGTGCGTTTTTATGGACACTTTACAGCTAACAAGAGTGTTGCTCTCTTGGGGGAGCACAGCCCTAACAAAAGCACTGTCTTGCTTGCCTAAGGTGGATCAGCGAGGAGATATACTCTAGGAAAAGGCAGAGCCAAAATAAATAGCAAAAGTATGGTTAGCAACTTCACAGGAAGCATCTACAAGATAATTTATGACGGTGGAGGAAGGAAGGGCATGTACCATGGTAAATGTTTGTATAAAGGAAGGGCAGTTGTGTAAATCGGGCTTATTAATATGAAAAATGAAAACTTAGGTGATTTTTACATTTCCATAGTTGAGGAGATTTGAAAGCACAGTTCATTCTTTAATGCTTACAGTAACATCTTTCTCCATTAACTCTTCACAAGGATTTGGTTGCCCCTACAAGAAGATCTCTTCTGATTTTCCTCTTGTTTGCTTCCCTAGGAAGAGAGCCACTCACACCTCAGTGGTGTCAGGTTGGGGTTTGACATGTGTAAGGAACTGGGAGACAAAAGTAGCCCTATGCTGTTTTCCTTTTTCTCTTCAGCTGGTTGGGAGACCAATTAACAAGGGTATGAAATCATTCCCAGACCAGGGCATTTAAAGCCAGAAGGTTTACATAATATACTGGTAAAACTGCTGATCACTTCACTCTGCAGTGCCAGCTTTTCCTCTGATGGCAGCAAGTTAACCTGGGGCAGCCTGATAAGTGAGAGACATTAGGTGGTTTTGAATTCAATCATCTTTTAAGTTTGCTTGAAGCAAGCCTAGTGGCTTTCTCTTGGTGGCTCAAGAGTACTTAGTCCACTTTCCTGTGGACCAGTACAACCTCGGTTGACCTTCTCCTGGTTATATTCATTCAGCCATGCAGCTTTGAGTGAGGAAGAGCAAAGCAATTTCCCTTGCCTGCCTGCTAACACCTGCCCTGTTACACAGGAGCAGAGGATATGAAGTTTCCCCATCCAGGCCTTTCATGGCTATGTTTGCCACTCCCCAAGCCTCAGGACTAACCCTCAAGACTTGGCAGTCCACATCTTAGATGATGGAGATAGAGACATCTGGTCCTGAGCCCTGCAGCCTGCTAATTCAGATGACTAGGCAGCTGCAAGCTGTGTGAAACTCTGCCCTCTCCCCATGAGGGCTGTAAGAGATGGGAGCAAGCTGGTGTCACCTACAGATGTCCATATAAAAATTCAGCTGTACATAAACCCTACTTTATAAAAAGGATGTGCCTGACCTTGGCTAATCATCTGGCCTCCCTCCACATCCATAAAGGAACAAACGTCTCCTGAGGGCCATTTGTCTCCTTCTGAGATATGGACTTAAGTCATCCATTGTAGCTGTCTCCCCCCCGTGACTCTAGGAGGCGTAATTCATTGAGGTGACCTCAGGTTTAGATGCCCAATGTTAGATGAGGTGAATCCCACCTCAAGAACACAGGGTCACACAGGAAGGGAGGGATGGAGCCGAAAATAGGAAGCAAGTCTTGTGGCCTTCAAGTGGGGATCACCAGCACTGAATCACCTTGTGGAGGATGCAGGGCTCCTTTGTAAGTCTAAGAGTAAGGTACGTGATGGGGTGGCTGTGATATTACTCTATGTAAATGTTGGTTTAGTTTAATAACAGTGCTATTAGGGAACTGGCTGGAAGGCTGCACAGTGCCTCCAGATTTGTAATTAGCATGGCAGGGGTCATGACAAGACAGCCAGAACTGGGAGGATACTATTTCCAGGGTCCAGCTGCAGGTTTCTTTTGCTAAGGCCAGGAGCCAAAAGATCCCAAGGATGCTGGACATTAAAAGCTAGTTCCTTGAAAGAGAGCTTCACTAAGCTGTCAGGAAGCTGTTTGCAGGGAAACGGACAGATAGACAGACTCCCACAGGGGCCTGAGGAGGCAGAGCCTGCTTCTATCCTAGAAAGAGGTCAGAGGAGCAGCTAACCCTGGAACTGTGACAAATCCTACATCTCAATCTCTTTTACACACTGGCTTTCCCATCCCTCTAATCCTCTTTGTCACCTGTCCCCAGGCCCCTGCTATTTTTACCTTATCTCTTCTTGGATCTGAAATGACCAGAATGGAACAAAGGCTTTCCATTTATATAAAGGCACAAAAATAATACTAAAAAATCTCCCCATAGAGTCTGAGACAATGGCCAGCATAAAATAGCAGAGGTTTTCAGTGAGCTGCCTGGGCCTCTTTCCTAAATGGTTACAGTTATTTCAAAACCCAGCAATGCACGCAAGTAGTTCAAATGGTTTATTTCAGTGTGTATTACTGTGCAATTGTTATCAGCTATCCCAACACCAACTTTCCTCACTGTTTTTCAGAGGTGCAGCAGCTGATGTTTTTCAACAGAGTATAAGCAAACGGCCATTTTGAGAGTAACAAGGGAGAGGCTCAGAGAAATGGCCATGTCAGAGTCTTAGGAAAGCACTAGGTGCAGATCACATGGGAAATTTTGCACATGTTTGCATTTCACAGTGCTGACATTTTTGCTGTGTTTACCACCTTTTCCTGTTCCCACTCTTGGCAGGCTCACTGAGACTGAGGCACAACAGTGTACGTGAGAGGTGGCCATGCCACTGTCAAGGCTTCTGGCTTTATCTTGTTTGGAAAAGTGGCATCTACTGAAATTCCTTGGTTCCTAGTCCTGGAAGCTCTAAGTTCCTTGGTTCCCAGTCCTGGAAGCTCTCTAAGGCATTGAGAGTGGCAGCTGCCAGCTGCCAGAAAGTGCCTTCATCCCGAGCCCGGAATGGTTGTGAGAACGCTGTGGCAATGCAGCCGTGACAAGATGTCCCCTCTGCAGTCAGTTTGTGGAAGTACCTGCGGGTCTCCCTTCCTTCTGGGCCTGATCCTGTCTCCACTGGGAAAGGAAAGACTCTAATTTTGCCTTTTCTGTCTGCTCTGCTCTCTGTCTGCTTTCTTCCATTGATGTTGCAGAAGTGTTCCACGGTGCTGCAAGGTGCGCTTCTGCCAGCAATGTCCGCTGTTTGAGCCTGTTGTGCCTGTGTCCATGGAGATCTAGCTCTGCTCTAATCACACGGCTCTTGCCAAAAGTGACAACACTGCGTAAGTGCAGGTAGCACAGAAGTTTGCGTGCCAGGGAGTCTCAAGAAGTACCTGGCTCCTGAAGGTCTCCCTTCTGAACCTCACATTGGGTAACAATAACAAGGGCCTGATTCTTCTCCCTATCTGTCTCCCTTGTCCCACCCCTTCTCTTCTTCTCCTCCTTTTTCAAGCCCACACTTCTTCCAATGTTCTTCCTCCCAGTGATGTCAGAAAAGAGGAAAAATGTGTAATATACAGAAAAATCAAATCTACTGACATCGCTGCTGATTTCAGCAGTGACTCATCTGCATCCTCGCACTGTGAGAGCTAACTTTTATTGCTCATTATAAAACAATATCCTCTAATAGCAGGGGGGTGCAGTGCTCTGTGCTGCCAATAAGAGGACATTTAGCCTGGAAATTTGTGACTGTAATTTATAGGCAGGCATGCCCACGTGCACGCACACACAGGTAATGATGGTGTTAGCCGTCTGACAAATTGCCGGGCCTTGCACGTTTGACCTCCTCCCCTGCCTTGTGTGCAGTATCGCATCTCCCAAGGGGTTCATCCTGACATCCCACCCTGGAGCAGCTCTCAGCTGCTGCCATTTTGGATATCCTGCCTATTTATGTATTTCCAAAGATCCTCCCTGCTCTCACCCCTGGGGTTACTCTGTCTCGACTGCCACCGCAGGCAGGGCTCGATTTTGTACCAGGCCTTGCTTGAAGATCAAATACTTTACAATTTTTCTGGCTAGAAATGTGAACTTTGTATCGGTGGTGGAAAGGGGAGCTTCAAAGCCTTCTGCTGAGTATTTAGCTTTTGCCTTTGGCCCGGAATATTCTTCATATATCAGACTTCAAAGCTGAAACCTTCATGTATGTACAGTAAAGTTATTCTGAACATCTTCTGAATCACTTTGGACTAATTAAGTTTAATCTTTCTTTCCTTCTGAGCTGCGTGCAGTTCACCTTACAGTAACTACTGCTTGAGAAGCAGAGATCTCTCAAAATGGTCCCGATAAAATTTTAAAGTGTTTTCAAGCACTGCCAAAATAGTTTTGCTGTAAAATATGCAGTGTATGGTCTCTGATTCAGCACATCTTTATCTTCTCCTGGGTTTTAGTACAAGTTAAGTACTTAACTGGTGAATAGTAATAGATTAAAGCACATGTTTAAACACTTTGCTGAATAGGGTCCATACAAAATACATGATGTTGTGCTACGGGGTTTTTTCTTCACCCATTCAGGGCTGAAAGGACACATTCACTGGTGACTTTGGCACTTGTGACTAAAGAAAGCCGGATAAACCACTTGGTATCACACTATTTTATGTACTCACGCTATCTTTCTAGTCTGTTTGTTTATTTGGGGCTATTTATCATAGCATTTAGCCAAAATACTTAATCAGATATGTTTGTACCATAGCATGGTAGTAAATGACCTCAAATTACAGTGCTCCATTTTCAAAAATTCAGATATAAAGGTACTTAAATTGCTGGACCACGTTAGTAAGTCAGTCCTTGACATACATTTTAATTGGTACATTGCGATTTTAATTGCTAAACTTTGACAAATGTCAGTGTTGGCTCTGCCTCTCTCCCTCAGCTCATTTGGTTTTGACTTCTGATTATTTGCAAGCTTTCTTTTACTCCCTCCAGCTTCCTTCATTTCTCTTTGGTTTGAGCTGTTTCCCATTTTCCTCCATCTGCAAGGCAAAGGCTTCCCTTTGCTCTTCTGAACCTGCACATTGCAATTATAATCAGTAATGAAAAGTCAGCATATGGTAATTTAAACAGAAGCTTTTCTGTAGAAATCAATGCTGGATCCTCTCAAGCAGGCAGGGCAGGTGATGAGCCTGTCAGTCAGGAACTCTCATGCTTGGCAGGGTGATTTACCTGTCTGATGTTCCTGCTCGTTCTCCATCATAAAATAAAAACACTTCACTTGTCAAACATCTTCCTTTTTTGGGATGCGTCTCGCACGCACACAACTCGTGCATTTGAAACTCAGCTGTGCCTCTAGCAGTCAATCTGACAGCTCAGCCAGACAGACTCGATCCTAAAGAGATTTCCCAGTAGCCCACTGAAGCATCTCAAAAGCTTGGGGCCTGCACAATAGAAATATTTTTTTACTGCATTATTTTTCTTAACAGAGAATTAACTCTTTGCAGAAAGAGAAGAGGACTTTTGAGTTCTTTAAAAAAAGAAAAAAAAAAAAAAGACAAAAAGAAAATCCTCTAGACATTGAAATGTGCAGGCTGATGTTTAATCTCTCCCTTCTACAAGAGCTTGTGTTGAGTGAGCAGATCCAGAGCTGTGCTAACAGTAGATCTGGCCACTCTAGCTCAATGCGGTGGTTTGTTCCGCAGTGATTGTAACTTTGGGATGACTCTTCAGGCCATACTGCTTCGCTGGCTCCTGACCACAGCCATCAGTGTTCTTCCTTAGCTTGGCTCTGAACCTGAAATTCAAGCCCAGCTGTATGGCCAGGATGGTCAGCCCAGGATGAGGTGCCTCAGTGATTCTTCTCTGATCCACCATCTCATGTCATCTTTAGAGCAGCAAAAAGGCAAGTGAAGACAGAGAGGCTCAGCTTATTCCTGTTCTGTCTAGTTCAGGGATAGAGGACTTGCACACCACAGAACACAGAATCCTCACACACACTACTCAGTTATCTCAGTAAAATGTGTATCCAGTGCTTCAAGGTTAGTTTCCTGTTTGGGGACAAACTGTTAATTAAGACAGTTTCTTTCCAACCCTGAGTTGTCAATGATTGGCTTCTGCTCTGAAGCCTCAGAGTTTTTACCAGCAGCATTAGGATTTTGGGGAGACATGGAACATGGGGCCAGCTCTGTGAGACTAGAGGTTGCCCAGTTTGGTACATGTGGAGCTGCAAGGACAGGATCAACAGCCAAGAAGCTTGGGGAATGTTAATTACACTTCTGACTGCATACTTTTCACATCTTGTCTGTGCTGGTGTCACAAAGCATAAAGAGTGAGTGGACTGCAATATGGCCAGAGGTTCTAGTGTGCATCACCCTTTTCCCTAGCAGGTTGGACTTCTGCAATCGCTGACACCACACAGATCCTCCCACTGTTCTCTCCCTGCAGCTGTCCAGCTACAGCGCTCAGGGAGAAGTCTGCTTCACTCAGGAACCTGGAAGGTATTTTAAGGCCTGAGGTTCCTGACTTGCAAATAAAGGTAGTGTTACACATTTTGTTCTGAAAAATCACCACCAATCAATTAACCAGCAAATTATTCATCTCACACTGTAGTTGTAGCCTGTGTGTCACTTGTCAACTCTAGGTACAATGAATGAACCAATCTCATATTTAAGAACTTGCCAACAGTGTAACTGGATGCAATTATTTTGACAAAGATTTTCCAGCATGGGATTTTAGCAACACATGTTTTTTCCTGTGTCCTCAAGTAAGGGGACCACCTTAGTAATTTAAACATCAGTGTTTCTTCTCCTGCAGTGTACACCTGGGAAAGAAAAGCACAAGGTAGTTTAAGTGATTTTCCTGTGTTCATGTGGGAGGACAGTTACCAAACTGAATTAAGATCCAGAGCTCAATCTACCAGCTGACACCCCAGGCAATATTGCCCACAATGGATAGTCCTGATGTACATAAATTGGGATGCAAAAGGGAGTGCAAAACTGCTTTAAGGGGATGTCAAAATGCTTCTCAATCTCAAGGCCAACAGAAGCAGAGTAACAGGATAAGATAGCTGAAGAGCAAAGTACTGAGACACCAGAAGAGTGACATGAGCCACTGACAATATGAAGCTACCTCCTTCCTAGGCCAAATGATGCACCAATTAGGAGTTGGTTAATATTTAATATAACATATGTTTTAGCGTTAATGTGCCAGGACAAAGAGCATCACTATTTTGATATAATAAGTGATTGAACTTTTAGCAGCAGAGAAGAAAGAGAGAACAAGGTTTTTAGTTTCAAAACAAATAAAGGGATTGGCACACACTATGGCCTAAAAATTTAATTTCCTATCTTTTCCAGTTGTATTAAAGGCAAACAAAATGACTTTTATGTTGGCTGAAGATCTTAGGGTATGAATACTCAATCAAAAGCTTTTGCGTTATAGCAGCTTAACAAATTACCACCCATCTGGTAAGCCGTCATATCTAGCCCCATGTGTACTCTTAGCCATCCTTATAGCGTGAGTTAAAGCACATCAGCATCGGTGGGTTGGCCTGTCCCTCAGAGGTGCTAATGCCATTTGTTTGGAAGGGCGACAGCATCCTTTGGCCAGGTGGTAGGAGCACACAGCCATCTGCTGAGCTTCTGAAACATGTGGCAATAAGGGCTGGGAGCTATTGTCAAATCTCCACCTCCTGCAAGACAGATCCTGTGGGGTAAGGAAATGACAGGAGCTGCAGACGCAAAGCTTTCCGGGATCTGACCCAGCAATACCTCTGGCAGACATCTGCAGTCTCTTCCACATGTCCAAGGCTGATAAATGACATCAAAGGCACACAAGAATGGCCAGCTGTTTGGTTCATTGGACAACAAGCACTATTCTTACCAATTTGAATGACTTAATTGTTTGGAGAAGGTCTTTAATTTGCAGCCTGTACATTGAGTTAGCCTGTACAGGTGGTGCCTGATGAGATCGATTACCTGGATTAATAAGAAGGCACAGTGCCTTGGTGTTCTCGTAACGAGCAATTTCAGACTAAGTAGAAAACATCAGAGTATGGCAAGACAAGACGAGACAGCGGCATTGAAGACATTGATCTGAGCTACATGTCTCTCCCAGAACCATGCATTTTTTGCTGTAGACACAATCAAATATGTCAAATGGCTGCTCAAATGTAAATGTTAGCAGTCAAGGTCACCTTCTGAGGGATACCAAACAGCCTGCCCCAGGCAGGCCCCATTAGTGGCGGCACTGACAGTGTTCCCATCACCTTCTCCTCCCCCAGCTCTTTGCTCCGTGCTGAGAAATATTCCAGAGGCAAAAGTATTTTCCATCTGATGCCAAAAGGCTGTTCCCTCCTCCCAGCCATCCGAGGCTCAAGTTTAATAAAAATCCTCATTAGTTGTCATCTCAATATGCAGGAGGTCCATGCCAAGTTTAAAGCTGAGTTAGGGAAAGCCAAAGCAGGTTCTAATTAAAGATGGGGCCACACCAAAAACTTGGGTCACATGCCTATACCTTGTGGAAATCTGGATCCAAGCTCTGAATGCCATTGAGGAGGGTGATCTCTTCACTCAAAGCCCTGGGTACTACCTGGCAGTGAAGCTGTAAACCCCTCAGAGAGACCCTTTGATGCAGTCACCCTGTGTAACATGGTGGAGATTCTCTGGCTGCTCCCCTTTAATTAAGGGATGGGAAGCTTTAATTAGTACAACATGACATTGAAAATATAATCAGTAGAGTGGCCCCTGTTGTTTGTTCACATGTTAATTTTGCATTTTGCATGCGTTTTTTTTAACACGCTTGTTTTTTAATTTTGTGCAGTTATGCTTGAAAGCCAGTAGCAGCAGTGATGAAGTGTTCCACGAGGAGCCCGAGGGAACAGGGTGTTAATAAGTGTTGGGTTTGGCACCTGAGGAACCACAGAAGCGCTTGGGAATTGTATAAAATAAACAAGGTAGCTGGTGTTTTCTGTTAACATGATTATTAGGGAAAGACTGAAAATCAATGATATCTTTTATTTCTCTTTGTGTTTCAGGGTCAACGATGTACTGAGATGTATGAGACCAACAAGACACAGATTTCTCGTATTAGCTTCCCATGTCTTAGCCCTAGCAAAAGTGATATTTAAAAAAAAAATCCTCAATTCTGCAGCAAAGATAGATTGTCATATGTCTGTGAGGCCTACAGCAGAAAAGAGATATCCTGAAATCTGAAACTGCATGGCCACCCATGCTCACCTTCCTTTGTAACTTAAAATGCAGAATTAATTACTCCCTATTTAAGCGTCTTGTTTCCTCATCTCCTGGCATCAAGGAGTTGAGTTCCACTCCAGCTGAGCAGAAACACTGTTTTAATCCTACAGCATCTATTGTGCAGTTGTAATGGGGTGTTCCCGCTGCAGCTTCATTTCTGTCCAGGAGGACTCTTGGGTTGCTAAACACTGTGACCTCGAGGAGTGGACGTGCTGGTGGCAAAAACTGAAGCTGGAGCTTGAGCACACCAGCATGTTTCCACCAAGTTCCCAAAACACGGGCTCATGTTAGCACTTTGCTATTGACAGAGAGGCCTCAGCTGGAGTGCAGGAATAAATATGGGCCTGATGGTCTTTGGGAACACTGTTGTTCTCCTGATAGTTTGTGACTAGAACAGCTCAGTTGTTCTAACCAAGTGTAAATATCTATATCTGAACCACACACCTCCATTTTCTTTAGGGTTAATGGTATGGAATAGACATTCCTTCTCACCCTAAAGGCTTCAGAGATAAATCAAACCCTTAAAGTGCCTGTATCTCTCCTGAACACAAGGAGTTCATTAGGTGACTTGCTTCTGCACAGAATTTTCATGGTGGGCACCAAACATTAAATGAGATCCACTTAGCACATATATGACCAACCAACCCTGAGGCCAGAATCCTGCCTTAACATTTTCAAGGAGTTCCAGTGAATAATATTTAAACTAATAGTTTACGGACACAGAACTTTTAAACTGAGGCATTTTTGCTATGCTTATTCACTTTGGGCTACAGCTTACAAAATACCTTCTCCCTGAAACATTTTCCTATTGAGCTTACCTTTAGACATAGTGAAAACACTTGTATTAAACTCCATGAAACCTTTTGCAAAATTAATACTTCTCAGCTGATTCTGATTGCCAGCAGCACATAAGAAGCTTTAAGAAGTCTCCACTAAACTTTAAAGTGTTTTTTCTAAGTGGCATATGTGTTACACACTGAAAAAGTAGTCCAGAAACGCTTGCCATGTTCCAATAGCCTTAATGTTTCATGGTCTTTTATTCTTAACAAAGCAATATCTTCCATTAATCACCTGCCAACTAATGATCATCGAACAAAGAGCCAGTTATATTTGATATGACCTCAGCCAGAGCTTCAGGTCCTGCCCTGCCATGTCTGTAGGCCCAGACAGTGTTTGCCTGAAACACCACTACAAGCTCTGGTCAACCACTTCCACATAGAGATGTTAGCTACTTGCAGCAAAAGCGTTGTGACTATTGTTACTGGCAATTGTGTGATATTGGTAGCAGACTAGAACTCAAACAACCTTTAGGAAGTAGCTGAGAGAAGAAATGAGAGCTGATGAACAAACATTAATATTTCTTTCAGTTGTGTGAGAGACCTGTGAAGATTTACATAATAAATCTTCAGCAACAAAACATTTAGAATGCAGTTTAATAATCTGGGTGATAGACAGGTCATGTTAATTACCATCTTGCTTCTTGGTTTTAAAAGCCATTGTTTCCAAGCTCTTAGCTTAGAAGTGAAATAGCTTATATTAGCTTGAAGACAGCACAGCAAGTTTGCAGATGATTAATGCCTTGGCACTAGCCTGGGATCTGTGAAACAAGTCCAAGCCCTCACTCTGCTACAGGCTTCACACGTGACTGGAGGAGCAAGTGATTTTGGGCACAATTCTGCATTGCTGATATCTTAGTTGCTGATATCCCAGCAGCTGATACCTGATACTCCAGCTGCAGATTCAGTCACACCTCTCCTACAAATATAAACAATTTGTGGGGCTCTGTTCTAAAATACATGTGTAAAATTGTGTGTGTGGCTTGCAGATTTTTACAGTTGTTTGTTTGTTTGTTTGTTTTTTTAAGATACCTCTTTGAAACCTTTTTTGTTGTTGTTAAATCCTATTGTGTCACAATCTGCTGAAGAGATGCTAATTGCTTTTGAGAGGAAGGAAGGGGTGAAGGAGCAGCTGGAGGAACACTCTTGGTCTTATGAAGAGCTTGTTGCCAGCCTAACTATTAGGAAGGCTTTTGTAACTCTCCTGTACAAGGTGAGTATAGAGTAAGGATTTCAAGGACAACAATAAAGTGTTTTTTACACCCGTTTAGGGACATGGTGTTTGAAACTCCAAGGGGTACAGTGGAGGAGAACATGGTATGAAAGAAAAGGGACTTGAGATTCAAGGGGGGCAGCAGAGACTAGAATCACGGGCAAACAGGAGACAGAAATAATCTTTTAAGTGCTGAAAAGAAGATGACAGCACAGGGACAAGCAAGGTCTTTACACAAAAGAGAAAGGGCAGCCAGTGGAGGGCTTCACCATGAGAGCTTACACGGGCAGACAGGCTACAAAAATGATCTTTACTGCAGTGCTCTAGAGGAATACTGGCCAGGTAAGGCCGTGTTAGTGCTAAAGAAAAGGATGCTGCAAGAACTGAGACCCAAGATAATGAGCACCTGGTTGAGAGTTTTATTTGTGTAACTGGACAAGCAAGTGGAAAAAAAAAAAAAAAAAAAGCAAGACTTTAAGCTAGGGGCTGGATGTGAGAAGCTGAAGAGAAGCTCAAACCCAGACTGTGAGCTTGATCCAAGGTAACAGCGTCACCCAATTGCTCAAGAAAGAATGAGCAGGAAAGCCTGGGCTTTGAGAAGATGAGCTCTCTTGCAGCCTGGCATAACTCACTGACATTGCTAACCAGATATTTTAGTTTGGACAGGAAGAGACCTTTCCTGTGCAGAGAGCAGATCAATCAGTTGAGGAAAGAGCCAGCCAGTGAGTTGTGTTTGCGGAGTAGAAGGAGGATTTCAGGAAAGCGGAGGGCAGCTCCATAGAAGTAAAGAGAAGGAGCTGATCTGGTCATGATGCAGGTGGCTGGAGAGCGGGGAAGGCTGGAGCTGTCCTGGGGCACAGATGTGCCAGCAGTGTCTGATGCCACCTGGGCTGGGAGTAAAGCCAAAGAGGCAGGCTGAAGCTCAGGATGGTTCCTTAAGATGTGAATGACTGCTTCTGTGAAAGGACCCCAAAAATCCAAGTGAAGTAGACTGTATGGCAGGACAGAAGGCATGGGGCAAGCCGGGAAATACCACTTTAAATTATTATATCTTATAAGCTATTAGAGAGAAAAATGTACTTGCTCTCTAACTCTCATAACCTGGTATTCTTCACTTCTTCGGTGTGTGTAAACCAAACTACCCATCATAATAGTTCAAGAAGTCTCTTATATTGAAACAATCACTGTCTAAGAGGACTAGGAGATAAAACTGATTTATAGTAGTGCCATCTCCCATCAGGCTGTACAACCAGGGCTTTCAAGGAAAAAAGAAAAGGTGGCTGGGCTTCTTGGAGTCAAAGTCTGCTTGGTCTCCTTACCTGAGTAATCCTGAAGAGGCAACACTGTAGGAATGGTTGTATGTCTTTGTATCCTGTGGTATCTTGGCATCTCTGCATGAGTGGAAATTCAGAAGAGTGGATTTTCACCCTATAAGAACTGTTATCCTGGTATCAGGCTGAGTATTGTATAATGCTCTTAGGAAAAGGTTTTACTGCAGTCATTTGAGACTCTGGTGACTGAAGAGGATGAAAAAAAAAAAAAAAAAGAAAAGAAAAGAAAATAAAAGAAATCAAATAGGGATCTCAATAAATAGGATTTCAGATCTTGCATAATATCATTCAATGGCAACAGCAGGTGTTTGACAGTACTGTGAACTTCCTCAGAATGGGATCCTGCCAACATGGCTGTGATTCAGTGCAATGATTCAATGACTGCAGGACGGTATCCTGCCAACCAGCCTTCCAGCAGAAAACTGTTCACCCCACTGCAAACACTGCCAGTCCATTAGCGTTTCAGATTTAGTCTATCTGCATGTCAGTAGAAGGCGTGCATCCCCTTCAGGTAATGGAAGGAGGAAGGGAGGGAGTAAGGGAGGGACAAAAATTCCCTTTTCTCCGAGGGAATAAAAGCCAAAATTATTAGCTGCAATGTTAACTCTGAGGAGGAGCATGGGGTGTGTTTTCTTTAAAGTTCAGAGTCTGGAAAAAAAAAAAAAAGGCTTCCTTTTACTCTCCAGCCCTGCTTTTCCTTCCACCTCCAACCAGGAGCCTTGCTATAAAAAGTCAGGAGATTCTCATCAGCTTTCACTTCTGCCTTCTAAACTGTGCAGAAATACTACCAGCATTCTGAGATAAGCAAAGAAACTCAAGCAGCTGCCGTTAGCAGTCCCTGCTACACATATCTCATCCAGCTGCTGCCCCACAGCTGGGCAAACACCTGTGTTCTCATCATCCTCCACAATGCCTGCACACCAAGCCTCCTGCATTCCTGCAGCATGGATGTGCAAGTATTGGCCTGCAGCAGGAACATCCACAACCACGTGGCTCCTGGAGACACTTGGCATGGGTACAGAGGAGGACAAGCCTTCCTCAGACATCACCATCCAGCTGTGCAGCCCACCAGCCTGTGCCTGAGCTATAAGATATGAAACCTCCTTCAAGTAAACACATGGTTAGGGGTGCAACACGGCGGGAGCGAGCGCAATTTAGCTCAGCTCTCCTCTCACTCCGTTTTTCCATTGTGTAGCAGAAGGAAAACAAAGGCTGGAGCTGAGAGGCAATTCATAGCACTGCTACTGTAATCTTTGTTACAGCACAATGTTCTCATCCTTGCCTGTCTCTTTTAAACCTGCTGTAATATGAATAATGATATACTCCACTTACAGAGACTTTGTTAAATACTTTGCCTTTATCACAGGTGCTGCATAACCTTCTAGGATCAAAAGGGACTCTTTGAGAGGTGATTAGAGCAGGAGGGAAGGGTTTAGTAGTCTAAGATCCACATTTGCAATAATTAGGCTCCCCAGAGTGATAGGTTCAAATCCTAGTGGAGTTGACTCAGCCCTTCATCCCTCTAAGGTAGATTAAACGAGTTTTTTGTAGTGGGGTCTTTTGGACAAGACCTTAAAAAATACACAGGCACATGAGTTTCTTCCTTTTACTGCAAGGCTGAATTTTACAAATTTATAAACCAGAGACACAGGACATTTCACATAAACCTATTTGTTTGCCCAAGCACTGCTTGCCAAAACCTGTCTTCACCACTGCAGTGACCATGGAGCTCTCTTGTTCACCAGCCTCCTCCCCAGAGGGGCTCTTCGGTAGTGAAACACATAGTGTAATGTGGACCATGGTTTGGGATAAAGCAATACATTTTGAATGTATGGATGTAAACATAACCATCAACCTCTAGTTTTTAGGTTACTCTTTAAAAATGAGTATTTTCTACTACACATTGATATTCACCCAGTCATTAGTCAAACCAGAACATGGGCTCATGTAGCACCATAGGCTGATGGGGAGTTGATTCTGTTTTTTCTTTAAAAAATAGCAAAAAAAAAGAGAGCTTTCCTAGGATTATTCCTGTAGCGGAGGAGCGTGGTGGTATCTTTTCTGCCTGTCTGTTTGGTCATCTTTGGAAGCCAAGCTCATTGTCACCAGGGAGCAGTTCAAAAGAACCTCCCAGAGCAAGCCTTTGGGAGTCCCCTTCAGTGTATGGGGAAAAAAGACATAGAAAAGTCCATTTCAAGTCTGTACCCTAGGGCTTTCATTAGCAGAGACAAAAACACACAAACAAAGCTAACTGTGAAGAGATGAATTATGAACAAAATACACTGAAAAGTTTATCTTGGTGGAAGCAGAAGCAGGGGCAGGGGGCACAGGTGAGGGGCTGGGACAGGGAATAGGCAGGTGGGGAAAGCTGCAGGGAGGTTTCCAGGACCATGCATGGAGCTGCAGGTATCTGAGGGAAGAACTCACTAAGGAAAGAAAATTATGCAAGACAACACAGAAAATAGCCATGGGGAAGTGGAAAAAAAGTGAGTGAGAGGAACTGACAAGGAGAAAAAAACAGCTACAAAAATGTCACTGAGTCTGAAGGATAGGGAATGTTGCACTGTATCCTCTTTGGTTTTGTTTTCCTAGTGGAGCTAGAGTGTGGTGGAGAGGCAGACTATGATGGGCAATGGGCTTTCCTGAGTTCCTGTGGAGGGTCTTCTTGCAATTCTTCATGGCTTGGAGATGCAGACACCATAGACCAGGCTTGCACTTTATTTGTCCAACCCAAGTGTTGTGTACACAACTCTTCTTCAACCAACATAACTGTCTTCCTCACACATTCAATATTGGGAAAAAGCAGGAGAGAGATGCAAGTATGACTGAATAGCAGTGGAGCACAGCTAGCTAATTGCAGCTTCATGTAATCTCTTTCATAGTCGTTATCATAACTCTATGTATTTCCAGCCCATTTCGTCTATCTTTTCCGGCCTCCTGTCTTTGCAGCTGCCTCCTCTTCTCTCCTTCCTGATGGCTGCAAATCTCTGCTTATCACCCATTTTCATGCTGTGTTTTTTCTGTATCTTTGTGTTCATCCCTGTACCAGCTTCTTGGCTGCATGTGGCAGTGTCTTATTTCCTGGATGTTGTGAGAGACTTTAGTATGAACTACTTGCTTCAGTTAGCATGTGTGACCTTTTGCCTTATTTTGTTTTCCTGGATGATTTAATTTTACACATGTTTACACTAAGGACTAGTTTTGCAAACTGAAGTGGTCAATATGGATGTGCAATTGCTATGTGAGGCAGTAAGAAGTAAGACAATTATTTATTTATCAAATTTCTTTTTTGTATGAACGTATCCATCCAGTGCATGAATTTTTCATGCAAGCTCATCTTGGAAAAAAACATTCCCTCCTCCCGGGAAGGATTTGAACTCATCGGGGAATTTCCCCAAATTCTCATGTTTTCTTTCTTTAATTGAACCCCACCGTGTATGAAGAGCTCCATCTACAATATTGATTGCGGAAAAACATGCAGACCTGTCAGTCTCTCTTTTCCCAAGGCAAAACTCTCCTATTGTCCTTTTCTGCGAGCGTATAATCTCCACGAAGACAGACTTCAAACAGTTAAGCTTCTTCCCATTGTATTGGGACTGTATGTAGTGCTCCACTTTACATTCACATTTAACAGGTTTCAAGCTTCAGTGATAAACTAGCAATGTTTTTCCTTCATGACAGCTGTTTGACAGCTTTTGAAAATGGATAAAAAACGGAAAATTATCCTGCAGAGGAAACATCCTCTTTTCTTCATAACTCAGGCTGATTCATGGCATGAATGGAATAACACACTTATTACATTCTGGGCACTGAACAGAAAATGCATTGCCTCCCTCTATTCCACTTGATTTGATAATCTAGTACAATTTAGGTCCCTAATAAATTAAATTGTTCGGAAACTTGGTTCACTGCCTAAACTCTGTGCAAGGCTGTGCTGTTTAATGATGCTTTTCTTTCTTTCAGTGTTTTACTTTGGGATAAATAATACAGCCTAATAAACCCTGTGATCTGCAAGGTTAATTGACACCCACAGTAATTCCCAGCTTGTGCACAGCACCCATATTTGTCTGTCTTTCACAGAGTCCTGTAGAATCACCTAATCTCCATGGCTCACCAGTCATGTTCCCTGCATTGCCAGAAGCCCTAATCATTGCAAATGCTTCTTCTGCTCCTGAATGGGGGAGGACCCCAGGTCCACGCATTTCTTCCCTTTCCCCTAAGTGGTTATCTGGTTCATTTCTGGGAAATTTCTAGGGCAATTTGCACTAGACTGAAATAAAAAAACAAACAAACCCACAGTGAAAAAGTGACTGAAAAAATATTATAAAGATCCACAAATATATTATCTGGGGGATTTATTCATAGGTGATGTGTCCAGCTGTACAGTGGGATGAATACATTCTTATTAATTATTAAATCCCTCAGATGGTCCTCCTCCCCAAACCTGACATTTATTGAAAAAAAGTAATTGGAAAGGATTTGACCAGTTCCAGTCCCTGTGTTTGAGTGTTCTATAACAGAGATCTCTGCTGGCCCGCTCCCTCTGTCTTGTCTTTGCTTTCAGGCTAACAAACAGTTTATTGGGTATCAATAAAACATAAGAATTACTCCTGGTATAACAATAGCACCTCTTGCAACCTTCCTCCTGCTTAGCTCCCAGGAATAGTGTGCTAATGAGGGTGTGCGGCATTTTGGACAGATGCTAGACTGTTATGCTGGGCTGATAACTGCATCTCTTGGATCAAACACTGCGCTGGGATGACTCATGCCTTTTACTAATTTATAAGAGCAGTCTTCCTTGAAATCCCGATGTAAATACTATCGCCCAGTTCTCCGTGAGTGACTACGGCCTTGAAGACAACAAACATAATGGGCACTCTGTGTGGAATAACGAGTCACCAGCATATTCCTTTTTATCCTCTGGATGAAATATTGGAATTTTGGGTTGTTTGGCTTTGTTTTAAATCTGCATTTTCTTCTCAGCATCTACAGGAATAAAAAGGCCATATAGCCTGAAGAGAACCATGGGACAGTGCACGGGACAACACAAAAAGGCTGAGCCTTCATTTTGTAAAGAGGGAGGTTGGAGCTGTATCACAAGCCTGATGGTTTGAATGCATGTAACTCTCAAACTTAAAATCAGGGTTCATTTACTGAGTGCATTACAGTTCCTTTTACAGGATGGTTGCTAAACAGGACGGTGTCCTATTCACACCTGTAAGGACTGACCTGCTGAGGGAAACAAGGTTTTTAAAAGTCAGATGGAGTTCAGTACTTATTTTTTAATTTTGATTGAAGAGAGGTTTGCAAGTAAGTGTTACAACTTTCTGCCTTGTATAATTTTTTTATATCCTTGTGATTACTCTGTGCAAACAATGGTGCTCATGCGCTGGCATGCCTAGACAAAAAATGCCAGATACCCCATTGCAGTGAAGACGCAGTTCACGTCTTCCCACACTGACATACAGTGTTTTAGATGAGCACCAAAGCAGATTCCTAAATTGCCTGAGCAAAGCTGCTTTCACAACCTATTTCAAGCACCTGTCACCTTTGCTTGCAGCTCAATGAGAGTTGCTGTCCCCAGTGTGACATCCCCACCCAACTCGAGAGTTCTTCAGAACAGGATGGGATAACTCACCAGTCATGTCTCCCTCCACTGTCTCTAAAGGGAAGGCAAATGACAAGCTCAGACTGTATACCAGATCTTTAGCTAAATAAAATAGGTGAGAAGATCCCTGAACTTGAACTGAACCAGTTAGATTGTGAGCTTTGAACTATCAGCAAGGTGCTGGTGTGAAGCCGAGGTGTGAAATCTAAAACTCCCATGTTCCATTGCTGCCATTAATATCAGAAACCGTGACAAATTTGTATGCACTGCCAGTAGTTTTCCACGGCAAATAGCAATTGTTTTACCTGAGGTTTTGTAAGACAGACATTTCATGCAGATCCTCTTCCCTTTGACACCCCAGGCACCTCTTCAACCACAAGCTTGCCACCAAAGAGGCCCCACTCTTCCACAGCCTGCACTCAGTGCTCTCTGTAGGCAACTTCAGGGTTCAGCTTGATTTTAATACTCTTTTTTTATCATGTCCTGAGCTGAAATTGGGTTGTCACCAGCTCCAGATGCCAGGACTGTTAAAGGACTGAATCAAGTTGAAAAGGACTTACCCATGGCAAAGGGAAGAAGAACAAAAGTAGGGAGAAGAACAAAGCAGCCTCAGACCTCCTGCTACTCACCAGCTCCTCTCCCAGGTTTGCTTTTCTTCTGAAAACTAGCCAGGTGCTGCAGGATACTTGTCTATGAACTGGCTGGCCCTGACCAAGCTAACTGTCCCAGCCTCTGCTTGGCAATTTAAGGCAGAAGCTCGAAGATCCTGACAATGCCACCAGGCTGAATAGCTCTCCTCTACCTGTGCGACTGCAGCTGTGCTCTGTGTAAATCACAGCCATGCAGATGAAGCTGGCTGCAGTTTGTTGACAGATAAAGTAGTTGTTGTCTCTGTACAGAAAGCATGATTAGCACAAGAAATGGAAAAAGTATTTCCCTGTATAGAAGGCCCAGCCAGTTTAAAAGTGATGTCACAACCGAAACCACACTTGGATGATTATTGCCAGCTAAAAGTGGTTTTTGATGGGTATTATTATGAGTCTGTCTTTAGGAAATGTTGCTAAAGCCTCTCCTTTGGGAAACCCTTTCTGCCATACACAATTACAGACTGCCCTCTTACACTTACAACCCCTTCTGCTCATTTTCTCAAAAAATCGATGACAACTAACACCTCAGCAAAGACGGTCCCTGCTTAGATAGCATTTTGAAACAGTGCCTGAAGGTTTCACTGCCCCTGTTGATCTTACATGGAGGATGCCCTGATGTCTGAGGGGAACATTGTGCCATGTAAAAGTGCCCCAGGGCAGAGCAAGGTGATGGGCAGCAGCACATATTCTTATGTTACATATCTATCTGACACGTTTGTGCATAAAAGCTGCCATGACTTCTGAAAATCAGTGTATTATTCTCTTTGAAAGCACATTTGCCTGTCATCAGAATGTCTACACTGATCAAGATTTCAAAGTCACCGGAGGTCTCACAGTTCCCACTAACAATGAATGGGATGAGTCCAAATGCACATTGAAAAGCCAAACTACTGTGCCCGATTTTTGAGAAGTCTTGTTCACACACATTCCTCCCTGAAGTTAGGATGGAACTGTGAATGCTCAGCTTCCCCAAAAATCAGCCTAGTGTACACACAGACAGGAAAACAACATTAATATTAGTTTATTTCTTCCCAATGTGTTGGATGCTTCTGAAAGAGCCTCTTGGAAACAAGAAAAAGGCAGAAGTTTTTTTCAGAGTTTATAGTAAGTTTCTTAGAACTTATAATAAACCTGCAAAAAGACAGCTAAATAGAAAACCAAAATCAGCTGATTACTTTTCCAGACATCCAAACTCATTCTATTATTTTATGTGTATTTTATGTGTATATATTATTTTATATGTATTTTATGTGATAATGGGAGTCCAGCAGAGGGCCATGATGATGGTCAGGGGCTGGAGCACACCATGTACAAGGAGAGACTGGCAGATCAGGCTTCCTTAGTCCAGCAAATGGAAAGAATGGGGAGGTCTTACCACAGTGAGGGAAATTATAACTGGATTAAAGAAAACATACTTTCTCAATGAGGATGTCAAAGCCCTGGAGATGGCAGCCCAGAGAAGTTGTTGAATCCCTATCCTTGGAGATGCACCTAAATTTTAGTCAGAAATTTGTCCCAGCTGCACAAAGACCCTGAGTAACGTGCTCTAACTTTGAAGCTCACCAGTCAGGGCTGTGGACCAGAGGATATTCAAAGCTCCCTTCCAACGTACAACACCCTGCAATTCAATGACTGGCTTGACCTTAGTCAGCTAATTAATCCTTTGCAAACAAAAAGTAGGGTTTTTTTTCAAGAAATGCTGAATGCAGACCAAAGAGCCAAAGATCACTGGACCAGTCTGGGAAAAGGTGTTTCAGCTGCAGGAGGCAGCATGAGGGAAAGAGCAGGATACCTGTGCAAGAAGAGGGTGAACAAAGTGATAAAATGAGAGTTTATATTGGAATGAGGAAGAAGACAGTGCAGGAAGGGACCAGGGCTGATATGCTGGTTCATATACTATGATGTGTGTACTTGCTGGGAGCCTTCTCTAAAAAGAAATCTGTTCCCAAAGAAAACAATGAGGTGTTTATGTTTTCGCTGACTGGAACCTTAATGCTGTTCCAAAGCCTAAGAGCAGCATCCTTCCTCAGAAAGACATCAGCAGTCCCAAGTGGCTATTTCTGCTTTTGTAGTGAGAGAGAAAATGGTGAGAGAAACAGAAAATGAAGTGCCTCTGACAAGAAAACAATGTGCCAGAAGCAACTCCTTTAAATACAGAAAAGCAAGGAGGACAGAACTCCATTCATTCTCATGTTTTTTGAGCTTGTTTTACCCATTTGGTATTTTACCTTCTATTTATTTCTTTTTCCTCTTGAAATGTGCTCTACAGTGAGAAATCATAGAACTGTAGAGGTTAGAGATGCAAGAAGCCTATTAGATCATCTGCTCCACCGCTCTTTGCAAGCAGAGAATTGCTCCCTATGGTACATTTTCTTGTGTTTCGTCCAGCCTTCTTGTAAAAATCCTGAGTGACCAGGCTTTCACCAGGTCCCTCAGCAGCTTTTCTACAGCTGGATACATCTCAAAAGATTTTCCTGCTAGTCAGCCTGTGGTTTCACATTGCTAATTTCACCCCATTTGGCACTTCTGTTTCTATGTAGCAGTCTAAATTGTTTCCTCCCCTTTGGCATTCATATCTTCTAACTCTGTATCTGCTTAGCATGCCGTCATAGAAAAACAGGGCTGAAAGGACCTTTACTGTTCATGCACACAGAGCTTTTATATCTGTTTTTTAAGACAGTCAGTTTAGATTCCTGATAATTTTTATTGTTTCCTACCATCCTTGTTCCAATTTGTCCCTGCATAGCAACTACCCCAACTGAACGTATTATTCCAGATACATTTGCATTAAAATGATGTAGAAAATAGGTCTTTTTTTGCCTTTGATTCAAATACCAAGGGAACTGCACCCTAAAATTGCATCAGCACTTTTACAGCCAAACTGTAATATGCACTTACGTTCAATTGGCCACCCACTCTCATTGCAAAGTGTTTTAGTATTCCGGCTAGCAGTTTGCCTACAAGTGTTTTGGAGGATTTTGCCTCAGGTATGTTTTCATGCTTACAAGTGGGAACTCATTTGATTGTCTGCTCTAGTAATGTCCCCAGTCTCAGGAGGTCATTTTCTGTTATTTCCATGTCCTGATTTACCTTTCAGCTCCTCCCAAGCCAGGGTCATCTGTGAGAGCCCTTTGTGTGCAGCTGACATTACCTGTAGATAATTAATAAGGACACTAAATCACAACATTTCTGATGCCAACAATGTCTTTTTTTACTAGAATACTCTGTTGTGTTGCCTAATGCTTTCTCCCTTCCTTATGCATCTCTTGCTTTCCAGTTCCGATTCTCTTTTCTCTTGGGACCATTATGTTGCCTTTTGCACCTACTTTTTATTTTACCCATTTTGATTATTTTTCAGAGGATTTTTTTGTGGACTTTCATGCTTTCTGGTTGTATTTACAGCTGTATTTTAGTAAGATATGATTAGAAGTAATCTTCTGGATCACTGAACCCAGATCTCTATTATTTCAAACAGCTGTGCCATGAAATCCCTTTAAAATATTAATTGAGCTCAAATTTGACTGAACTGTAAAATCAATTAAGATTTCTGCTCTTGATTTTTCTATAGGAAGGTCATCCTTGAGCTGTCCTGCTTGGATGTTAAAAATTCTTCTTCAGATTTCCAGTCTGCATTTGCTCATGGCCAGTTTTTACCACTTGTCCAGGTGCTAACACAGCCCTTGAGCTTTGTTAGCTCTATTTGCTCTATTGCTTCCCCTCTTCCTCTTTCAGCATATTTAGGGATGGCAATCAGATCCCGCTTCAGCATTTGCTTTCTGAGGTTATACATGCCAGACTCCTCCATAGGCTGATAAAGGGCAGTGGAAAAACAGCTGGATTAGCTTTTAGCAAGCTAACCCAGGCATGGGGTTTTGCATGGCCTGATTTACGCTGCTTCATTGCAGGGTAATCTTTTCAGGAAAACATTGTATTTTCCTAACTGTAAGTATCTGAATTTATGGTTCATTACAGCATAAACATGACTTCTGTTAGACTTCGCTTGCATAGCTCTTTCCCGTTCCCTGGATCATCCTAACAGCCCTTCCTTTGCCTAGGATAGTTTTAAGCTGCCTTCTGGAACAAGAATAATTACAATTGTGTGCAAAAATCCAGAGGAAGTCTCCATAACAGTGTTTGTACTGTGCTATTAATGCCTTAATGTATTAATGGAAATAGCTCAGTTGGCCTATCCTACCTGTGGTAATGTTGTAGCTGTAGTTAAAGGAATCCACCCACCTCTTTCTTCTCTGTCATTTCCAATTAGGAAACTTAAACTTACAACTGTTATTTTAAGTGCATAAACTCACATTTTGTACTATCTTACCTCTTCCTACTTCTGCTCATCTAGCCCATGAGTTAACACAGCCCTTCAGTCAACCCACTCCCTTGGAAGGCTGCTGTGGTCCTCCTTCCCAGGGTGACATCTCCCAACTTCTAATATTCCCTCCTGTTGCTCTTGACTTACTGAACTTCATGTTTTGCCCAGTGTTTGTATTATTCTGGAGTTCACTGCTTTTGTATAGCTTCAGTTCATGACAATCTCCAACTCAGAAAGCCTCTTTCGCTATGGATCCCAGATTTCCCCTGTGGCTGTAAGTTCATGGGTCTTGAGGAACAGTATCTGGATCTACTTAGGAAAGGGTGACTTTTTTGTTTTATGCATACATTTTTTGAACTTCTTGGGTTTTTTTTCCTCCTAAAGTTTCCATTCACCCTATCTATGCAGCTATCATGTCAGAGGCTGGTAGCATAATGTGACACTGTCACTTCCCTATCTCATACCATAGGCTCAAGTAGTGTTATGACCATATTACAGCATTGTACAATCTCCTACAGAATACCTGTGATTTTTACATAAATCACCTGATTATTGGATACAACCAGGTTTTTTTTCATCTTTTCCCTATCTTTTACCGTTTTTAGTGCAGTTTTTAAAAGGTGTGTCTGTAAAAAAAATTATTCTCTAAGCAATATAAATTTTTGCTTATAGAAAGGTGCTGTTTTCACTTAAAAGTATGCCACTGAGCCAGTTACATTACTTATTTGACAAACTTGTTTGTACAACAAGGACATGTCAATATTGATAAATAGTTAATAATTTGTATCCCTTTTAGTAGCTGTCCATGTAGGTTGGACAGGAAAACACTAATGGTACCATTTTCTATTACATAAGCATGTAGATTTTGCCAAAATTCAGTCAGAACAGTAAACGTAGCTCTGATATCAGACTATCATGTTTTGACGTTTTTGGAATTAAACAGCACAATTTTTTTGTTTTCAAAGCATTGTCTTCCTTTGAATGGTTTAATTTTGTATTCTATTTTATATTGTAATAACACCTCTGAGAAATAAAACAAAATGAAGTATCATTGCTGAAATGTATTTTAAGCAACCTAAAGTGAGTCTTCAAAATGTTTTCTTGGAGAATTTTGAAGCATAAGGGTTTCATGCTTAACCACATCAAGACCTTGAAAATTTACATTAAACAGAATTTTTATTCTCTCCACAGCTTCAATCTCAATACAAAACTGCTCAACAATTCAGCATAACCCACCGCAGATAGGCCTGGTGTAGTTTCTTACTGCAGACTTAAAGAACTAGAAAATAATATTGAAGACTTTTCTGCCTGACTGTCTAAGCAGATACAGTTTTCTGCCCTGGGATTAGTATAGATTATGCAGCCACATATACCATTCTGAGGGTGGTTTTCTGCAGAGCTGAGATGTTCCTTTTCCTAGCATGAGTTATCAACACGTTTATCTGTAATAGCCTCAATAACAGGCACAGAAAGCAGAATGAGTAAAACTGGTCTGATGTTAGATATATGTGTCACACAGGCTCATTCCAGGCTGCAGTTCAAACCCCCTTTTTTTGTAAGAAGGTTGCCTTTGTCTTCGTTTCCACCTATAGCTCATCAGTTCATGTATCAGCTTTTAGAAAACAAAGGCTTTAATTCCCCGCCTCCAAGTCTTTCTATGGAGGAGACTATTTGCTGAAGGCCTTGATGATGGAACAAAATGTAATGCAAGAGATTTCCAAATGTTGTCATGGCACATAACAAAGCTAGGAAGGTTTCAAAAAAGAAAACAAATATAATGGGACTTAAGTAGAAATTCTTTTGAGTTTCTACCTGTTCTTTGCCTGGGAAACAAGAGATTAAGTACCTACAGACACTCTTTTAAACAAAAGCTGTGAGGAAAAGCTTTTCAAGTGTCTTTATTCTCTGTTCTCTTCTCTTTTACTCTTTCTGCCTCTCTCATATGTGCCCTCTTGTGTCACAAAAAAGGCTTCTGCTCCCTTCATCTTTTATTCTATTTCACGTTCACTTGAAGTTACAAAGGACTAATTTGATCATTCTCTTTTAACAGTGACATCTTTAAACATTAAAACCCTAGTATTATTGTTACTAGGAATTTTTACCTTGGAACAGATTCTCTGTCCATCGGGGTGTCCACCATCCCACCTGTGGATACCCACCAGGACAGACGTGAGCCTCACCATTTTCCTCCTGGCAGGTCAGTGCTCACTACTGTGGTCTGGGGCAAAGCAAGGCAGACCCCATCATCTTGTGTTGCCTTTGTTTTTTCCTTCTCCATGAAGCTGGTGAAGCGTTCAGAGGGGAAGCTGTATGAGGAGCGGCTAAAGTCACTAGGTCTGTTCAGCCTGGAAAAGAGGAGGCTGAGGAGAGAACCCATTGTGATCTACAGCTTCCTCACAAGGGGAGGAGGAGTGGCAGGGGCTGATCTCTTCTTTCTGGCAACCACTTACAGAACCCAAGGAAATGGCAGGAAGAAGTGCCAGGGAGTTTTAGGTTGGACATGAGGAAAAGGTTCTTCATCCAGAGGGTGGTGGAGCACTGGAACAGGCTCCCCAGGGAGCTGTCACAGTCCCAAGCCTGACAGTGTTCAAGAAGAGACTGGACAACGCCCTCAGATACATGGTGTGAACTCTGGGGTTGTCATGTGCAGGGACAGGATTTGGACTCAATGATCCTTGTGGGTCCCTTCCAACTGAGAACATTCTATGATTCTGCCCTTTCACTTCTTTATGTTGCAGCCCTGTTGCGACAGGAAGCATCTTGGATGGTCTGTTTTCATTTTGTTTGGCCTGGTGGGCTCTGAGCTCATCTGGGCTCATGGACCTCTCACTGGCTAGATATTCCCACATCCTCAAATACTTTTTTTTTTTTTTTTCTTCCTCTTGATAACTGGGGAAAAAGATCAGGGGAAGGAATTGGCTGAAATCTGAGCTTTGCCTTTCCCCACCTCCTCCCTGCTGGATAGACACCCCTCTTGGACAGAGGCAGGCTCTGAGTAATGGGGACCATAGTTCAGATGATTTGTAAATGTCTTGCATGACAAGTTTGACTTATATCTCAAGTTTCTCTTGCTCTTCCACTCACTCAGCTGTGCTGTGCCTGGAGACCAGCATGGCCTCCTAAGCCCCTCTTGCAGCACCCAAAGCAGCCTATGCAGATTGGGCTGTGCAGCACCTGCAGCTCTGGAGTAAGGTCTTCATCATGTGCCTATCTCAGGCCACTGCACAAAAACGTCAGCCTGCCAGGCTCATTTGTTATTTTGGAAATGACCCGCCACAGTTTCTGCACTGCTAATTGGCCATGATCCATTTCCTGGTTTATGCATTCATCTCCTGCTTCTGCTGCCTGGTCCAAGAGATGCCAAGTACATCATTTAGTGCACAGCGTTTTGAACTTGGACTTAATGTGTAGACAGAGATCTTGATTAGATTAGAGATCAGGATCTGTTTGTGATAATCTCTGCAATCATTCTCACCAAATCATCTTATTGCCTGCAGTCACTACATCTCTGGAGTGAAACACAGGAAGAAAGTATATATGACTCAAGGCAATAGAGTTACATGGGAGATGGCTTTGGCCCAAGGACTTATGCAAACCAGATTTGTAGTGTTGCAAATTTGTATTTTTCCTTTCTGTTTCAGAGAGGAAAAGAGCAACTATAGTTGATACTGCCATGAAGCTGCAAGCCTGAAACACAGAAGAGTGGAAACTTCAATATCTTTAACAATGTTAATCCAAGCCCATTGGACCCGTGGACCATTTTTGCAATCAAAAGCCTATGAAATGCATTGTAACATAGGAAAAGCCCTGCTAAAATCAATGGGAGTTTTCTCTACATTAGGTTTATAGGATTGGTTAGTGCTTTAAGAACCACTGTTCTTCATCCCTAAAGACCATCACTGATGGTCTCCTAGTCTTTACCTGCTTCTCCTCTTCACCTGTATGAGATCACAGTGGCAGCTGGATGGTGGCATGATGTGTGCGAGACTGAGAGAGGCTGAGACTTAGCAACGTATCTGCAGAGCCTGGCTGGGCTCCTGTGGCTGCACAAGGAGGAGGCTGCACATGTGCCTGAGCTCAGGCAGCGCAGCACGTGGCTCCACTGTCACCCCTGTGCCCAGACCTGTTGCTTCATGGTCAGCTTCTAGTGGAAACACAGGCTTCCCAGACACAAACTGCTCTCCTTCATTTTCAAAGCAAGATTGCGTCTAACTTCAGGTTTTCTTTCAGATAAAAGTAGTAATGCTTGGACATTTTGTCCTATCTTTGCTTCACCTGTCTGATCACATGGAAATGACTACTGTGATATTTGTGTGACTAGTCCAGAAGCCAAAAACAGCATTAATTCACTCTATTGCTAAAATAAGCCAAACTAACTCCCTATTATACCCTCCAGGTCCATCATTTCTATGGTCTAGCAAGAAAAAAAGGGTAGATGATACTCTGATACTCTCATGGGGAAAGCAACTACCTTTTGCACAAGAAGATTTTAGACCTGAGCATGTGTACTTGACGTATTAATTTTCTTAAACTGTATATGGTCATGGAACTCTCCTCTGTGGCTTACATGTGTATGTTGGAATCAGTTCTATCTTATCATCATTCCCATGGTTACCTTATCATCATTATAGTATGTATGTGTTGCTATAATACTATTGCAGATGTCTCATCAAAATCCCCTGAAGCAAAATGATCCCAGAACTTACTCTGTACACACCCGAAGATTCTAAGCATTGATATCTTTTATGACCTATTTCCCAGCTAAAACAAAGTTGTCTTGAACATCTCTGCTGACATAAAACTGTTTGCCCTTTCTGAGTAGAGAGCAAATTACTCCGTGTATCATTTTCACCATAAGCCAATTCGTTACATCAACTACAAAAAACCCTCCTACTCAACCGGGCCTCTCAGCAACCTGATTTGCCTTTATTTGCCATTACTACATTGCTAAAAATCGTGAGATTGTTGATATCTGCAGTGAGGAAGAAATCAGCTTCTGAAATTGGGCTATCTTGATATAGCAAATACAGAGATCTCTATAGCAGGGTAGGGCGCAATTCAAAGCCCAGGACTGAGTAAAATATAAGTTTTGAATGAAGAAATCTTTGCAGGGGTATCAGGCTGCAGGGACACAAAAATGGTTAGAGGGATGGAACACCTCTCCTATGAGAACAGGCTGAGAGACTTGAGGTTGTTCAGCCTGGAGAAGAGAAGGCTCTGTTGACACCTTATTGAAGCTTTTCAGTACCCAAAGGAGATCTGTAAGAAAGATGGGGATGGAGTTTTCAGTAGGGCTTATAGTGGCTGGACAAGGAGTAATGGTTTTAAAGTAAAAGAGGTCAGATCCAGACTAGATATAAGGAAGAAATCTTTTACAATGAGGGTGGTGAAACACTGGCCCAGGTTGCCCACAGAGGTGGTGGATGCTCCATCCCTGAAGACATTAAAGGCCAGGCTGGACAGGGCTCTGAGCAACCTGATCTAGTTGAAGATGTCCCTGCTCATTGCAGGGGAGTTGGACCAGGTGACCTTTGAAGCTCCCTTCCAACCCAAACCATTCCGTGAATCTATGACTCTATGACAATCCTTCAGAACAGAGTTGGGGAAGCCCAGATGTTAACATCTGGTTTAAATCCAAACTCTCTATTACTGTCCAGTGGACAGGTGAATGCAGAATTCTTATCCTAAAAAGTAACTAACTCAGCTCAGCCCTAACTACCAGATTTCCCATCCTGTTTATCCTTATTATAACAACAGCTCCTTAATACATTCACAAGCAGAGGCTTTGAATATGTTGTGGTAAAGAATGTCATTATGAGGTTAGAGTACAGTGGTGTGAAGAAAGTGATTCATCACTGGGGAAAAAAAAAATCTTGGCTGATACATTGCCTAGATGCACGATTCTGGGTTTATTTAGGGAAAAAAAAAATATATATATATATATATGTATATATGTTGTTCCACAGCTATATTACCAAACTAGAGAATACCAAGTACACTAATACACTTAAGATTTTTAGAAAGCTTCCCATGATAAGAAGAGTGAAATATTAAATAAATACAAGTAAATAGCAAAACCTCTAATAAGAGAAAATACCGTAGTAGTAACTGTAGCAGTGAAACTTTTCTTCTCAAGCTAAAGATGACTGGCAATGTGTAGGTAATTACAAGTGTGGCTAACTGGCCATCTTTTTAAGTGGAAGTGGAAACTAGGACAAAAGGACATCATGATACAGCACATACAGAGATCATCATAGTTTTTAGTTAAAGATAAGGAAGGTGACACTTCTTTCCTCATGTATTTAGATTACACAGCACTACCCAGAACTGACAGTGATCCCGTCATCCCACTACCCCTGCAGTTACAGAGCATGAAAACAATGATTCTTGTGTGGCAAAATTGTTGTAGCACTTTATGGATATTCCTCTATTCTCTGCTGGCACCCAGGAGGTTTTGTCAGAATGTTTGTTATAGCCATGGCAGCTTTGGGATACCCTAAGGATGCTGGTTTGCCAGGAAGGCCCACCTGAACTCCTGCTAACCTGGGGACATCTTGGCATTGGAAACAGACCAAGGTGATGCAAGGTAGCTGGGTTCTCGCTGCCAGCCAGGGTCTCTGGGGCAAGCTGGGGCAGCATTGCAGGCTGAGGGTGGAGGAGTAGATGTTCTCCAACAGAAACAGCCCACCAGCTCTAAAAAATTGAGTTTCTCAGATGACAGACATTTTATTTTTTTACCATCCACCTGGTATATATATATTGTGTTCTTTATGCCAAACAACTTTCAAGGGTCCATGCTGTCTAGAAAACTGCATTGAAGTTCAAGCTACATTGTCCCTTCCCAGCGCAACCTGGATTCCCCAGCTGGTGAGATGTTTTCCTTTTTCCAGGCTTTACTGGAGTGAGACCAGAATAGGGACACAAAGATGATTCCCAGAATCACTCCAGTATGTCCATGTCTCTCGTGTACAGGGGAGCCCAGACCTGGACTTAGGACTCCAAGCATCTCGCCAGGGCTGAGCAGAGAGGAAGGACCACCTCCCTCGACCTGCTGGCAATGCTCTTTGTAATGCAGCCCAGGACACTCTTGGCTTTTTTTGCCACAAAGGCGCATTGCTGTCTCATGTTCAGCTGGGTGTCTACGAGGATCCCCAGGTCCTCTTCAGCAAAACTCCTTTCCAGTTGATGCTGATCCCAAGAAGCTGCCAGATGGAGCCCGTAAGCCTGGGCGGCTGTGCAGGTCCCTCTCCTTTTCCAGCCAGGTCCAAGCAGCCATAAGACAGATCCGTGACTAACATGCAGCTTGTTCTGCCTGTTTTGGGAAATACAGTTTGCAACCTGAATTGAAGAGCTCTGGTGAATCCCACAACATAATAACTGAGTTAAATGCAAATTACTTCGTCATTGATGAAGTTTCAGAAATGCAAGTGCTCTTATAAACTAATTGAAATAGAAATAAACTGGTTTATCTTGGGTATTATTGATCTTTACCAACTGCCTGCTGCTTCGTGCTATCTGCGTAATGGGTTATGTACGATTACTCAGACCCTGCACAAGCGGGGAAGCTTTATGAGCTCTGAGATCAGCTCTGGATGGCGGCTGGGGGCTCTCCTTTTCTCTACACCCCTGGGATGCCCAGCCAGCAAGAAGGGGCTGCAGCCCCCAGCAGCACAAGGCTGCAGAAGGGAGGCAGGTTTCTCAGCAGGGCTGGCAGCAAAGCTGGCCATGACAGACCCTCACAGATGGGCGAGCAAAGAGATGAGGAGATCGTATACAACCAAACTTTTCCCAGTCTATAGTAAAAGGCCAACTGCCCCATGCTTGAAAGTCACTCAAGAAGGCTTATTTACTATGGTAAGATGCTCCAGGATAGTTTGGTATGGTAGATATGAGCTTACTTGTTAAAAGTGACCTTAAAATGCAAAATGCTGAGCCCAGTTCTTATCTCTGCACCTTCTCCAATCAAAAACATCAGGGAGACACACGAGGCCATCTCAGAATGGTAATGTGCAGCATCAGTATCAACAAGCAGCAAATTAGGTTGAGGTTCACAAAAATTTTAGTGCATTGGTGGTTTTGCCTTGAAACTTACTTTTTAATCACCTTTGGCTTCATAGAATTATTTACGGTACTTAGATTGTCTCCACTTGATCCTTCCAGAAGTATGGGAACATATTCCACAAAAAACAAAACCAAAACCACACACACACAAAAAAACACAAAAAAGGCTGATGTGCAATGGACCCAGTGTTTCTGTACCACTGAGTCCTTCAGCCTTACAGATGTTTAACAGCTGGCTGCAGCCCCAGTAGGTGGTCGAGCATGGCTCTGGTTGCTGCATGCAACAGCACAGCATGGCATGCTGGGGCTGTGCTCTGTGCAGGTCTTACTTGCCTATTAAAAATGAAGAGAGCTGTATTTTGCTCTGGTTTAAACAAATCAGTGACCCTGAATTTTCTGGCAAATACCAGATGTGGTCTTATATGGGAAAAAATTCGGATCATTCTTGTGTTCATTAAAAATAAAAGAGAAAAAATCTTAGCACCTGAGATAATAGCATTTGTCAGTTCCATTTACAGGTTGCTTAGCTCAGCTGAATTAATGTCTGCCAAATGGGCAAACTTGAAAGATCCTTTTTCCCTCATCTGCTTTCAAAACCCTGTGTCATTAGGCATACTTAAAAATCACAGGTAAGAAAATACCATCTCGGCTCTCCACTTTGACCCCTTACCTTTACAGAATTCCTTTTGTTATATTATTCTCACCGTTACCTTGCCTAACATGGCCATACATATCCAGAGCTTTTGATTGACACAAATGGTGGCCTGTCTACAGTATTGCCTAATTATCCTTAATAACTTGTTCTTGTATTTGACTTTCCAATTTTAGCTTCCACTTTTCTAACTTCCAGCAAATGTTGTTCCTAAAACTACAGATGAAATACAAAAACTTTTGACAAAGAAACATAATAGCCAGAGGGAGGGGGAAAATGTGTAGGGCAACTTCTGCCCTGCTTGGTTAAGCAAGACTTCCACTGACATCCTGAAACAGATGAGGTCTTGATAAAAACAGTCATGATTGACTGTTGTGCTATCTGGCTGCATTCTAGATTCTTAAATGAATATGAAAACTTGCCAGGCACCTAATCTTTTTCAAAGGAACAGCCAAAAGAGAAAAGAATTATGCTGCACAGTTTTGAGGCTAACAGACCACAGTAAATGAAATTCTCATCAAGCACAGTTCAATACCTGTGCCTCATTGTAGGAGGCATTTATATTACCCAGTGTTGCCTATCTAAAAGCCTTAACTAGTACTTTACATTCCTGGGAGGGAGGCATAGAAGATGGGTGGGATGGATTGGCTGCTGGAGGTACCCATTTTTGCCTGGTAGCCATAGAAGGAGCCCAGATAACGAGGTTAGAACAGGCACTTTTCTTTCAGTAGCTGAATCTGGGAGAAATGAATCCCAGTGTTAAATGAATCTTTCATTTATATAAAAAAAAAAAAAAAAAAAAAAAAAAAAAAAAAAAAAAGTAGGGTCATAGTTGTTTGCTATTGGTAGAAGCATCCAATATTTTGAGGTGCTCCTAAATCAGTGCTTGATATCGGTAATATTTTGTGGCAATCATCTTCAGGAGTGGCACATGTAGGTGAGGAACAGGAGAATCCTGTACCTGTTTGGTCAAAGTCTCCTCCCCCACCCACCTGTTGTCCTTGAGCTGTGAGTGAATCTAATGAGAAATTGGTGATCTTCACTTTGCTTGGGCTGCTCTGGGTCTTACCCATCTCCCAGCTTGCTTAATTCAGTTTTTATGGGGTGCTGGGTTCTTGGCACCATGCGTTAAGTGCCCTTTGCTTCACATTGAGTCAATCTGGGATGAGGATGCAAAGAGTCAGGGTCAGATGCTTCTTCATTTATCCTCTGGAGTCCTAATCCAGAGCTGATTGATATCAGCAGAGAGGTTCAGAGTAACTCCAGCAGACCTTGATTCAAGAACATGATTGTCTGATTCTGCTGAAGGACAGGGGAAGAGTACATTTTTGTGGGATGCATATCAGTGACACCAAAAGAATAAGTCCCATTATCTGGCATCTTGGACCTCAAGGAGATGGTTTCTATTCCAGCAAAATGCTAAATTCTCCAAGTAAGAAAAATCCTGGCACCAGATCTTTGCCTCTAAAAGCATTCATTTTAAAAACAGAGAGAACCATTATTCTGTGACCTCTTATTTTGAAGAAAGTACACAAGGTAGATTAAAGTGTTGTTATTGCTTGATCAAACAATGCACTTGAATGTTTGTTGAGAAAAAGGTTTTTCAAAATACAGAGAAGTATCCTTTCATAATGCAGTGTCAGACCTTTTGATGAATTACAGTATGTCACCCAACTCTGATTCCTCTTACTCAAACAGCGAAATGTGTTTGCATACATTGTGTAGGCTTAATATTTCTCCTTAATATAGCTGTATGGGAAATAAAAAAAAAAACACCACCAAAACAAAATAAAGCAAGAAAAGAATAAGCATTTTAACTGCCTGCAAGGGCAATTAAGACCACATTTATCTAGTGCAATTCCATCCAGATTCCCATAAATAAAAGGCAAATTGTTTTCGGAATACAAGTGGTTTGTGCTTATGAAAACAAAACATGCCTATGGATGTCTCAGACAACTAAATAGGCAGGGAGCAGAAAATGTACACGACAGGGTGAAAGCTGCCCGTGAGAAGGAGAGAGCACCCCTGTGTGTTGCATCGTCTCCAGCAGATTCACAAAGGCCTCCTGGCTGCTGCCAGCCAATCTCCAGGAGGATTTGCCTCACTCAACTGAGAGGTCTGCATATTAGCAAAGGTCAGTTTTGTCCTGGGGCTGAGCACCGAGGGTCTTGGTACAAAGAGCAGAAAGGAACAAGCCCTTCCAGAGGCTGATTCATGCATCCCAAGGTAGGGGTTTAAGAGAGACAAGATGTTAACATTACCTGCTTTTGCCCACCGATCATTGCACAAAGTTGTCAGTTGGTTGAAGCAGCCCAATAGCTTAAAAATGTATCCTCAGTCGTGGATAAACTAAGAGCTCAAGTCTAAGGATTTTGTACATGAATAATAGGCAATTTGGGGCTAAAGCATGATTAAGAGCTCTAGGTGAGGCTGCAGTGTGGCGATAACTTCAGACTTTATTACCTTGCTAGTTGGATATCCCCTTGATTAATTCTTGCAGCTTCTGCATTTGTATTTGCTGCAGATGATCTGCCTCACCCTGCTTTTTGTCAGTATATGATCAAACATTTATCTGAAGCAGCCCTGTTTATTTAGGTGCCATGAACAAAGGAAGCCTTTTCCTTAATCAAAATTTGAAACCTTTTTTTTTAGCCATAATGCTGCCCAAAGGGCTGTCTGTATCATTGCCTTCTCCTGAGGCCATGCTATGGTTTGCTCCACTTACTGTTTCCAGACTCTAGTCTCTTAAAGGATTTCTTGTCTTTTTACCTCTGATTTGCAGCCCCAGCATATGCCATCAAAAATCTACATTAAGAGCCCCCCCATTATGTGCCATGACCATCAAATTATCCCATAATTTGAGTTTCTCTTTGGCCAGCTATCATTGAGTAGAGGGGTATTTAATCACCAATTCTCTAGCCCTCATGGAAAGCTGATGCCTTCTCCAGTCGCTTCAGTAAGGTTTTTGGATCAGACAGGCTCACCAGAAACCACTCAAACTTCCTCATAGCAGTAAAATCACAAAACCTTTCTTGAACCTTATGGAGTTCTTGGTGTCACTGATGTTGCAGCATCACTGCAACTGCAAGTGGTCTTAATTGCATGTGTGAGATTTGTGTGTAAGAAACTAGACTAGCATGTAATATTTTTGTAGCCCTTCCACCTCTTGCATCCAACCCTTCCTTTGTTTGCCATGCTTACCTGTCCTGCAATGCTTAAACACAGAAAGAAATCTCCTTAGGTCAGGGACCTGTCAATCAGTTAATGCCTCTAAAGTGCAATGCACTCTTAACAGCACTGTATTAATAATGAAACACATTTGCTTTGCAGATGGAAAACACACACTCACTACATCCAAAGGGCAAAAAGCCACTGCTACAATGACAATGTCAGCTGCTATAGCCCAGTTGTGACAGGAAGGGCAGGTCTGACCTCCTGTCCATCAGCAGTGAGATTTTGTTGTAGCAGCCTCTCCAGAGCTGCAGGCAAAATGAATTACTAAGCCATCAAAATGGACACAGGGCCCAACATGTCCAGTTTTACTGCAGTAGCACTTAGATACTCAAGTTTCACTACATCAAAGCACAGGCCAGGCAGTTATCAGCGTGGATGTTTTTCCTGAGGTAACACAACCCCCATTCCCTTCCCTCCAGTTAGAGACTTTAAAGAACTCAGGCAGGAGCTCACTGCCAAGACAGGTGGGTGAGGAAACAGAGGGGATATTGACTTTTAAAGTAGCTTCTTGCCTCAAGGAAGTTGGGTGGGTAGACAGTCACTTTGTCTCCCTCATTGTTTTCATCTTCTCCTGATTACTGATTATTTTTCTCCTCATTTCAGCTCTTATCCCAACACCCCATCCATCAGCCTCCTCAGAGGATGGTCTGATGACATGGTCAACACGAGAGAAAGGAAGAGAGCAAGCAAAATCAGGCTCACAGGCCTCCCTGCAATATGACTGGAGGCACCCTTGCCCTTCCTCTCTGTTGCTGTGCCCCAGCACACCCCCAGCTTGGGTGAAAGTGGTGGATGGATGGTCAAGCTGCAGTCTGACCAGGGTAGTGTCCCCAGGATACAGGACTGAGAGGGTTCATCTTGTCACCATGATGGAAAAGAGTGGGATGCATGGTTATGTCTGGGAAATGTACAGCTTCCTCTCTGAGGAAGCAAGCATTTTCCATTGACGTTATTAAGAACAACAGAATACTCCTTCTCCATTCATTGTACTTGCTGGCATTTCCATTTCTGTTGCATTCTTAGACTATCTTGTCTGTTCATGTTTGGGACCCAGCCAGTGCCTTTGTTGCCATTCTCCATTAAACATATTGCTTTTACTTTAGTTTAAGTTAGTCTTGTTTCATCATAAAATCACTTTTTTTTTTTTTTTTTTGTTCAGCATCTGTCTTCTCTTTGAAGCACCTTTTAGTGCACACTATGGGCAACTCTCCCACTGTCCTGAGAGCGATGACTGGAGTAGCCTAAGTGGGTAACTCTTCTTATGGGTAGAGAGGATTTCCAAAAGAGCCGAGGCAGGCAAGCAATTGCAAAGGGCCCACTATGGGCTTTGGACATCCCATCTTTGAGTCTTGCAGTTCGTCCTTCCACCCGCTACCTTCAGAGGTTAAACAACCTGCCTGCTGTGGGCTCTCCTCCCATACCTCCTCAACCTGCTGGTCGTACAGTATGGGAGCTCTTGGTGGCAGAAACTTCATGAAAATCAGAGGAGTCACCGTGTGGATTTAGTCAGACATTAGCTGCTGTCCGAATGCAGCTCAGCTGACTCCCACCCGCATTTCAGCAATGTCATGTCTCCTTTTGCATTGCCCACCATCATGTATAATTTCTACAGTGTGTACAAGAGCACACTGTGAGCAGGAGATAAACTTTGTCCCCGCACATGTTTGCTACAGCTTTAGGACTCACCCTTCTGTGTACTAGCAAGACATTTAAAACATGGACATTAATTATAAAGATGTGAAAACTCACATCTGATCCAGAAAATAAGGTCTAATCTCTCCCTGCTCTTTCAGCCCTTGAAAGAGTCTGAAAATTGACTGATCTTGTAGTGTGTGTGTATAGGTTAAAAAATAGAGGCTTTACTGGTGTGGGGAGGGAAGGGAGATCTTGAGTAGGGTTTCCAACCATGGATTTCTGTCCTCACTTTACAGAGGTACGAACCCAGCACTGCTGGTAGCTGCATCTTAGCTGACAGTAGCTGCTGCAGCAAAACACTCTGGGTAACAGCTTTCGTGTCATTTTCCCTCTTGTACATCCCAAGACTGTATTTGGCTTTTCTTAATTATGGCTTTTCATTAACTACTCATTCTTATTTCTTCATGAGCGATTACCTCAGGTTCTTTCCCTGCATTGCTTTTGTCCAGTCATGGATATCCTGTTTTGTATTTGCATTTGTAATTCTCCTAACTGTGCCGTGCCTATACTTGTTGCATTTCATTCCTTCCTGACAGGTCCTCTAATTCATCCAGGTCATTGCAGTAGCTCCTAGATTATTAATTACTGTCCCCAAGTGCTGGGTCATCTCTGCACTAATATTTCTCCCATTTCTTCCTGCAAATTTATCTTAAATATGTTAAGAAACATAGGGACTCTGAAAGGTGCCCTGGGAGTCTAGGCCTTAGGTAGGCATAGAGTGTGGGGAAGGCAGAGGCAGGTAAGTGATGTTAGGTGATGAGAGATGTGAAGTGCATAAAGCAGACAGACTTATGGGTTAGTGAAAGTCCCTTTTGCAGAGGTAGGAAAGAGGATACAAACAGGGACACCACCAAGAGATACAGCAGATTTCATACGGAAAGAGATGGGAGAGTCCACCAATGTTATCCTGACCCTTCCATAAAAATATACTTCCCAGGCTTGACAAGAGAAACAATGTTGAAAGAGCTTCTGGTTGTGAAAGGCGGGTCTGGTCAGTTTTGGGGTCGCATGGTGCCAGCAGCAGGTTCCTAACCACGGAGTGGTGGGGACATCCCAGTGTGGGGACACGGCCAGGCTAACCCCCCAGAAGAAAAGGAAGGTGGGACAAAGTAGTGGTGCCACAGGAGAGGAGGAGAGGCTGGGCCAGGGAATGGTGATGGTCATTCATAGTGAGATGGTCTCTCACAGTGAGAAGTCCTCATCCTGCCTGATGCTAGGCCACAGCCTCAGCCCTGCTCCATGGTCAGCCCTGATGCAGTCGCTGCAGGCAGCCGTCGCCGCTGCTTTCTCCTCTGCTTAACATCCCACTTTGGCTTTCATGAGAAGCCAGCCATCGGCCACCCAAGGCCTTCTGAATCACCACCCTTTGCTGTGAGAGGCCCTGCTCTTTTACTCTGTTAAGTCATTTCCTTTCTTGTTACATAAATTTTCTGTAAGGGTCATGCAAGAGCAACCACAAAGGAGACCCAGAAAAAACACGACTTATGAATTTGAGGGAAGACATGGAAAAAACTGCAGCCAGCTTGGCACATGTGCTTAGAAAGGCAGTTGGAGAAAAGAATAAAAGAGTCGGTGCAAAAAAGTCAAGACACAGAAGAAGCAGCAAACCATGGACACACATTATTACTGTCCTCCAAGAGCATTTTGAATGCAAACTACCCTTGCCCCATTGTTCAAACTATCAGTTTTGTTGTGCCCTCTGGACCCTTCCAACTTAGGGGCATCTGAGTGGAAACAGAATCTCTGCAAAAGAACCGAGAATGTTTCTTCAACTTGGTGGCACCACTTGAGGAGGGAGCACAAAAATGGGTCTACATGACAACAGGTCTTCTCTGACCTAAGCGTTTGCACCAAATCGAGCCAAAAGCACCCAACAAGCAAGTCTTCAGGGTATATAAAACAAAGTGTGAATAGCTCCTTCCTGTCCTCAGGCCCATTGCAGCCAGCTGCCTCCACCCTCCCAAAGTGAACAGTGTTATCCCCAAACAAGCAGAACAGACCCCAGCAGAGACAGCCAAAAAGAGACATTGCTGCCTTGGCTTGTATGCCTCAATGGCTTCACCCATCAGTGAGTCAGTTGAATTTTGAAGGCAATTGTCAGTTTGAGGACTTGAAAATAAGGGCTGTATAGTGAGTATCACCTCTCTTCTTCCCCCGGGACCGATCTGCCTGGTACACTCTCTGGAGCAGGCACTTGCAGTTTCTGCAGAGTATGAGCTGAGCCTTACATGGTACGGGCTGTCAGTGCTGCAAGAGCTCTGGGAGTCACAAAGAGATACATGCAGAATGGTAAATGTTGATGTAGTGACATCGCTGGAGTCAAGTAACTGCAGCTTCTGCTTAAATGGACTAATCACTGCAGGGCCCTTTTAGAAAAGATCATGGTAATTATATATGTTTAGCTCATTATGGGACTTGTGCCTCACCAGAGGCTAGAGTTTTACTGACATAGTAGCCATTTCCCACCTTTCCAGATGTAAGCTGCAGCCTGCCTGTGCTGAAAGACGGGATGGAGCATGTCTGGCTCTTGCCCTGCCTTGCCTGGGATTGTACAGAACTGATGCATCCAGACTCATTTAGGTTTTGTGTGGTCCTGGGTACTGTTGCAGAGGATCACTTACCAGTCATGCACTGGAAATCGTGGTCTAAACGCTGCCTCTGTTTCCATGGGCTGCACTTTTAGGGGTGGAGAAGAATGGTGCTGGCCAAACAGCATGTCCTTTATACAGGGTGGGACAGCAAAAGTTTGTTGTGGAGTGTACAAGTAGATTGGTGCTACAAAAGGAAGTGGTTTGCTGTGCACTGAAGGTTTACAGTGCTGGAGTGCACAGCACGTGGTTGTGACTTTCACAGCCAGCTCAGGGTGGTGAATATTTCTAACTATTCTATTGAGTGTCCAAAGATATCTCAGATCACACCACCTCTTTACATTATTCGTGTCATGACAGTACCTGAATACCTGAGCCAGGTGGTGCTCTATGGCCTGGCACAAACACTGAGTCAGAGACATCTCTCACTTCTAGGAGCTGATGTAAGAGTGACCACTTTGGTCATCACTAGGGCTGCTGTCTCTAAACAGGAACTAGAGCCAAAACCCTGATTCATCCTCTGAGCTATACATGAATGTTCAGCTTCAAGCGCACGCTTGAGTCTTACACAAACCATCTGAGAGCAATCAGGCTGTGAAATTTTGCTTGCCTCTACTGCACAAGAAGAAACGTTGTGTTTAGTTATATATAGGGTCTCCATGATTCAAAATAGACTTGTTCTTTCCTGACTGAAGGGGAGAGGAAGATACAAGACAGACCTATTTGCTGCCTGGGAAACTTCATATTCAACCTTTTCCTTTCACACTGGCACAGTAACTATATGAGTATGCTCCTGCCTCATTGTGAAGGCTGTGGCTAGGTCCTTGTCTGGCTTATTAAATGTCTGACTTTCCAATCTCTTGCCAAGGCATGTGTCAAGAGACTCCCGTTTGCCATGGAGACCATCCCCAGTCTCATCTCTCAAGATGAGATCCTCCTGTGTGCTGCAGCAAGGAAACTTCCCCAGCCCAGGGAGTGCCTGGGGGTCCGTGGGGCCATTGCTTTGCTCTGCTCCTGGCCAGTGCTTCGGGGTGTAAAAGGGTGCATCTCACTCCAGTGACAACTGGCCTTGGAGCTGCAAATACTGACCTAAGGCCCAGGGCTGACTTCCCTTGGGTAGCTCATGTCTTCACCCCGTGCCACAGTTTACCCTTCCATTACACAGGAGTGATCACACTTGCCTTCCTCACAGGCTGGTAAATGTTATCTTCAAGGCTTCAGATAGATATAAATGTCAGCTCTTACCTTTTATATGTCACAAGCTGGAAATACAGTTTTGTGTCTTCCCACCGAGAAAAATGGCATTTGGGGAGTTGGGAAGAGTTGGGCATCTCTGCCACTCTGCTGCACTCCTTCCCTTCCCGTTGCACTGATGCAGCTGAGGTTAAGACTTGGCAAGAGGAGTTTAATAGTGAATTAAAGTGTAGAAAGCAAGGGAAGGAGGGTGAGGTCACAGCACAGCTAATATGCAAGAGCCAGACCTACTTGGGCTGGTGGATAATGAGCTGTCAGGATTATATGTGGCAGCAGAAGGGCTGGACTTGAAGTGGAATTATTGAACTGATTATGGGCAAGTTCTTGTATCTACATCCTGTCGGAGTGCAAATAATGAGCAGCAAACAAGGCGAGAGGCACACCAAGCCAGGAGAACAGGGAGACAAAGTATTATCTGTCAGAGAGAGACACCAATTGAAAAAAGGGAGTCATTAAAAGAAGGAGATAAATCTGTGGAGGGAGAAGAGTGGCAAGAAAAATAGAGGCTTTTGCTGTACAATGGGAAGTACTAATATTTTAGTACTAAGTATCCCCAATGAGGGATATTAAGATGCCTGGCTGCCATGGTGTATCTGAGACTGTGTGTGTCATGCCACCACGCTGCTGCATATACCTTCCCCGGTCTGACACGTGCCTGCCTCCTGATCCATATGTGCTGCTCTGAGCATGGTGTACCCCTGTGAGTGATGAACTACTTTCATCAATCCGCACTAAATGCTGAGAATTAGCAGAGCTATAAGCCATATTTCACGTTAGGTTACATGGGAAAACAGTAGGAGACAGGATTTATGCTCTCTGTATAAATGAACTTCATAAGATTTTATTCGCAAGAGAAAAAGAAATTGTGTCTGATAAAGTTCATCACAAAAAAATTCAACTTTTCTAAAGTGGGAAAAAAACAACTTTTGTTATCACTGGTGATTAATTGGATTGATGTGTAACTGGTGTTCCAGAGCACTGAAGATTAGAAACAGTGACAGAGTATGCCCCAGTGGTCCCACTTCTGCTATTACCTGAAATTACAGTCCAAAGCAGACTGACTCGTGTGCCCCACGAATTCATAAAAATTCAAGAGCCACTCTCACCAGTCTACTTTTGATAAATTCTTTTTGATTCAGTAACTTTTCTTAATGGAATTTCTCTCTCTTCCTCTCTTTTCTTTTACCATTTTTTTCTGCACTTTGGTCCACACATTGATTATTCCCTCCCAGTCTCCTCCGTGGGAGTACAGACCTCTGACTAAACATCCATGTTGTAATCTGTACAGGAATTTACTGAAGGTGCATGACAGAGGGACTTAAAGAAAATTATGCATTTCTCAGATCTATCCTGGGGCACACAAATCAAAGTCTCCCCTGAATACTATATAGTAAAACTGAAAGTAGCTACACTTTATATGGAAATTAGATGATCCTAGGACATAATACAACTAAACATATATCAAAACACAATGACAAAGAACATAGAAACTGCTTTTTCTTTAGTGAGGATATAAACCTCTATTTTGTTTTATTTCTTCTAATGTATATCTATTTCTCAGGTGATGAGGAAAAAGACAAAAACAAAAACAAAAACAAAAACAAAAACAAACAACACTAGTAATATGCATTCACTCGGCAGGCTTCAGAGCTCAGGATTATTCTTCATTTTTATTTTGCATATAGGCCACCTTTATTTTTCACCACTTTGAGAAGGTATTTAGAACAGGTCAAACAATAGCAAATGCCTTGATCTACTATGGACTCAAGCAGAAAAGAAAGAGCATAATTATGGGGGGCAATATCTCATGGTATGTCCAGGGCAGAGGAGGATGCAAGGGAACTTGTCGAATTTTGCTTTCTTTCTCACTGTTTTCTTGCTCATTTAATAAGAAAAAGAACTGCAAAGCGTGGCAATGTTATACCTTGTACGTAATGCCTGCTGCTTTTCCTCACACTAGTTCCTTCCCCGGGGGATGAGCCATTAAACAGCAAAGCCCCTCCAGCTGCTCTTGTTGATGGCTGTGGAAAAGCAGCTGCCACATGCAGGTTTGCTGCAGCTGGGACATAGATCCTACAACATCTGGGATTGTGTCACATCCCTCCAGGGCTTCTGTGGAACTTTCATACTTTTTTATTTTTTTAATGAAATGGGGAGCAGAGGCTGGAGAGATTAATTTGTAATTTGTGCACTGAAACAAGCTGAAGAGGGACAGAAAGTGTTCTATGCCAAAAACAAGCAGAAAAGCACAATAGCTGTAGGGAAGATCATGTTTATTCACTGATATTCCTTGTTCAGTGCTCGAAGAATTAACTTTCTGCCATGCTTTGTGTTGTCATGTCATAGAATGAGAAACTGGATAATTCTGAGGTAGCGTAAGAAAAAAAAAGAGATGCCAAAGTTCAACGTCCCCTGGGGCTCCCAGTTTTGATGGGCTGAATGGATTAGCCCTTTCTGTCTTCCATAGGTGTGTGAGATCAGATTGCAGCTTGCAGCACATCTCCACCGAGTGCGGTGACACAGGTCAGCTCATCCCTGAATGTAACAGGACACCAAAATAGAAGGAGGAAAGGATAAACAGCATGAATACAGAGCCCCTTAGCTGAGCAGGTACAGGTCCAAGATCCTATTCTGTGACAACCTTTCTGTGGGCAAGGCTATTAGTTTCTTCGTGCCTCATTTACATATTCATAAATTCAAAATGAAACTGGTTTCCTGTCTCACGGGACCACTATGAAAGGTAAATTATATTAAATATTGTAACCTACTCCAGTACTGTGATACCAGAGGCTATTTAAGTACCAAAGAGAAAAAAAGGGAAACTTAATACGCAGTTTTCCTTCGTGGCAGAAGAACAGCAGACAGTGATGTTAGCCTTCAACAGACCAGCATGACACTGGACAAAAAAATTTGTGCTTTCTCCCAAAACATGCACAGGCCTTGAAAAGTAGGAATCTATTGAGAGCCCAACTGGAACAAACAAATCGCTGGGACAGCACTATCTAATTGCCTGGCATTTACATATGTCGGGGAAATATACTTCCATGCGGTGCTTGTGACATTTCTTGGTGACCTCCCTGCTTCAAGGGAGACAGTTGACCAAGGGTAGGGATTATCCCTCCTTACTCATTAGACAACATAGGATACTGCATCCAGTTGTGAGCTCCCTGATATGCAAGACAGGCACCAATAAATGGGAACAAATTCAGCAGAGGGCTAGCAAGATTGTCAAGAGCAGGAGCACTTGCCCAATAAGGAGGTGCTGAGGGAGCCGGGCTTGTTCAGCCTGCAGAAGAGGCAACTTTGGGGGCACCTAACAGCCACCTGCCACCTGCAAGAAGGTCATCATGGTGTGTCCTGGGGTCCCTTCCCACCAGTCAAAATATCTCTGTTAATATTAAAGGAGAAGCATAGTCATCTTCAGAAAAAAAAAAAAAAAAAAGGGTGGTGTTTTTTTTTTTTTTGTTTAAAAATATAGTGTATATAGATATAACATCTGTACACTGTATTCTGTAAATATCTCAGGATATGGAACAAGACCCATTCAGTATACTTCTCAGCAGATGTTATCTCTTAATTTCTTTTATGTGGCAGATGAGAAGATGTTTCCCCTTCAGCAACACACACATTTTAACAGACATCACAGGTGTCACTGAGAAGTAGGTTTATGGCCTTACTTTTACTGTTTTGAACAATACAGAAACTGTCCTACCAAAGACAGAAAAAGGGCTCAGAGTTAAAAATGCCCCTATTTACAGCAGTGCCTCAATACTGCTGGCATTACCATGTTACCATTCATGCATCAATGGTACTAAGAAATCGAGGCGATAAAGGAGGAACCGGAGAGGATGCTTCCGCTAACAAAAAGGAAAATACAGGTACCACAGCAAGTCCCTGGCTGCTCCTGTCTCCCTGCCAGCTGTGTGCAGATGTGTCTGCTGGTCTGAGGAAGAGGGCCAGTGACAGAGCTTTCCTGCATGGCAAAGGGCAGATGTGTGTGACCAGCTTGTACAGACCTGCTTGAGCTTGACTCCAATGACAGCATGCAGCTCCCCACAGCCCCCGCCCCACTGCTGCTGTCTCACCTGGCCCCACCAGCAGCATTTGTACACAAAAATATGACCCTGGCTTCTTTATGGCTCAAGCAGAATGTTAATTCCAGCATTTTGGCAATTCCTTTTCAGTACAGTGCCCACCGTACACAACTAACACTGACTTTGGGTAGATCACTTACCCTTTGGGGGCTTCTCATGTACCCTCCTGTGTATCTAAGACTTGCTCATGCCACAGAAGTCTGGGAAGGATTCACCCATTAATCTCCAGACAGAGACATATAAAGGTGTTATTTATCACTTATTTTCATGTGAAACTGGCTGTGCAGCAGTGCGGACAAAATTCCAGCTCAGCACTTGAAGGATAGCTGACGCTGTCCTGCATTTGTATCAACGGCAAATGCCTTAGCATCCTGTGGGATAAAAACATATAAGGGGTATGGTTACAGTGTTCATGGTGCAGGCTCAGTGTAGCTAGGCAGTATAACATCCTTCTAGAAAACGGCCAGCTCTGAGATAGTCTGTCTTCATGTTAAACAGCACTATGTATTATAGCAGTTGAAACTCAGCCAGTTGCTTCCCAAAGAGCAAAGCATGGCAGATGCCTTCACCATCATGACCTGTCACATGAAGATTTATAAGCCATGAGGATGTGAACAATTCAGCTCTCCCACTTGGCCAACAAAATAAAATACTTGCTGTTTGTTAGGAAAGTAAGGGCATAGTTCTGGACTGGTACAGTCATCACAGCTGCTCAGAGCCTGTCACCTCGCTTCTCTGCTGGCACCTCAATGCCAGCAACTCTCTCCTCCCTTGAGCAAGTATTTGGGGAGGGTGATGGGCTACAGGGAATGCACAGTGGTTGCCAGCTGAATCCCAGCAGCTGGTACAAAGAAGATGGATGAGAGGGCAGAGGGAGGTAACTTCATCAGGAAACACAACCGGTTGGTTGCCTTTGGGAGGGAGACCTTTGCCATAGCAAGAACAATGAGAAGAGGATCGTGGATAAACTGCAAATGGAATAAGGCACACCTCAAAATGAGAAATGGGAAAATGGATCAGGAAAAGAGCAGAGCAGGAAGGAATAAACTTTAGAGAAGATATGAGAATTTGCTTAAGGTGAGTGAGGAAAGATGAAAGAGATATAAAGGGGGCTGGAGAATTTGGGTACCAGCTGAAGGCAAGCAGGAAGGCTATGGCAGGGGTAGTGCGAAATAAAGTTAAGAAAAAGGAGCAAAACAGAGGGCAGGAAAAAACAGGAGTGAAGATGTAGGTTTGCACAGGCTCTTGAGATGATGGTTACCTGGGTATCTATGTGCTGTGCTCCTCATCTCCTCCAGGCTGGGGACACCTTACAGATGCCCATGTTGGCCCTGCATGAAGCCAGAACAGCCCCACAGGACTGACAGTCTGTGCAACACCCCTTCCTTGCCTCAGGTTGGTACCTCACCAATAAGACCTTCTCACAGATTGGTAGCCATGTGCTGTAGAGCCCAGGAGCCTGAAAGGCAATTATTTACTTAATGTTCATAAATAATTATACAGGTCCTGGAGTCATCTGGCTCTTCGGTCTTTGGCAAGCTGCTGTCTCTCCTTTCTTTTCTTACCCCCCAGCCCAGAACATACAAGATAGTGAGGAGCTGTTGACGTGTTTAGTATAGGTTTATCTTGAAGACATCTGCTTATGCCAAGGGAATAGTATGAACTTCCATTGACCTGTAGAGCCTGCATTCCTAACTAGAGGAAAAATATTCCATAATCAGGGTATGGCTGTTTCAATGGAGTCTAAAGATAGAAAGGTTGTGTCCTTGTCTGGGGTCACAGATAATCATTTCTGCGTATATAGCTTCATTCTGACCTAGAGTCAACCAGGTGCAAAGCTGGTAAGCAGTGGGACCAGATTACAATGTCTCACAGAGTGCATCTAGCCTGAGGGCTTGCCTTGTGTTTTTACTCACATTTTTGCTTCCAACCTCTAACAAACCTGTACAAACCCTTTAAGCATGACCGGGTAAGTGCTTTGAAACAATGCCTGCTTTTACGGCTGCTTTGCTGCAGGCCATCCACCATGAGAAGGTGCAACAAGCACAAAGAGCTGAGCATGTGCCCTCCAGCATCCTCACACCATCCCCAGCACCTGCCAGCCCTTCTCACCACCCGCTCCCCATTTGCCTCCCACCCACTTTTTTCTCTTTTTTTCTTTTTTTTTTTTTTTTTAATTTGCCTCCTGCCCACCTGCTGTTTTATATCCTCAGGAGCAGTATTCAGCTCTCAGAGCCACCCAGCCTCCTCCATCTACCACACCACCTCACCATAATGAGGGGCCAAAAACTGGCTTATTCCACATTGAACCTCTCCACCGCAGTAAGGGTTTGAGCAGGAGCAGCCATGCCTGCAGCAGGCATGGGGAACATTCCCAGAGCTGTTTAAACTGCCACGTGTGGTGGCAGCATTTTGTTTTGGAGTTTGGCAATGCTGACTGTAGCTTACCTGAGATTTAAATACACTTTGAGTGTCCTCTGTGGTGCAAACTTAGCCACAACTGCAGAGCTCAGAGGAGCGAGGGGAAAGGCAAAGGTGATATACTATAACACACCCTTGGGATATATCACAGTCAGATGGCTAATATGGGTAAGAGAAAAGAAAGATGGCCATAGACAGTAACAGAGCTGCTCATCCAGACTGCAGTTTGATCTTGAGATGCTAACACTCTGCTTTGTCTTCTCTCTCAGCCTTCTCTCCGACTGATAAATCCGTCACTACATCTCTACACTGGAGAACCTAAAAAATCCCTGTAAATCTCCATAATTATGCCTTGTTTCTTCCGTTGACTGAGTTGTCCCGGGCACAAACGTACTTCAGAATATTTCTCACATGTCTAAGCATAGGTCTGTAGCTGAGGAAAGACATTCCACTTTGATTTTATGCTTTTGCTAGAGGGTGTCACCTCACCTTCAGAACATTTTGCAACTGAGAATTGGAGTGAGTTTGCACGATGTGTCTATATGACTTTTCTATAGAAGAAATAACTCTGAAAGCAGTGCATTGTGTGTGTGGTTGTAAGCGTGGCCTCCCACACTGGAAAGCTGTGGCACAAAAGCCACCAAGAGTCCTCCCAACACAAGAACAGTTTCCAGGAAATTGTGAGTTGTTGCTGTGGGAATTACAATGGCAGTGCAGTTAACATATGAAGATCAGTTTCTTCTCTTTGCCAGCGGCCAGACTTCCTGTAGTCATCTGCAGGAATTCTGCTGTGGATTAATAAATAGGACGACATGATCTGACAGGTGTGTCTCTGTCCATCCTTCTCTCAGCTACACGCAATCAAAACGCTGTGAAGCCCTGCTGGGCGCCTTTTGAGAAATGCTCCTGCTTACTTCCAAAGATATATAAAATCTATTATGAATAATAAAAAAAAATTGTTGGTGAAATAAGTTACATTGTGAAAAATACCATTAGCTGCCTCCAGGAAATCCACAATGACTATTCTCTGTCCAGGGTTTGTGTCTCTTTGGCGTGTTCCCTCACAGAGGGCATATGTTTGTGGATGCTCACTGTTATCTTTGTTTTTTTATTTGCACAGGGAAACAATGTCAATATTCTGTGGTTCATGTTGTCTAGAGGACAGGGAAACAGTGATGGCAGACTTAGTTCTTTCAGGAGTAGTGTCCAAACGGTGATTATTAGAGCTGAATAATTCAGAAAGTTTTCAGATAATCTTAGCTTAGGCCCTTATCTCCCCAAGACAATGCTCATATTTCATTTTTTTGCTGGCATGGCCACACTGAATTCAATGGGAACAGGGCAGCACATCTAAAGTTAAGCCTACCATAAATCACCTTTCTGCATCAGGGCCTCAATCACAGTCTGTTCGCAGATATTCCATGGAAAAAAAAAAAAAAAGTAAAAAAGTTTTGCTTTGTGTTCATTTTCTGTGACAGTTTGGGGAATAGACCTTCAGTAACAAATGGGGAAAGAAAAAAAAAAACAGGTTTTAAAGCCACATATGTAAGTTCTTGTGAAAACCCGGTTGTATGTTTGCATTAACAAGGATTCGGGCTAGGTAGCTGCACAGTGTTCCTGTCAGGAAACAGAAACAATGCATATGATTTATCAGAGCAGCAGCAACTAGGTACTGTGGATGCTCGCTTTCAGTCCACAGAGTTAAAGATTAGAAAAGGTATCAGCTGAATTCATTTGAATAACAAATAGACCAGGGAATCACAATCTGTTCTCAGCTATTCAATGGATGAAAAACAGTAATTCATTGAATATATTAGTCTCTCAATTCTAGTAATTATTAGAGCAGAGTTAGAGATTTGAAAACAATAATTTCAGGAGCTATACATTATTTCTACAAGCAACTGATAAGTGATGTTAGTGTATGTACTTCTTGTCTTCTGGCTCAGTCACAAGTAGTTCGTAGCAAATCCTCCCTGCTCGCCGTTCAGTGGCTGGCTGACAGCACGCTCAGCCAAGCACATGTACAAGGATTTCTGAGATCAAAGCAAGAGTTAGCTACATTATTAATGTAGTATTAGATTTTTGACCCCTGCTTGTAACTTACAAATTACAGTTACAAAACTTAGTCACCTACAACATTTGCAATCATGAATTTCAGCAACCATTTGAACAGTTGAGTTAATCTGCACTGTGAGTACACAGAGAGGAAATCTTGGACATTTTCATTTTGCATGAAGGCATGAACGAAAGGGCTTCAAGGAGAACTGGTAGAAAAAAAGCAAAAGCACTTTGAGGAGAGGAGAGACAACACTGGGGATCCATCAGCACCTGGTATTCCCAGGACCTATGTCAAATTTTTGTGGAATCTGGTCAGAAGTTATGGCAGGTTTGGCCACCTTTGTATGAGGCAACTTTTCCCCAGAGTGTCCATCCCTTTGGCAGCCCCTGCGTGGAAGCTCTGGGTTCCCAGGCTCCAACCAGAGAGGTCCTGGGAGCCCCAAGCTCCTGCAGCTCCACCATGGGCACTGGGCTCCCAGGGGCTTCCAGCGGGGACCAGAGTCTCTGGCCTCCCCTATCCACGGCCTCATAATTTGGAGAACTGGGTGGCAATCCTGCAGCTCCGTCTCACAGAGAGGATTTAGGAAACAGTTGTTCTTCCCTCAGAAGCCATTTCATCAAGTCAAGTCAGAAGCAGCTGGATACCCACAGAAAAGTCTGGAAAACCAGCATTACATGTGGAAAGCCGAGGACAGAGCACTAAGAGAGATGGCGGATTGCCATTTTGTACTCACCCAATTAGTATGCTCCTTCCTCCGTTTGCTCACTTTGTCTTTCCAGGCTTCATAATGTCTGGTGAACAGATCAAGGGGTGGAGCTGAACTGGCAACTGTCACCTTATAACATCGCTCCTATAAACACATAGTACTAGCACAGGCAGAAGGCACCGTCGTGCTGATCATCATCCTCTGAGTCAGCCATTTGCAAACACCTTCTCCAGGCTGTCATCTTGCCACTATGAATTAAAAATCTGAGTCAGAACCCAATTTAAACTGCTATAATTAACAGTCCCGATTTAACCAAACCTAGCAGTTTGTCATGTTGCATTCTCTGCTTACATCTGAGCATCTTGTGTACGGGCTCCTTCATGCTCCCCTGCTTGGTCCCTTCTGCTCTGAAGAGGCTCATGCCCAAAAAGCATCAGTGGTTTTAGGTTCCTGTCGGGGCAGAGTCCAACAGCAGCCGAACAACAAAACTTGTCTGTGCCGAATTCGTTTGCTTGTTAAATAGCAAAGTACCAAACGTGATGGGCTGGATGCTGCTGCGTGCTAATCTATAAATACCGATGAGTAAAAAGGGGGTGAATCTGTGCAAGTCGTTTGTCAGTGGAACAGAGCTCTTGTATAACAGAACTGCCCACTGCAACCAGCGAACTGTGGCGCACAGCCTGGTCTGGTGTGGGAAAAGCCTGCGTGCTGCAGAAGGGAAAGAGGGGTGGAAGCATCTTTCTTGCTAGGGTGGACCAGGAAACTCAGGCCAGCCCAGATTCCTACGAAGAAGATAGTTTTATATTGAAGAAGCTAAACATGAGCACTCTTTCCCTTATCATTTCTAAATGTGGTTGTCACTAGTGAATGTTTCACTCTGAGGAAGATCTCTGGTCACTCTGGGTGGCTTAGAGTGTCCCTGCATTCATTTTTAGGGAATTCCCTGCATTTATTTTTAGGGAATCGCAAACAGGTATCTTAAGGGCTAATTTGTGTTTTTGCATGCCAAAACTGTGGGTGGAAGCATATTTTTCAAAAATGTGTCTTTTTAAGATTTAGGGAGGATTTTTTTCTTCAGCTTTCTTTCCATTGCTTCCTTTCCCTTCTCCCTCCATCCAGTCTGAATTTTGCATTTGGTCTTCTGTGTTTTGCTGTTACTCATTTTCATAGTGCTGCCTTGAGGCTGCCACTGAGAGCTCCTGTCTCTTGACCCAAGTGCTGAGCAAGTGCAAGTGCAGAACGATCCACTGCCTAGAAGTGCTTCCAAACTGCATTGATCAGGAACACATGAAGATAGAAACTCAAATTCTTAGAGTATAATAGATCAGCAAGCAAGTGGGATGAACTCCATGTCTCCAAATTTAGGTAGCGTGTGCCTTAAACTGCATACATTCTGCTGCCTCAACACTGCTGCAATTCCTCTCCATCCTGCAGCCTCCTATAGATGCCCATTGTGCATATCCTTCTGCAAACACACCCACTCGGGCCTATTACAAAGGATTTTTCTTTTATGATACTTATACATTGCTCTACTTTCTTACAGAAATACCTAAAGTCAAAAATTATGGAAATTTTTAAAGAAGTCACTGAAAAATCTATGTATAAATGATCATCACATCTTTGGAGAGAAAGAAAAATATATTTTTTACAATAACTTTTTCAATGTCTACAATTGTACATTTCCACACTGAATCATAAAAGTGCACAGCATTTTCAAATCAAACTGTAGCTATTATAGAATCTGTGTATACACATAATAGAAATACACATATATAGTATCATATATCTGCATATACACTTACACATGCAGAAAAAATCTTGTGGAGCTCTCATTTATAGTCTCAATGACCAAGCTGAGAAATAAAAAAATCTTGCCTCATCATACTTCTTTCTACTTCAGTGAATTATTTTTTTATTGATGTTGCAAGTCTCAATTTTAAACCCAGTTTTGTTGAAAAAAGTGAATGATCATCTGCCCTGTTATTACACAAAATATATTTCTATGAAGTGGAAGGAAATATAATTTGTAAAATGATCAATTACATAATGATGATAGTGGAGAAATAGATTCTCTAACATAATTCGTTAAATGGAGGAATTTAATACGAAATAGTAGATTTCCAAATTTATACAAATAACGCCAGATGGTGAGTAGCTAGTTTTAATTAAATTAGGTTTGATAATTATAGCTGTTTAATTTTTAGGTTTGACTCAGATTAGAAAGAATGTATTATTTCCCTGAAAATTTATTTTTAGTTTCCTTCCAAGGTTGTGAGTATTGCATTATTTGCTGTGGTCTGGAGCAGCATAGAGCTGTGGTCAGCTCTCTGGTGGTTCATTTTGGCTTGCTTCAGTCCCTTTGTGGCAATTTGGAGGATGCAGTGCTCCACACTTGGGCTGGAACCCCCACTGATGGGAGTCAGAGGGAGTTTTGCCAATGGAAGCAGAGGAAGTTTCTGCCATAGCACCAAAATATGTTTTCCCAGCTCAGGCTATTGGCTCCAGCACTGCATTTCAGCTGCTTTCACCCTTTCTCATCACTTCTGCTTTCCTGACGTTCATCTGGTCTGGTCCCAACTTTGAGTTCACTGAGTCCCAGTGACTCCACTGAGCCATGGAAATATGCTTAAAGCTACAAATGTGCCCAAGAGCTTTTGAGACTGTGGACAGTGTTCAAAGCCTATCTTGCAGGACAGGCTCTCTGATAATCAATGCTCACTGTCCCATGGGAATCACCTTCTGCCAAGTGTAATGGGGACCCATACAATTCAGTTCATTCTCATTTACAGGTTTCGCAGTTTCAGCTACAAGCCCAAACAAATGCTTTCATCAACTTTTTAGGTCACATCTGCAAAATGGGTGTTGGTTTCAGTGATGTCTGGCAATGCTCAGCTTCTCCCCAGCAGGTAGAAATATCCAGGAAAGACATGAACATGTTGGAGAGAGGCAAGAGGCCACCAAGATGAACAGCATGCTAGAACACCTCTCCTATGAGAACAGGCTGAGAAAGTTGGGATTGTTCAGCCTGGAGAAGGCTCTGGGGAAACCTTATTGTGGCCTTTCAGTACTTAGAAGGGAACTATAAGAAGGATGGGTACAGCCTTTTTAGAAGGGCATCTTATGACAGGACAAGTGGTAGTGGTTTTGAACTAAAAGAGCGGAGCTTCAGGCTAGACATGAGGAAGAAATTTTTTACAGTGAGGGTGGTGAAACACCGGCACAGGTTGCCCAGAGAGGTGTTAGATGCCCCATCCCTGGAAACATTCAAGGCCAGGCTGGACAGGGCTCTGAGCAACCTGATCTAGTTCCAGATGTCCCTGCTCATTGCAGGAGGATTGGACTATATAACCTTTGAAGGTCCTTTCCAACCCAAACTGTTCTATGATTTTATGATTCTATGATCCATATGAGAATAACTGTCAGGTATTTGCTCTTTCAGGCCTGTTTGATGATCAGAGAAAGGATTCTTTCAGTGTAACTGAGTTTGGGGCATATTTCTCAATTGCTTGAACTGTTATCCTGTCTCCTAGAGCCTATACACCATAAAAAGAGGTGAGGTGGGGAAGAAAGAAGTTTGATTCATTGGATCATCACAGTTCAAAGGCAATTTGAACATTACAATTGAATATTATAATTGTAATTGTAATTGTAATTGACCATTATAATTTATAATTTGAATATTGCAATTAAAAGATGTGTTCAGGATCTGCCTATAACTCCTGGAAACCATCAATTGCTTGTGACTTCCAGCAAAGAATATTTTAGACTGCAAGAAGCCAGTCTGAGGGCTTATTCTGCATTTCAGATGACATCATGAAACTTAAAAAATTCCTCAAATAATCTCCCCCACTGCAGCTTTCTCAGAGCCGACACTTGGGCTGGCACGCTGGCAAGGTGGTGCTGTCCTGCCTTCTCTCTCTAAAGTCCTTTTTCTTTTATCTCAGTTTTCTCTCGGCAGGGTTCTTCTTCCATTATCTGCCTAGTGCAAATCCCGTCTCCTGCTCTGCTTTCTTTTTTTGTGTGTGCTGGAAAGTGGCCTCCGTGAATTTGTATTATATTGATTATGTAAATCGGCACTTCTCCTCTATATTGCCTTTTCTTTGTGAACTGGGAGTATAATTTGCAGGCTTCCACCTGATAATTGGGAGGATAATTTGAACTGTCTCTTTGTGGAGTCATCAGTGACTGTTTTAATTTCCATATGTGAGCAGTGCTCTTTAAAAAAAAAAAACAAACAACTTTTTCCCTAATCCTGCCTCATTCTGAACTACTGGATTGATTCTGCTGTTCATAACAGCAACACCTGAAGTGTATTTTGGAATTTCTGCTGCTAGTGAGATTGAAATTTATCTACAATGTGACAGGTTTTTCAACATTTCCAGAAAATACATAATCCTGTAACTATCAGCCTGACAATAAAATTGTCTATCTGTAATGGAAAATTGAGAACTCTATTGCGGTCCTTTTTTTCACTGTGAAAATGTTTCACAATGAAGTAAAACAATATGATTTTGTTGTGAATAGTACATGTCTTTCATCGACTTGAAATGCCAACTATAGATATCAAAATTAAAATAATGAGAGGTTCATGACACACTGTTCTTTTATTCAGCACCAAACGCAACCCACTTATGAAGTGCCGTGTAGCACATTTAACAGCAAATGAGATTTAATAAATCTATTCACAAGGTTTCTAAGGGATAAAGAAAAAAAAAAATCTAATAGCCTCTTACTGGCAAGTGTCGCAGAAAAGATCATTGCTTTATTATGCCATTTTTTTAAAAAGCACTGCAAGCAGTTTCTTTCTCCCTTGTTGATATGATGTTGGTATTGGCTAAGAAGTGAAAATATGCTGAAGGTTTTATAAGTTGCAGGTGGAGGGGAAACTCTGAGGCAGTATGTTTTTGGGTGTGAGACGCTCAGCCAGCTCCCTTTGGTGTCAGTGCTCCCTTGGAGAGACCTCCCAGAGCATCCAGAACCTGCGCAGAGCCCAAAGCCAGGATGTCTTGACAGTGCCCTGGGCAGGGCTAGTGAAACCATGACCATGGTTGTCTCCTCAGCTTTCCATTTCAGATCAGATGGTTCAAGCCTGCCCCCATGGAAAATCCATGTCAGATGTGGTTGTGATTGAATTAGTTTCTTTAGGACTGAGTTTCACTAACAATTGCACCACTAAAAAAGATAAAATCTCCTGAGATGTGGCAAAATCTAAGAAAACCTCTCTCAAATTTCTCACCAAAACATTTCTCCACAAAAAGAAAAAAAAAATAATAATCTATACGTTGACTAAGGAGTTTTATTTTTGTAAACCCACAATGTTTTGTTCTGTTGTTTTGAGAGAAAAATATATCAAATAGTACATAAACTCTTCTACAGGCAAAATAGTTTGGAAAAAAGCATCAGCATGTTCCATTCCAAAAATGTCCAAAATGGGTGACATCTTGACCCAATCAATATGCTTTTTTTTATTTCTGTCTGGAAGAGAAATGTCATCGTAATTAGTACATTTTCATGAAATATTTCCCTTCGGACAAACTGGCATTTTCTAACAGGAAAATATTCTGTCAGAAAATTTCAGATCGATACTACTGTTAACGCAATACTCAGTCGCACCTGCAAATAAACTCACACATCTGGGCTCTGCCGAAATCAGTGGTAATTCTGTCAGAGGCTTCAAAGAGTCCAGAATTACAAATGTGTAGGTACGTGTGTATGAATTTATGTATCTGTATCACTTATGTGTATCATCCATCTTTTACATATCTATACCTAGATAATTATAGCTCTTGCTATACACACACCAGGAAAATAACTGGTCTAACAGATGGGAGTCCTGCAGGAAACCCTAGGAAGAGCCAGGGTTGGGGGAGAAGCGAGGCAAAGGCATATGTTTTGTTGTAGCTTGAATTACCAGAGAGCTAATCCCCAGGAAGGGGATACATTTGACCTTCTGCAACACAGGGAAGGTTAACCTTTAATATTTCTCAATCAACACATTCCAGGAGAAACTTTCTGTTTCACTGCAACGCTTAAAAAAGCATCAAGATATTTGCATTTTTAGCAAGATGGAGATTCTAGAGGATTTTTTTTCAGCACTAGTCATGCAATTTGCCAACACTGTGCTAGCTGAACAGTCAGTCAAGTGAGACTCTCTCTTAATTCTTGAGATGTGGTCAGTTTCCCAAATTTAAACAGAGTGGCCCAACATGTTTGTTTTCATTCTTGGTTAGCTGGTTAATGGTTTGAATGTGATATTAGTCATCATTATTAAGTGGTAAAAGGTGAAATGATTGAAATGAATAAGAAATGCTACATTTCAAGATGTATGGGGCAGTATTGCTCCTGTGAGAGCTCCCTGACAGATTTAGGGCATAGAGAGTCAGTTCTTTATCATCATGCCTGCCCTGTTCTTAAATATTCTGACATGAAGCTGAACACTAAAGTGTAACACTGGAATATTACCATTTAAGTAACAATTTAGTGATAGAAAGTCGTATCCTCATAGGAAAAATTTCAGAAGTAGGTGAAATTGTTTGAACGGTAGGATTGGGGAAAAAGGTCTGTAAATGACCATTAAGAACACATTTTCAATGCATGCACAATAGCACTAGAAACTACAGATAGAAATACAATAGGCTAAAAAGTAGGCTAACAAATTTTCAACACATGCACAACAGTACTAAAAAATACAAATATAAATACCATAGGCTAAAAAATACAGATGTATGTTCTGTGTTAGCAGTGTATAAGCACATCTGTGTCTGTATGTGTGAGTGCATGTTCATGCGCATATGCATGGAGCTATGAAACAAGAGCTTTCCTTTATCTTTAAATCCTCACAGAAATATCTTTCCCCACCAGTTCTGCTTCTGAAAAGTCAGTAACATTCTTTGTCTTAAGCCAAGTACAAAAATCCTCTGAGATTCATCTTCTGTTCTGACCTTAATTCTGTTAGTCATGTCTAGATGCTGTAGCAATCTTTAGGTCAAAGTATGATATATCACACACATTCAGAGAACAGAAGCTTTAACTTCAAATTTTTCTGCTTTTATGTATTTATGTCAGAGCTCCAGCATTGCTTTTTCAGTGGGGAAAGGGGGAGATTATGGGCCAGGAGTTTCTGTACTTCAAAAATTGTAGGTTTTTAATAAGATGTCTCCCCAGCAAGAAAATTAATATCCCTTAGGACAGTATATGCCAAGTATCTATCCCCCAGCATTCACTGTAAGAAAGGTACCCATGTATGTGTAAATTTGTGTGCCTGCATAAATGTGTAAAAACATATATGTGAATATTTGTAATTATATATTATGATGATTAAAGATAATATCTTTGCACATGGAGCTGATATGATGTTTGTTCTGGTTGTCACATTCTGCGGATTCATATTGGAAGACTTTAGATTTATCATACAGAATCAGCAAATGAGGGTTCAAAATGTTGGGTTAATTACAAAAGCAGAATCAGAAAGATAAAAAGAATGTTAATGTGCATTATTGGGGCAGCACAACCTATTGAGCACCAACTGATGAGAATTTATTGCAGGAGTTAAGAGAGGCACGTATCACGAATGTAAGAGGAATTAAAGTGCAGCAGAGTGCTCTTTTCTATCTAGTATACCTGATCACATTCCCACATGCTTACAATAATAACTCTGCATTTGATTTTGATTGTTTAGCTGGCTGGATGGTGATCTCTATCCATCAAGCGGTTACGCTATTTGAACTCACCACTGAGGTACCCAGAAACTCATGCCGGGCATCCACTGGTATCTCAGCAGTGTGGTTTACAGCTCCTGAATGTTTACTGTAATATTTTTACTTTTCTGATCCCCAAGACCATGTTCTGGGATGGCAGACATATGGTGGGATCTCTGTTTAATCTGCACAGGGAGATGAAAAAGCAAACCTTGCTGACGCACCTGCACTCTCTCTGTCTGGCTAAAGGAATGAGCATGATGTTTCTGTTATAAAAGACTTCCCTGCTTGTGTTAGAGATGGCAGTGAAGTAGCCTGAGGGATATGCTTGTGTGTTGTGCTAACAACATATGTTAGATCTGTGCCAACATCCTCCTCACTCGCTCTCCCAGGTGCCTTATTTACAGCTGAGACACAAAGGCTGGTGGTACCTGCTCCAGCTGGGACCAAAGAGGCACATCCTGGAGATAGCTTTCAGGAATGGAGGACATTGAGTTACGTGTCATGCATTTGTTTGGTTTCAGAGCTAGCAGTTAATCCAGACCCCTGGTAGGACCTAATTACCTCCCATCTGAACACTAACTCAGAGGCTAAATGCTGTCGAGGAGAGATGGGGAATCATTTCCAAGAACACAGGCACAAACACATTTTTATTGGCCATAGAGAATGGTACTGTGTGTGCCAATATAGCATGGATGTCTGAGTCAGAACATAAAGTGCAGGTGCCAGCAGCAAGAAGATGCTGCTAAGAAATACCAGCTCTCTGGGACTGCAAAGTATCAGCTGTCTGGGGAGACCAGAACTGCAAACAGAAAGAGCTGCTGATGACTGAAGACGTTTTATTCGCCACCTCATGAGCTGCCCTTGCGGTCTTCACTCTGGAGTTGGAGCACAGAGCTGTGGCAGTGGGAGTGATGGAGCCGCCCCTTCTGAGACTGATCCAAAAGCTTGGACCCCCCTCTTCCTCAGAGAAATTTGCAGCCTCAGAGAATCTTCATCCACATGGGAGAGGAGTGAGAGGACAGCATTAGATAAATGCAGCTACTCCTCTCCTCCTCTCGGGATGTTCCTGGCAGCAGATACGACCTCATGGCTTGCCCTCCACCCTGGAGTGTGCTCTAGGAGGCAATCTTCAGAGAAAAGAAAATCAACAGCATTACTAGATTTTGTACAGTGCCTTGCACAGTGTATCCCTGATTTGACTGGGCCTTTGGGCACACCAAACCTACAGGTAATAACAAGAAACAGTGACTATCTCTGAGAATAAGAGTGGGAAATGAAATTGTCTTTGGATAAAAATAGTTCCTTTTGATTGTGTATTTTCTGCTGGCACTTTGCCTTCAGGCAATGTATGACAACTTGAGGAGCAGGTTTTTTTATCCCCTAGTCAATGTTTTATTGCTCTCTGCCTTAAAGTCAGTCAATATTTGTAATTGTCTGTCCATCCCACAGGTAACCGCAGGACTTTTTGGAAAGAAAGAAAGAAAGAAAAAATAATAATGATGATGGCAACACAGTTTCTGACAAGGTCTGGAGAATTAAGATGACAAAAAGCAGGCTGATGGGCTTAAACCTCCTGCACTGATCCAACAGCCTTTCTTGTTTTATACATCCTTCTGGTCCTTTATACTTTAATGTTATGCTTACTACGCAAAACCCATGTACATGCAAGTGTATGTCTTTCTGTGTGTATGCACTCGCATATGACTATACTTGCTTATTTGCATATGTGTATGCAGCACATGTGGGTGGTGAGGAGCTAGAAGAACATTTTCAAGGTTGACAAGACCAAAATTTGATCCTGCTTCAACTGGCTGGGTTTTTCTAAGTGTGTGCTCAGGAAGCAGGAGAAAGAATCCCCTTTGGGGCTGAAGGATGAAAAGAGACTGAGGCTGCAGCAGGATAAAAACCCCCAGTTCATCAGCTTGGTGCCAAAGAGTTAACTCAGTACATGGGGTTTTCTGCTAGCACGGTTATGCTGCCGATAAGCCTTGATAATACAGATGCCCGCTCCTCCTTGGTACGCAACGCGAGCCAGCAGAAACTTGCCTGGAGATGAGTCTCTTGAACTCTGCAGGCAGGATCCTAACGTCCCACGTCCCTTGCCAGCTATCAGTGACAGAGCTGACACGGGGAGGAAAGAGAGGGCACAGCTGGCACACAAAACCCTGCCATCAGCATGCCTGCATCTGCTGGATCTGTTGTGAGCAGTTCAGCCAGCTGGGATTTTAATACAGCTACATCCCTCCTTTTGGAAAGCGGTATTTTTCCCCCTTAATAATAGAGATGTGAAAAACAAAACCAAGACCAAATTAAATGTTTTTAGGGTAGCACACGTGTGTGAAATTTTAGGCCTGTTGACCTTGGCAGGGCCCCCGTAAGAAATTAGTACAAAATTAGTGGCATTTGCTGTTCTGAAAGGCTGTCAGCCATGAAGGCAAAGCCTGGCAGAGGGAGAAGCATCCTGCTGATGCAGGGCCCGATCCTGGGGATCCTGCCTGTGATCCCGCAGTGCTCTGCAGGTTTGAGTGCAGGGTGCCTGGTGGGCTGTGGCGAAACAAGGGGGTGGATGTGTGGCACAGTCAGTCCTACACTTCACAGTTCCTCAATCGAAGCTGCCATCAGTGGGAGTTTATGGCACCAGGCACCCCACACCCAAACCTGCGAAGCACTGCGAGAGCTCAGGGGTGATGACAGCTCTTGTCACCTCCCAGAAAATGCTCAGGCCCACACAGGGCTGGGCCACACACACCATTCCCACCTGGCCTCTTGCCTGTTGGCTGCTGACACCGGCTACAAAGTCTAACAGATTTTTTTTTTACTCCATGGATGGACACACAGCTCCTGGACTGACCCAGCAGATTTCTCTCCTTTCTTCTACGGCCTTTATATTCTAGCGAAATGCTTTAAATAGCATTTGTGTCATCATGCTTTTCTGCTGACCCATATTCTTAGCACAGGTTCAAACTCTGCCGGCAGCTGCTCCAGGTTCAGCTTGTTAAATCCTCCCTGGGTAGCTGGGGAAGCAGAATTAGTTATCCAGGAGGAGAACCAGGCACTAGAGCAGGGGAGGGAAACCTAGAGGACAGCCAAGTTCCTGGAGGCTCTAGGGCTGAGCCCCATGTTTGGTTTCTCTCCTGCTGTGACTCCTGCAAGCCAAAGACCCTCACAGGCAGGAACTTGGGCACTGATTTAAGGGTGCATGGTCTGCTAGAGGTAGGGCAAGGATTTAGGGCTGGAGATGATTTATGAATCCTGACTCTGGACTTTGAGGTGGAGTCCAGAGCCAGAGATGAGGTGCTGAGTTCCCCGCACCTCTGAATAAAAGCCAGAAGAGCCAGAGGGCTGAGCATACAGCTTAGTGTAGGTTACCCCATATGAAATGCTGACACTGGCTGACACTGGTCCTCATAGGACCTGGACACATGTATGCTGCAAGAAATAGCTGAGTTGCAATTGAAGCTCAAGTAGCTGAGTGCATTTGGGGTTCCCTTCTTCCTACTTCCTCCCCTTTCCTCATGACTAGGACTTGGGATGGTGGAGATCCCAAGCAAAAGTCCCTTTTCACTGAATCTCCTCTTAAAACTGGTCATTCTTCAGAACCAGATATGAAATCTGTTAAATTTTACTTTTTCCTAGCGCGGGGACATGTGTGTGCTAGTCCTTGCTCCAAGAGGCTCTTTTTTTAGGCAATATTCAAGAGCAGGGTAGTCCCCAGGAAAGTGGGAAAATGTGAATATGAACTTCTGCTGGCAGGAGAGGCAATGGAACCTGTTTTTGCCACAGCCCATGGTGGGTGCCTTCACCACACTGCTGGGAGGTAAATAAAATGCCTCTGTTTTCTCTACCCCCACTTTATACTAAGAGTCCATTTCCCAGTCTGGACCACCTGTAAAATACACAGTTTGTGGATGTCACTGGGCTTAAGCATGTGATAAGGGCTGAGTTGCTAAGCTCTGATAAAGTGCTCAGGTACTTAAGGATCCTAGAGAACATAGCTGTCAGAAAGGTGGTTAAAGATCTGAGGCATCTGCAGGAGCAAGCACAGGTTTATAGGCTCTTACTCCTGTACTGAGTTATGAGATTTTGCCCATACCCTTTTCCAGACTTGAGCTTTGTCCTATTCATAACACAGTAATAGGGTTCCACCACTGATCAATTTATTAAGTCTCATGAAGCTGCTGAATTAATTTTTGCCTCCAAAGTCTAATGGTCTAATGAATGCTTACCTTGTAAACTGGCAAACCCACAGTGTATGGTACTTCCAAGAATAAAATATTTTCTTTTCAGTCTGATAACTCATCTAGAAGTCTATAAATAGAGAGAGCAATCCCATATTTCGCCAAACAAGAAATGGGCAAGGGTGTTTTTTTGATTCTCTGATGAAAAAAGATTAATTACAGTTCCCAGAAAGAATAGAAGCAGCACTGTAGTATGACAAAGAACAGAGATGAGCTAACAATAAGTAGACCATAATAGACCCACTGGCAGCATGAACCCATTACACTTACCTAAATATTTCTAAAAAAAATTGCGAGGAGAAGCAGACCAACAGGTACCAAAAGATCCTATGGAATGATGTTGTGGAGCTGGCCAACTGCTCTGCAGTTCCCAAGTCTACCTTGTCATAAACTGGAGAGGAAATAACAGCGCACTGCAAACACCTCTATTAATTGACCATGCAAAGGTAAAATATGATAATTAATCCCTCAATTTAAGGAGTCCAGGGAAAGTCCATTCTGGTTTAGCTCTATTGAAGAGACATTGCATAGAGATACTTTTAAACTTTAATAAAAGTTTGGACCAGACAATAAACCTCTGTCTCTGATTATGAAGATGTGGATAATATTACCAGCTTACTACTGTAAGTTGTTCGTCTTGGATGAAAGTTACTATGGAAGCAAAAAGTGATGGTGTATTTCTCTGTAGTCAAATGCTTACAGGAAAATCCTTTGCTGGCTTGCTGGCCACAAATAGAACTTGCACAGGGAAAATCAAAGTTCTGCTGAACTTCTGGAGTCCCAGCACCCAGCATTCGTCTTTAGATTCAGATCTTGCAGGAAGAAATGTGAGAAAAGAGAATTACACTTGCATTTTTGGAAAGAGACAAAGATCATTTAAATCCTGTCTGGGAAAGAGATTAAGTACTTGTTAGTACTTGTTGGGAAGCCAGAACTGCAGTAGAACACTGATTTTTTTTTTTTTTTTTTTTTTTTTTGTGCCACACATTCACTGCTAATCCAAATAAATATTTCCCTTCTCAGATAGTTTTCTCTCAGGAGTTACTGCATGTTGTGACATTTTGGGGGAAGATGTCTGCTCTGTTCCTGCTCTTTCCCACTTTTTTTACAGAGGTGCTACAGGGCTCCAGAATTCACTTACTCTCCTCTTGGAGCAGTCCCCAGGTTCAAGCATGGCAAAGACCACCAGAAGGTGGCTGTGCCAAGCACTGCAGACCTCCGCTGAGATGCTCTGAGTATTCAGGGCAGGGCTGAGACCACAGCAGAACCTGGAGGAGATGCCACATCGCCCCTCCTAGGAGTGCTAAAACACTGCCATGGACCTCAACACTCCCCAGAGCAACTGAGAACCCAGAGGCACAAGTGTAATCCATAACCATATTGGTCCCTTCCCTCTCATGCTGCCCTCTCGCCTCCCACACACTCCTCACTATGATTTGTGTTCATGCAAAGTGACATTATGCTCAGGCACTTTTGAAACACCTGAATCCCCAAGTCAGACAGACAGACTTGTCTGTAATTTCCTAAACTCTGCCACGGATAGTTATAATTGTCAGTTCTGGCATCTGCCAAGAGGCCGACTGAAACTGGATCACCAATAGACTTCTGACAGGTCTTGTGTTCTATACTGAATATCCCAAAGGAGCAGTTCGGCTACATAAAAAAACACTAGTCTGCAATATTCTGGATTTCTCAGAGAAGCTTCCAACACATTGACTGGTGCCTAGGAGCTGTTACGTGCACCATCAAGTCAAATACAGGTAATTATAAAGAAACTGCAAGAGTGAATAATGTATCACACATCATCATTTGAACATATGGACTTGCAGATTCTATCTAATGAGCAATAGTCTGTGTATTGCTGGGATCTCATACAGCTTGGGGAGTAGATTATATATTAATATAGTGTTATGTGGCAGTCCTTCAGCTGATATGTCCCCACAAAAAGAGAGGAGCTGCTGCAGCTCTGCAGTGATGCTGCTGGATGTGAGAGTGGTCAGAAATAGACATACAAGAGAACCGTGTGATCAGGCCCAGTTAACATGGGTTTATGAAAGGCAAGTCCTGTTGGACCAACCTGATCTCGTTCTATGACAAGGTGACCCACTCAGTGGATGAGGGAAAGGCTGTGGATGTTGTCTACCTGGACTTTGGTAAAGCCTTTGACACCATATCCCACAGTATTCCCCTGGAGAAGCTGGCAGCTCACGGCTTGGATGGATGTACTCTTCAATGGGTAAAGAACTGGTTGGATGGCTGGGCCCAAAGAGTTGTGGTGAACGGAGCCAAATCCAGTTGTCTGCCAGTCATGAGTGGTGTTCCCCGGAGCTCAGTATTGTGGACAATTCTGTTTTATCTCTTTATCAATGATCTGGATGAGGGGATTGAGTGCATCCTTAGCAAGTTTGCAAATGACACCAAATTGGGTAGGAGTGTTGACCTGCTGGAGGATAGGAAAGCCATGCAGAGGGATCTGAACTGACTGGATCATTGGGCTGAGGCCAGCTGTATGAGGTTCAGCAAGCTCAGGTGCCGGGTGGTGTACTTGGATCACACTAACCCCAGGCAGTGCTACAGGCTCAGGGAAGAATGGCTGGAAAGCTGACTGGAGGAAAAGGATCTGGGGGTGTTGGGCAGCAGTGGCTGAACATGAGCCAGCAGTGTGCCCAGGTGGCCAGAAAGGCCAACAGCATCCTGGCTTGTATCAGGAATAGTGTGGCCAGCAGGACTACGGAAGTGATTGTGCCACTGTACTCGGTGCTGGTGAGGCCACACCTTGAATCCTGTGTTCAGTTTTGGGCCCCTCATCATAAGGAGGACATTGAGGTGCTGGAGAGGGTGCAGACAAGGGCAATGAAGCTGGTGAGGGGTCTGGAGCACAAGTCTGATGAAGAGCAGTTGAGGGAACTGGGGCTGTTTAGCCTGGAGAAAAGGAGGCTGAGGGGAGACCTTATCACTGTCTACAACTACCTGAAAGGAGGTTGTAGCATGGAGGGTGTTGGTCTCTTCTCCCAAGTAGCAAGTGATAGTACAAGAGGAAATGGCCTCAAGTTGCACCACGGGAGGTTTAAATTGGATATTAGAAAGAAATTCTTCACAGAAAGTGTTGTCAGGTATTGGAACAGGCTGCCCAGGGAAGTGGTAGAGTCACCATCCCTGGAGTTCTTTAAAAGGCATTTAGATGAGGTTCTTAGGGACACGGTTTAGTGCTAGAGTTAGGTACTATTCAATATATTCATCAGTGACTTAGATGGGGGAATAGAGTGCACTGTCAGCAATTTTGATGATGACACCAAGCTGGGAGGAGTGGCTGACACACCAGAAGGCTGTGCTGCCATCCAGCGAGACCTGAACAGGCTGGAGAGTTGGGCGGGAAAAAAATTAATGAAATATAACAAGGACAAGTGTAAAGTATTGAATCCAGGCAGGAACAACCCCAGGTTCCAGTATAAGTTGGGGAACAACCTATTAGAGGGCAACGTAGGGGAAAGGGACCTGGGGTCCTGGTGGACAGCAAGATGACCATAAGCCAGCACTGTGCCCTTGTGGCCAAGAAGGCCAATGGCATCCTGGGGTGTATTAGAAGGGGGGTGGTTAGTAGGTCAAGAGAGGCTCTCCTTCCCCTCTACTCTGCCCTGGTGAGATTGCATCTGGAATATTGTGTCCAGTTCTGGGCCCCTCAGTTCAAGAAAGACAGGGAACTGCTCGAGAGAGTCCAGTGCAGGGCAACAAAGATGATTAAGGGAGTGGAGCATCTCCCTTATGAGGAAAGGCTGAGGGAGCTGGGTCTCTTTAGCTTGGAGGAGACTGAGGGTTAACCTCGTTAATGTTTATAAATATGTAAAGGGTGAGCGTCTCGAGGATGGAGCCAGGCTCTTCTTGGTGACAACCAATGATAAGACAAGGGGCAATGGGTACAAACTGGAACACAGGAGATTCCACTTAAATATGAGAAGAAACTTCTTCTCAATGAGGGTGCCAGAGCACTGGAACAGGCTGCCCAGGGGGGTTGTGGAGTCTCCTCTGGAGACATAAAAAACCACCTGGATACATTCCTGTGTAATCTCAACTGGGTGTTCCTGCTCCGGTGGGGGAATTGGACTAGATGATCTTTTGAGGTTCCTTCCAATCCCTGACATTGAATCTAATTTATTTCTAAGGAAACCACTAGTTTTATTGTTTATATGCATCAAGTCCCCAAGCCTATTCTAAAAATGGCAGTGCTAAGCCCCAGCTGCACTGGGTGCCTAAACCAAAAACTGGAATAGTTTATATTTTTTTCTAGTGAAACATGACTAGGACACAAGTGCAAGGAGTTTCACGCTCTTCCCTGGGCTGTCAAATAGTTAGTCTGGGCCCTGGAAAGGTTTTGATGTGGATCAAACAGTGCTCTTCCAGACAGCGGCCAGGGTCAGGGATTGCTGCAGGCCAGAGTGCTCTCGTGGCTGGGCATCGTGAGAGGAAAGGATTTCATTACTCCAGTTTATGCACCTGGCATTCAGCACACGTAGGTCTGAGGCTGGGATTGTCGGCTCAGGTCAGCCCTGGAGCTCCTCCATTCCTACCCCAGCCTCCCTGCTGAGCTTCATAGCTCCAGGCCAGGCCACTCCACCAGCACTACTGAAGGCATTGCCTCCTATCCATAACAACCGGGTGGCTACAAAATCTCCTGGAACAGAGGTTTCCTACTAACACCAGTTTATTGGGTTTGTGTGACAAGGTTTTAGTAGCAGTGGGGACACAGGGGTGGCTTCTGTGAGAAGATGCTAGAAGCTTTCCTCATGTCCAATAGTGCCAATGCCAGCCAGCTCCAAGACAGACCCACTGCTGGCCAAGGCTGAGCCCATCAGCAATCATGGTAGCACCTCTGGGATCATATAGTTAAGAAGGGGAAAAACAACCTGCACAACTGAAGCCAGACAGAGGAGTGAGAATATGTGAGAAACAACTCTGCAGATCAAGGAAGAAGAAGGGGAGGAGGTGCTCCCTGCAGCCCATGGTGCGGCCCACGGTGAAGCTAGCTGACCCACTGCAGCCCATGGAAGTCCACAGTGGAGCAGATACCCACCTGCAGCCCAGGGAGCAACCCACAATAGAGCAAGTGGATGCTGAAGGAGACTGTGACCTTGTGGGAAGCCCGCAGTGGAGCAGGCTTCTGGCAGGACTTGTGGTCCCATGGAGAGAGGAGCCCAGGCTGGAGCAGGTTTGCTGGCATGACTTGTGACACCATGGAGGACCAAGGCTGGAGCAGTCTGTACCTGAAGGACTGCACCCCATGGAAGGGACCCATGCTGGAGCAGTTCATGAAGAGCTGCAGCCCATGGGAAGAACTCACATTGGAGAAGTTCATGGAGGACTGTCTACTGTGGGTGAGACCCCACGCTGGACCAGGGAAGAATGTGAGGAGTCCTCCCCCATGATGAGGAAGGAGTAGCAGAGGCAATGTGTGATGAACTGACCACAACCCCTATTCCCCATCCTCTGGTGCCAGTCGGGGAAGTAGAGAAATGAGGAGTGAAATGGAGTCCGGGAAGAAGGGAGGGGTGGGAAGAAGGTGTTTTAAGATTTGGTTTTTATTTCTCATTACACTACTCTGATTTGATTGGCAATAAATTAAATTAATTCCCTCGAGTCAAGTCTGTTTTACGCATGACAGTAATTGCTGACTGATCTCCCTGTCCTTATCCTGACACATTAGCCTTCTGTTGTAATTTCTTTCCCCCGTCCAGTTGAGGAGGGGAGTGATGGAGCAGCTTTGGTGGGCACCTGGTGTCCAGCCAGGGCCAGCTCACCACAACCAGGTAAATCTGGCCTAACCCTGGGTCTGCAGCCCCGTCTTGGTAGAAAAAAGCTGGGGCAGTGAGCAGCAGTGTCTTTCTCAGCTGTTTTTCTGAAGAAGGAGCATTCTTCCGTGGGTTGCTCATGCTGAAGGAGAAGACACCCACCTCTGTGTCATGCATGGACAGAGTGACAGCTGTGATATATGTGACCCAAACGTCTGGATCTCCCATGGAGCATAAGCAGCCCTGGTTCCTACCCCAAGGACTCAGGACCAGGAAGGCCAAGGTCAGATGCCCTAACACCTAAGAACAGGTGGGATTTCTGATGGATCTGGAGTTTGCTGCTACAAATGGTAACCTCAAATTTCCATTCTATGGGGAATTACAACATTTTTCATTCATCTTTGGCATAAAAAGCCCCCAGGATTAAACTTCCCATACTGCAAATTTCTGTGAGGAAATATAATTGCCATCAGCTGAAAGGTTTTCCTTCTGTTTTGATTTGGAGAGTTTTTCAATTTTGTAATTTAATTTTATATATTAATAGAGCATAATAATTATTTTAATTATAAACAATATCAGATATGGTAATGCAATAATTCATTAGTATTCTAATTGGTAAGTGTTACTGTAACTGGTATTTGCTTTGGTAATTGGCATTTTAATTGGCAATTGCTATTCCAAATGGCCATTGGGGTAATTCTTACTAGTGACTGGTAATTACAATGGAAATTCTTAATTGGTATTCTAATTGGTCTGGTAATTCATATTTGGTTTTCTCATTGGTAACAGTGCAAAGTGGTCATTTGTAATAGATAATTGGTTTGGTAATTGATTTAGCAATTGGCATTGTAGAAAGTACAAAATAAGTTATCAAAACACATTCATTTATTAATAATATAAAATATTTAACATTTTGAAAATAAAGCCAGTTTATGAAATGGACAATCAAACGTTTCTAAACAAAAGAAAAAACTTACAGAAATCTCTAATTCTAAGAAAAATGCCTAATTCTAAGGACTTTTTAACAATGGAAATTTGTGAACATCAGCAAGATCCTCTCAAAGTTTCAATTTCAGCAAATAGTTTTTTGCCATTAAATAAGTACTCTCCTGGAGAATTTTTGATTGGCTTAACTGTACCACCCCGTGGAATCAACACCCAAACCTGGTACATAGCCGGTCTATCACCTGCCTGCTACCCCTGTAGGATAAAAGGAGGGTGAAGCATCTCTGCGGCTACACAGTTGTGTAGCCACTTACATCACTCACATCCCCATGGCATCAGCATCATTGGACTTCTTCCCTGCCCCTGAAGAAAGTCCTAAATGTTACTGAACCAAAGGTGAGTTTACAGGGGCAGTGGGTGAGGGGAATTCTCTCCCCCTTTAAAAATCATGCGTGGGATCACGTGGCAGGAGATCAGCCCCACAGCCAAGCTGGTCCTGCTGAAACCCAGCCCTGACAGCACCCACTTGCACACCTCCTGGGCAGGGTCCCCCCTGGAGCATTTCCTCATTATCCTGCCTTGCAACATCCCCTCCCAAACTGTAATCTGAACATCACCTCTCCCTGTGGATAGGGCAGAATTTTCCCCAATATAGCTCTTCAACAGGTATTTTTAATGCTGGATGAAGTCCACATATGGTAAAAGAAGCTGGATCAGCCCATCAAACAGATTGTTCTTCATTTTCCATTATTTCCGGTACTGAGGGTCCTTTGCCTGACATTCTGCAATACAGGGAATTCATAGTGCAATACACTGGGTCAGAAACCACGCAATTTTGTTAAAAAAAAAACACTTTAGAGTGTTGAGATATGCTAATGACATCCACATAAAGACAGCAAGGCTAAGATCTGAAGGGAAAAGTAACTAAAATTGTTCACTACAGCCTTTGATGCAAAAAATGCTTGGTTACTTATATAACTGATGGTACAAATTTTCAAAGAGAAATATCCAGAACTGCCAGTACTATTTCTGTCCTATTACGGCCTTTGGAAAACTAGTGATTTTTCTTTCAGATGCATCAAGTTGAGCATCCAACGTACACTCCTCCTGGCCAACATGCTTTGCCTGAAGATGTTTGAATATCTGGCTCATTAGATTGTGTGTTTCCATGATTGGCATTGAAATCCAAGATAGAAAAGACCCCTTTGGTCATCCAGCCCAACCCTCAGCACTGCAGAATTGTTCTCTCTCCCTCTTATACATTTTTGAGTGTTTTGTCCAGCCCAGTTATAAATGCCTCAGATAATGGATTCCCCCTGGAAAACTGCTCACCACTGGCAACCACTGTTATTATGAACTGGGACTGGGATTACATCCAGTCACAAGAAGGGAGATTTCAATGCAATATGTACAAAAGGAGAATGGAGGAAGCAGCCAAATTAAAGAGATGAACTGAATACAGAGAGCCTGTGTTTCAAAGTAAAAGACACACCACTTAATAAGAGACTGCATCTATTTCAGACAATAAGAAAGTAATCTAGACCTTTAACTACAAAACAGAAATTGGGTGGTTTTTTTCCATCAGCTGAACCTCCTTCAGCAGGTAGTAGGAGTTTTCATGAGAGTTCAGTTGCTATGATGGACATTTTGAGGGTCTGATCTTCAAACTGTAAAGTTCTGCTTGTAATTTCACCTGCCTGAATTCTAAGAGAGATTTCCTTCCTCTACTTCAAATAATAATAAGAATGTGGAATTATTTTTAAGAGGCTCCTTATAAACTGAAATATGAGGTTGCATTTCTAACATCATATTTGAGACCACCTTTATCCTTCTTAAGTTATTTTAAATCTCTATGAGGGTTCCAGCAAAACAATCGAAAATGCTTGTCTCTACTACCCAGTAATGTGAGGCTGATTTGCAAATCCTTACATAATGTTCATGGATTTTGTACTGTGAATTTACATTTTTCAAATGCTTTTCCTTTCACTTACTCCTTTACCAAGTCTTGTGTAATTTAACCAATCAAAAATCCATTTATTTCTGATTTGAAAATTAGTTAACGCAAATAGAGCCTGGCTGACATTTGCGAGTCATTTGCAAATGCCCTTGTAGCCTGCAGTTGCTACTCTTTCCTCTTCCAAAACCACATTTACTCATGTCTCTTTGTGATTGTGTGTTGGGTATATATGTGTGTGTGCCACATATTAATTATTATTCACATCTAAGATTTCGGCTATGCCTACATTGGAGCCCATGGCAGACACTCCTTCAAAATTAATGATGAAGATACCTGAAGAAGTTCTTCATACACAGCAAAGATACTAGCTGAGATCAAAACCTCAAAGTAGCTGTGCTGTGTACCATTGTGCCTAACAAAGCCCATGTGTGCTGAGTTCTGGATTCATTCTCTATTGCTATACTGTATTGCTTCTGGATCCGGCACAAGTATTCGTATGGGCAGCCTCATACAACGCTCCTTTGCGGGGGTAGGCTCGTCCTTCACTAATCTACAGGCAGCGTTGAAGGATTTGCTACTTTATTTCTGCTGTAAGAAAAAGCAGGAGAACCATGACTCCTATTAAAAAGTACAACATTAAAGACCTAGGTTTCTACCTTCCCCCAACTCTTTAGTTTGAAACTAATTTCTCCCCCATGCTCATCTTCTCTCCTTTTGCATATATTTTGAAGCTACTTTAAGCTCGAAGCTAATCTTAAAACTGGTTTCAGCATTTGGCTGGGGACACCTTCCATGCTAGTAGCAGTGCTGGTCAAGTGATTGCTAACACTAGTCATTTGGCATAGTTCCTTTTTTTTTTTCCCCTTCTTTCCTTCTCCCCAAGAGAAACTGTAGGAAAAATACAGGACATTTTGTTTTAAATCCTAACTTACATGTTTGATTGATTCAGTACCATTTAAAGAATGCAAGATTACATCACCAAGTTAACTTTCACTTCTCCTGCAAAGGGCACTGACCTCATGATCCTGGAGATGGTGGTTCAATAACAACATCGGCCTAAGGACCAGCAATCTTCAAGTGCACTTCCATTCCAGGCAGCAATGCAACACAAGGATATCAGACAAGTTTAAACACATTAGCTCAGGTGCTGGAAGCTGATTTACTGCAGTGGCACAGAGCTCTACATGTGCTAATTTAGGTTGCTTCTCAATTAACAGCTGTGTCCTTGTAGTAATTGCTATGACTTTCATCTGTTGTTTTGTAGAGTCTCACTACAAGAGAGGCCAAAGTTGAATCAACCCTAGACTAAGACATTTAATATTTTGGTATGTATGTGCAGGTGTTTAGGTGTTAACTATAGCTGTCCAAGACCCTAAGGTAAGTCAGCAGAGAGCTCATCAGTGCAGTCAGTGGAATTTGCAGAGTAATTCAATTAGCTCCAACTTATAAACGTAGAACTTGACTGGGTTTCCAAAACTACATGCATCTAAAGTGACTGACTATCTGAGATGTTTATGCTGGAGCAGCAGGTATGATCAGGACCTACAGGAAATCCGTATACTTCTGGAAGGGCAACTGTAGGCAAAATAGGGTGCTGTAAGGAGGACTGAATTGCAGTTGAGGTGTATAGTTCAGTATGTTCAGTAGTGGGTCAGCTGAGTCACTTGCCATGTTCTCTTGACTGTATTGACTGGGATTTCACAGTCTACCATGAAGCTCAGACACCCCATGTGCAGACAAATACTCACTTTTAAGTGTCTTAATATACAGATGGCCACCACTCCCAGGGAGTGATTATGGAGTACAGCATACTGATAAGCAAGTCTGCTGCTGTGATGACCTTGAAGGATGGATGTAGGCTTCAGCCTATACTGAGGGACCAGAGCACGGTGACTTCCCATTCTGATACGCACCACTGTCTCAGTACACAAATACAGGCACTCCATTCTCCTCCTTTCTGTCCCACTCAGGTCCCCAAGACCCTTATCGACCTCACCTCTGCAAATTCTCACATAGTTCCACAATATACTCCAGAAAAAAATTACTCCCCTATTCCTGCCCTTAATATGTGTCCCATCCTCCATCTCCCAATATCTAAAATCTCCCCTTCCTTCCTGATGAGGTCAGGAAAGTTTTGCTTCATGCTTTTTATGTGGAACAGCCTGGTGCTAAAGACAAGAGAGGACAGACAAATGAGGGTACAACATCCACTGGGAAGTGGGCGGAGGTGAGAAAGGACGTGAGTAACCAAAAAACAACGACATAACAGCTCTGATTAGACTTGTCTTTGTCAGTGAGGATCAGGGAGGAGGGTCAGTTATTGGTGGCTTGGTTTCTTTCTTTCCTCTTTTCAATGTGAGGCTTTGGTGGCTGGGCAGCTGGTGTGCTGTGACAGCTGCTTGTCACGCTGTTCATAATCGCCCCATTGATACCTTGAGCTGCCTCTGGCTGTTTGTTGTGTCCTTGTCCACCTGTTGTCTTTGGTCTAAGCTCCTAAACCCTGTGTTACAAGGGCTGTTGCTTTCCAGTGTGCTCTGTCTAACCCTGCCACCAGCCCCCAATTATTTAAGTAACAGTGCCGTGGGAGTTGGATTTCTGGTGGAAAGATTTGGCAATTTGCTCCAAGTGTGTGGGATGCCATGGGAGAAGGCACGGATAAATTTGCAGGGGTAGGAAATGAGGGAAGAATTAAGGCTAGTGTTGTCACTGGACATATTTTATTACGGCCCTTTGGCTCATTGCTAACGTACTATTTCACCATCTCTCACTGCACTAATACCAATGGAAAGAAAAAACAGTAAGGAAAACCCCCCACATTTATGGTAGTTCTGTATGTATTTGTATGTAATTTTTTTATGTTTCTATGTCCATATATTCCCAATATGAGGCTCTGGAACATTTGGAGTCATGAGATCTGTAGAGATTTTCATCTGCTTGTAAACACTGCCAGCTCAATGGATAGATTGATTGCACTTGGGACAGGCGATCACGTTACAAAAAGTGTTGTGTTCCATAAAAATAAGACTTTCCTTTTTTTTCTCCCACTTCAGTCAAGTTTTCCAGAGCATGCTAGCCAAAATTATACAAGTAGTGACTTTACAAAGTATCTGTTATCTTCAAGAGACACTGACTCAGTAGTCTTGCTGCCTGCATTGCGTTCTCCAGTTTATCAGAGAGGGAGGTGGCAAAAGCTGGAGCTTGTTATATAATAGGAAGCTTCACAGTGACTTTGCACACAGCTAAAATGAACTGATGAGGAAACTAATATTCAGAAAATACTGAAGACTCAATATAAAAGCTCTAGTTAGTCTCAGACAGTATGAATCTGAACTTTTTCATGGAGGGTTTGTTCATGCCAGCGTGCCCACATTGTTTATCAGAACGTCATCTTCCTGAAGAATTTTGACCTTGACTGTGGTTCTTCCTGGGTAACAGAAATGAAATTCAGAAATGAAATCTAAAGTAATACAGAGGCACAGAAACCCTAGATCAGAAGGGATAGCTGGAGGTCATATGGTCCAGTCCCCATTCAATTCAGAAGTCACAAAAGGATGCTCAGGGCCTTCCCAAGCCAACTTCCAAGTATCTCCAAAGACAAGAGACTCTACACACTGTCAGGAAGGCCTGCTCCACAGCCCCACCACCTTCAAGGTGAAAAAAACCAAAACAAAACAGAACAAAAGTCCTAATAGTTAATGTGAATTTCCCTTGCTGCAACTTTGCCTTTTTTAACCACTGGTTACAAAAGACTAAAAACTCTTTACGTCATCTCTTATGACGCAGAGAAAGATCATCCACATGCTAGCCTGAAGAACCTGGGCACAGGAACATTTTTACAAGGAGCAAGCATTCAAGCAAAATTTGGGGCTGATTTCACAACAAAAAGAGGTTCATAGGATCAATGGTTTTGTGTCTGTCTGTCCCTCATTAATACTTTCTGAACTTGATAGTTTGTTTCAACCAAATATGATGGAAGTATAGCAATCTCAGATATTAGCTTTCTACAAGTTTAATGAAAAACAGTGGTAGATGAGATAGACTATTGTCAGTACCCTCATTGACAAAAAGCTGCAACTTGAACTCAGTTGTTATTAGATACCTGAGGATCCACGTGGCACAAAGGCAGCCAGCTAAAAAAAAAAAAAAACAACAAAAAAAGTGATCAGGCCACTAGCACTGTATTAGTCATCAGAGAATCCAACCACGGGACACAAATCCATAGGGAACTAGGCTTCATTAGTTCTGCTGCTCATGAAATGCTTTGGTTTTTTTACCTTTACTCTTATGCTTCAGCTGAGTGGTCATAAATTTCTACGAGCAAAAAAGCTTCTTCACATAATCTCCCTTTATATATCATCCTTCTCTTACATGAGAAAGAGAATGGCTAAGAATAGCTGGTCAGATGATTTACTATTACAATTTTCTGCGGGTATATGGGATTTCTGGATGTCACTCAGCTGCCCTTAACAATAGCAAGGACACAATTGTTTCCATAGTAATACCCATTCCAAAGGGGTGAAGGTGTGTGTGCTGTGGGGGGGAGTACAAAGCAAGTGGGAGGCACAGGTTACACAGACTTGCATAAAGGACAAAAATCAGGCACAACAGAATTTGATTCTGTGATTCTTGCTATAGAAATTCCTTTTTTAAGGTCATCCTATTGGATTGAATCCAGCAGAAAACTGACTTGGGCAAGTATGCAGGCTAAGACTCTCTCACATTTTACACATTGTAAATACGTGGGAGAGCTTTATGTCTTTTGTCACTCTTCTGTCTTAACCACAACTGCACCTCTATTAATGAGAGAAGACATCCCTAGTTTGTGGTGACAGGGTACTACACCTTGCCATACTATTACATTTCTTACTCGATACAATAGACAAATGTGTTCCAGCAGGCTAGCCTCCTAAATAACCTAATGGTCTAAAATAGATGGTCTCTCTGTGTTGCTCTTAAAAAGAGCTAACTGAATAACAATTTCCTGACAAACATGCTAAGTGTGTCTTACACCTTTTCATCGAAAGATACCTTCTGAGCAGAGAAATTCTGCTGCTACAGCATCTGTTAGGGCTTTTCTGCCACAATCTAGTATTGTTGGTCACCCTGAAGGAAACAAGCACTGCAGAAACAAAGGAAAGCCAATGCTGAAGTAAATAAAACACTTCTGTCCCTTTCTTCTATGGTTTTATAGAAAATGCTCATCACATGGTCTCCCAGCTGCAGCAGGAGAAGTACCCAAGAAGGTTTTAATAAAAATAGCTTTTATAAATGGCTGAGGAAGGGGGGAAATTGAAGGATTTATCCGCAATTCCATTTGTCCAAGATGGCTCCTTGTGCTGGTGCTAAAAGCTCTGCTATTGACTCGGCTGGTTATATGACCCTTTGAGCCAGAGCCAATATAGATGAGCAGAAGATAAGCTCAGGCCTCAGAAACAGGAAAAGAGCATTGGAACGTAGATAATAAAATAATCTAGTCCATCTTCTAGTCCTTAAATTATCCTGTTGGTTTTCTTAATATTCTGCAATATGAGTTGTGGATCTATATATTGTAGAGAAGTAGCTATGAAAAGAGCACATTTTACTTCTGAATCTCCTCCTCAGGCTGGTGTTCAGAAGTATGCTTTCCCCAGCCAACCATAAAGGATGCTTCCAATACAGTGTTTTCTCAGGGAGACATCATGTTGCTAATTTTCCTTGAGATAATACATATCTTCTGGCCCTTAATTTGTTTAGTGTTTTCTTCATAAAGTGAATTCATTCTGGAAGCCAAAAAGCCCTTCCCAACCACAAAATGATGCAAGAAAATCTAGCTCTTCTCAACGGGGCTCCAAGACAGGGTCATGCCAAAACACAGTCACAGAAAGGCTTCCTCTGAAGAACCTTTGTCCCACCTGCTAGTTTATCCTGATCTTCTGTAAGTTAATGCCGCAAGGTGAGCTGCATGGGTTGATGCCAGGCTGATCTGTGCCCAGAACCTCACTTCCATTAGGGTGGATTTAGTTTCCAGTGGATCCAGGGACAGTATGGGGCTGTGAAGTGACCAGCTGTCAGCATGCAGTTCCCCCTTGTCCTGGTAGAGAAAATGCTGAGTGAGCTTGAGCTTTGTGATTCGGGTGGTGTTGTTTAAACCTGCACTTGTACAGCACACACATGCACAACTTGCTTTACAGAGCTGAAAATGCTACCTCTCAGCAACACAGGGGCCACAAGATTTAAGGAGAATATCCTGAAATAACAAAATCTGAGCTGACAGTGCTTGCATGACCAAAGTGCTTTATTAAACAAAAGCAAGGACACAAGTGTACATTCTATATAATGAATAATCTGTGGGGCAGGAAGGGATAGCATTAGCAATCTTTGACCAGATGAGCAAATGTAGCCACAGTAATTATAATAATTGTGGAAAAGGCATAGAAAAGCTGGTAGAAGCAGAAGAAATAGCCAAGCTGTCTCTTGAGGACCAGACTGTGATCCAGCCTGAGGGCTGGTACAAAAGAAGAGAGTGAAGTTTGTGTTTCTTTCTCCTTTGGAGTCGCTGCACGTTTCTACTGAAATGCAGGGGGAAGCAGGTTCTCCGGGCTGACCATGCTTCCCTGTGCCAGGCAAACTGATGGGATGACCCAGGCTGGGGAGGGAGCAGAGGCTGAGGACAGGAACACCCCGGGCTACCCAGGAGCACAGCAGTACCACTGCACCCAGCAGAGTGTGCTATGACAGGGAAAAGACCCACAGCAGCACTCTGCATCCCATGGGGATGATGAGGAGAGTGGATTATGAATTACTAGGTCCCTTTTCCTTCTGCAGCAGTGTGCCTTTCCCTGGGATAGTGCTTACACACTGCTACTTCCAGCGTGTTTTGTCATAGCAGGGATTTATAGTGATTACGATAGCAGTTGAGCTCTTTCCCTCAGCCTCCAATAACAGCCTCATTTTATTAAGTGCTGTTCAAATACATACACAGAAACAGTGCCTCCTCCGCACAGCTACATCTCTGAAGGAACTTGAGCTAGAAAATGTGTAGCTCCCATCCAAACTTGTAATTGTTTCTCTTTTCTGGAGCTGCACACGTATGTCACATATACTGATATATACTGTCCCTATTTAAAACCTGACATGATGGGTTGTTTTTGTATCTAGCAGGAACAAGGAAAATGTGAACAAAAGTCAAGAGAGAAAACAAATCTGTGTATTTCCATGAAAGAACCAATCTATTTTAGAGTCATCTTAGGCTGTGTTTTCAGTTGGGTTTTGTTTGTTTATTTGTTGGTTTCGTTTGCCATACTGATGAATGGTATCTATTTGCATTGCACAGAAGTTGCAGATATAATCCTAAGCCTATTTCCATTAAATGCAACATTGACAGCACCCAGCATCACTTGGAGACTTTTCTGATTTTGATGCCTCCGTACACTAGCAAAGGTAGAGCATCAGGAAAAAGCTTTGTCATCTTGTTTTCCTTAATTCCTTCTCTTCACCACACAGCTGTTTTGTTTATTTATTTATTTTAGGAACCTACTTTTTTTTATAAACTTTTCTATGCATATTTATAATGAAAAGAAGATCTGTGTCCTCATTACTGTTCTATGGCTTGGTGATGAAAAAACATATTAACAAAGGAAAATGCTTTTCAGTCAGCTCATAATGTTCCCTACTGTTCAACTGGGATTGTAAAGAGTATGGTTTAATGAAAGAAGGTGAGAAGGTGAAAAAAAACCACTAATGAGGGTGTTTCTCTGCATTGAAAGAACACTTAGGAGCAGCAGTGATTTCCTTTGTGTTAGAAAAATATAAAATATAAGGTTCAAAAGCAGCATCCCCAAGGTCAAAGAGGCCCCTCCTCTCTAACACAGTATACTCACTCTCCTCCCTGACAAACTTCCTTTTCCACCTGGACCAGTATTTTGTAATTTTCAGATGGTGGAGAGAAAAGAAAGTCATGTGCCTCGGCCAGCTTTTAGATCTGAAGGAACACGCAAAAATGCAGCAGCAGGCACCCAAAACCACGTGCACCATTAACAGAGCAGCTCGTGACCCCCTCACCTAGAGCTACAGCCACAGATTCAAACTCCACAGAAAAAAAGATATATGAGAATCATGATCTCTACACTCATGAGATTACTGCCATTTGCTCTGGAAACTTGTGAAGAAGAGTGAGTCAATACCAAGCCACACTGAGCAGAGCACACAGTGCCGAATGGTTCAAAGCATGGAGCCAATTAGAGCTGCTGAAGCCAGAAGGGCCGCTCCGAATGGGAGCACCATGTCACTGAACACAGCGGCTTCTTCCCAGTGTGTCGGAGCCGAGACTTGGGCATCAGAGAGAGAATGAGAAAGGAAGGAGGAGGAGATGGTGGCCTTCAGCCCAAAGGACCATTTTCTAAGAGTCCTTCCCCAGGCATCAGCAAATGTGCAGCAGGCAACAGATGTCAGATAAGCAATTCCTCGTCTCTGAATGTGGGGAAGCCTTTGTTTTAAAAGAGAGGTTTCTCCATGGCGAGTGCTTTCCAATCTTCTGGCTCTTCTTCTTTTCTGCCATCTTTGTCAGGAGCTGGTGGAAGGAACGTGACGCAGCACAGTATCACCGCCATCAGAGCAAAAGAAAAAACCTTGTTAGTACCCTGCAGTGCCACCCACAACAGGATAGGCAAAACATTACAAAAAATCAATACAGCAGAAAATTAAGCTCAAATGTATTCTGCCTGGTATGGCTACTATCACCCTCAGTAGTAAACAGATTTTTTTTTTAGATATGTATGCATTCTCAACTGTGTTACATGTCTCTCTCCTCTTCTTAATTCGTTGACTTCATAACCTAAATTACATAGAACACTGGTTAAATTGGTTCATCATTGCTCAACTCCAATTTAAAAGGACAAAGCAAGAAGCTGAAGAAGATAATATTTAGGGACCTGGATAGCTTTAGGGGATAGTTAATGATGGGATAGAGAGACTTGAATGCCTGCATCACCGGTTTTAATTTGGTTCAGGGGCAGCAGTGACACAAAGTCATTACCATACGAGAGCTCTTCGTTTTCCTGTGTGAGATGAGTGTTCTCGGTCTGCTCCTAGCTGGTGTCCATCTGTGTTACAAATCCAGCAGCACATCTCCCGCTCTCAGGGCCTGGTGTGGTGGAACAGCCAAGGTCAGGCTTGGGGAAGGGGCAGGGCTACCACACCACCCCAGCAACAGGCCAAAGTGAGCTGTGGGCACAGCCCAAAACAAGGACACTGCCATGTCTCGTCAGTGACACGAACAGTGACTGCCTGCTGGCAGCCCAACTCTTTCACAAGAGACCAACATTTGACTAAATACAGAACTGGATAATTAGCAAAGCCCCCGGGTAACCTGCTCACTTCCATGTGTTTTTTCATTCCCTGGACCATTTTATATTTTTTTTTATTTGCTGGATGGCAGTAAAGCTACTCCTGGACAATAACATTTCTGATTGGGTTTTTATTGTTATTATTTGCAATGTGTTAGTGCCTGCAGGTCACAGCCAGGATTATGACTTTGTTGTAATAGCTGCTCACAAACTACTCGTAAGAGACAGCTCTGGCTTTGGCGACCTTATGGTTTAAGATAGAAAAACCTGAGAGTGGTGAAAGAAAGGACATACTATTATCTTCATTTTACAGCTGGGGAGCACCAGCACAGAAAGATGAACAGCAGAATGTCCAGGGGTGCTGAGCTCCCAGAGCTCTTGCTGAACTCAGTGAAAGTTGCAGGTGTTCAACACAACTGAAAAAAAAAGAGGCCAACATCACAAAACAAGTGATGGGCGGAATCAGGAGTTGGTGGGGCCCAAACCAACTTTGCTAGTTCATAGCTCACAGAGAAAACGTAGAAAAGCTGAAAAATCATGTTGCCTTAGGAGCACTTGCCATTACGTCTGCTGCAGCAGCACTTGAACATGTCAGGTTCTCAGGCTCTGTGGTTTAGGAAGAGAAAGCTACTGCAGGAAACTGTCAAGGTTTAAGGTCTTGTTTATCAGCCTTTTCTTTTCCTTGTCCAAAGGAATTTCTACCATGGCCCTCGAGATATGCAGGAGCAGAACTGTATTTATGGTGAAGACTCACCTCAACTTTTTCCAGAGATTTTTATGACTGTGAAATAGTGGAAGGGCTTGTGTGCACCCATGGTGCTCAGTGCTATCCTAGCAGCAAAGCCTCCTAAACTGGACAGATAAAGGTGAGCCTCTGGGACAAGCAGACAGTCTTCTAAATTAGGAATGGACATAAGACCAAATCTTGTCTCTCATTCGACAATGGTTTAAAAAACTGCCACACAAACCTTGTGATAAACCCCGTTGCCTATGGACAGGACACAGGATCAGAGTGTTAGAAGGCAGTGTCCTCCCAAGTGCCTCTTAGGAGATCATTTATGTCTTGCTTGATAGTTGTATCTACCTATGGATGAAAGGATAAAAGTGAGCAAAACCTCCAAGCCTGTAATATGATGTGGCAGCAGGAAATACTCTTCAAAAGAAGAGATGGGAAAATCTTGAAAATAGTCATGGAACTCCAGAAAGCAAGCAATTCAAGTTCTGAGATGACTGAAGAACCTAACCTGATAATTGTACGGATTCTTGCTAAGTAAATCATTAGACTCACTCATTAGGTGCCTCTAATCAACCTAAACACATAAATAAAATGCCTTGTGGATGGAATAGAACATTCATGAAGTGATGGAAGTTAACTTCTCATAAAAACATTAAATACAAGTATTTGAAAAAAAAAATCTGAGAGGGCAAAGCATTGGTGGAAGTAATGATTTTGAAAAAGCGTGGGATCAGCTGGATTCTCTCATCTGTTACCCCCTTTCCTCTTCTTCCTGAAATGAGGACTGAAGGAAATTCCATTTGCAGTTGTACTGGAGGCAGCCAGCAGATACCTGACTGAAATATGCTGCTTTGAAATATGATAACTGGGAGCAACCAAAAGAAAAGTGAGAACTTCAACTTTCAGGGCCTATGTCCACCCTCATCTTTTCCCTCAGACCTCATCTTTGTTATTGAATGCTTTTTTCTTCAGTGGCAGCCAGGCTTAAAGTGGGAGTAAAGACAAGATTGCAACTAGCCCTTCACTATTTTAAGTATTTGGTAACCATACACTTTAAAAAGGCGGCTGTTTATGTGTTCTGGAATTCCACCATGTGATTGAGAGCCTAATAAAATTTAAATATTTTAATTTCCTTAAGTGTTTGGGATTTAAAATTTCACTCAAAATCAGAATAGCTGAATTCTTTACCTTGAGAAAGTTGTGGAGAATACTAATTTCAGGTCAAGGGAAATATGTGATTCAGCTTTTCAAATTTTGTGTTATTTTGTAATATATAATATAAAATGAAATATTTTTAAACCAGAACTCATTTTGAAGGAAGAAATTGAAACATTTAGCTTGGAAATGTCAAAATGAGATGTTCCCACACTGTTGGAACATCCCTCCACCACTTACTCTTTTTTAAATGACATTTTCAGTGCAACCGACACAAGTTTGCAAAGTGTTTCGATTTTGACAGGGTTGCATTTTCCAGTGGAAAGCTGTTCTTTCAGAGGTTTTCCAACCAGCTCTGCTGGGAACAGGTGTCACAGGATGGTAACAATCTCCCCTTTGCCAAATTGCTAAATTGAATGCAAGATCCTGGAAAAGCAGCTGAGGCGTGCAAGGTATAAGGGTTCCCACCATGAGATGGTTGAGAACCTGGTGCTTGAACCACCTCTGGCTACCCATACGTCTTCTCTCCTGTGGAACTGCCATGCCCGTGGGCTGAACTGGCAGTAGCAACTGTGGAGGATTTTAGGGGGAAAAAAAAAACCCTCAGTGTGTGGGCATGGCTACATGTTCAACACTGCAATTTCCCTCTCTACCATCCTAGTTTAGAAGTGACAGAAAGAAGGATTACCCTGAGATTGGAGTGACTCCCAGTTCAGGATGAGGATCTTTAGCAAGCCCTGAATGTGGAGGTGGGATGAGCAGTAACACTTGCCCTTAAATTCTCTCTGTGGGCTGATTTCAGTCCAGCGATGTCCACTGGATGTGATTTACCTTTGCCGAGGGGATGTGTCCCTCCACGAATGAGGAAAAGAAGCTTAACCTGGTAGGTTCACATTAAAACAAAAAGTACGAAACTCTTTCAATAAATTAAAAAACAAGTCTTAGCCCTCTGAGAAGTCCATGCTTTCTGAAATGCACAGCCAAAAACAAATCTGTTCTGATTTACTGCAGTGTTAAATGAAGTTCTTTTTACACACTACTTCCGCATGACCAAACAGACAGACTGACTAATATCAGAAACTCGAGCTGGGCACCAATGAGTTAGCCTTTTTTTTCTTTTCCACTTTTCTCTCAGGAATGCCATTTGAAATTATCTCCTTTCTTGTTAATTTAACAATTACCATCGGAAAGAGCCAGCGGTGGAAAAAATATAGGCAGTAATTATGATCTTGCAGACTCACTGTGGGAACCAGATGCAAGGAGAACATTGGACTGTGAGATTGGGTCTGCACTCCTCAGCAGATGCGCTTCACTGGATGGAACCTTGAGATTTTGGGTGCCTTGGGGGACCAGCTCGAGAGACCTTCAAGAGAAAAACTTCCTGTGAGATGGCAAGAACACCTTGGGTTGGGCACCCCTGAAAAATAATGCCATCCAAAATCTTTAACTCTCAGTTGTGAAGAGCTGAGTGCCTTTTTTCCTGAGAAATGAGGAGTATGGCATATTCCTCCTCCACATGTGGATGTAGTAGATGGACCAGTTAATGTCTACAGACACTATGTCAAACGATAAATATTTATCATGTTGCTGTATTAATATGTGTGAAGGCAAATACATATTTATGACACTGCAGAGGCAGAAGCATGCGGAGCAAAGCCAGCTGGATATGAGTGTCTTTAGGAACTGGCTGTTGAATGAAGCCCAGCTTCCTGGTTTTACCCATTGCCCGTGCGCCTTTGGAGCCATTTTGTCTCCCGGAGATGAGGGATTCCCCAGCACATCTGAGGGCTGCTGTGACCGCTGTCATGTAAGCCCCCAAATACCCAAAATAGGGCTCAAGGATAATGAGGAAAAGGGAAACAAACGATGGTAAAACTGGCGTTTCACAGGACAAAGTGGCACAGGGAAGATGCTTGGCCTTCAGGGACCTATGAGCGCTGCCATGGCCGAGGGCCCAGCGGTCGCCAATGCACTCGGCCCGCTGGGCGCACCAACCCTGAGGCCCTGGGACGAGTGCGGGGCCCGTCCCCGCGGTCCGCGCCCCACACCGGCGCCCCACATCAGCTCCCGGCGGCATGGAGAGGGCGGGAGGCCGGGCCGGCCCCGCGGCGGGGCAGCGCTGCCCGCCCGGGCGGGGAGGCGCCGTCCGCCCCCGCGGGCCGGAGGAGGCGCTGCCTTCCAACATTGGCTGCGGGCCCCGCGCGTCGCCTCCCCCGGCCTGGCTCCCCCGCGCCCGGCGGGGCGCCGGCACGACGGGGCTCATCACGATTAATCATCCCCGGACCCGCGGCGGGGAGAACGGCAGGCGGCCAGCGGGGGGCGCGGGGCACGGCCCGAGCCGGACGGGGCGGCCGGGGCCCGCTCCCCGCCGCCCTCCGCTTTCCCACGTCCGCCAGTGTCCCCCGGTGTCCCCGCGTCCCGCCCCCGGGACGAAGTTTGGCCGCCGCCGCCCGTGTCCCCCGGCGCTGCCCGCGCGTGCGGAGCGCCTCCGCCGCTGCCAGGGCCGGGACAAAAGGCACACTGACACGTGATGGGAGACGGGCTTCATAAATGGGACCGGAGCGGGGCGGAAGGCGGGGGGGGACACGCGGTGGCGGCGTGTGCCGGAGCCGCGCTGGGCGCCCGGCGGCTCCCGCGCTGCCTCCCCGCGCCGAGGCGGCGGCGGGCGGAGGCGGCGGAGGAGGGCCGGGGGCGGTGGCCTGAGGGGGGCGGGCGGCACATGGAGCGGCGGCGGCGGGGCGGCGGAGCCCGACGCGCCGCCTGAGCCGGGCGAGCGAGGGCGGCGGTGGTCGGAGAGGAGGCGCCGAGGGGAGGGAAGGGAGGAAGGGGAGGCAGAAGTCTCCCACCTCCTCCTTCCCTTCGCCGGCACCGCCTCCTCGGCGCTCCCCAGTGCCGGGGTGCCCTGGCGGGGCGGCGCTCCCGCTCCCTGCCGGGGGTCGGCGCGGCCGGAGCAGGCAGGGGACGCGGCCGGTGCCGTACGGAGGGTAAGAACGGTGCGGGGCGTGGAGGCGGGAGGGTGTGTGGGGTCGTGTCCTCTGCTGGGGGCCAGGCGGCGGTCGTCCCCCTTAAAGTTTGTTGGCGGTTTGGGTGACGAGGGTCCGGGAGGTGACACCGCTGCCCCGACGGCGGAGCGACGGGAGGGGAGGCGGCTGCCTGCGCGACCGTCCCTCCCCGGGACCCGCCGCCGCGTCCCGCAGTGCCGCGACCCGCGCTGCGGGGAGGGCCGTGGGGAGCGCGGGTCTCGCCCCGGGCACGGCCCCGCTCCGCTGCCGCTGGCACCTTGGTAGAGTTGGAGGCTGCCCCGGGAAAAGCCGGTGGCCCGAGGTGCTGCGGTTCGCTGTCGTGCTCCCGGCCGGAGAACGGGGGTCCCCGGCAGCGGGCGGAGGTGCCGGGGGCTGGTGGCGTTGTGCTTGACACGCGTCTATTCTTCTGTGCGCGGAGCCGGCAGCCTCCCGGGTCCCCACAGGACCTTTTCCGACATCGGGGGTTTGTCCTCTCGTCCAAACCCACCGGTGATTTACAGCGGGCAGCGTTCAGCTCGGTTTCCCTGGGCACTTGCCCTCCCCAAACTCTGCCGTTGAGGCTGTAACCGAAATAAAAGACGGTTCGTGATTTTGTGCGCAATGATGTTCCGTTAAGAGATGTTACTTAGGCATCCAGCATCTTCAGAATATCCCAGTAGGGTTTTTGATTGGTTCGCTTGTTTTTGTCTGAAATTCGGAGGTCTAGGGGGAAAAACAGCAGAAAGAGTGAGCTTTTTAAACTTCACGAAGTGATTGTCATGTGAAATCTTCAGCTGTTGAGAAATAATTCTGAGTAACCAGATGGGCTTATTTTAAATGGGCATCTTTTTGTCTCAAAGACGTCTGCAAATCTCCACTGAGAACACCCCTGGATGAGGTATGTACCAAGCCTTTGGTAGGAGCGAGCTCGTTACTGTGATTTCAGTTTGATTAAGTAAAATGGTGTCAGAAGATGAAGTCCATAGTTTTCCTTTTTTTTTTTAAGATTATCATCAGTGTTATTTTCTGTATAGCAGCAAATGAACATATTAACAGTTTTGGTGTACGTTTTCTTCTGTCAGAAGATAAAGGGACATATATAACATAGAGCCAGATAGCAAAATACTCCTTGAGTATCTACAAGTTAAAAAAAAAAAAAAAAAAGAAAAAAGGAAACAAAACAACATAGTGTGGCTTTTTTAACCTGTTAAAGGTGTAGCTATGTTTCTTTTTTTTTTTTTTTTTCCACCCCCCCTTAGATGTATCATCTTGTTTTCATTGTTATTGTTCACCTTTTCTTAAAGGAGTATAACATTCTCTGCTGGGGGTGGCATTGCTGTTCACATGTACCAAGATCATGTGAAGGATCAAAGTGATACTTAATACGATATTTAATAACAAAATATGCAACATTGTAAAAATTACTTAGGCGTGCTTAATTCTTTTTCGATTACACCTCGTGTGGACTGCCACCGTGGGTTTTCCCTTCTCAAGAAAGCAAAAAGCCCCTGTGACCATAGTAGGAATATTTATTATGCAGGCAGTGTTTATTAAATCAGCTGTAAAAGAAATGAACGTAACATCTTTAAACAGTTTAGAAGATGAATGTGTAATTCCTGATTTGCTTGAGGTTAAAATTAGTTTTGTAGCAACCAGGAACAGCTTTGCTTTATTATCCATTGGTCTTTGGAATGAGAGGCAGAACCATTTGAATAAAAACATTTTAAAGCGGAATTGATAAAAGCAATAATCGTTTGACTGAGCCAGCAGGCATCTATTGCTGCGGGGCGGGGTGGGGGGGGTGTAGAAAGTGGGCTAGGTAAAGAAATCGACCATTTGCTGTGAATTCACCTCATCAACCATTTGACAATACCTAAATCCACATTAAGCAAATAAAAATACCGACAAAACTCAAGGGGAAGGTGGAAGCAGGTTATTGTATCATGAGAATGAGCCGGTGGGCGCCTTTTGATCCTGGCTGTTGTTCTTTGATGAATTATATTTGCTCAGTTGCATAAAGGAGCCCGTTAAGCCCTGCTAAAGGCATGGTGTGTCTTGGCCAATGCAAGCCTTTCTTTCCCTTTCTCTGTTCACAGGTTTCCGACTGGACAACAAAAGTTTAGAAATGAAATAACTTTGGTTTTTTAGTCATTTCTGACTTTTAGCCTTTAATGTGGCTGTCCCAAAATGATTGCAGACTCTCACCCCACTGGGAATTTTGGTGGTGAAAGTGTTTCATGCTGGGGAAGGGGAGCTGGGATGGCTTTCTATTAAGTAGAGGTAGGTGAGGAGATTAAGAGGTAAGAGAGAACCCAAACCCCTCTATTCATTTAGTACCGCCCAAGTTTTTTACAAATACATTGCCATTCGTGGTTCTGCAGGTCTCGTGCACTATTTTCCACTCACCTAGTTTCTCTACTTCTGCACTTTTTAAGATAAATTACTGTAACTTCTTCAGTGCAAACTTTGTGACCTCTCTCTAGGCTTGCAGTCAGCTATGTTGGAATCCATAGAAATATTTTTTCTCAATGGTAATTGGTCTTTATTTCTTTGCAGATGTCTACATTGGCTTTATCTGAGTCTTCTTCTGAAACAGTAAATGATTTTAGATATGTTTCACTTCAGTTTCCCAAATAGTTTAGGCTATGCAAAATGATGAATGTTCTACACAACCACTCATCAACCATTTAAGTGAGATTTTGGAGATTTTTCTCTTCTGTAGCAGCAAATTTGCACAGTCTGCTGCTGATTTAAAATATGTACTGCGGGCGACCCTATCACTGGGATTTGGCCAAGTTCAAAGCAGCTGTGCAGATGGACACAGAAGACAGAAGGCAGAGGGAAGTAGACCCTTGTAATCATAACAAGGCTGCTCTTGTTTTCCTATCTACAGTGGAAATGCATGCCAGCCCCTCCATACTTAAAAGCAAGCTTGCGAATGTGTCAGAATAGACAGCAACAGCATTTGTTATTAATGCAAAGTTAAAAATGTGACAAACTGTCTTCTCAGTATTGCTCTTTACATCTCCATTTGTAGACTGACACTGTACTGCTGCAAGAAGTGCACATGCGATTGCTGGTGGTGGGATAAGAATTTCCTCTCCCCAGAACTCAGGCTCTTTGAAAGTGTGTGGCTTTGTTAATGATCGCTGAAACCAGCCACGACCTGTCCTTTTGAAATGGTTATAATGACTTATAAATCAATTTCTCATTAGAAAGAATTTTTTTTTTTTTTCTTTTTCCCGAAGGTGCCATTGTTACTCATGAAAAATGATATGATTTGCAACATAAGGTTGGAGCACATTTTATTCTGCCATTTGTGCCTCATGCAGGGGCATTATGGTGATGCACACACCAAGCATGGTTCTGCCTCTCTTTGGCAGGAACATTCTTTATTGATCAAGCTACCAATATCCAAATTACAGATAAAATAGGTATTTCACTAATGTGCGTGTGTTAATATAAGGTCACTCACTATACTTTGGCTGGACTGTTGGTGAAAGTGGATGTTTCATATGTTTTGGATGTTGTCTTCTTTGTGTAGATTAAGGCTAGATGGTATCAAATTGTACCTCATCCTGTGTTAACCTGTTTAATGGCAGTTTTATATTCTTCTTAAGAAAGGCATGTTTATTCACTACACAGTACTGAGCACGAGCAGTTCCGTAGGGAATACTGTCAATTCCTCTTCAGCCCTTGCCCGAGTCATTTTCATATTTCTGCATTTTAGGAAACCTTTCAAAGTTTGTGCTTAGGGGCTTGGGGGCTCCCACTTTCCCATTGTTGTGAATGTGTGAAAAGTGCCCTAATTGTTTTTAGCCAATTCTGCCTCTGGTTAAAACAATATCATACTGGAGTCAAGACTATGTGTGTGCCTGGAAAAATAGGTGGAATAGGTTTGGAGTGTGTATATAGGCACCCATATGTATATATACATGCAAAATAATTTTTACATGATCTCTGTGACAATGTACTCATTTAAGATTCTTGCTTTTTCCCAAGAAGGCTGTGTGTGTGGGAATTCAAAAAGATACTCTGCACTCATCTTGCCTTATTTTTTATGCCTACACTTCTAGCTTGTTTGCTTGTCTTCTGGCTCTGGGAATTTGAGTTTACGCATGACAAACACTACTGCAGTGTTTGTGAGACTTTGCATAGTTGTTCTTCTAGGCATGTGTATGTGTTTGTGTATGTCTGTAAGAGTATGCATAGATATATATGTATACACACACATACAAGTAAAAAGTCATAACTCATCTCCCAGTATCTTTTAACTGTTTCTCCAAATCTCATGTAATGTTGCTTGGAGTCCCTCTGCAATTGTTGTTCTGGCTACTTGGATCTCAGATTCTACTTTAATTCTTTCTCACTTCTCCTCTTCTCTCCCTCTGTCCTTTTTTTAAAAAAGAAAAGCATCTGCATATTTCAAAGACATGCACCATTGCCAAGCAATCTGGTGTAGTGGCTTAATATGCTGGCAAATAATTTCACAAGTTGTTTGTGTGTGTGAAGGCAGTATATTTGAATATCATTATATTCTGAATGTAGCTATGAAGAGAGTTATCTGAGCTTATTTAAATTTTATGAAGGGCCAGACAGCTCCAGAAATGAAAGAATGTTTTACATTTTTTAATTGGAGTGCATATCTTCATCGTTCACTAATGCTGGTGAGGTGGAACATCACATTTACAGAAAGCCTTTCTGTCCTGTCTTCTGAGTGCTGCCGGTACTTGGTGGTCCAATAACAATTTTTGGGAGAAGTAGGCTCCTGAGGACTGAGGTGGAAGGGAAGTTGCTTTGCAATGTGTTACTGACCTTCTGTGCACAGACTTTCATCGTTGCCTGTGAACCCCTCTTTCCTTCTCCCCTCTTGGTGTGTTTACCCGCTTGATGGGTCACTCAGTGGCTTCATTTGAGCTCTCTGTCTTCCCTTCCACCTCTGATCCCTGTATCCTGTACTTCATTTTCCTTAAGCATTTTGATTTTTATTAATGTCCCTGACCTGATTTGCTCAACTGATCTCTCCTGGGTGTCCCCAGCTCAGTCCCTTGTGTCAGTGGGGACAGCACTGTCCTTTTCTGTGACCTTACTGAGCCCTTTGCATCTTCTTTTGCTGTTTGAATACAGATCAGAAATGGACTTTCAAAAGAGCAAGTCATTGCCTGCAGAGCAGTGGGTCTGTTCTTTCTTTACTGTGAGATCTGAAAATTTCACTAGCCATATCATTGAGCTTATAGAGATGTCTCTGAAGTTCACAGGTCTCAGAAGAGGAAGGAGATTGTGTCTCGTGAGTTTTCTTCCTCACCTGATCTGCTTTCCCCAAGCCAATCACAAAGGCAATACTTCTCTTTCCCTAAAACCTGCATCCTCTGCCTCCCTGGGGCTCCCTCCACTTGGCTCTTCCCCTCTTACCATTCCCCGCTTTGCTCCCATCTCACCTGGAGACGTCCCATTCCCCATATAAGGACAGTAGTTCTCTCAGTCCCTTTCATACAAATCACTTAACCTGCATTACCTGTGCTCTCAGCATCTCCCCTGCTCTCTCTCAAAGTCTGATTAAAAACTTGTTATGGCCACAGCTTGTTGCGAGGGGAGGAGGCAGCAGACTTGCACTCTCTGCAGTTCACGAGAGCTCTCCCTGGAGCCTGGTGTTTTTGCTACCTTTCTGTCTCTAAGCCTTACTCTTTTAATAAAGTTCACTATTATTTTCTGCTGCAACAAATTATTGACCTTTTTGTTCTGCTCTGGCCATTTCATGAAAGCTGTTTCCTTGGAGTGGTTATTTCTGTTGTTTGGGGTTTTTTCCCCTAATAAATGTGGTTTTCCCCCCAGTTTCATCCTCTAGACATTACATTCTTCTTTAGCATTTAGCATCCAGTGGAACCTGTGTCTTTCATGTCCTTCTCTTCTCTTTCAAATGACTTTTCTCCCTCAGCTGTATGTTGTGTGCTAAGTTGCCATCTCTTCTGCCTACTTCCAGGAGACTGGCTGTTCAGCCCCCATCTCTTTTGCACCTGGCTGGGCTTCTCTGTCTCCATTTAACATTTATGTCAATTCTGCTTAGCAGTAATAAGCGCCTTCACCTTTTGGCATTAGAGAATGGCCAGAAAAAAGGCTGGAAATGAAGCAATTTCTGTTGGAATACTGAAATCCAAGATAAACCCTTTTGTGAAAAAGAAAAAGTTTGAGAGTTCAGAATTGATCACCTCAAAGAATTCTCTTCCATTTTCTTTAAAATGTAAATACCATAGCATTGTATCAAACTCTAGCTGTATTACCTGCTCATTCTCCTTTATTGGGAAATGTGTCCCTAAACTGGAGCCAGTTTTAAGCAAATACCTGTTTACCCTTGCTTCACTGTTTCCCTTTCTTCTGAACCTTTCATACTTGAGCAAGCCTCTTCATCCTCTCCCAAAACTATGTCTTTAAATGAAATTAAGATGTATAAAGTAAACTATGAAAGATGTTAAAATTCCATGTTCATACCATCTTCTTGTTGTTTTAAGAAAGCCACCTCTGCCTTTCCTCCTTTCTCCCAAAAACTGGGCAGACCAGGTAGCCGTAGTTTCCCATTAACATGACCCTCACAGTCCCCTTGCTGGTTTGTGCCTTCAGTACTTTGTCTTGTCTCAAACCTGGTAGGAAATGTGGCAGGGGGGGTATTGTATTTCACAAACTGAGGGATTTTGAGTGAACTCAGGAGCTTTGGAGGTTTTTCATGGGCAGAAGGGGCAGCTGTCCCTGTGCTTCCCCCTGCGGCTGGGTGGGATGTGGGAGAAGCCTCGTTTGTTCCCTTAATTCAGAGAAAAGGCTTCAAGCTAAGCGTCTCACCTGCCAGATGTGCACTCCGGTGCTTTTAGTTCCTGATGTTTGACTCTTGATCCAACATGGAACAACTGGAGCAGTTTAGGGATGGGCAGCAGAACAAGGAGGTTGGCAGCACTGCTTGCAGGAAAGCAAAGTTTGGGACCTTCGCCTGCATCAAACGGTGCAGGACTTCAGCCTTGCTTTTGAACTTCTCTGATCATAGACCCACGCCTATACTCTGGTTGTCTGAGATAAGACGCAGCCTCTTTTTCTCTGCCTGCAAGTCAGCTGTGCTAAAACTGGTACACACATCTTACCAACAAAACTTTGGAGGGAAGAAATAATGTTATTTCTTTTAAAGGCATTGTTGGTCACTGATTAATGCTCTGTTTTACCCATTGTTTTAGTTTTGTTGTTCAGATTATCAGCTGCTGGATGCTGAGTGGTGTCACGCAGGGGCAGTTTGCCCCCAAATTAGAACAATCCAGACCCTATCCTGCTAGTATGCAATCGGTATATTAATTAACACAACCATGTAGCGGTGGTTTCTTGCTAATTAAGGTTCAACTTGCCAAAGATATCATCGTGTTACATAAGAACAAAATTTGGTTCAGTACTTGCACACCCTAGTTTAACCCGCAGTGGATGGTGCGTTGCTGCAGCTAAGACGATAGCATCCCTCATTTACTCTTCACCCGGTCTCTGTGCTCCTTCCCAATCCCTCACACAGAGAAAATTCACTGAAGTGAATTTAAGTTTTCCTGAATTAGGAGTGACAGCATATTTGCCATTTATAGCCCAGCAGTAGCACAGTGTTGGAGATGGAGTAGTAAAACAGTACATAGGGTAAGGGTAACATTGCTTTCACGTTCTTGTCAGTGTGTTTTTTTTTTTTCTTGCTTGGTGTTACTGAGTATTAGAGTGCCATTTCTCAGGCTGCGCATTTCTTTCTCCAAGGCTTAGAAACCTTGTTCTGTCCTCGAAGCAGTGTTGTTCATTGCCATATGGGATAAGGTAATTATTAGCCATATAAATTTTCATTTTATAGGACAGTTGTAATTCCTGGTGGCCAGCAGTTACTATGGTAGATCTCATTTCTCTCATGCTTTTTCAGCTGACTACACGTGAATATCAATTAGTGCTGTTTCTCCTGCGGTAGTGGTTTGTGCACCCAGCTTGGTAGGAGTCCCAGTGTACTGGGTGCTATGCAAACTTACTGGAAGATACAGCCCTTTGAAGGACTTAGAAGGCTTACAATGTGTAAGCAAGGAGAATACATTTACATATTTTTGTGCATTCAAAAACTATGTTTCAATTATACCTACTTGTCCTTTAGCCTGTTCTTAATTAACTGTGGGTATCATAGAAGAAATGTATAGACACGGAGATGAAAATATTTTCTAAAATAGAAGCTAGAAAGGTTTGATTATGGATTTCCCTTTCTTGTTTTGATTCCTTTTCTTGCCACATCAACATTTTTGCAGTTATCAGTAGCATCATTGTATTGCTCATAATTACTTTGCGAGGAAGAGCACAAATATTCACTGTTTCTATTCAGGCTATTAAAATTGCTCTATCAATCATCCTGGTTTGAAAATTATAATAAATTCAGCCCTTTTTTTTAGTCAACGATAAAAACTTTCCAGCTCTCCCCCTGTCCCAGAACAGCAGGAGGAGATAGATAATAGCATTTTAATGAAGTCATGTTCTTGTTCCTGGAGTGACCTGGTCCTGTGGACCAACGAGAAGTCCAGGGGAGATATAATTGTTCCTGTTGTCCAAGATGAGTTACCAGCCTTTTACATACATATATTTTATATTTTACCTAAGGGTTCTACATATTCTGATATCCTCCAAGCTTCTTTTAAGCTTCTTGCTCTCTCTTCACTATTTCTTTTGCTTTGAGCGCAAAGCCTTTCAAAGTTGTGTCTTTAACCTTCAGCTGGTCTTTAACACCTCATATGTTTAAACCAAGGTAAAGGAGGCTGGAAGAAGAGGGCTAGAAGAAGTTAAATGCAAGTCCCTGCATCAGCTAAGCGGTGTGTTTGTAAAAGCCACCCCATCTAGTGGCAGTCCCTTTGCACAGCTGGTCTGGTAGTGCCCACCGACAGCCGTGGAGTGATGGGAGAGAAGTCTAAAATGGTGTTCAGCTATGGGTTTTCTACTTTTGGCCTTTAAGTCAGACGATGCTTGAAATCTTTATCTATTGTTTAATCCTTATCTGTAGTCATAATTCATTACATACTGTGAAATGCTGCATGCTGTCATGGAAAAACACAAAAAATTTTGAGTGACGCCATCAGCATGGGCTCTTCCTCGTCTTTAATCAATGTTTCTGTGATTTTTAAAGCCATTTTAAAATGAGTGAGTTAGTAGAGCTCATTTAAGGAAAGAGGCTGAGAGCTTTGGAGATTCAAAGGCTGTGTTGGAAGAGCAGGTTTTGGCTGCGCAGGGAGATGTTCCCTCAGCCGGGCAGGGGGCTCTCCCTCACTGCCACCCTGCCCACGAGGGGACCTTGCTGCAGCACACAGCCATCACCCCAGCCCTGTCCAGGAGGAGGGATCTGTGCAGGGACCCTTGTCCATGAGGGAGGCTGTGAAAAGGTTCCCAGAGTATTTCATGTAGAGATGTTGATGCGTCCTGGGTAATACAGGTTTGGGTTGCGTTGATGCCAGTTGCAAAGAGCGGTGTGGCCACATGGAGTGCGGTGTCCCGTTCTTGTGAGCAGTGCCTCCTTGCTGCTCCAGGTTTAGTCAGAAGAACTCAGAGCCAAAATTTGTGTGACACTGGCACATCCCACCTAACCAAACAAAAAGATCAGGAGCCAGACCACGGCTCCCACCATCAGCTTTTCAGCCTATGTCGAATCATGCAACACCTCAAACCATGACCTGAGCTCTCCTGATAACCCCAAAGCCAAAGGACCAGTCTTGTTTTCCCGGGGCAGCCATGGAAAACCTCACTGATTGCTTCAGCGCATTTCAGTAATGTAGGTTATAGTGGGGCAAGCTAGTATCTAAATTAAAATAAACTAAATTCCAGTAAAGTGCAATTCCAGAGCAGGTGAATGCCTGTTTTACTGCAACTTTAATAAAAATCAACTGCTACTTGAATAGGTGCATGCACACATACTGCTAGAAATTTCCAATTATTATATTCCCAGCAGCAAACAAAAACAAAATTAATGTCAGCTGCATCCCCCAAAGCCTAAACTACACCACTAATGAACTCCCAAGTACTCTCAAAGAAAACTCTCTTTGCAGAAACAATAAGGTGGAAATTACTGTAATAATCTCAATGTAAAAATACAGAGGGAAAAAAATCATTGAAATTCAGAGTAAGACTTGCCTCTCCTGATCCCATTAACTATGTTGTTAGCATAGCATATGCATGCATAGTGATATTGTCACATAACTCACTGCCACCTTCAAAAGAGCACACAGGAATTCGTGTTCTTTCATTTCTATTTCAAACAAAGGTAGGGGTTGCACGGCAGCTTGCACCTTATTCTGAGCAAGTCTGTACTTAACATGACTCCAGCAGGGACCAGCTACCTCATAACAATTTGTTTGTCTGTCTAGCAGAAGTGCTCTGTTGCATACAATTTTTGAAGCTTTGCTCAAAGATAATCTTCTCGCCATGGGGCTGTGGCTTTAATCATTAAAATGGTTGTCTTTTTTTCTGTCAGAAATAAGCTGGAATAACAGAGAATACCACAGCCATCTTTACATGTTTAGAGAACGACTTCATTTCTTTAATATTTTCGGGTAGTTTTCAAATGAATATAACATTATTCACTTCTGGTTTTAAACTGGTGTTATAATGCCAAGTTTGAAGTTGCCAGACTTCACCCAAAGCAGATTTGTCAGTTGTCAGCAGGATCATCTTTGCAACATGGAACATCTGCAGATTCTACTAGGAACAGCTGTAAAGCACCTTCTGGATGAAAAGTACATTACGTATTAGATTATTGCTGTTCATTTTTAATGTGTGCTTCAGTGACATTTCCCTCCCTCACTGCTCAAACCCTCGAAATTATGTTCCGTAATATTGTCTGTCTGTCTAACAATTAGGCTGTTATTTGCTGAGCAACGATGTCAGCAAAAGCTGACATGGCAAGAGTCTGTGTTGTGTGTTAGACCATCCTGTAAGGGTTTGTTATACTTGTCCTTGGTTGCAGCACAGGAGTCACAGTATGTTCTGGGGGTCTAGGTTCCTACATTTCCTTCAACACTCCATGTCTAGGCCTGCTGAATCAAATGGAAAACTTTAATGAACTATGGAGAAAGTCTTGAGTATGCAGACGTCATGTGTAAGTGCAGCGTAAATATCTCATCAGCCAAATGATCTCTGCTTCTTTTGGAAATGCTCATGATTTCTTCTGGTTTTAAGTATTGGTTTTGTTGTAGAGATGCATCATTTTCTTCTTTCTTTTAGTCTTCATGGGAAAAATGAGCTGTAGTACCTAGTGTGCAATTCTCTTCAGGAGCTGAGGTGATCAGTACTCTGGGTTTTGGCAGATAATCTCTCATGACCTTTCTGGATGTTTGTTGTCAGTTGTATAAAGTGAACAGGTTAAGTCAGTACAAGCCTGTATATGGCATCTGTGATTTCTTGGGTGTTACAAACAATTTCCTCCATTCTAAAAGCACGAAAAAGCTCGATTTTTTCTCCTGTTGCTAATGTAAGGATTGGCGTGTCACATAGCAGACGCAGAATAGCTGTAGCACGCTGAAGCAATGATTCTGGCTCTTATTTACATTCAGACCACTCAGCCACTCTGGTGGTGCAAGGAGGCCCTAAAGCACGTGTTCAATGTATATTCAAAGCATGTTATATGGGCAAAGTCATATAAAGGAGCACTGCGTAAGAAGAGCTGTAAGACCTGTCTTACATGTTGGTGCAGGTGGGATGCTCAGATGCCGATGAGGGTGCTTTCCCAAGGGACCCCCAACAGGAGTTACGCCCTGTGGTTAATCACCATCCACAAGCAAAGGCTGGGGCATGATGAGGTTCAGAGACCTGGGGACCTTCTGCTGGGCTCCTTCTTTCTGAGGGGACAGAATGTTTTTCAAGGTGTCACCAATGAGGAGAGTTACATGCTTCTCATAGGAGCAGTGGCTCCTGGTCACTTTTTTGCTTGGAGTTTGGGCCAGAGCTGCACTCTGACCCAAACCTGGTGCAAAGTTTTTCTAGGCAAGTGTGAACTGCTCTGATTGAGGCTTCTGATCCATGCAGAATGGGTCGCTGATGTGTTCACCTTTCCTGAAAGTATAGGTAACAACCCACCTCCCCCATAGAGTCCAAACATCCCAGTTGCCTTGGTATGTTTAGCAGAAGGAAGGAACAGAGTAATGAAGATACATCCAGATCCCTGTATTTGTAGATGAAACACCTTACTAATAAATTTGCAATAAAAAATTCAGGATGTTAGTAGACCTCAGATTGCTGTAGCAGTGTAATGTGAATATACAGACATAGTGGGTGAACTGTGAAACTTAGAATGCATGGCTCTTTCACCATTCCTTCTCTGTTGTCAGGTTTTCAAAACCCTTGGTGCCTTTTGAAAGAAAAGCAATGAAGGCGATGATTCAGTTTAATGCTGCTCCTGCAGTGGCAATTGGTATTATCTAAATGAAGCAAGCCCAAGGAATATTGGTCTGTAAGGTACATTGCAATCAGAAGGCAAGTTCAGTTATAGAGAAAAATACCTTTCTGGTGGAGCGACTCAGAAGGTTTTGATGAGAAATGAAAATGACTTTCCTGTGGAATACTGAATTCCCTGCTCCTCTGTTTTTCACATAACTTCTTAGTGTAATTCAGTTTTAGTGAAATCCGGGTGATTCCTTTCTAAGTGCTCAACTCACCCTGATTCCTGCAGGTGGCAAAGGCTGGACCTGCACTGAATACAAGAGAAAGGTCCATTTTGTTTGACATTGTTTGACTGAGTTGTTTGTGGAGTTTGTCTCCCTGTTTATGTTAATTAAGTTTGATCTTTTCCTCTTCTAGGATTTCCTCTGATGCATTTTTCCCTCCCCCAAGTCTCTCTGAAGCCAACAAGACTGAGGTTATGAAGTCAATCCTAGATGGCCTCGCAGATACAACTTTTCGAACAATCACCACAGATCTCCTTTACGTGGGCTCCAACGATATCCAGTACGAAGACATGAAGGGTGACCTGGCATCCAAGCTGGGGTACTACCCCCAGAAGTTTCCTCTCTCTTCCTTCAGGGGTGATCCTTTCCAAGAAAAAATGACTGCAGGAGATGATCCCCTATTGAGCATTATTCCCTCAGATCAGGTCAACATCACAGAGTTTTACAACAAGTCCCTGTCCACGTTTAAGGATAATGATGAGAACATACAGTGTGGGGAGAACTTCATGGATATGGAGTGCTTTATGATTCTGAACCCCAGCCAGCAGCTGGCCATCGCTGTGCTGTCGCTCACCCTGGGCACCTTCACGGTCCTAGAGAACTTGCTCGTCCTGTGTGTCATCCTCCACTCCCGAAGCCTCCGGTGTAGACCCTCCTACCATTTCATCGGCAGCCTGGCTGTGGCTGACCTCTTGGGCAGTGTGATTTTTGTCTACAGTTTTGTGGATTTCCATGTTTTTCACCGGAAGGACAGCCCCAACGTCTTCTTGTTCAAACTAGGTGGAGTTACAGCCTCCTTCACCGCCTCCGTAGGTAGCCTTTTCCTCACGGCAATAGACCGGTACATATCTATACACAGGCCGCTAGCTTACAAAAGGATTGTTACCCGACCAAAGGCTGTCGTAGCGTTTTGTGTGATGTGGACCATTGCCATTGTAATAGCCGTTCTTCCTCTGCTCGGCTGGAACTGCAAAAAGCTCAACTCTGTTTGTTCGGACATATTCCCCCTCATCGACGAGACGTACCTGATGTTCTGGATCGGGGTCACCAGCGTCCTCTTGCTGTTCATTGTCTATGCCTACATGTACATACTGTGGAAGGCTCACAGCCACGCTGTTCGCATGATTCAGCGGGGCACGCAGAAAAGCATCATCATTCAGTCGACGGAGGATGGTAAGGTACAGATCACTAGGCCTGATCAAACTCGTATGGACATCAGGTTAGCCAAAACCTTAGTCCTTATCCTAGTAGTTTTAATCATATGCTGGGGCCCTCTCCTCGCCATCATGGTGTACGATGTCTTTGGGAAAATGAACAAGCTCATCAAGACTATCTTTGCCTTCTGTAGCATGCTCTGTTTGCTGAATTCCACAGTGAATCCCATCATCTACGCTCTGAGGAGCAAGGACTTGCGACACGCCTTCCGCAGCATGTTCCCCACCTGCGAAGGGACGGCGCAGCCCCTGGATAACAGCATGGAGTCTGACTGCCAGCACAAACACGCCAACAATGCGGGGAACGTGCACAGGGCTGCCGAGAGCTGCATTAAGAGCACAGTTAAGATTGCCAAAGTTACCATGTCTGTCTCCACAGACACGACTGCTGAAGCGTTGTAAATTCAGAGACTTCTCAGCGTTGTGAGAAAAGGAGTTGGTTTAAAAAAAATTTAAAAATCATTAAAAAAAAAAAAAAAATCAACAACAGAGAAAACCAAACCCGTGGCTTAACGTGTTTGTACCCTCCTGTAATAGTTTTTTGGTTTGTCATTGTAACCTGAGCAATGATTGTGTTAAGACCATTACCATCAGCCAGTCCTTCAGGTTTTACAATTAGGGATTCAAGCTAAATTTTAAAAAGTTTTTTTCTCAAAAGGTGTTTACTGAATGATAGCAAGTTTCCTGAAAGAGCACAGAGAAAACACCAGGTTAGCAATGGTGCCTTTTGGGAGTGTCAAGAAAAATTGTGAAACCTAATTGAAAACGAATGCATCCTAAACCCATGCCATCAAGTAAGAAAAAAAGCCTTGTTATCATGATGTTCATTTCAATGTGAAGTGTATTTCATGTCTGTAAGTAATAGAAGTCTTAACTTTTTTCCAAAAGCGGCAGTGCTGAGTTTTAGGGGTTTTGTAAAACGTGTCGTGTCCTGTGAATTGTATGCTGTTTTATTATGTGTTATTGATATTTGTCTGATTAAACAAAGTGATAAGGTAGACTTCTGTGGAAATAATGTGAAATGTGATATGTAAACCCCCACTGAAAACACTTACTGTATTTGAATAATTCCTATGAGCTATTTTTGGAAATTTTACACTTTTAGTGGTCTTCTGTGGACTTAGAGGAGAGGCTTTGCGTTCTTCTACTCAAATTATTTCCCCACTACCTTTTACTTTCACATGCATACAAGAGTAACAGCAACAAAGGAATAGAGGAGGAATGTAAGAGAGGGATGCACTGGTTCAGACTTTTAGATACCACTGCGTTTATACAGAAGGACATTTGTGGTTGTACAGACTATCGCCCTGCTCTTGGGCATTGTGTGAATACGAACACTGAAAAGCAAAGGTCCTGGATATTTGCTCCTTTAATGGGCAACTGGTTTTAACCACGTGCTGGACCACTGAAGACAGCATTGTGTCAGACTCAATGTGCGATGTTATCACTGTGCTGTCAATGTATATTTGAAGTGTGTCGCATTCCTGTATACCAGGTTTAAGCAGATTCAGAGCCTGAGATGCCAAACTCCCGTCTTCACTAAAAGAGGAGGAAATATTGTCAGACTTAGACATTTTCTTATTGTGTGAGCGTGTATATAAATAAATATCTATGTGTGTGTACGTGTGTGTGCGTGCGTAAGTATCTTAATCAGTGTGAGTCATGGTAGCATAACTAAGATAGGACACTATGACCAAATGTAAACTGTATTTCTTGTTGCACGCTTTGCACACAAATTCTGTTTTCTAAAATTGAGTTCTTCCAACTGGTTGCTGATGAAAGTACCGTATCGAAACCAACCTGATCAACTCTGAGGGGCGTATCCATGTGCTAGAGAAAGCAAGCTTTCAGCTGTACGTGAGATTAAGGGGAAACAGGAGGCAGAGCATGGCATGATCCTGCACTGACAACTGCAGTGGCTGACCATGGTGTTCCTGGAAACTGAGAAAGCCAGAAATAAACATTGATTTGTTTGAAGGCTGTCGGTATTCAAATCTGATTGCTTTAAATGAGGTGAGTTTCACTGTGAAAATAGGGTACAGATGAGAAGGTTTGATACTATCAGCTTCGAGGAAGAAGTTACTGCAGGGAAAATGGTGACTCTGTTCCATGGTGGGATTGTTTCTGCAGCCTGGGACTTTCACAAGGAGTATGTTACTGGATAGTCTTTGAGCCATGGATATTCTGTAATTGCATTCTGAATCAGAAGGTCTGGGATCCTCTTCTCTGCTGCCTTGCGTTTTCGGACTGTTCCCTCACCCTCCTGGCCGATTAGTCCTGACACAGCTGCAAAGGCAGCTGAGCACACTCACCGCCTGACTCTTTGCCGCGAGAGGGGTGTCTGCCTCCATGGCACCAGGTGTGCAGAGCCAGGTCCATGCTGCCCCACCACCTGGCCTTGGGGTTACATAGGGAAAGAGCAGGGTGGCAGACCTGGGTCTCTAGCCATCTTGGTGTCCCCATGGTGTTTTTGGTGCAGCCCAGAGCAGCCAGCAGCACAAACAGACCAGCTGATGCCAGCCAGTGGCTCTGCAGGGCCCAAGTGGCTCTGAGTCCAGGCTTGGTGAGGGGCAGCACATTGTAAAGATCTCATCAGGGGAGGTGCTGAGCGGCAGCTGGAAGGCACAGGGTGACTTTCCTCCTCCATCCCATCCCCTGCAGCTTACCTGGTGGCAGGACAGGGCACCACGCTCTTGAGGGGGCCGTGGCAGTCAGCCAAAACCAGCAGGTTGCAGGGGATTCCTGGAGGACGTGCAAGTCCTCTGCCTGAAAGATATTTCTCATATCTAGGTCTAGTCCATCCTAGAGCGGTCCTCTTGGAGGAGCAGGGGGGCAAAGCCCATTTGAAATGTAAAGGTATTTTAAGAGCCATTTTTGAAACTGTATTGTTGTGAATTAAATGCAAATTTCATGGACTTTTGTTGTGCATTCAAGTTATAAATTTTACATGATAAATCATGGGACAATGGGGCTGTCTTGGCACTTAACTTGGTGCTTACTGATATAATAAGAAATAGCATCCTGTGAAACGTTACCGTCTATCATCAGTATCTTCATTTGCATAATGAGTTTCTAAAGCTCTGGGAACTGTGTTGGTTCGCTTAGAACCATTTATTAAAGAGGTGGCAACAACTTCCCTACACATTGTGCACTAAACAGAACTACTCTTTCATTAGAAAAATCTGCTGCCACTCCAGGATAAACTGTACTTTAACTTCGGCTTTAGGTATTCCTAATTTGCAGTTGCCTGCCTTCACTTAGGGATAGCACAGACAAACGATACTGTGTCCCACAGCCACCCACACCGTCATCCTCAACCAACCAACAATAGCTGCAGTTACATATATGTACCAACTCCAAGTGTTGTGTATCTACCAAGAAGACCATCTATGTTACGTGCGTGCAGAGTTAGATTCTCAACAGTCTAATTGTATATTTGTATAATATAATCTCCTCAATGCTGTGCAGTCACTATCCACATCTTACACTGGCCTTTCGATGAGAATTTTAGTGTGTCTATTGTGAGATAGACAGCGCGTTTTACCTGCTGTTATTGGGCTGAATGTATGTAAATAAGTGAAAAATAAAAAAAGTCATCTGTACAAGCAGTGGCATAAAAAGTCTGTAATTGTAGACTAGGACAATTGTTGAAGTTGCTGTGACATCTCAAATACTACCTTTGAATAAACTGTTTACAGGGTCTCTTGGGATGCTGTTTCGGAGTGAAAGGAAAATCTTTCCTTGTGATAATATGAGGTAAAGAAATTGAATTACCTGAGCTTTTTATTTCCAGTGTTTCAAAGTGAAGAACATAACTCTTTATTGTCTGTAAATCTAACATTATTACTTCCTCTTAGAAGAATATTGTATCATTAGATGTTTGTTTGAGCTGGCAACATCCTTGCAACTGCTGCAATATTTTTCATTAGCAACCTGTATAATAGTTTGTACACAGTACTGTTCAGATTGTCATGAAAAGTAGCTTTGACCATTTACCTACCAGTAGCAGAATAGTATTTCTGTAAGATTTCCAGTGTATTCCTACCATATCATATTTTATTTCTATAATGTAATTAAACTGTTATTTATTCAAGGAGAAAAAGTATTCCTCTACTTTTTTTGTTTTCCAAATTTTGAGATAATCGAGGAAGCCACGTGATGATGCTGCCTCATCCCACAATCTGGTGCTCTACGTTTTGTTTATAAGTTTGTCTGTCAGATTCTGAAACAACTGCTTAAACAACCTGACAACAGGTTGTCAGGCTCTGTGGGTTTTAATTGTACGTTGATATGTTTGAAGGAGAAGGTAGATTATATATTTTATATTTGTGTTTTCAGTACTATGGAGACGAGAGAAATGACATAGTTGAAACTGAATCTCCTGTTTCATTATGTAGGCAATTTCCCCTTTCCTCTGTATTAGCCAAAATGCAATAAATCTCTTTTGCCTTCCTCAGATGCATATGTTTGCACAGAGAAGTCACATTGAGACAAACCCATTTACTTCAGAAAAACAATCCACAAAAGAGCAGAAGAAAGGAATACAAACTAAAATAGCGCTGCCAACGGCAACAATGACCTAAATAAGTTAGTGGTGGTTGTAAACGCAATCAAAGACTTCAGACTAACAAAAAGTTAGTCTATCTTTGGCCAGTGCTAGTGGGGACAGAGTTATCTGGGCAGGCAGGGCGATGGAGTGGTCCAACAGGGATGCTCAAAAGCTGTGCAGGGAGAGCCAGCTCAGCTGTGCCACTACCTGCAGTGCCCCACCACTGCTCATCCATGATTGAAAGGAAGGGTTGAAAAAACACTTACAATCTCTTTGTGATCCCAAAGCCCAACAAATGCTGTAGAAAGGTCTCTGCCCATTGCCAAGGATCAGCTTTTCATATTACTTAATCCCAGATTCATGTTACTTGGGCAATTCTCTGCATTTGTGGTTTGAACACAGCAGAGGTCCTTGGAGGATGAAGTGAGGCTGTCTTGGGGCCTTGGATCATGGTTGTGCCATGGTGTATTTTTAAAAATTAGGTCACTGACGAATTGAGATAGTCTTGGCAAAACAACAGTAATCGGAAATGAAAGATTAGCTCTTAATCTTTAGCTCCATACTACATTTAAATGAAGAAATCTGAATATTTCTGCTGAAAGCTGTCACTTCCAAAGCAGCCGGGAGACAACTCCCTCTGTATTCACATGCTCTTCACCTCTTGATGGTAACACCTGGGTTACAAGAGGACCAAGAGGAAATAATGAAATAATTCAACACAAGGGGAAATAATGACAACTTTTAAAGCAACTGCTTTCCCACACTATACGGGCTCAGGAAGTGTGTCATCGTTTCACCCTTTCACATTAACATCCATTATTATTTCCGCTCTTCTGACAGCTGTTTTAAGAAATCACAATATCATCATGCACGTACATCATCAAGAAAACATCTAAATTTTGTTGTTTTTTTAAAAAAAATGTTTTGTCTTCAATAAAAGCCCAGCTGTTGCTTGATTTAAAAATTAAATCATCATATCTGGTAGCAGATTATAAAAGAAGAAAAAAAAAATTGCCCATGTTCAAGAAAGGGTGGGGGGCTTTATTTAACAGTTTAGAATACATGTCCTCCTCTGTTCTGCCTTTGTCCATTAGTCTTTTTAGGTAGTGGATTTACATAAAGAGTAGCAACAGAGTTTTCTTTAAATAGCAGCACAACGTATGAAGCACATGATTGCTTTTAACAGGGCTCCTTAATATGGACAGTCATCTAATACTAATCTTTAAAATTCAGTTAGCAGAAGGAGTGATAATAAGCCCAAGGTAATGTTAATGACTAGGTATGACATGCCCTGGTATTGCTTTCCAATAAATCATCTTTGGCATTCAGAGCAGCACTCAGTTTAATGTTAAAGCATATTAAGGTTTGGAATCCTTTCTCAATAAAGTCACTAATAATTTTTTATTGACTTCAGCAGAAAATATATCTTACCCCAGATTTTCAAACTGAGTTTGCATGTGGAAAGTGCAATTTTATATTCCATTGTATTTGCATTTTCACTGACATTAAAACAGAGATGAGACAGAATAAATAACAGCCTCTATATTCTTTTCTCTTTTTTTTACCTCCAAGAAAATCTATTTTGAATTCTGGTGGGTCAATGCAGAATCATAAAGTCTGGCAGGAGTTCAATGGACTTGTCATGGGAGTGAAGCAATTTATTTATCCATATGTGTGCAGATGGGGTAGAGAACATCATGAGCAAAACTGCTCTGACAGTAATGCTGACAGAGTCGCTTCCTGACCGCTTGCACTGATGCCATTTTGACACTGCTTTCTCTCCCTCTCTCCATATGTACCCTTATAATTCATATATGTATATGCATGGTGAAAACAGGCTACACACATTTTCAACAATCTTTCCCCAAAATAAAGAAATCTCTTTACATATAATAGTAATAGTAGTAATAATAATAACAACAACAACAATGTGAAACAACTTCACAGCCACTGATTTCACGAAGTGGAAACCTCTTCTGCCATTTATAGTGATAACTGCCATTGCTATTTTTTTTCCCCATGGATCTTACTCAGAGTCCCTCCAGAGCTCAGCACCACAGGGATACCCCACTTTCCACCGACCTGAAGAGAGGGAGAAGGGAAGGGAGGTGGAAATGCCCTGGTTCTAGTTTGTGGCAGGCTGTTCCCAGAGCCACTCTGTGTGTAATACTGTGAGGGTCTCTGGGGACCCCCCCATGGTGTCCCTGTCCTCCAAAGCAGGGCTTGGGGGTGGCTGTAACCTGGCTGAAAGCAGAAACCTCAAAAAAGGCTTGAAGAATAAGCATCTCTGCTTGGAATTCTGAAAAGAAAGGATTTAAGATATATCAGGGTAATAATGCAGAGGTGGGGACCAGCTATGCATCATGTCTCAGTTAAGGAACAAGGATTAGGGGTATCATTTTAATAGAGAAATGTGGAGAATTAGACAGGCTATGAATCCATCTAGTAAACACTCCTCCCAAACCTTCACAAGAGTAATAATAAATCCTGTAAGGCCCTTCGTCAGCAGCCTGGGGAAAAAAATGCAATCATTATCTTTGCAATGCTTAACTTGTAACCTAATTCAAAGTCATTTTTAAATTATACACCTACCTGCTACCAATGCAGTCTGAGTAGGCAAAATTAATAACAGGCATGCTCAGTAAATCCAAGGTTTAAAGCTTTAGCCAGAATGTTAATGTCTAAATTGAGTAATACTATCAGTCATGAGAATTACAGTTATCTGCCTCCTTATCTTTTCCTATTTATTTGAGGGCTTTTATTTATTCTTATTATAGTACTGGCACCACCTGACAGCTCTGGCAGAGGGAGAGACTGTCTCTGTTCCCCGCATACAGCCCATGGTGTTGCTGAGTTCCCCGCAGCAGCAGGGCTGGGGTGCCCGGGCACTGCAGAATGCTGATCTGGACAAGGAGGTGAAGGGAGAGGATTTTCCACTTCACAGCAAGCCTCGTAGGAGATGAGAAAAAAGCAAGGACTTCCAGGGCACTGCTCCTTCCCCAGGGACCTACATCCCACTACAGCGTGGGAGGTGCTCGGTGCATGCTGCTGAGGGGGAAGAAAGCTTGAGGTTCAACCCCCGCACTCCCACCTGAGCAGCTGATGATGGGCTCCTTGGCAGGGACATGGCCAAAACTGCTGCACCCAAGGGTCAGTGCCCATGGTGAGGCACTTGCAAAGGGAGCTGGCTTCCTCCTGCCTGTGCTTCATCAGCCATGAGCGTGGATTGTGCATGGATTCAACATTTGCTTTTTTTTATGCCAAATTGTTCTTTAAGACAAGCTACCACTTTCAGCTTTGGTGTTCCTCACTCAGGAACCTGGGGCTGACCAAAATGTGGCTATGTGCAGATGATTAAAAAGCCACACTTCTACAGTCCTTACAGATAGATTACAGAAAGACGAGCTTGAGAGCAAATGTCATAAAAGACTCAGAAAAGACCACATTATCCACCTACAAGTTGGGTATTTAGCCCAAATAGTTTTTTGTGGAAGCGATATCTGCAGATAAACCATTTAACCCCATTTTCCCCCGGGAAAGTTGAGGATCAACTTTAGCTTAAAGGACTGAGCTGTCTCGGTCAATGGCAATGCAGGCAATGGTTGCATCTGGTGGTGGAAAGGACCACTCCTACAGAGATTGTCAGCTGACCTCTAAACAGATATCTACACTGAGACCTTTGCGTTCTCTCATTCAAGAAATTCAGCCCTTATTTGAAGTGAGAGTGTCCATCATTTTGTTTCTTTTTAATCCCATACAGAACACCACTGGGCCCTGCAGTTGCTTCATTTTATTATTGCAAACAAGATGAAGCTACTGGCTATCATAAGGACAGAGGAAGCCTTCAAACTCAGTGCTGCTTTATTCTTATGTTTTTGCTCTTTGCCCTTTCTTGATGATTACATGAGGTTTTTAAATAGATGTTTGGGATCTAATCTTAGCTGCTCTGTCAGCTGGCCCCTGCTGAGGCTTAAATCCTTCTGCTGACTATGAAAGTGTAGACTGATGTCTCAAAAAGGAACAGGGCACTTGCCTTCTAGAGAGCAGAGTGTGGAGGTGGGAGTGAATAAGAAAGTGTTTCTTGTAGGAAAGTGAACAATGGCAAAGCATGAGAACATGGGCTGATGTACATTTTCTGTGGTCCCTTGCTCTCTGTCAGTTTGTTCCTTCTCCTCCCTATGCTGCCTCCTCCATAGTGCCAACACAAGTGCTTGCATGGCTGCCTGGTGAGTCAGATCCAGCTGAACTGATCCAGCTAAAAAAGAACATTTTTATTTTTTTTTTTTTTTTAGTTTTTTGGACATGTTATGCCTGCCAGATCATTTCCAGACTGCATGACCTGGGTTTCAGAGCTGGGAGCTGGCACAGGATTTGTCAGATGGGCAACTCAACAGCTCCATCAAAACAGGTTCCTACTCTGCCAAGCATGTAATGGGACTTTCAGGGTTGTCTTGTTCATTATCAGAAGTGTCAAAAAGTGCATTTCCAAATACAAGCACTAAGAGCAACTTGAGGTTCAGAGCCAATTGAAGCACCAAAACTGCAGGGGCTGCATCTGCATTTGCAAAGGCAGAGCTAAGAAAACTCTCCCCATTCTCAGTGCAAGACACTTTCCTGGCATTAATGCATTTTTGTTTCAACAACAAAAGTAACAGCTGGGTTGGAAAATTCCCTTTGGCTTTTCCTTCTCTTGAAAGATACACCCATGTTGAGCTTTTGGAAATGCTCATGTTCAGGTGGATGGGCAGAACATGCAAGTCATCCCTCTGTCTGTCACCCACAGGACCGGGTTGCTGTGGGCACACCTTGCCCTGGGCATGCCATGGTGAATACCTCTCTGTACCGGTACACACAGTCCTAGGGCAGGCATCTTGATGCTGCTGCAGCCCTTGCATCGCAGTGTCAGCACCCCTTGGCACAGGTGCCCGTCACCTCTGGGGCAAACTCCTCTCACTGCCTGCTTCGTGTCACCCCTCTCTGTACTGCTGTATCCGCTTCTGCATTGTTGTTACTGGGAATCGAAGTGGTAAGTTTCTGGAAATCGAAGCAGTTATCTTCTCATCACTGCAGAGAGGCACAGAGATGCTTTGCAGAAGGAGCTGCTGACCAACTGGTGGGGAATCGTGGAACCAAACTACATCTCAGGTGCATCCGCAGCACTCAGGCAGGACAACCACTACAAGCCCTTCAGCATTGTGAGCACTTCGTGCCTTTTCTCTCCTCAAATTGTTTGAATCCCTACCAATGACAACCTGAGCACTTGGGAAATGTTCACTCTGAGAAAAAACAAGTCACACTTTGATTTTATAGGCCTGTATTGTTAAAAAAAGAAACCGTCTAGTTCTATATCAAAAAAATCAATCTTCTCTGGAGGCTGGGTTGGTAAATAAATCAGGAGGAGAAGCTGCTGTAAATTAGAAGAGCTCTACCACATTCGCAAGCAGAGCGATAGAGGCCAATCATACATCAGTCAGTTGCACTGCTGAGTGTGGATGTGTTTACTCCACAAAAGTAATTGCAACCATTTCCTTTCACAGGAGGGCAAAGTACCACTCTGTTTTCCCTGGGGTGCAAAGATGCACATGGGAAGCTGGTGGTCATCATCATCCAGGGTAATTCAGACTATCCTCTCTTCACAGTAACTTGCGTGCGTAGCTCGTGCACCCTTAAGACAGCCTAACATAAACTTGGGACCAAATGAGCCAGATGTTACCACTAATGTGTAAGCTCTCTGGCCAAATAGCAGTAGAGTCATATTCTCCATTGCAAGTTGCTGAGTTAATGGCCTGTTTTTACATATATTGCTGTTACACCTGGCAACACATAATAATAGAGCCTTGCGGTATTAGCAACAGCACAAAAAATAAACAGCCTTTATCCAACCATTCCTATGAAGGAAAATACCAGTATTGCATATGTCAAAGGCTGCATTATTAGAGTTGTATTTAGTCTGCAGCTAAAAGGCAACATGAGCCTTTATTTCTAACTGGTAACTCAGGTCTCCCAAAGAGACTTCACTGGGATTTAAAGGCTAAGTATTGTGAAATGGTCTGCAGAGGAGAGAGCAGTCCCCTTAATGCTGTCTTTTCAGGACATTATTCTTTCCATTTGTATAGAGACAATTGCTCCAGCTAACCTGACTGTCCTGTACCCTAGGCAACCTGACAAATTAAAACTAACTGCCTAATCCATCAAACAAATGGTTTGCCTTGGCTCCATCAAGAGTAAATAAATAGCTATCCCCCCTCCCTGAAAAACAAAATGTTTCAACATCAAAGAAAGCTTCTTCCCTGCCTCATCTTTCCCTTCTCCAAATGGGAGCAGCATGGCCATGAGGTTTGCAGAAGACCAAGATCTAAGGACTATCAATTAGCACAGATATTTTCTCTCTACTACATCCATGAGCTCAGACATCCAAGGGGGTACTTGGGAGTGACACAGCAAACCAAATCTCAACCCATCTGGCAGGGCTCCAAGATCAAAAGCAAACCTTGAAGCTGATGGCTCATAAACCAAGAGCAGATCTTGCAGTGCGCTCAGCATCACCTCTTCCTTCCCCACTGCCATCAGCAGCCTGCAAACAGTATTTTCCAGTGCACCTCACAGTATCTAACCTTACTTTGAAAGTCTGAATATATTTACTGCCTTTGATTTCCTGGCTGGACATGCGTGCTTGGAGCTTGCTAATGAAGCTCAAAGAGCAGAGTCAAAGTACTTTCTCACTGCTGGCTGGCACAGGTGGAAGGAAACTGCCTGGCACCAGTCACCATCCCTTCATGCATGCAAGAATGTAACGCCATGGAACACAACACAATAAGGACAGGCACAAGACTGGGGCCCTGTGCCTCTGCACATGCAACTCTGCCTGATGCCTCCCCTGTCCTGTACTGCCGTGAGCCATAAGCAGATTTAAATCCCACCATATGCCAACTTCAGGCACCCTAAGCCTTATTAATTCAGCATACATTGGCAGCATCTAATATCTAAAGGCATTTAAAATCATTAGCGACCACAATTAGCACCCCCATTCTGGAATACAAAGTTTTATATGCACCTAAATAGTTGGGGTTGTTCAGCCTGGAGAAGAGAAGGCTTCAGGGAGACTTTATTGCAGCCTTTCTGTAATTAAAAGGGGCCTGTAAGAAAGATGGGGACAGACCTTTCAGCAGGGCCTGTTATGATAGGACAAGGGGTAATGGTTTTAAACTAAAGGAGGGAAGATTCAGGCTAGACATAAGGAAGAAATATTTTACAATGAGGGTGGTGAAACACTGGCACAGGTTGCCCAGAGAGGTGGTAGATGCCCCATCCCTGGAGACATTCAAGGCCAGGCTGGACGGGGCTCTGAGCAACCTGATCTAGTTGTAGATGTCCCTGCTTATTGCAGGGGGTTGGACTAGATGAGCTTTGAAGGTCCCTTCCAACTCAAATTATTCTGTGATTCTATGATAGGAGCTCTGGGACAGAACCCTGGTCCTGGTCTGGATAGATGGGCAAGGGCTGGCTGCCTCAGTCATCTACCCTTTGCCTTGGGCTCCAGCCACATCTAACCTCTTGCAACAGCCATGCTGGGTTCAGCAGCAGGCACAGTGATGCTTATCATTAGCTGGCCAGGATTTAAATGAGCACAGATGGAACTGAGGCAGCCTGAGCCCAATGCAAAGTGCTTCCAGTCCTTGGGGTCCACAAGCCGCAAGAATAACAGTGCTTCCCAGTTTGGTCATAAAACTTCCTTAAAGCTATTTGTTGTTTGTTTTTTTTCTGAAGTGAAGCTTTCATTATCTAGAAGTGACATTCAGAGACACTCACAGCTACTTATCACTAATAAAAACAAACATTAGTCCTGGACAGGCTAGATACATCAGTCCACTTGTTCAATAGCTGCTTCTTTCTTGCCCAATTAACAGATGGGAATGGCCACTCAAGACCCTCTTCTCTGAAAGTACCATTATTTGCAGAGAAATTGCCAACCCTTAGGGTAGCAAAGCACAACACAAAAAAAACCAAAAGAGATTCTCTGTGGTGGATCCCTGAGGGACCATGCCCAGGAAGCCCATCTACCACACCACAGTGTGGTTGCTCATCCAACACCCCATGCTTTGTTCCCTGTCACAGGAGGGTTGCTTCAGATAGAGAGCATCAGATGCCAGTCCCCTGATGCGTACCTGGCCCAGGAGAGACACACTGCCAGGTGCAGCAGGTTTTTCAGCCAGCTCAGCCAAGGGAACATATGGCAGCATGGTCCTTCTTGCCAATCTCTTGATGAGCTGGGGGGACAGGAGGGAGGACATGCATCTGGATAAAGACTTTATTACTATCTTGAGCCTCCTTGCCCTGGGAAGGACAAGACTTAGTTTTCAGGTTGTGATGAAGTGATTGAGAAAGCTCAACACCTCCCAGGGCTAGACCCAACTGTTGCATTTATGCATGACTATGTCTTGATGGCACCTGTACTATATCCTAAATGGACAGAGGAGAAAGCAGCAGAGCTTTCTTCCTACCAGACACTTGAATGTCATTTCTCGTGTGAGAAAATTGGAAAAGGTGCCGAGAAAGCCATAGAAATGATTTAATGGCTTGACAATCCATTTTTCTGTGAGAGACCTAGCTCATAACATTTGTTTTTTTATCAAAGAGAAGACTGAAATATGAGTCTTTTGTAGCATGTGAAGTATTTCACAGGAGGAAATGCCAGATACTAAAAGGTTCTTTAACAGTCAGAAAAATGCATAACAAGAGCCAGTGGCTGAAAGCTGAAGCCAGACAAATTAAAATAGGAAATTAGGCATATATTTTTAAGAGTGGAGGTAATTAACCACTGGAACAAATCCTCAAGGGAAGCTGTGGATTCTTATCTCTGGAGAGTTTCGAATCATGGCTGGATGCCTTTCTAGAAGATGTGCTTTAGCCAAAGACACTATTAGGTTCAATACATGGGTAATTGTGTGAAATGTAATGGCCTGTGATATACAGGAAGTAGGAACAGATGATCTAATGTTTCTTTCTGGCCTTAAACCTAAGAAGCTATTCATCTAGATGGGAGCCCAGTGCCTATAGCTGAGAATTTGATCCAAGGCTCCCACTGCAACATTTATAAACCCATGAAAAATGAGTGTATAAATGTGCCAAAGAAAAAAGAATAAAACAATGGATGGGGAGCTAAGGAAGAAAAAAGACACACATAAAATAATTGATTTACATTTTTTACAAATTATGCTGGAATGCGGTGAACACCTATAGAAACGAGGAGTTAGGCAGTAATTTACACTGGAGAAATTCAACTGAAATGGGAAGATACGATGCTATGTTTGGAGACTGTCAGGTTTCTGTGATAAAATTGCATTAGTAATTAATAATCTCCCAGAAAAGAGAGAGAGTGAGATCGTCTGCTACCATGTGTCTATTAGCAGATAAATCCAAAGTGAAAGATATCCCCTCTGGGACTACTTGATGGATTATATTAAATTTAATGGTAATGGAAAGAATACTGTAATTGGAAGATGCTGGAGGGAAAAGATATGGTGGGAGCAAGAGAAGGAGGTTCACTTCTGATACGGAAGACTCCATGATATAGGAATGGGCTTAGTTCCTGCCAAACTGCACCGAAAGAGCAGAAGAGGCTCCATTCCCCATTGGCAAGGACCAGAAAATGTACAGGATGATCTTAGATACTATGTAAGCTAATCTATATTATTCCCAAGGGAGGTACATGTGGCAACTGCACTGTGGAAAATAAATATTAAAAACGCCAGAATTTTTTGAATCTATGAGTACATTTCAGAGGAATAAAATGACAAGTTCAATTAGGTTCCTCGAAGCAGAGGAGAGAAACTGATTAATCAGGCATGGAAGTTCCTAAGTAACCAAAACAACTGTGTGGGCTTTCTCCTCTTGACTCATGTTACAGGAGGAGGGTGTATCTATTTGAAAATGAAATATATTTCCACATGTCCAAATATATCTGGATAGAAAATGGTCCCTGTTATCTAGGTCTCTCCAGAGCCTCTAGCATGCTGTGTGAAGCTCTGGAATATGTGTAGGAATTTCAGGGTGTTTTATTTGAAGATAAAGTGGCTTTTTAAAGAATATGTGGACTCGACTCCAGCATCCCAAAAGGGCAATATAAACTTCACAAGTAAACTTGTATTGATCAGAAAGATAACTACAGCAAATGGCAACCTAGATTAAAATAAAACAGCAACACATTTATAATGTCTGAAGTCCAAAGGCTTCTTGGAAAAATAGCTGTGTCTGTCAGAAATGCACAATTTGCAAATTGCCAGCAGAATAGCAAGAGTAACCATCCTCAGCCAGTGAAACATCAAATTATTATTGCATCTGAGCTGGCTCTTTCCCAGAGCATTGGATACCATTTGCACCAGCCTCAGAAAGCTGCCTTCTGCAGATGGGCTTTTTCAGAGGTGTCACACACCTCGCGGCTCAGGGGAACAGGCAAACAAAAGCCAACGCATGTGACACAGAATGGAACCATGCGAATAGTATCACGCAAGAGGATGCATCCTGATCATAAAGCTACAGCATGTCTGCAGAGAAATTCATTTTTCCAGTAGTGCTCCATTTCCTTGCTTTGCCTGAAGGCTGAGGGAGGGGGAAAGGAGCCCCCACTAGTCTAAAAACTTCCTGTTTTGAAAGGGATTTTGTTGTTGCTTTTAAATAATTTTTGGTGACAGCTGATTGAATTTGATTACGACACCGAGCAGGAGGGCAACCAAGGTAGGGCTGTACTCCTTGGTCGTGAGCAGGGCAGAGCAGAAAGCCACTGACACAACTGCCACGCTCATCTTGTGTTGGGTTTTTCCCCTTCACCCAACACCCAGCCTTGATGCTCCTGCACCCAGGTACCCCTGCCCACGGCTGGAGCAGGTGGGTGTGTGGCCTCCTGGTGCCACAACCCACTCGTGGGCGTTGGTGTCACGAGCAACTCCAGCAGCATCGCTAACTTGTGTAGTGTCATCTCGACGCAACAGCACCAGCCACTCCAACCCTGGGATCACTAGTTTATTTTTATGGAATATTTTGTTCATGTGGACTCATATCTGCTTCCCACAGGAGAACGTCTTGGAGTTTGAAGTGTTCTAAATAACATATGAGCTGCCAGGTACGTCCACCATAGCGAAGAGAGAGCTAATGGATGGAGCACAAAGCTCGGCACCGTACCCTTGCAGCGCTTAACCCCGGCCCTGCCAGTGACTCGCTGCAAGAATAGGGATGGGCTGTTTAGCTAATGCCTCTCCCTCCCACCTCCAGTGGTTATTATAAGGATGAATTATTTAATGTGTGTGCACAGCTTTGATGTTGTATGCACCATTTCATATGTACATAAGTGCTAAAGATTATTGGGTGGTTCTGTCATTGCTAGAACACTGAACACACATTTCTGGGCTTAATTAGGTGTGTAAAAACGGCTGTACACAGCCACACTGGAAAATGTGAGTCCTGATGTATAAATAATGGTGAGGCCATGGCAAAACGGATCTCAGGAAGAGAAAGCCCATCTGGATTTAACCTTGGCCCAAGCCTGAAGTACCTCTAATGGCCTCTAAGCTCTTAAGGCATCCAGAGAGGATTCCCACCTCAGTCCGCTCCATGTCTGCCCAGTATGAGTTTGAGCAGAACAGGATGACGATTTCATTTAAAAAAATCAAAGAAAAACCAGGACAGAAGTCATGAAACATTTGCTATAAGCTCATATGTTTTGCACAGACTTATCAAGAAGTTTTGCAGAGGCTCCTGTGTACTCTGGGAGGGAAGCTGGGGCCCATGAATCACCTGGCCCATGTGTGCATAAGGCCAACCCAAAGCATGTTTTTGTGGCTTGCCTGTCTTGTCCACTGCTCTGCTTTAGTTGTGACATGTCACATCAAAATACCTGCTGGCCACTAGCCTTATATTGCCCTGGAGAAATGCTCTGCTTGCAGAGCCAACATATTGACACTGGTGAAATCCTTTAGGCAGGTCACAGAACCACAAAATGGTTTAGGTTGCAAAGGACCTTAAAGATCATGCAGTCCACCCCCCCTGCCATGGGCAGGGACATAAGTCAGCAAGGCGTAACAAGTTGTGATTTGCATTTGTGCAATTTACTCCTGTTCAGGGGCTGGCTAATCTCCACCAGTGCAAATAGCAGCTTCGCCTCTATGCACTTGGGGACAATGCTGACAAAGCCCCATCAGCGGCTGTCACCAGTGGATATAATATGTCAAAATCCCCAAACCAAACAAGACCTTAATTTCTCATTGAGTTTTAAGTTTCCTGAAATCTAAACTTGAAAGAGGTTTCATCCCTTGCTCAAGGGGTAAAATCTTCTGTCGAGAAAAGGCAAATAAAGGTTCACAGTGCACAGGCTTTCTGCAAATAAACGGATGAGTATCTCACCAATGGGATCAGCATGATGTAATTGCAACAGCATCTCAGCCTCATTTGTGTCGCAGGACCTTGGAAAAAGTGCACTCAGCTTCTTCTGATGATCCTGTGTCGTCAGAGGAATGTTTTCAGAGTATATTCTTCATATGTTAATAGTTTTGCACGTTATTAAATTGGATCTAATTATGCTTGGTTTGCTGGGAGCAGCAAATCATATTCACAATTGTGTTTTCATTAAAAAAATATTCTATATAAAGATTTCATTAAGATGTTAATTGCTACCGGAATTATATGCACATAAATAATAAACAAGAATATCTACCCATTATTAGAAAATAATTTCCACATATACCGAGCCATTTACTTTAATTTGTTTTAGATTTTAAGTGGGAGGTAGTTTGTCTGGCTAGAATTAACAAAAGACCCTCTGTTATGAAAATGTGGCTTTATTTCCTACTCTGCAGAGTGCTGCTTGCCAGGCCACACTAAAAGAATAGGTGATGCCCTTTTAGCATCAACAAAAGAAACAGCTCATATAAAAAATCCAATTATGGGAAACATTGTGCAGGTTATAATCACTGAAGGAGTCAGCACAAAAAAGCACAGACTATGAGACAAATGTGTGAGGACAGCAGATGCTTTTCTATCTGTAGACCTTGTATTTTAACTGAGTAAGGGTAAACTTCCAGCCCTCAAAGAGCCCTGGATGGGGTGACCACATCCCTTGCCGAATCCCTTTGAATTTACTGGTCTTTCTTTGGAGAGAATCCATTGTGAGATGGGAAATGAGCTCCCTGGCCCATGGGCAACCACCAGCCCCCAAATGGCAAGGGCTGCAAGGACACAACTGTGCCCAAAACCCTGACAGAATTCCCTCCTCTGCTGAGATGGCAGCAGCTGGAAATGACACTGGTGAGCTCAGTCACATCACAGGAAAGCATCTGTACTTGTGCCTGTTGGTTTCAAGGTGTGATGACAAGACGGGATTTATTTTTGGCCTCTATAAAGAGGATTTCTTGCTCTTGCGGAGCATATTGGACGCTGAGATCAAACACACCCTAGGTAATGTCTGCTGACGTGCCCTGTTGGGCAACAGTCCTCTTTAGTGACATGGAGAGAAGAGTGAAAAGGAAAATACAAAAGGTCTGGTGGTATCAACAAATTCTCTTTTTTGTACTTTCCTTCTAGCACCCCAGGCTGACTCCACGGGTGGGAATGGAGAGCTTTCACTTGGGAGAAAAGTGGAAAGGAACAAGAGGAATGTAAATGCAGTGTGAATCAGAAAACACAGTCAGAATTATAAAAAGTCTCTACTTCAAGAAGAGTCACAATGAAAGCCTGAAAGCCTAAGCAATAGGAATTAGGAAATAGAAAAAGGAAATTAAATTTTTAAGACCCTGTATGTTTGGGTGGTGTTATCTTCAAGACAACAAACAGCAAAGGGGCAGGAAATTCTAAATTAAATCCAACACTCCTTATTTCCTGATTTTCCTTTGTTAAGCATAAAAAGCATAGACAGGATCAAGTTAACCTTATATTTCCTGCCATGTGACTCTATTGGTATGATTTTTGTTGCTATGTATATGCAGACTGACCCAATCTGAAATTAAAACAAAAACAAAAACAAAACAAACACATTAATTGCCTTGACATGAAGAGTGGTAAGCCAAGAATTTAAGAGCTGTAGTTCATAAGAAATGTAACAAGCCCAGCGGCTCACCTCACAAGATTTTTTGTAAATCCAAGGTGAAAGTCTCATGGATAGAGTTCATGTCTGATGGCAATATGTTGCTACTAGATGACACTGACTGATTAGTGTAAGCTATCTGACAAGTGTTTATCATTCCAGAATTTAAATCATGTAGATCTTTGGTGCTGCTCCAGCACAGCTGCCATCTTCTACAGTGCATTAATTGCTGTGAGTCAGCTATGAAAGGCAGGGGGAAAGCTTCATGAACTCATCCCACAGCCCTTTCCACCTACCAGCTCACCAGGGCTGCTGGCTCCCTGAAGCTCTTTACATGCCCTGTTGCATGGTAAGATCATCTGAGGCACAAGACGATGATCTGAGCAACTGGACATTTCCAGCCCTGTGAGAAGTTCCTCTGCAAGGAGATTCACCTGGCAGCGAGGCAGTGGAACACTGTGGGGTGGTGCAATGAGGGGTAGCCAGACTAAGACACTAGTCTCCCATAGTTGCCCAGGTCCAAAGCCCTAGTAACACACATACCATCAGAAATACAAATCCAAAGCAGAAGGTGTACCTAGCACAAAGAGCTCATTTCATGTAGGTGAGAGCTGTCCCCAGTTCTGTCCCAGCATGGTATCCCACTGCAATCCTGGGAAAGGGTTGAGAGAGGCTGAGAGAGTTGGGGTTGTTCAGCATTGAGAAGAGAAGGCTTCACGGAGACCTTGTTGTGATCTTTCAGTACTTAAAAGGGGCCTATAATACAGATGGGGACAGACCTTTTAGCAGGGCCTGTTGCGACTGGACAAGGGGTAATGGTTTTAAACCAAAGGAGGGGAGATTCAGGATAGATGTAAGGAAGAACTTTTTTCGATGGGGGTGGGAAAATACTAGCCCAAGTTGCCCAGAGAAGTGGTAGATGCCCCATCCCTGGAAACATTCAAGGCCAGGCTGGACGGGGCTCTGAGCAACCTGATCTAGTTGTAGATGTCCCTGCTCATTGCAGGGAGGTTGGATTAGGTGACCTTTGAAGGTCCCTTCTGACCCAAACTGTTCTATGATTCTATGAAAAGTGTTTCTCTGGCAGAGACAGGCAAGCCTGCAGACACTGCCAGCGATGCCCGTGGATCGGTGGCAAGAGCTCCTAGAGTGAGGAGGTGACACCCATGACCCCAAACACTAGTGCAAGGAAATCTGTGACTTCCCCAGGCTCATTCTCAGCACAGGATGAAGAGCCCAAGGAGGGAGGATGCCTGGTCTGTTGCCATGGCCTGTGAAGCTCAGCCATGAGAGCAGTGTGTTGGGGACAACTGGGTATGATTTAGTGCCAATGCAGCTTATTCCCCAGGCAAAGGGGATTTTAAAGCCACCTGTGTGGATTACAGCCCCAGCTGGCCAGACGCTGGTAGGCTTGGCCTTGGCACAGGCAGCAAAACGTGTCCAACCGTAGGCTGGCACTGACCCTACCCTACTCCTCTCTTGGCAGCTGGGGTCCTCCCAGCCACCAAAGCTCTCTACAACCTTCCAGCAGCTTCACTATTATCAGGAACTAGTGTGGACTCAAATCTTATTAACAAGGTTTGGCCCCCACGAGCTCTGGGGGCTCAGCAGCCTCAAGCCTCAGGGCCTGCTTTCCTCAAGTGCTTCTCCCTGCATTAATGCTGACGCTGGTACAATCCCCTTATTTGTTTTTATTGAATGAAGTCCATGGGTGTCTGAGGGCAACCAGCAGCCAGGAGGTGTTGCAGCCCCCAGGGGAGCAGCAGATGCTGCCTGGTTCCCTCTGCCCGTGTCCTTCACCCATGCTCTGCCAGCAGCTGGTGACACACAGGTCCCAAAACACAGCCCAGGAGCTCATCCACAGTTGTCAAAGCAAAGAGCTAGACTTTGATTATTACTTTGAGATTATTACAGAGCAGTTTTAGTCACCACGACCCCACTTTTCACTGATATCTATGAGATCTGACCCAAACTTCTGAGCTAATTCTGTGCTTTGAAAAAACTATTTTTTTTTTTTCACAATCCTGGAATCCTCAGAACTGAAGCCAAGAGGTGTTGTATTGTACAGGGTATTGTACTTTTCCATATGCCAATTCTGATTTAAAAAACTGCTTCCTTTTACCCAGAGTCAATAGTTTTTGAAAGGAACAAGGGAGAGGGAGGGACAGAGGAGTGCAGGAAGGGAGGAAAGGGGAAAGGAGGAAGAAGGAAAAAGAAAGGAGAAGGGGAAACAGGAAGGGAAGAGAGAGAGAAAGTGACAAAGAAAGGAAGAGAACAAAGAAAGAACAGGAGAGGGAGGGAGGGAGGGAGGGAGGGAGGGAGGGAGGGAAGGAAGGAAGGAAGGAAGGAAGGAAGGAAGGAAGGAAGGAAGGAAGGAAGGAAGGAAGGAAGGAAGGAAGGGAGGAAGGAAGGGAGGAAGGAAGGGAGGAAGGAAGGGAGGAAGGGAGGAAGGGAGGAAGGGAGGAAGGAAGGAAGGGAGGAAGGAAGGAAGGGAGGAAGGAAGGAAGGGAGGAAGGAAGGAAGGAAGGAAGGGAGGAAGGAAGGAAGGAAGGAAGGAAGGAAGGAAGGAAGGAAGGAAGGAAGGAAGGAAGGAAGGAAGGAAGGAAGGAAGGAAGGAAGGAAGGAAGGAAGGAAGGAAGGAGGGAAGGAGGGAAGGAGGGAGGGAAGGAAGGAAGGAGGGAGGGAAGGAAGGAAGGAAGGAAGGAAGGAAGGAAGGAAGGAAGGAAGGAAGGAAGGAAGGAAGGAAGGAAGGAGGGAAGGAAGGAAGGAAGGAAGGAAGGAAGGAAGGAAGGAAGGAAGGAAGGAAGGAAGGAAGGAAGGAAGGAAGGAAGGAAGGAAGGAAGGAAGGAAGGAAGGAAGGGGAATTATACTTGCATTTACAAGTGACACTTGAAAAGAAAGATTCTACACTGTGATCTGCTTTTTCCATTCTGCTTCCTGTTTAATGTGTTTTCGTTCACATTGGAAAAGTCTAGCAATGAAATTTGCATTTCAAGCAACACTGTGCATCAGTCTGCCAGAGACAGATAGCTGTAATCCTTTCTCTGCTAAGGTCTGACATGTCACTGTTTGATGAACCAATCTTGCCAAACACAAGTTGAAATTTTAGACACCACTGAAGGGTATGGTAAGTCCTTTCCAGGATTTGCATGGAAGTTTTATCACCAGGGTTAAAAGTTAGGAATAAAACATACCGAAGTTGGTGGCGTGAAGCTGGTGTAAATGATGCCTGAATACAGGCCTGCCATAACATGCTTTATGGAAACTATGAGAAAAAAAACCTGTGAAAATTAGACAGTAAATTTGCTGGTTTAACTTTTGAAACTTTAGAGGTCTCTGGGCATTCTTTTGCCACACTCTCCCCTCTCCAGTTAAAAGAGCTTGAACAAATAGAGAAGGAAAAACAAAGACAGTCGTGGACCATTATTTGTTTTATTCATCTTGAAGGGAGAGAGACTGAGAGATGGAATTCTAACTTTATTTTAAAAAAATAGGTATTTTTCATTATTTAAAATGTTGAAACATAAATTTCATGCCCTTTAGAATGAAAAACAATATGAAGCATCTATCCAGTTTGGACCAGCACTAGCCCCAGGCAAAGGCAGGGGAGAGCTTCCCCAGACGCATGCAATGTGTGATATTTCATGTGAGTCAGGAGGCAAGGGAATAACGGAGGTCCCCAGAAAAGAGGCAATGACAAAACATCCAAAAGCATTTTTAATTGAGTGAAATTTAATGGTTTGTTCTCTATGAACTAATCTGCTGTTCTGCTTAATCATGCAAAGACCCCATCCCAGATCCTTTGTCTCAGCTGAAGGGAAGGCAGAGCTGCATTTCCCAGGAAAGCACCACAGCTACCAATCTAGGAAATGGCATGCAGGATTTCTCCCTGCATCCCACATTCCACCCTATCTATTCAAGCTGTACGAGTGTGTAGAAACATGGGAGATTCCTGGGGCAGGGCATGAAGAGAACTGGGGACCTGCCCTTATGCAGCCTCAGAGCTAGGAGGCTATGAGTGGTGAAATGGACTGATAAGAGGATGTAAGCAGTGAAACAGCAATCCCCACTTCTTCTGTTATTTTAGTATACAATTGTTCGATGTAAAATGCAGACACAGGCATCCCCTTCAAACTGAAGAGGATTTAGGGTTGTGTTCCTACTAGCACCTTTGTATATCCAGGCCAACAAAATCTTGAATTCTTCTCTGAATAGTGTCTCTGCTCCAACAGCTGCTCCTGGTGAAGACAAAATGAGTGGAGGACATGAAGATGGATGAAGCAATAACTTAAGCTGTGAGAGGCATATGGAAAAATCAGGAACATATAGGAACAAATCATATCCTTGTGCAATCTCCCAGGTCAAATGAGAAGTTGATTCAGGAACAAGGAATGTAGTTCGTATCTACTAAATGAGGAATTGTGTTTTATAAAGATGTGACTCTGTGAAGGATGTAGAGATAGCAAGAAGCTGAACACAGACATCAGTGTCGTAGGGCATATATTGTTCTTGGCTGAACAGATAATGCTGAAAAATTAGAAGCTGTCCAAAAGAGTCAGAAAAAGTACCCAAACCTGAAAGACAAAAGGTTTTGAGAAGACCTTTAAGAAGCTTAGTCATAAAAGAAGACTGAAACATGATTGATTAATGTGTGTTGGTGAAGAAAAAATTTTCCATGAAGAAAAAAATGTGAAGCACTAAAAAATTGCTGATTTTAGCAGAATCAAAAACCAGAGGCTGAAAGATGAAGCCAGATGTGTTCATATTTTGAATGAGGAGCAATTCTTATTTAGCACAGAAGGCTATGCTCTGTTATATGTGCACTTAAGGTCTTTAAAGCTTTCTTAGAAAATCACAAATATCTTCCTCTGAGATTATCAAGTGCAGCACGTGGGCAGCCTAGATAAAATCAGTGCTTCAACAATAAAAATAAGAGATTTGATTATACATGACGTGCCCCTACGCTATTCAAAGGGAGCTGGCATTTTGACTTCCACTGGATGAGAACTTGCTGAGAATACCACTTGGACCAAGAAGACTGATGACATTTTGAAAGAAGTACATCATTCACCCGGTGAACTTTTTATGAGACAAGGAATTTACCTTTATCCATTTATCTACAAAGATAAAATCTGCAGGCTTTAAAAGTGGAAAACAGGTGAAAAACCTGACTGCCTTTTCAGGACCATTTACAGTGAAGTAAATACACACACTGATTTACCAGTTTATAAGGTTTGTCTCTCAGCATATTGCCCCATTGAATTCCTTTCACAGTATCTGCTCCTTCTACCTGCTTCCATTAGGTTTTTAGGCACAGCCTCTTCGTTACACTGATCTGAGGGTGCTGCTTAATTTAATTTTTCTTTTCTTTCACACTCCCAGTCTCTGTCCCCATTCCCAGTTTCCCCCCTCCCAGTTTGCTCTCACTGAAGCCTCTCAAAATACTTGCCCAGCCTATCTTAACCTTCTTGCTCTTTCCTCCTTCTCCTCCATCACCTCCAAGTCCCACAGCTCACAGGAGAGCAAGCTGGCTTGCAGGAAACTGGGACAGAAGCAGAAACTTAGGAAAGAGAGAGAAATGGTCAGGATGGGATTAGCAACCCTTTTTTCTTGTGTGCCCAGAAAAAAAAAATGAAACACTCGACTGCACTTTCTGCATACCCAGAAAGAGAAATAGTAGCCTGAGGATCACATATTCAGCATGGAAAATTTCTGCCTAAAGACTAAAATTTGGTAGTTATAAGCAACAGAAAATTGGATCATTGTAAATCTCAGGGAATCTTAATTAACAATTTGCCATTATTCTAGGCATAATGCAACATAATATTATCCCAAAATAGTAACTACTTCATCTGCATGAGAACTTCATACTATTATTTAATTCTTATGTTGTCATAACGTGTGATACTCTCAATGAGGATCAGAACATCATGTTATAAGACTTTGTTGGCACATGTACTACAAAACCATCTCTTTGGGAAAGGGCTTACAGTCCAAAATGAAGATTTAATCAGCTCATGTCTTTTCATTTTGCCCAGTAACTTTTTGATTATAAGAACATGAGGATAGAGTGCAAAACATTTGTAGGTTAAGTAATTTTAAATAATCAATTATCTATATCCAGCCATGCTAGATGTGTGCTTTAATTGATTCAGACACACAAGCTTTTTCTCCAGTTATCTTTTCACAGCCCACAAACACAATTTCCTGTTAAAGTAGCATTGTCCTGAAAATTCACCATAATGGATTTTCCAGTCTGAGCATTCTGACCCAGTTCTAAGTCAAAAGTTTTCCTCTACAGCAAAGTAAAAAACTTAGTAAATTGTAACTGAACAATATTGGCCTAATATAACAAGATTCTCATAATGAAGTAGAAGTTGAGTGCCCAGCTCCTGAAAAATGCATCTCTATACTTTATAGATAAACAACTGGAAAACAACTGGAAACTGCAAGAGCTGTATTTCTGAAATCCATATGAAATGCTGTACATTTGACTTAACATTTAGTTGTAGCTTTCTGATTAATAAAATAATAAATCAAATTATTTACTTATTTTCTTCCTATAATAGTTGCACAATGCTCAAATTTTGCCACCAGTCATGGAGCACTGAATCTGTATTCAACTAGTATTTCTTTTTTTTTTTTACAGCATCAGGTTAAAAAATGGCCCATATTTCTGTGGCAATTTTTCTCCTGTACACATAGCAGCAAAGAAAGAAAAAAAACATGAGTACTTATTATTTTGTTAAGTGTGTTTGACTAAATGAAGTTATTAAAAAATAATGAAAATCTCTGCAATTCACCATAAAAATTTCATTTCCAAAAAGAGCTAGTAAAGCTGTCAAAGAAAAAAAAAATCATTTTTATGGTATGTACTATTAGACCATACATAATTGAAACTGCACATACATCAAGACCTAAATAACTATATAAATGCATCTTAAATTTCCTGAGACAGATGGTGGATCATACACAGACAAGATATGCATTTCAAAAAGATTTTTCTTTAAGAAGAATAAGAAAGGGAAGATGAAAGAATAGTGGAGAAATGTTTAAAATACTATTAAATTAAAACAAAACCCACAAGATTATGCTGCAATATTAGACAATGCAAAGCAAGTGAAAGCAAGGGACGGCACACTCATTTTGTCCCTGATTCAGGAAACCGCTTAAACATATATATGAGGACATCTTCATTCAGGAAAGAAAGCATAAGCTTAAAATTAAGCATTATGAGTTTTTCACCTTCACTCTGTCCCCTGTCTCCTGGATCCAGCAGCTGGAGTAGTGGGAGGAGACACCAGAAGTCCTCTGTGCAGCATAGACAGGTGAAAAGGCGATGAACTGAGCTTGATGGCCCTCCAAGGTGTGGGGTCTGAAGCCACGAACTCCCAGAGCACTGGGATTTCTGTACAGATCACACCTTTGCAGAGTGGACGAGGGAGGCTGCCTAATCTCTTTTTAAGACCAGCATTCCAGACCTAATCCCAGAGTCACCGCAATATGCTGCCTAATCTGCCTAATCTGACCAAAAGTTCTTGTCAGCAGGACAAACTTCTGAGACCATGAAGATGTGACTTTCATCCCTTCTGCTTCCAGTTCTTCTGTGATTCTCCCCTTGGAAATGCAGCAGATTCTCACCTCAAGAGCTTAAATACCACTGGCTTAAACAAGAGTTGGGCACATGCCTAAGGTCTGAGAGTAAGAATAATTTCATACCTTAGGGTGATCAGTAAAGCTAAAGTTTCCACTGCAGTCAGAAAGCAGGAGACAGAAATACTTTACTTAAATCTGTGGAAAAGCAGAAACTTGTTGGTTGTCTTAATTAACCCACTACCAGAAAGTAACAACAAAAACAATCTTTATGTTTGTCAGGCACTGCAGATAAAAGGAGTTACATCAAATACAGTTATATATCCTAGACAGTGAACACTTCTTACCAGAAGTATTCAAGCAGATTGTAACATATTCTTTATCTCTTTTAAAATACTTCAGTTGAAATACTTATTTCTGAATGTCCTTTATCTGTTATGGCTGTCCACCTTGTTACCAAACTAATAAGTACATTATTCAGATTATGGAATCAAAAGCCTGGGAAGGTTGCTGTGGGTTGTGCTAAGATAATAATTTTGCACTTCTTATGTGTTTTATGCTGCATCTAGTACAAAGAGCAATTAATGCAAGTTTATATTTAGGGTAAGAGAACGATAATACAGTGGTTGTGTGATGGCTGCTTGGACAGAGTAATCTTAACCACGGGAATTTCCTCACTTCTTGGAGCTTCTGATTTCGGCTTCAACAACAGAACAGCATTTTTACCCTATCCGCTGAGAAGCAAGGCACTCTTCTGTATTTTATGCAACCATTTTTGCATCAAATTTTCTAGCGACTTTTTTCCTAGGTAACTGCAAGTAGTTATAAGAGAACAACAACAACAACAACAAAAGGGCAGAAGAATTTAATAATATTTTACAAAATGTAAGTCCATAAAGACCCAAACCTCCGCGATGTCCCCTAAGGACCCCCACACTCACCAGTATGGATTAGTTCAGCTGTTTCTGAATTTCATTTTCTGAACTACTCTGCTTATGTATCTATTACTTTTTCCTGGATTTGGCAGCAGACCATGGAAATTTAACACCTTCAAAATATCAACACAAATGAGACCAGAGGTTCTTTGCAAATGTTATTAAAATACAAAATGGTTGTTTAATAGTACACCTTTGCATAATTATGGAAAAGTAGAATCTGGTTCCCTCTCTTTCAGATATGTCACACCTAAATTAGAACATGAAATCGAGAGTTCAAAAGTCAGTCGCAGGGCTTCATATTTACCATACTCTCCGTGGAAGCATTTTCCTCAGTAATAACAACTGGGTTTAGTCTCTTTTTAAGACCAGCATTCCAGACCTAATCCCAGACTCACTGCAATACGCTGTCTTTGATTGCAGGGGATCAAAATCTCACATTGAATGCATAAGCTAGTTTTGCAAACTGCAAAATTGTTTTTGTCTGTTTTTTTCTTCTCTATGCATTTTCTCCCGAATGTTGCAAGACTTTTAGGTTTGTCCACCAAATGATATAAAAGGACATAGCTAATGATAGTGTTACCAAAAATATCATCTCTTTTTCAAAAAAAAGAGATATTTTTATAGAATTAAGTGCACGTCATTTTCGAATATGATATTTTATTTTCAAAAACGTAAATGATCTTTTCACTAAAGAGCAAACAAAATTATGTATCTCTGAAAAATATGATAATGCTTTTTTAAGGATGTGCAGATGGTGCAGTTAGAACATCTGCAGCAATACAGGATCTGAAGAGAACAGGAATTCTTTGAGAGGATGAGTTACTACCTCCAATCTATTTTTTTGCAATTTTTTCACAATGTTCTGTACTGAGAAGCATTCTCTACCCTGGAGTGCTCAATATTTGGCCTCTTTTCAGAGCTTCTACTATACTCAAGAGAAAATCTTAATCATAAAATCTATTGAACGTTTTAATAAGTCCACTGTCCATTTTTCAACATGCCATCAGCTCAGGTTTTTTATTTGCATCAAACAAGGTTTATTCACACAAACAGAAAGCACCTTCATAAACAAGACAGTCATGTAATGGAGGAGGGTTAGAGAGGGTCAGCAAGGATGGTCAGAGGTATGGTACAGTTTCAGGATGAAGAATCACTGAGTAATCTTGTGCTTTTCACTCCAGATAGAAAACAACCAGGGAATATGCTAGAGGTCTGAAAGACAGTCCCTTTTAGGGAGAGGATAGTGTGGAATGACAGCTCAGTGCCTTTTCAAGAATAAGATGTGACACATCAAGCTAGAAGGAATGGGATTCAAGCTGGACAAAAGGTGTGATTGCGCTGTGGATCTCCTTGCCACAGGGTGTTTTATGTGACAGAAGCTCACACAGGTACACAGGGACACTGAACAAAGCCATGGAAAAGAAATCCCTTCAAGATTGCTAACCGCTTAGAAATTGCATCTGGTTTAGAAAACCTGCAAATGCCTGGAAGCTGGAGGAATACACGTGGGAAACATCACACAACCTTGTCTTGTTTTTGTACTCTTCCCTAGACATCCCTTTTTTGTCCATTGATTTGATACAGAGGTAGATAAACCCTTGGTCTGACCCCACGAAGCTACTGTTCTGTTCACATCTTTTGGTCCCCTTGATGGCAGAAATAGTTGTGTGCACAAATGTGCAGGTAAAAATGTAATGAAATTTATGAAGCAACTTTTAATGATCTTCCCTACCATTACACATCCTTCCATGTGTCAAGAAGAAACTAGATTATAGTGATTACATAGTAGGTGCTGTGCTTGAGGATCATCAAGAAGATTAGGAGCCCTTTACAAAAAATGGTCTCTGCCTAGACTGTTTAGTTTCACCTAGTCCAGATTAATATCTTCGCAAAAATAAAACATGTTAAATATATCATTTTCAACATCCTCATGAAAAGCTGGCTTTGGTTGTCCAGTTCAGAGGTTCTCACACTATTAAACTATCTGGGGACTTATGTCGACCTTAAGATAGAAGTATTTTTACCCATTTCACATAAAGTTCAGTGATCCAAGACAGTAAATGAACTGTAAAAAGTACTTCTTAAAACCAGCATTTCAAACATATTTTAATATTCTTCATACCTTATTTCTATGTAATCTTTTTTTTTTTTTTTCTAATTTTGTTTGTAATGTCAGTCCTGGAAGGATTTCTGTACTTCATCCTCTCTGAGTGAGGGCTCTCTAACTTCTTGTATTATAACCAATGCAGATGGTGAGAACACTGTAGCTGTGGATGGAGACTCCAGTTCCTTGAAAGGCCAATGTGGACCCTGAGTGGTGGAGCTACTTTTTGTTGGCCAGCTTCTTGTCTTGCTCAGATTTTAATTGCCAAACAGATTTTAGAACACCCCTGAAATGGAAAAAAATAATTAAACAAAACCATACCTTTATGTGAATTGCTCTGAATCATTCCCTTCCCATCCACAATCACTGTAACTGTTTTGTAAAGTACTTCTCTCCGGTCTTCAGAAGTTCATTCCTGTTTTCTCCACTGGCAACACAAATATTAAACTACAAAGAAACTTAAATAGTTCACTCCAGGTCATATTTGTCACCACTAATAACATATTTTGATTAAATAAAATGTAAATGATATTATATGCTGACTACCTACCAGAAAACAACAATAAAGATCATGGCAAAGATCTCAAGAGCAATCACAATGAATCCAGTTATCACGCAAAAGACCAGAATGGCATCTAGCATTGTTTTGCTTGATGGGTCCAATTCTATTGTCCTTGGCTTTATTGTTTGCATTCCTGGAGAAAAGAAATCCATGGTCATTATTATGTTCAAATTTTCAAATGCATCAGGCATTTAATATGATGAACAGAACTAAAAAGGAGCACAGCTTGATTATTGGCTGTCTGACATCTTCCACAACCTTCAAGCTTTTGTTGTATCAGCAAAAGTCAGAATAGTAACATTTTATACATTCTTTGCAAAGGCCTATCTATCGAAGGAAGATGCAAAAAAACAGGGATCAAGGCATGTGAGTGGGATACATGTCACTTAACAGCCATGAAACACAAAGAACTACAATTCCTAAAGACAAGGAAAAAATTAAAGTGGGAAAAGCGTTTATTTGGTACATGTTAAGAATGACTAATATAACAATATTTTTGCTTTAAGAAATGCTTTAATGTATGATTTCAAGACATGTCCACCTAAGATATGTGAAGGATAACAACAGGAGGATTACCACAGGCTGTCTGTCACCTGAGGCAGGCTGACTTCTTTGTCCTGTGCTGGGTACCAGGTGCTCCATCACCCAGTGCTAAGGCACCAAGGTACCACTGTGCTACAAAATAACTCTGACAATGGTAATTGCTGCAATAATAATGATAATAATGAAGCCAAAAGAGCATATGCTAACAAAAGACTGAACTCAAGGACTTAAGTGCTTTTTTTCAATTTTCTGTCTCTATCTAGCTCTGCAAAGCCTTTATTTAAAGCAAATAGCCACTGAGCATGGAAAGGAGTTCTGCATGGCCCAGAAATGTGTAGTGAGGAGCAGCTGCAAGAAGCTGAGACATGAAAAATGTAGCAAGGCTATAGAGTGAAAATGCATTTTGTAATGTTGCAGCCTGTTCAACCTAAGGAAACTGAGAGCCCTGCCACTATCTCTAAGACCAGATGTACCAGTTAGGAGATGAGTCTAACACACAAACCAGGAAGACTGGAAAATGCTGAAGATGGTCAACCAACTTCCTCATCTGTTTTTTGACAGTGGATAAAGAAATGCCTGGAAAGCAAACTCAGTCACCTTGTGCTGAAATTTAATTGACCTTATTTGTTCAGCCACAATCAACTAAATCAAGGAACCATCAGGCATGTTCCCAGATCCCTCCAGCTTTGGCAAATTTACAAAAGTCAACCCTAATTTCTCTTTCATTTTCCCCCATATAGTTTCTAAAACTATAAGGTGCTATCTTATTGCTGACTGGTATGCAGAATTCATGTTCACACTTCTAGGAATTCTGTGTAGCAGAATGACTGCAGGAAACACTTTTCTATTTCTATTTCATTTCTACTTTTATATAAGGTCGGGTGCTACTGTCATCACTGAGTATCTAAGCAACTCTTCCATTGCATCATTTGAGTTTCATTCTTCTGCATCACAGAATTTTCTTTTTTATATTCTTAAGCCATAGCTTGTCTGTAGGACTCCCCATTTTTTTTCTACAAGAGACAGGACAGGTAAGAATGGTGAACTGGCTGAGAATATCATACATAGTAAGTCTGAATACTGGGGTTTCCATGCAGCGTAGATCTAACTGCTTTTAGACTAATTCACTTCACTGACTAGACTGTCTCTTTTAGAATTACATGCAGTTGTGGGGCATGAAGGTTAATGAAAATTACCTTTGATTTTGCAGTTTCATTAATGTAATATATTTCCCCTTGGCAAGATGTGAATTTAGAGCTCTAAGAATACCTCTATTTACAGGCTGTAAGAGGAGCCTGCTGAAGAGAAAAGCAAGTTTTATGTTATCCATGGCTAATCCACCCAACTTTTCTTCCTTGGCAAGAAATTCTTCCAATAGTCAAGAACCAGAACTGCCCAAGAGACAACCTGATAGTACAGAGGGGTTGTCTTCCAAGTAAATACATGTTTAAAATGCAGGCAGGAAGCAGGCAGAAAAGCAGTTTCCTGATAAGCTGGTTTATAATGAGCAAACACTGATTCACGTCAGGTGCAATTTTAAGCCCGACTGCACTCTTAAAGTCCAGGCAACAGTGAGGATTTTGCCACAGCCAGAATACGCCATAAAAAAGTATTCAGCTTGCAGTTAAAGTTACAAAAATATATTCACACCAACTGTTTTAAAAAGTCCACTTATCTTCATAAAAGTAGGAAAAACAATTCATTTTTGAAACATTCAAAGTCTGGTTCAATCACTTTCAACTTGAAGTCTACAGCCTACACTGTGTCTGTGGACTACTTCACTATCAAGAATGATGCAGAAAATCACTATTGCATATATGCCACAATTACATTGTAAAAAATTTCCTAAGATTGTGTGCATCTCCACTGGGAATTTTCTAGGGACCTACAAACAAAAAAGAGATTGGTAACATGCCTGATAGTTTTAAGCACATTGTCTCCAACCCTACCAAAAGATTGGCATTCTCAATTAACCTATTGATTATTTATATTCCTCTTGACTAAAAAAGGAATGCACTTAAATTAAATGCAAGGGTGGGATATCGCTGTTAGATTGGAGGCACTATTGGATCTAAACTATGAAGATCCATTTATTTGTGCAGGTCTGAACGAAACAGAAAAGAAGGATAAGAAGGAATGCTTATATTTAGTACTTAGCTTCCACCAGGGCTTGGTGAGCTGAGGCCAGCCATGTGGCAGAAACCCCAGATGTGCTGGTCGTGGCTCATAGAAGCCTTTCCAACAGCTCAAATGGCCCAAGCACCTCACACTCCCTCCACCCCAGCCCTTATCTGCTATGCCAATGAGGGACCAACAAGTTGGATTAAAGGAAACAAAAGTTTCATCTGTATGGCCACAAGCAGCTGCTAAGAAGCTTGACAGCTTTTTTACCTTCTTTGTGTCATCAGAACAATAGGACCTTAGCAAGTTACTGCTTTCTTATTTGGGTCATAAGAGATATATCATGTACGCCCCTCACATCAAGCACCAGAGCAGGATAGCAACACTGCTGTGGTGTGGCCCAGCAACTATATTCGCATTGTATACCAGAGTTTAACAAAGCTGCTTTGATTTCTATGCAGTGCAGTGCATCTCTGGACTGTCCTCTGCCTTCATGGAACTTTAATTTGCTTAAATCCAAATAAATTCAGAAGCACCTGTTGCCATTATTAGCATTTCCCTCCATAAAATATCAGCAATATAAATTCTGTCTCTGCATTCTATTCAGTCATTTCTTCAGTAAGAAAAATTCATAATAATGTAAATCATCCACATCAAGAAAGTGGAACACTTGCTTTTTCAGCATCATTTGTGTCCAAAGGAAACCCACTACTTCTACCAGCAGCACTGTTCCTCTTCATCCTCCTCTTCCTCTGGGTTTTTCATTGAGCTGGAGTTCCTTCTAGACCATGATGTTGACTGTACAGCAGTGCTCCATCTATAAGCAGACTCTCGATCAACTGTTTATATGGTCCAGCAGCCAACAGGAGTTTCCGCCAGTTTTCAGATCCAGAAAGTTTGTATCAGTTTGGCAGAGTGGAAAGAGATTTTGCCTTTGCAGACTGTTGGGTTTCTTTCCCCTTAACAGGATGGTGATGTGTAGCTTTTTTGTTTCCCTTCTAGATTATCTGTAAGCCTTTTTCTATGTATTAAAAATGAATGGCTATATGCTAATGTGAGAGCAGGATTACATGCACACGGAGGAGATTCAGGCTGTTGGGTGCTGGGATTTTCCACTTCATTTCTGTCCAAGTGCAAGGCCAACATGGCCATGCTGATTACATATTTGTACAGCAGGCAGTTAGAGAGATGTGATTTTTCTCTCTCAAGGAAGCTCTGGCACTGAAGTCATCAGTAGGAAACTAACTGAAGAGAGATGGGGGCTGGAACAGAGTGGCCTCTGAGACACAGAAATGCTATTGCCTCCCTCTTCTCCACAGAAGTGCCACCAGACACACACCCCAGCTCACTCTTTCGTTCATGAGAAGCTTGGAGCACAGCTGGGATCTCAGCAGGCTGACACCCTTCACATAGCATCCTAATGAAAATTCTTCTCTGCTCTCGCATTCCTCCCTTGCAGGGTCCTCCCTCCTCACAGGACTATTATTAGTAAGTACCAATAAACCAAATAAACCGCCTTCCAGCTCCAAAGTCTTCACAAAACACCAAAAGACATGATGGGCGGGAGTGTGAAACAACACCCTTCAGTGTTGCGGGGCAGTGATTTTGTAAGAAGGACATGTAGAAATGTCAGCTATTAAAAGATGGGATTTTCCTCGCAGTGATCCCAATAATTTTTGATGAAGATAAAATACTTTTTCCCCCCCTGTTATATTTCTCTTGCTATAAAAACCAAAGAGAACTCATAGGTCTGAACAGCTCTGAAAACAAAAGAAAAAGCCAAATCACTAAGGACCACTCACTTATGCAAAAAGATCAAAACGTCTATTCATCAAGAAGCCCACTGACCACTGGTAAAGAACAGATAGAAGTTCTCCATGCATAGATTTAAAATTAACTCATACAAAGTTTTGCCTCACCTCCTGTGAGGTTTTACCTGCCCTTTTGCAACATTTCTTTCCTTCCTCCCACCTCACATGCCTCAAAATCTGAGGCAGAAAATGTGCACTATGTATTTTCATGTGGTTTTGGGGTCAGGTTTGCAGATGGTGTTGCTGAATCTTGCCACCACTGTTCTTGTGGGTAAAACATCAGAATGCTGGGAAGAGGAGGAAGGATGAGACAAAAGCAAACACATTCATCCCTTAACAGCTGCATTGGTAATTTCCAGCTCTGTTGATGAATTCAAGGCTTCCTCTCCAGGAAAATGCCAAGAAGAAAGGCCAGCCACAGTGCAAACACACTTCCACTCCTCTGCCCCATCCTGGAGCTCTGACATGAAGAAATTTATCTCTGCAGAATAGTGAAAGGCATGATTTAGGTGATGAGAAAGACAAAATATGCAAACTTAAGCTTATTGACTTGAGTGAGGCATAGAGATGGTCAGAATCACCTCAGCTGGATTTTTTTTTTTTTTTTTTTTTTTTTAAGAGGAGGTCATAGAGAAGACCTGCTCTTTTCCTGATTAAAACTGATTTGCCCTTTCAGCTGATTCAAATACACTTTCCAAAATCTCTACAGGACACTCTCCCCACAGACAGTTTGGCCTGTTGTCCCAGGGGCCGGTGCCCAGGCTGTGGGGGCTGCAGGGCAGCCACTATGAGGAAAGGCCAGGGCTGCCTGGTGGTGGATATGGCCAGTTCCAGCCGGGTACAACTAACCAACCTGGGTGGGGCTGGTCACCAGCCATGGCTGACGCATCTGGATGGGGATGGCCACCAGCCGTGGTCAGCCCACCACACCCGCCCAGCTCATGCTGACTAGAAATGTTTGTTACCAGTTTTGGATGCTGGAAGAAAAGCCAGTGTGGTCCTATAGATTACCTGAAAAAGGAGATTTTTGTCCTATTTTTGATACTGATTTTGTGATTCTACCCTGCTTCACATTTCAGCTTGGAGGCCAGATACATAAATGGCACAGAAAATGATGTTCACTCAACAGACTTAGATTTTCTGGATTAGATAGAGAAACCTGCTTGACAGGGATGATAAACGTAAGTCTGAAATTCCCCAGCCCTCATGTCAAAGTGTCTTTCAAAGGGGACTGGGAAAGGCAGCATTGTACCATGTGCAGAAGCGTTAGCTGTTCCCAGAGTCTGAACAACACAGCGAGCCACGCTCCTCGAGAACAGCACAGGTCCATAAAACACAAGGCAGCAGCTAAGAAAATCTACATCCAAACACAAGCAGTCTTAATGTGTCCATTGAAACTGTCAGAAGGATCTTTCTCATTCCTCCTGATGCTGTTGGAAAAACAAATGCCATCTTCTGATATGGCCAAACTTCTGACCATTCACAGGCAGCAAAACTAGATCTGTATGATGAAAGTCCTGGTACGTTCTCATCCAAAACTTCAGTTGGTAGCTTCTTCCTTGTACCTAATTAACAGTTAATAATTTCTAAAGTCCAAACAATGTCAATCCTAAGGAACCAAAGCACAGAAACTCCTTTGGCCATATGCACACCTCTGTACCAAGCCAAAGGATGCTGATCTGGCAATAAGCAGAACAACACATTCCTTTTAAGCTACTTAATAAACCTTAGAGCTTGTCTTCCTCAGATATCTGTGTAGTCATAAATATATTCTGAACCAATAAATCTCAGTCCTTGTAAGAAGTTCTCAGTGGGTACGTCTGCTGGGAAGGTTTCATCTAATCACTTTTCAGGGCTGGGCGTGTTTCACTTAACCACTTTTCAGGACTACTCAGTCGCAGCTTCAACACAAGTGTATGAGTCGTCCTATTGATGACTCACCAGCTCAAGTCAATGAGACATTTGCATCCTTAAGCCTAAAACAGATTATGTGCTCTGCTAATTCAGGTCTCAAAAAGGAAGCTTCCTCTGTACAAAAAAGAATGGAATCACTGAATAGTGGGAGAAGGAAAGCTCTGGGTGTTTTGTGATTGCCAGATGAATTTAGAAAATGAATAAACAAATTCCATGTTTCTGTACAAAGGCAGAAGGGACCACAATAGAGATAGAGGAAATAGCTTGAATTACTAAAGAGAGAGCAAAATATAGCAGGATTCCCAGGCAGTTTTACCTAGGTAAAAAACATGGAGGGGAGAAATATGGGGAGGCATTTCTTTCCCTAGTCTGCCATAATTTTGCATAAGACCCGAATCTACATTATTTCAGGAAAACCTTTAAATTTTGATGAGCAAGGCACTTTCACCCTTTCTCTGATCAGGAAAGGCAGAGTTTCTGCATGGCTGTTCTCATGGTTTGAGAAAATTGACACACTGCTACCTTTCCTGATGAAGTCAGCAAAAATCCCATTAGCAAAAGCGGTGAGAAAGATAGTACAGGGAAACCTGTTTATGATGCATTCTTTTTAATGTTAAACTTTTCTAAATTCATTACATATAAGCAAATTCCAGATGGCTGCTAAAAGAAAAACCCCAAAAAGGTTGTTCTCCTACTTCAGTATTGAAGTGGGAAGGAGATTTAACTGCAGAACTCATGCTGATGGTGCTATGTGTCTTAGTGAGGCAAAAAGAAGTCTATGTTAACCAACCTGGGTGCAGTAAAAAAAATAAGCAGGTAATACAAAAACCTCCTTATTTTAGCTTGATTTTTTACAAAAGATAAAGAAAATACTCATTCCTACCACAAGGAACCTCTTAATTCCCATTCTGTCATTTCCTTTTATATGTCTCTTTTATTGGCCTGTATTTCATGACAGTCATTACCACAGTGCACAAGCTCCTGCCTATATACTACCAGTGACATGCAATCTTACAAAGATTGAGTACTACATAAAAAAACCACAAGGCCATATCACTAGGAGACTGTAAGCGCCTCTATGAGCTCACCAGTTGCTGCGTAGACTCTGTATTTTACAGAGGCAATTGTATTTCCATTTTTTTGAGTTTCACACTGGAAAATAAGCGAATGGGTATCTCTGCAAACTTTCAGAACAGCTGAATCATTGAGAAGCAGGTGTGATGTCTAGTCATATACAAAAGAAAAGAAAAATAAAAAGAAAATATCAGCGAGATCTGCAAAGATAAATTGCAATGTGTCAGACACCCAGAAAAGTAGTTATTCTATTCCATCTTCTTTCAATGGTCAGGACCTCTTGGCCCCTGGAAAAATTCCTCCCATCTCTTCAGCAGCTCCTACTGGGACAACAGGGAAGTACAACATGGCTGTGACTTGGTGACATGCATGCACTCACCAGCCACTATGCCTCATTTTTCTGAAATAACAGTAAACATTACTCTCTAAAATTATTGTTTCCCTCACATGAAGAGGATGTTGAAGCTGCATAAAGGAAAAAAGTCATGCGAGTTCTTGTATTACCAACTCGCCAGTGAGAAAACAGGGCTTATTTGCATTATGACAGCAAAGGAAATAACCTACCCAAAAGTCTGTACAATTTAGATGGAGTGTGTGGTAAACACATGCAGTATTTTTCTGCACAAAGTGAGGTTCGATTACTCACCTTGTTTGTAATTAACATTTTCCAAACATATGTAAATTGATTTTCAGGAGGTATAGAAATACAAGGCATCTTCACACAGGTAGGGTCCTCTGGAATTGGTATTCCCCCTATAAGAGGAATTTTTAATAGGTACATCATCAACTATATGAAACATCTCTGTATAAATCATAAAGTTCATAATTCTTCAAAGCACAGCATGTTACTTGGAAATTATCCTTTCCCTTAAGATTACTTCAAATACATTTTGCTTCATCTAACGTCTGGAACCAAGCGCATAGCAGAAAAATGGTATTTTACAGGGACTTGAAATCAAGCACATACTACTACAGAAACAAGATCTGAAACATTACTGGATTTCTTAACAGGGTAATTGAAGGATAGAATGCAATCACTTCATTCCACTTCCACCACACTAAGAGAGAATAAGGATGTTTTATTTGCTCTAGATTACTGTATCACAGTGTTCCACTTACATCCACAGTCTACTGGCCCCCGGCATTCCTCCACACGGACAATACATTTTTCTTCAGTCCCAGGGCATCCACTAGTTAGCAGAACTTCTCGAATGCCAATCCCTTTGGAGGAAAAAAAAAAATCTTTCACTTCGTATTTCTTCATTTCCTTCAAACTCTTTTTTTGCTTCCTCTGTATCCTGGATGTTAATATGACATATCTACCAAATACTAGGCAAAACAGATCTTCTCAGAGTGCCTGCTAAAGCTGTCCTATGTTGGTATCTAAGATTTCAAGACATCTACTTTTGTCAGACTCTGCAATGTAGGAAGCCAGATTCTTAGAATCATCATGTGTCAGAAAAAGAACTGAAAATGAATTAAAAACTTTTCTAACAGAAAAATAATTTGAAATTAAGCTAGTGTATGTTCTGCAATATATATTTAATGTTTAAATATAAAAGCATTTAGGCTCCTGGCCTTTAAATGCTCAAACTGGATGGCACAGAGAACCCTCTACACACTGCCAACTCAGTCTGCCTCCAGTCTTGTGACTGTCTGAGTGTCTTCAATTCCCACCAAAGTCAACAAAAACTGAAAGCACTAAAAACCTCCTGGCACTGGGACTGAGGGGTCTTAAGTTACCTAATGGTGACCTGCAAAGAGTGACACAAGAATACCACTAACAGCCCCCAAAATGAAACCTCTCAAGCACAGAGGCCAATGGTCAAGTAACATAGGGCTTCTCATGACAAACAGGTGAAATCAAGTGTCGATCACCAGGACTCTACCTGCAACATGGAGGATCCTACCCAAGACATAGAACAACAGATAACTTATCACAAATGCCTAAAGTTAATGAAAATTCCTACACAATGTTCAAGGAAGCAAAAGCAAATATTCATTTTCACTATCAGGATTTCAATGGTATCATACTCATTTTAACAATTACGAATAAATTCAAAACAAGTGCTATTAATTGTTTTTGCCAAACAGTGTGTACACAGTTCATTGGAATGACATAGCTTGTGGGGGAGGCAAGAATAATATGTTTAGGCCCAGTAAACACTGAAGGTTTTGCCATTTTTCCAGAAGAATTTTGTTTACTAATAGGCATGGAAAGAGGAGAATTAACTCCCCCCTTGCAGGATTAATAATAAATAGGAAATTGGTTTAAGTATTACATTTATGATGTATCTCCCTTCCTTAAATATGTATTATATAAACCAGTGGATTTCAGAGTGTTTCAGAGATGCCTTGTAACTCGTGAAACAGTACTTCAAGTGACAGAGGGAGACAACACTGCTTACTGAAAATGACACAAAACGAGGATCATTCTCCACTCCAGAGAATGTCTCATCTCATGGATGTAGAGACAGAGGTGTAAATGGCAGTGAACTGACACTTTTATTAAAGACATTCCTCTTTCTGCAGTGCCATGTAGTTTAGTGGGGTTTTTTTAGCTAACAGAAAAGATAGGGAGCCTATGAAAAGCCAAAACACTGGCTTGATACAATCTGGGCATTGAACTAACTGTAGTCACGTCCACCAGGAAAAATCTCACCATCTTATCTATGCAAATATTAAAATTTGGAAAGTGTATCATACTCAAAGGGTTGATGAAAACAAAGCTCTTTTAATTAGATCTGCAAGTTCTTTTGGTACTCCTCTGCCTCTTTCTTTTGGACAGCTTTTTCTTTCACCCCCATGTTTCTTTTCCCTGTCTTCCTAAGTTGCTGCCAATGCTGATGAAATTAATGTACTGAGATGCTCTAACAAATGAAGTCTTAACTTCAGCAAGTTGTACAAGTTAACCTAACAGAAAACTGGCCACAATGCAGTAAAATAAATTACCTAAATGAAATCCACCCTAGAGAAATGTAAATTAATAGACTCAAGGAGGGGTGGTGAAGAGGGATGACCCACAAATAACTGAATACTTAGCAATACAAAAACCACAGTTATGAGAGAAATCTCGAAGTAAGAGTGGCCAAAGCAATTAGACGACAAAGAGACTAAGGCAAAATTGAGACAGCTATGACAAACTATCATTAACATATGCTTTAATTATGCTTTCATGCCTCTGTAAACCTGGACTATGACTAGAGAAACAATGGATCTGAGCCACAGCATTACTGGGAAAAAGTGAAGAAAGCTGAGTCAGTTCAGAAAGAAAGAAATTTAAAGGGCCAGACAGATGACTATAGGGAATAAGATGGACTATAAGAAGACACAGAGCTTATAGCTTTACTGGAAGCACCAAGAAGCCACCTTTCAGCCCTTCAACACAAAAACACACCATGCATTGAACAGCCCAAAGTAGAACAAAGGCTAAAAAAATGATCTGAACTCCAAATATGATATGACGCCTTTTTCTTCTTTGTTAGACCTTCCCTTTCCTCATTCTTCGGTAAGGTTATGTAATTTTCCAAATTAAAGAGGTCAAACATTTTATATTAGGTCTGGCTGGGATGGAACTAACTTTCTCCACAGCAGCCTTCACAGTGCAGTGCATGGTGTTCGCAGCTGGAGTGGTGTTGATAACATGCTCATGTTTTAGCTACTGCTGAGCTCCCACATCATCAAGGCTGCCTCGTCACACACCCCCTGCCACCCGAAAGAGCAGTGGGCTGGGATGGGCAAGCAGCTGGGAGTGGACACAGCTGGGACAGCTGACCCCAACTGAACAAAGGGATATTCCACACCGTATGACACCTTGCTCAGCAATAAAAGCTAAGAGAAAGTAGAGAGAAAGGAGGCGTTTTTATAAATGTGGTTTACTTTTGAAGAAACTGCTCTGCATAATGAAGTCCTACTTCCCAAAAAGTGGCTGGACATCACCTGCTCCTGGGAAAGAGAGAAAAATTTTATTCATTTGTTCCCTTTGCTTCTGCACAGAGCCTTTCCTTTTCTTTATTAAACTGCCTTTATCTCGACCCATGACTTTTTCATCTGATTTTCTCCCCGTGTCCTCCTGAGGACAAGAGTGACAGAGCAGCTTTGGTGGGCACCTGGCATCCAGCTGAGGTTAACCCACCACAACATTAACTATGAGGGACCAAAGATAAAACGGAGACAAAATTAGGGAAATTCCCTGGACATACGGAACATTTGAGACACCTGCTAGAGGGATGAGACATAAGGAATGGTTTCTTAGTATCAAAAAGATGTGTGCATCAGGGCAAGTGAGGTTATTAAGAGTATGCAGATACATAAAAGGCATTGGTATATGGAACATATAAGCAGATTTGAAACTATGAAGAAAGAGAAATATTAAAGTATGTAGATGCAAAAAAATAAAACAAAAACAAAAAAAAACCAACTTCCTAAACCCATAATGTCTTAAGATGTGAAATAGGAGGGAATCAAGGAAGCTCTGTCATTGGAAATGAGAAAGAGTGGCTGGAAAAAATAAAAAGGCATGCTCTAGAAAACATCAGATTGATGGGGACAAGAACTCTCTTTTTTTCTGTGGTCTTATGGGAAGCTGAATTTGCTCTGAAAAAAAAAATAATAGCATTTCTGATTCAAGACTGCTTCCTAAGCAATTTAATTACAGCAGTTTCTATCATCACCCCAAATGCAGAGATGTCTTCTTAAGGTTTATCTTGTTATTCCTCTCTCCCTTCCTACTCCAGACTGATACCTCTCCTCTCTATTGCACAATTTATAAATTGTATAAATGTGGAATACAGAACAGGCTACTGCAGGCAAGCAATTTTTTGGCAATATTGTATGTGGGAAGACATCTGTGAGAAGCATCAGAAGATCTTTCATCTTCTGAACATCTCACAGATGTTCACAAATAGCGAAAATTGTTACTTTGGGGAAGGCAGCTCATGTGCCAATAAACGTAGGGAACTGGTTTAAAATAGGAGCTTGCAGGCTGTGAAATTAATAAAACAACAGATCTGACCTAAACTCCTAATGACAATCAGCCTGATTGTTTTTGTTAATTATAGTTATTGGCAATTGAAATCAATGAGAGGTGAATGAGGGCAAGCAAATTACAACTGCTAAATTGCTACAGTTAGCACTTTTTTCTTCTTCCAAAAACAAATGACAATATGTTTTATTCATCTGCTTTGCTACTTACCACATGTAACTGAGCATACTCCAAATTCTACTTCCGTGGCATTCAGACCTGAAGACAAAGTCTAAAGTTACATCTCTAATACAATGATGGGAGAGGAAATGCCCGATTAACAGGAAACCCACCCCTTGAAGACTTTACTACTTTCTAGTTGAAATGTGAAATTCGCCAACATTTTTGCTTTCACTAACTAGACCAGAAAAACAAGACAGTTATGAAGAATTTATCCTAAAATCCAGTGTGAACAGCATTCATGTTTAAACCTTAACATGTTTCTTTAAAAGGAAAAAATGTATTTTTCATATAAACCAGCCTATGATGTTAAATTATCCTACTGAATGCTCTGGGTAGTGTCTAGGTTCTATGCAAATTGTAGGTCTTCCATGAAAAGAGTTAAGAAAAATTTTCATTAAATAATATTCAGTTAACTCATTTCCTTATTCTTTCTGGCTAACGTATGCCTTCCCACATGATTTTTTTCCCATCACACTTCAAGGTCAGGTTTAGACAGCCAGCTCAAAGATGAGTCAACCAGGTACAGTATTTTAATTAGGTTCTAGGGTTTTAATCACCGTGATTGGGCTCCTTCCATTTTTTAATGGTACTTTGAGGTTACAGAATGGGTTTCACAGAATGTACAAAACCAAAAGGTTCCCATCTCCATCTGGGATTCAAATCTGGATTATATATTTTATTCCTAATAGCATGCAATTTGAATGTTTATTTATAAGGATACTGAGATACAGTAACCGTTCCATAGAGAAACTAACTTAGTGAAGATCCTTTGGAAATTGTTCATTAAATAAGCAATAGGTCTTTTCAATTCTTCCAAATGCAAAGGGAAAATCACTATGACTGTTTTTACAAGTCTGCACTGCCAGTCCCGCCTACTCAGATTATTTTTTTCTGATAACAAATACTTACCAATGTGAAGTTTGCTTTCACTGTCTCTCAGTTTTTTACATTCAAGATTTATGTTTACAAAATGTTATTTCTGTGCAGCAATGCAAGTTTATATATCACTTCTTGCTACTAAATCTCTGAGTAACATTTAAATTTTTCACACACTATCCAAAACTTTAAATTTCTTAGGTTGAAAGAAACTGATCCATTTCTCTTGCAGTTGGCAATATACAAACATAAAACCTTTATTCCTCCATTGTAAAGGATTTAGACTACAGCAGCACAGTGCATTCTCCACAACGATACACTGATACTGAACTCTTTTTCCCAACAATACAAATGAGCCATCAACATTTTATTCTTCTGTTATCTCTAACTGTCTCTATGGTTTTGACATTTACTTCAGCATATAAGCTGTGCTCGTCAGAACAGTCTTCTAGCGTATGCACAGCAAGCCTTAAACAATAACTATCCAGTTGAATGATAAAAAAATCCAGCCTTAGCCAAAACATAAGGAAAAAATGATAAGATTAAAATCCAACGAAAACAGAGGCAACCTTTAAAACAGCTAGTGTATCCTCAGACTCTATCTCTAATGAACCTTGAAAAATAACTTCTTTAGAATATGGTCCTCACCATGGATATCCTATCATGTTTCCCTTAGCTTCTTTAAATTAATGGGCCAATCATTCAGCAGTCTTGTCTAATGACAACCACCATAGCACAGCAGAGAGAAGGAGGAGAACTTAAGGATCCCATCTACTGTCTAAATACAGTCCTGCTTAAAAATACCTGTTTTCAACTTGGTACAACGTGAGTTGTACTTGTTCGCTTGCGCAGAATAAACATAATCATGCAAAAATGAATGGGAGGGCTAGGACAGCTTCAGATCATGTCAGTTCTCAACTCAGTAGATTTCTGACAATTCATATCAGCTTATGGTAAACCCCGAACCTCTACCCTGAAAGTAGGAATTACTGTAATTCAATTTTGAGGTGACAAGCTGAGTGTAGCCACAGCAGGGTGTCATTAGATCTGAAAGGAGAAGCTGCCATTTGCCATCCAGACATGACTTTTTTAAAAAAAAAAAAGAAAAAGCTTTAGAAAAAATAAGAGACACAAAACTCCAGATAATACTAATAAAAGGCTGAGGGACTTTGCTAACCAGTGAAAGAAAACGTCTCCTAATTATAGGTGAAGAAATCAATCATGATCTGCTTTTAGGGTGCTTCTGTCTTCAGGAGCACCACAACATGCACCATGGCTCTTTTGTCAGAGATGCATAATGACGAACTGACCATAGCTTTAAACAAAGAAGACACTGTATTTTCTAAGTAGCAATACTCCAAATAAACCTTTAAACACATCTAAACATTAAAAGCCTGTTGGTTCTAAATTAACAAGTTAATCAGGAACGACCAATCTTGATTTCTGATTTAATGAACTTTTTTTTTTTTAAGAAAAAAAAAAAGCAACAAATTAAGAAAAACAGGATCAGATTCAATTATAATCATCTGGATAACACAACATTTTTATATGAATATTATGAACCTTCCATGCTAACATGACAATCCAAAGTTTAGTATTCCTTCCTTTACTTGCATCTTCTCCTTACATTTTAAATGAACCAAAATGTCAAGAAAGCTTCCGGTAAGAAACTACAGATCTTTCTACTTATGTAAGACGGTTGGTTCCAGTTGCATCAAGTTCAGATAAAAATATAGTGTCAACCCGATGCAAAAAGAATTATATATACAGCTTCCATTAGCATTAATTGGAGTTATATATGTAAATCCCACACATGCTGAGATAAGAATGTGCTAAGGAACTGCATTTACATTCCTGTCAGGGGGCTGCAATTAGCACCAGCACAGCAAAGGCAGTCTGTATTCCCCTCTACATTTGGAAGCCTTGTAAAACCTATGTAGAACAGAAATCTTTGCCATTATACACCATTTTAATTACAAGCCACGTCGCAGCATACATGCAGAATATTTTGATAAACCCTTCAAAAGCCCACAGAAGTCCTACTAAAAATGTCAACAGAGAGCAAAGTCATGGCTGTGAACCTTAGGGGAACTTGCTCACTCCCAAGTTGGGCATCTCACTCTTGCCAAATATTGTGTCTTGAGCACATCTGAAAGTCAAGGTGCAGAGGGGAGGGGGTGCAGAACTGCTCCATCCCCAAAGTGATACCACACAGGGCAGGTAAGGGGATGCAGGTTCCCCAGGACGGAGATCTTTCCATGGGTTAGCTTTGCACTTGACAACACATCAGCTGTGAACCCGTGCAGCTCATTGCTCGATGACAGACAGAGGGGGTTTGCACATATCCGACTCTCGTAGCCCAGACTTTCGGCTACAAGAGTGACGAGCAGATCTGGAGCTCTCCCCATCTCCCCCATGATGCCGCATGGCTTAATAAAGCACTTGAACACACTCCGACACCTTCCCACTGCCTGCATATGACACCCGAGAGATCGTCACATCCTGGCGGTGATTAAGCCTTGCTCAGAAAGCACGACTCCGGGCGGCCCCGCAAATATCTGCCCTGCCACACGAAACCTGGGGCTCCCTGCACCCTGGCCATGCATCCCCTGCCTCCAGAGAGGGAAACCAGGTGGGGAAGGTGAATCACCGGAGCTGCAGGGGCAGACGAGGAGGCAGCCGGTGGGGCCGAGGGGAGACCAGGGCCTGCAGATCCTGGGGAAGCGCCCCAGAACGTGAGGTCGCAACTGTGTCCACACCGCCCGGGGCTGCCTCACCCAGATCAGCACTCCCCTCCGGGGGCTTGGCACTTCCCTGCAGGGCCCCGGTGCTCTCCTCCGGGGCCCCCACCGCCTGCTCATTGCTGTCGGTCAGGTTGCACTTCGCTGCCAAGGCCGGGAGCAGAGAAAGAAGCAGGGTCAGGAGCAGGCCCAGGCACCCCGCCATGCTGTGTCCGCACTCCCTCACCACCGCCCGGCAACCCCGGCACGTCACAACAGCTCTGGGGACCCCAGGCAGTAGGTTGAAGAAAGCAGCAGGAGAGCAGGTGGCGGCCCTTCATGTGCCGCCACTGGTGATGGGAATACCGCGTTTGTGTGCTGGAGCACAAGCCCCTCTTTCTAATAAAATGGGTGGCAGGCTTTGCGGCACCCAAACTTTGTGGCTGCCTGAATAATAATGTTCGCATTTGCAACTAAAACCTTTGCTTCCCCAAAGTCCAGAAAAGGCAGATTTAGATTCAAATCTCTCTGACTGGCTCCTGTTTCTTAAAACATTGTGCTAGGATTTCCACAGTAACTTTCACCCCCCCGTAAGCCAGAGCCCTGTGCAATGGGGGCTGTGCAAACCAAAGAAATGCACCCGCATTCAGAGTGGGAAACTGGTCATCCTGTACAATGGGCACATTGGACACCGTTTCTGATGTGTCACTGGAACGCTGGGCCAGCAGGCAGAGAATGTACAAGCCCACTTGCAGTAAGCATCCCCACCACCCAGAAACAGTGTTTGCAAGTGGTGCTCCCACATTTTGCACTGAATCCATGTTGTAGTCGCCGCTTTGATATTCAGAAAGCCTCTGTGGATGGCCCAAGCTACCTGGACCTCAGTGAGCATGGCTTCCATCAGGAGTTGCATTTACACAGAATAAAGAAATGCAGCCAAGAGGGGGCTGCTTGTGAGTGCAGGGCTGGACCTGGGCTGTGTGAAATTTGCTTTCGTGGGAGTTGAAAATGAACAGAGCTTTCACTGTATTTGAGACTACCTGTGTATCTTCTCTCTTTGACTTAGCCTTTCCTTAATAATTCCTTCCCAGGACACCTGCTCTCAGATGTGCAACAACAAATATGGAAGAAAATTCTTGGAACTGATTGAGCTACTTCCCTAAAGGCTAAAATATAGAGATTATTGCTTTTATGAAATACTTGGGAGGCTCTCAGATGTTGAAGGCAGAGAAAGCTGGAGAAGTGGGAAAATACTATTTGATGAGTAATGAACCATCATTTATTCAATAAAGTTCATGAAGCTGTCAAAGTTGATGTTGTCAAAATAATAATTATAGCCTTAATAGTAGCTCCTATTTTTGTATCTTCAGGACCTTAAGTCATCTAGAATGGGAAAAAAAGTCAATATTGAATAAGACCAGCTGTTTCTAGGGAAGGGAAAAAGATTGACCAACTAGGTTAAACTGAAGTGTGCATTCTAGTTTTTTCTTTCATCAAGACATTTTCAGCATACTTTCCTATCTATGTGCATGCATGTGCAAAATATACCTGTATGCGCACACAGATGCACAAATATTCAGTGCCACTCTGGCTGCTTGTGATGGGATGCAGAAGACAGTTAACATGAAGGAAAGAAGAATGATTTCCAGGAACAGCAGGGCTACATACTTCTATAGAAGAAATAGATCTTCACCATTTTATACGGAACTCAGCTTTTTAGGCTGGGACCTAGTAAACAGGTAGATAGTATTTTGTGTGTTTTTTTCAACATTATTAGTTAGTAGCAATGTTTTTTTCCATTCTTTCCTTGTGCTTCATATACTTGATATTAGTCTTGGTCTCTTTCTACAATCTGTCTTCTGCTCACGCTTGCTCTCATTTTTCTGACTGTTCTTATTTTTCTGTTTCTGTAAAAAAAAAAAAAGGGGGGGGGATAACAATACTAATGGCAATGGGCAATATCCACTTGGCTCACACTGTTAAGTGGCTCTGTGGAGCAGTAGTGAGCTCCCAAGTGGGCAGAGCTGTTCCACCTCCTTGTGTTGCTCTCACAGCTGGCTGTACCACAGGCTGCCCGCAGAGAAGACTGGCAAACAAACCACTTGGAAAGAGCTTGCAGCTGCTTGTTCTTCTCCCCAGCCTCAGGACAGCCATAAAGTGTTTCTGCAGTGGGAGTGTGTATTTGGAAGCTCTCTTCCAGGCTGCTCCTTTTCTCTCCTTGCTTGGCACCATCTCCAATGCAATAGTTTTCCTCAGCCATTTATAGGAAGAACAGTCTGCCTGGACTTGTAGCCAGTATCACTCCTCTCCACAGGGTTAGGAACAGTGGGCAGGGCCACGGTACTCCTTAGAGCCACCCATACGTGAAGCTGGGGGTGAGAGATGCAGTCAGGAGCAGCAGAAAGGGCTTCTCCAGTGTTACAAACACCTGGAATATTATTAGTTCTCAATTCTGCCTTCAGGCTGTATGGGATGTGGACTTTCAATTTAGCCATATAATGCAAAATGTTTTCTTGCTGATTTTATTAGCCTAGTTGCTAATTAATAGACCAAATAACACCATTACCATAATGCCAACAGATTGGTACTTTAGCCTGAACTCATTCTCAGTAGGGACATGGCCAGATTAGATGCCCAGTAGTCTTCTGAGTTAATAACTGTACTTGTGAAAAGTTCGAGTGGTGTGCAGCCAAATGACAAAGACAACATTTAGAGTGAGTCAGAGCAGCCTTGTTTCTTTTATTCACACTGATAACCCACATTGTTAACGAGGTGAGGAAGATGTTTTATACTCTTCCAAAACAGGAGTTCCATGCAGTGCTTGTTTTCTGCAACAGGACTCTGTTGGTCAATAGAATTTCTTTATTCTCTGTGCATGGACCAATAAATAATTCCGCAAGTCATATCTCGTTGAAAGCTCTTGCAGCAGGAGCTCATGCCAGAAGGTCAGCACATCTGTAGTGGTCAAGGGGAGGTGGGCAACAGTTCTGAAAAATGCCTCCTCTTGTTTTGTTCCTATGCACAGATAATGGCATGCTTCTTCCACTGGGCAAGCATTGTTGCCATAGTAATGTTTCCAACACTCCTTTGGATCAATAGCAGAACAGAGGGTTTTTCAGGTATTTCTGCAGTTTGCAAGCCTGCAGTCATACCCCATATAAATGTCTGTTCCGTTCTTTAAAATGTTTGTTCATTGATCTTTCAGCACTGTACAGTTATGCAAAGAAAGCAACATGAACATGGTGAATAAAGTTCTTGGGTCAGAATCAGACCTCCGATGGGCAAGTACAGTTCTGCCAAGAGAGTAGAGCTGCATTTGCAAATCCATGAACTTGGCCTTTCTAGCCCTCTCAACAACTCTCCAAATGCAGGAACGAACTGAAGCTGCAGAATTGGTTGCATTTTCTGGTGAGGGTCCAGATTTTGTTCCATTCACAAATCAGTGGGATTTTTCAGTTGATTTAAAATTCATTTGCTGGTTCATGGCCACTGTAGGTTCCTGACATATTGCCACAGCATAGGTTCAAGATGATTAGACAGTACTGATTCTAGGATGGGAGTGAAATGGGAGCTTTCCATAAATCGTTAAGGGATGAATCTAAAAAAGAATGTATTTAGTCACTGCACTGCCACTTTCAGCAACCACCTTCAACATATAGATCATCAGAATCTGCCCATCTGCTCTACACATGTCAAAAGACTGTGTACATGTTGAATAGAGGCCCCTACATAACCTAGCAGTTAGGGCACATCTCCGCATTTGCAATGACCTAACTTAGATGTTTGCTGGGAACAGTCCCATTCCCAGTAAACGCTTTGCAACACACGTGCTGTGTAGGAGCTTTAAGAGTCAATATGAGTTATTCATGCTAGTTGACCTCGGTGTTGAAGAATTGCTGCAAGCACGGTTAATGTACAAAGACAGTCTTTGGTTGAAGCGTTACCATATCTAAATGTTTTTGTGAATTTAACATGAAGAGCTGAGGACAAACTCTTCTGAGGTAGAAAGTGTTCTGCTTGCCATATTGATATACAAGCAATAGAAGAGACACGATTTGCTAGCAACATATTTTGCATCATTTTAGGAAAAACATCTCAAACTCTGCTTAGATTTCTCCATGGTGGTTCTTTTGCTTAAGTAGTTTACATCTAAGCTTTAACATTCAGAAGTCTATTATGCATTTTTCTGTGAGCAGATTCCTTTACAAAGAGTGGTATTTACCTACAGATGCTGCACAAGGCTTCTTCAGGTATTAACAGTTATTCATTTCTAATTGGAATGGGAACATGCTATCTTCTGCAATTATGTGGTACATTTTTTAAATAGCGACTAATATTTCATTGCCTGCTGAAAGCATCTTCAAATCACAAATACAAGTGGCTTCTGCAGGAACAGCGGTAATCAGCATCATAGACACAACTCAGAGAGATTCATTAGAGTTCCCCCACAATTCCTAGGCTGGTGTCTGCATGCATATATCACCACTGAGAAGAAAAAATTAGACACTATTTCTTCTTCTCCTCTTTGTGACATTTCTCAGGAGATCTGATATTTCATATCTACTTATTCTCCCCCTTCCTTGCTTCCACCAAAACTGGAGGAGCTTTCCTTTACCTTCTACAACTCCTTCTTCCTTGCTGGCACTGAGGCTCTCTTGCCAACATCTATACATCTGGTCTTCCAGAAAGGAAAACAACAAGAGAAAGGAGTAGAGGAGGAGGAGAAGATACATGCCTGTGTTTTGCCATGAGATGGAGTCAGGATACATCTAGGCTGCTGGACACTGGAAAACACTCTCAAGTCCTGTGGCTTGTGTATAATTCCTTGTCTTCGTGGCCTTGTGAAGAGAAAGATGGGCAGAATTCAACTGAGATTTCTGTCCATGGACAACAGCATGCTGTGATGACATAATTTTGCCCATGTTATTAATATTTAGGAGGTACACATGCCTTCCTGACACTCAGTTTTTTCAACAGCAATACTTGTTAAATATTTTATGCCAGAAATATCAGACAATTCAGATATATTCTTGGACTTTCTGAGATATCCCCTTCCATTTTCCTGTTACTTCGAACAGACTATAGTGAGAAAGGTTAGAGGTACAATAACTCCATGTAAGGAGAGACATTGAGAACTGGGGGAAATCACTGCTGAAACAGTACAAACCAGAGGTCATATTTTACTCGCACTGTTGCAGCCCTTTATGGTCAGAGTGGTAGCTTAGATGTAAGCAGGGACTGAATCCAAGTCGAATTAGTTAAAAGCCTGCTCACGTGAAGGACAGTAGAAGTTTTCTTAATAACATCACAGGGATCAAGACCCAAGCTCTGAACATCAACAGTGCTGAGAAGGTGCGGTTTTATCTGTTTCTAGCTTGCACACACAGCACCAGTGTAAATAAAATCTGCATGATAAAAGAAATTCCTGGTTTTACAAGTAAATGATTAAATTCATGGGGTGGCATTTCAGGACCAAAAATACAGCCTTAAAATACAGCAGCTGCAGGCATGCACATCACCTGCTCGACCAGGTCTTTCTCTTACAAGCCTAGCTGATACCTTAGATCAGCTGGAGAAGCTAATTGCTGTAGCGAGGCCTTACTTTCTAGCTCAGTTGCTGTTTGTTCCCTCAGGGAATGCCCCCGAGGCTACCCCTGGCACTTCAGCCTTTCTGTTTACCCACTCGCTCATCCAGAATTCACCCGCCTCCACATGGTGTTCCTTGGCATCCTCGCTAGCACAAAGCTCGCAGTAACTCTATCTTTGCTCGTCTCTGCACACAAGCAAGAAAAAATGCCTGCGTATAAGCCAACACGCGGATGCCCTGCCACCTGGCCAGGGGCAGACTGCAAGGCACTGCTAAATAGATGCCAGAGCTTCCACACTGTCCTACCAGCTTTCCCCATCAGGCAGCTCATCGCTTTCAGGAATCATGCTGTTTTCATCTGCTGTCCCCTGCAGTTTGGCAGAAGCATCCTCTGAAGAGATATGGCAAGAGCTAATGCTTATTAACTCCTCCTCAGATATCCGTGGGTCTGGATGCACTGAGGTACCACAGTAATGAGAGCAGTAAGAGTGTCTAGACAGACAGACAGGCAGTAGTCCTACAGCTAGGGGAGAAATTTTGCCAGCAGATATTTCATCAAATTAACTGTTATGTGTTCTGAACAGAGCAACATGTGAATATGCAGCCCATGTGGATGGTGAACCTGGTGCTTGCCTGCTATGACAGTTTTTATAGGATATCACAGGGCTTCTGGCAAATACATAATTAACATCATACTTAAAAAATTAAAATTACATCTAATATTTGACAAGCTGTGTTATTAAAAGGGCTTCTTCAATAGTATAGGGTTTTCTTGATAGTCACGGGGAACCAAACTACTCTTCCAGATTACAGGTCTTAAATTGAGGGAACCAAATAATTTTAAAAGACTGTCTCTTACATAGCCTACACTTAAAAGTCACCACAAGCATTTCTGATAAGGATTTCAAAGTGCAAGACCCATTTCTGTCTTAGATGTTGATCAGCTTTGCACCATTCCCTTATGTGCATTTGCCTTGATAAAAAATAAATCTTGATGGACTCAGGTGCGGAAATTAGAAGTTGCCTTGAATGTGTTTGTTTGTTTGTTCTCAAGCATAAATTATGTTTGAACAATAAGGGCATTGCTCTCCAAAGGACTGAACACCTGCAGCTCACATTCAACTCAGCTGGAGCTATAAATGCCAAGCAGCTCTGAAAAGTCAGGGTTGTAACTGTTCCGTTGGATGAGATTTATCCAAACAGTATTGATCAACAACTAAATCTCAGTATAGGGCTGCCTTTCCCTTTCCATCTTATTGTGCTTACTTAGAGGCTTAGATTCTGTGTAAAACATTCAGAATAATTTTGTTTAATTAAAAGACTGCAGTGAAAGGGAAGAAAGGAAAAGATGTGCCTTGTTCTGCAGTACAATAAAAAATAAGTAAATACAATTCTAGTTAATTATCCATCACTCAATACAGAGACTTCTACTTAATCTAATCACTGGTTAATTAGATTGTCTGTTTTATTTGATCAAATCTACTGTAACCAAATAATCTGTATTTGCATTGTGTTTTGTTTATTTTGATGTTTTTCTGTTATTAAAAAGGTCACTTTCAGGTCAACTTAGGCCTGTATTTGTTTAGTACAACAGGATTTCACATTACATAAATCTTTCCACAGAACCCAATTTGAGGCTCATGCTTTCAGAATTATACAAGTACTGAGGGATCTAAAACCTGAGATTTTCAAAAGAAATAGATGCCCCGCTCTGATTAAAAAGCAATATATTTTACAATCATGGCTACATTCAGTGAGGTATTTTCCAGAATCAACAAGGTATTTCAGTAAGGAGTGAGGAACCTAAATAGAAAATATATGCAAGAAAGGGTTTAGGCTCACCTTTTCTAATTTGGAGTCCACTCCATGTCCCTGTGGTGATCCCAAGTCAGGCCAGGGTAGTGCAATGCAGCTGTGCCTGCAGTTGAGCTGCTCAGCTGATGGATGGTAACGTGTTAAGCAGCAGTGATTTGGTGGTGTGTCTGAGTCTCTAGAAACTAAGTCCTATTTTAGCTTTCAGTGAGACTTAGAGCATTTTTAGAGATGTTTTTACCTTCCTGTAAGCCAACAGGTATGTTTACCTGATGTAGCTTTCTGTTCCAGGCTGCCGACAGTGAAGTGGTGTGCAACCTAAAGGTGGCCTAAGAAACAGGCTATTTCTGGGTGTTATAGAAGAATCAGGAGGGAGATACCTTTTCTTTTAACAAATGCAAAAGATTATTGGCTACAGTTGAGGGGATTATGATGCCTTGGTCCCATATTTACATTAGCCTAGTGCAGAGAGGACACCCTCAAGCTACTCAAGCTGGCATAACTGATAAGCAACCAGACCAGAACTGGGACACTGAAGGGTTCGGAGGACCTGAAAACAAGAATAGCAATGACTCCCTGAATTTTCCCATGTAAATGTGAATACAGTGGTGTCCACGCTTCTCTCTAAAGCGCTGTTCAAGACCATGGTAAGTACATGAGGGAAATTTCCTTATCTTGAATTTGTGAGAGCTGGGGTTGGTGATAAGAGCAGGGATAGTATAATAAAGAGCGCTAATCTCATCATAGCAATCCTGCTGTGTATATTGCTTAGGGCCAGCTCTAGGTATAGGCAAAATAGGCAGTTGCCTATGGCAACAGACTGCTGGTGAAACCAGAGCGGGTTCAGGCTCCTGCAGCCACCTTTGTCAGTGCAAGCATGCTGGAGAGCCAGCCTGGTGGCTGTGGCTGGAGGAATCATGACATGTGGGGCCATGGTTTTTGGTGGCAATCATGAAGACCTAAGGGCTTCCCTGCAACTGTTGTCATCCAGCCTTTGCTCCCCCGACACCTCTGCCATAGCATAAGTGGAAACCGTGACACTCCAGGGCTCTCCCCTGGCTCTGCTGTTGCTCTTTTGCAGCAAAATTCAATATTGCCAGCACTTCTGAGATGTCCGGAAATGACTTGCATCATGAGAATCGCGCAGGATTATGGTTGCTTGGGGCAGTTTGAGATTACCCAGACTTGTATCTTTATCAGCTCCTCAGAGCAATGGCAGCACCAGCACTGACAGAAAGAAGTCAAGAAGGTGTCATGCTGCAGCAGGAGAAACAAGCCAGGCCTTGCAGAAACATGCAGGCAGAGATCAAAAATTTTTTATGAAATCATGCCAGAGAACTAGAGATATTTCTGTGCCAAAATAACACAGACAGTAAATGAAGAAGAATTGTTGCTGGGTCATTCTGGGAGCTGAGTCAAACAAAGCCAAGACGCACCAGCCTGTAGCCTCCCATTTCTAGCCTTCCCTGTTGTATCTTTGACCCAAGCAGAGCCTGAACATCCTTTGTGTTGAAAAGTCATAGCTATGATTTCCACTGCTTTTGCATTATAAAGCAATTTCCAAAAAGTCATTATTTCCCTTTGGCAGCTACTCCATCACTGGGAAGCATCTGAAGAAGTGCTTTTTCAAAGAATTTTATTCCAAGGTTCATGCATTGGTCTGTGTGCATTCGTGTTTATAGAGCACTGAACTGTATTTGCTTTGTTGCTTCATTACTAGAAATATTATCTGCTTGCAAAACAATACATGTTTGAGAAGGGATTTGGTGGGAGGGTGAGGTTGCTCAAAGTTTATTTTTTGCCAGTTACTGCTGATGCCTGCTGCTTAAGTAAGTAGGCTGGTTGAAAAAGGCAGCTCCTTTTTTCCATGTCCATAAATGATCCAGTGTCTTTTGGCTGTGGTTTGCAAATGCGTAACAAGGGCATAAAGTTACCAGACAAGCACATACTGACTCCCACCTCTTCTCCATGGGACATCTCCTTCTGGGCTCAAACAAAGTGAGGTTCAGCTCTGCCTCAAAGACTGGCTGCTAGTTGTCTGGGCATATTGCATATTCTCTGCCTCACTTAGCAAGCTTTCCATAGCTGCGTAGTTTGGGATTCCAAGTCCTTGTCTTGATTGGACCACACCTGCAAATAATGTCCTGATATATTTTTTTTTCTTTTAGCTGCAGCTTACTTTGAGTTACAGTGCGAACCCAGAGCTAACAGAAATTAGCAGCTCCAAAACTGGTGGCAATTTAAAGGAGAGTCAAGAGCCAGTCAGTGAATGACTCAAAATTTGGTAGTGCCACTCACTGTCTTCGGTTGCTCACTCCTAAAAATCACACGTGGAGAATTTGATTCATTTATTTGTGGCGCCACTTATGGAATCAGAAATAGAGTCATCATACCTCCACCTCAGTTAGGATGACGTTGTTCCAGAGACACCTCTTTCCGCCGCCCCAGGCAGATGTTTTCTTCCCCTGAGATGGTGCCCGTTCATTGAAGGCAAAGTTGCTCCACGGCCTCGCTCCTGATGAATTCTTCCAGCAGAATTTGAGCAGCGTCCCTGCAGCAGTGGCTGTGGAGACCTTTTCACAGAGCTGCTTTTTAATTGCCGTTATCTGTATTCATGGATTCATGGATTGAAGGCTGGGAGGGACCATTGGATCATCTCTTTTGACCTCCATGAGTCCTTAAATGTCATCACTTACCCCTGCATTGAACTCATGTTTAGCTGTAGCATTTTTTCCAGTGGGGATGCAAAGTTACCAAGGGACAGAGAATTCGGCACTTCTTCTGGTGGTTTACCTCCTCTGCTGTTAGAAATATACGCTGCATTGAGGCAGCGCCTGAGGGAGCTATCTCAAGGCCTCAGGCCCCATTATGCTGGCCCCTCTATACATAATTTAAAAAGACAGCTATTGCCCCAGAGAACTTGGAGACTGTAAAATATATGTGAGGCTTAATGTCAAATAGGATATTATGCAGTTGGTTTCAGGCTGGTTGGCCAAGTGAGGAAAAAATAAAAAAACACAGTGGCCTGAAGTAGTTTGGGACCGAGGGCTGAAATGCAGAAGGCAGATGTGAGGTTTGCACAAAATGTCACAAGCAAAAAGAGGAATGATTCAGAGAGGACAGTTGCCCTTAGCATGGTAGTATAATTTCTAAATCAAAATAAATAAATAGAATGTGGAGAAGAAATATAAAATAATAATAAACAGAGAAAAACTCAATCAGGTCCTTGAGGATTAAAGAGAAAAAATAGCCTTGAGGAGAACTGGACTCTCTGATCTTTTTCTGAGCTCTGGGTGCCTATGTTCTCTTTGCAAAATGATAAATACTCAAAATAAACAGTGGGCTTAAGGATTTTCAAAATACTGAATAAAATCAGCTTTCACATATAAAAAATATTAATGTTTCCTGGTGTTTATATTTATTAATCTGATTAGAAAGAAAGAATGGACTGAGCAAAATAATGTAATTATGGCCCTGAGTGCATGGTTGAAGGTAATTTAGGGGTTTATTTCATTCTTTTGTCTTCTGGAATATCACCTCTGTTTTCAGAGCAATACTTTTACTTTCTGGAGGGCCTTCAGAACTGGTTGGAATGTTTACATATTTTTCTCTTATCTCCTCTGGAATATCTATTGGTATTTTCAAGGCAGTCTTTTTCCTTCAAACTAAGAGAAGAGTTAAAACCTTAAAACTCTGTGGGCCTCATTCTTCATTTACATTACATTCGTACCTCTTAGGTGAACCAAGTTTGGTGGACTATGTCCTGCGTAATTCCAGTCTGAGAGCAGAATGAGGCCTCTTTTTTTCCTGACTAGCTCACCAGTACAAGCTGATAATCACTGGCTTTTGGGAAGGGTCAAACATTACTGCTTAGGGTGAAAAGCATTTAGTCTCTTGTGTTTTCCTGGTGAAATAGCATGTTTTACTGAATTTTAAGTTGACATTGGCTTAGATAATCAGGGTCCTAGAGCTATTGCATTAAGGCTTGAGCCTTTTATGCACTCAGATCTTCCTAGGGGCTCAGTTAAGGCAAAGTGCTGGTAAGGACAGCAGCTATCTATTGCTTTATGCAGCTCTGCTTACTCATATCACTTCTTCTAAGTTTCTAATAACTTGGCAAAGGGTCTATGTGATCCTGCAGCAGCCCGAATCAGGCTGACACATACCATTACAGCCTTTGAGGCAGGTAACAGCAGTACTGTTGAAGAAGGATCATGCCACAAGAGCAGGCAGATGCAGGGAAATGGGGAACATCAGTGCTAAGGGTAGTGTAGGCTGAGGCAGGAGCTTCAGTAGAAAACCTCTGGCCAACTGCTATGCAGGATGAGAAGCCGTTCTGTAATATTTCTTGCCTAGATGTCGTGGATGTTCAAATGCTTTTAAATACATCGACTCATCTTTGAAGTCAGAAATTATATTTAAGATAATCTATAAACTGGTAGACAGAAAAGGCTCTGAGAGCAACTGAAGGAACCAACTGATAGACGCGCATTATCCAGCACAACATAGTTCACGAGACTCTTTGGTGTGGAGACTATACATGAGTGATGCCTCTGATTAAATGCCACCAGCTGTCTGCTAACCTAAGATCAAGATTAGCAGGTTGGCAGAGACATCTCAGCTAGGTGTGGAAGGAGTCCATCATGGCCTGTCAGTCCAGGCTCAGCTCTGCCCAACCCTATGCACCCTCCCCAGCTGTGTGCACCCTACTCAGCTGTATGTACACTACCCAACCCTATGCGTCCTTTCCAAGGCTGTGAGTATGGAAGAGCATGATAACACTCACTTTGTAGACAAGCAGCTTGGCTCTGGAAGCAATAGTTGTTTGCAGTCGTGGTCTCTTCACTTCTTCATGTTTTTTTCTCTAGCATGTCTCAGGTTCATTGCCATGTGTAGCAGATGGGAGAAGGTCTATGCTGAGACACTTCTTTCTATGCATGGGACACAGAAGCTGGAGCAAGGGGCCGAGGGACATGAATGTGGTCTCTCTATGTCGTGCCAGACTGCCTGTGCATGCCAAGGAGCTCTATGGAGAATTCAGCTGACAGGAAAACAATTTCCTCCCTAACTTTACAGCTGCTTGAGAAAACAAGAGGTTGCTTAGGAAGCAAGACCAAAATGATTCTGGTTGCTTTACAAGCAACCTGAACAAGACACTCAGAGCCTCCCTCCTCCTTCCAGGTGCCTTCACCCTGGTGTAACTCTAATGAACTTGGTGGAGATACAGCTTTATCAGCAAGAAGAGGTAATCTGGACCCCTTGAGCAACATAATGTAGGAGCGTTAAAGAGACAGAATTCTTGGTGCCAAAGAGGAAGACAAGTCAGCAGTGGCCTCTGACAGTAATGGGAGAGTTAGAGGCTCTGATGTGAGTTCCTCTCAGCCCTTCCTCATCCAAAGGGCAGGAGCTGTATTGTGGAGCCTTCAAATACACAGAGGAATTAGAGTGAAATTGCAGGCTCTCAGCAACCTGCCACATTTTAAGAGGAATTTCTTGGCAAAAAAGTAGGAAAAAAACTCTTTTTTTTCCTTATAAAATCGAAATAAAGCAAGTAATGGTATATGTCAGTCCCTCTAGAAGTCTTCACTTTTCTCTTCACTCTCAGAATTAAACTTAATAGGCTCTAAACATAGACTGCTTCAACAGCCAGTATTATGACATCTCTTGGTGTTATCTAGAAAATGTCAGCACCTCAAATGCAGAATAGAAATGTGGCTTCAGTTTACTTTCAAGCAATTTATTTTTTTTGGCCTTTGACATCCAGTAGCTGCAGGAGTGATGCCTCAATTCAAGAGGTAGCTGCAATTAAACAAAATGTGATAAAAAGAGACATCCAAATTCAAAAGGGGTTTCAGATTAAGTTTCTGAATATGTGAATTTAGGAAGATAAATTTAAATTTAAACTACAGGAGGGAAAAGGAAGAGCATTTTGGCTGCTTAGAAAATTTAATACAAGATGTTTTCTTCTTTTTAAGGGCTCTCAAGTCTAAAGTTCCAGGCAGATGGAAACATTATGAATCTTATATAGGCATATCTTAGTCAATTTAATTTAAAGTAAAGTAAAAATCATTGAGTTTCTATAGATATGATGCAAGAACAAGCTTTGTGACTAGCTATATGGAGACCAGTCTAACTGCATGTTACTGCATCTTCTGCCTGCTTGATTTTCAGACTTTGCTGCCATTTTGCTCTTGAAGGCCTGTTCACTTTGAGGGTTTTGTGACATAGTTCTTTACCAGTTCTCAGCTTTTCTTCTCTTTATCGTCGTCTGCTTGTACTTCTGGAGGTTTATAAGAGTCCAAAAAGGACCTGACCTCTGGCCCATTTCCTACAGTCTCAAGTCTTGCACCCCTTTAGCTACTTAGTGCTGAGAAATTTCAGGTGTGCTTTGCAAATCCAGACCTCTGATGGAAACAACACCTTTCATTTTCTTTCTGACTTTATTTATCGCATAGCTGTAATCTTAAACTCAGGATGGCTAAACTGATGCTTATTTTTTCCTCTGTGTGAAACTCTGCCTTCTTCCTGTTACCTTTGACTCAGTCCTCCCACATCACATCTAGATTTTGGCCTTTTCATCCTTATGAAACTTGTCCAGAAGCTCAGCTTCTTTTGCCATCAACATTTGTTTTATAATTGCCTTTCGTTTCAGCAATTTTAGCTCCCTGAAGTTAATTGAAAATTTTAACTGCTGAGGTCATCTTTCAGACTTATCTCTGGCCAATACCCACTGGTCTTTAAGTGCATTCCAGGGCTTATTCAAAATTTCCAACCTCTGCATTTAGGACCTTTTATTTCTTAGCTTCACCATTTCTATTTAGATTAATAAATTATGAGACTGACTATGCCATTTCTTGCAGAATGGTTCCAGCCTATTCTGCCCATCAGTCTACCTTTCTGTCTAAAAGATGCATCTTCCTCCCATTATGTGTTTTAGATTTTGGGAAAATCTCCATATTCATAGAGATAGTAATATTCACCTCTGCATAATATCTTAAAAAAAATCCCTGCTGTTCTTACTTGGCTCAGTGAAAATTTTTCTTTCCTATGCTTTCCATTCCAGCTTACTTTCACATTTCACACCATTTCTCTTCATCACCTCTTTGACATAAGTCAATAACAGTAATATCAGCAACAAAACCTGCCACCAAAGTAACCTCCAAATCCTGCACCAGCTCAGTGTCATCCAACAGCAGGTTATCCTCTAAATCATATCACAGATGCCTCTGCATCTGTGTTTCTACCATACAGGCCCAAATCTGAAGGAAACTGCCATCACAGAGTGGTATCACCGGCTGCTACCATAATATAGATTCATTGGTGACAAGTACCAGTGTTCTGCTTAAACCTGACTTTAAAGAAAGAGCAAATGTGTTTGAATTTTAATTTCACGTAGACACACTGGAGAAAAAGAAACCTGAAAATCAAAAAAATTTAATTCCTATTTTGTACATCCACAAAATCTAAGTGTTAGGCAGAAAGTTAAAAAGCTTCACTACTAAGAAATATGCAAGACTTCTCTAAAATTCCATCCAATGAAAGCTAAAGTCTGTGGTTTTTTTCTTCTCCTAATAAGGTTTAAGGTCATTCAGTCTTTCCCTCCCTGTTAAAATATTGTGTGGATTACCAAAACGTAATTGGCACTTAAATACCATGCTGCTGTTGCCTTGAGTCAAACAGATATGCAAAAGGGGCAGCAGGAATGTGTGATAAAGCACATTTTGGAATGGAAACTAATGCTTTCTTTAGCACCAGCCTAACTCAGAGGGCATCTTGGATTCAAATTAATGGACAGTCGGCAGCTGCTTATAAAATTAGGTTCCAAAAGGACAGTGCAAATCTAAAACTTTAATTCCTTGCAAGCAGCTGCAAGGAATTTCTTACAACTCCATTACTGCATGGAAGTGGAAGATGGTCTGATTTTTATTCTGTACATAGTTACCTGTTTTACCAGTTTTATCCATATATTGTATTTTGAATTAAAATACTTGGATAGCAGAAAGTAATCGCCAAAGAATAAAAAACCTGGCATTGGTATATATCCATCAGAGACATGGACTGGTTCAGTATTATAGAAAACTGGCCGTAGGACAGAGACTTAGCTACTAGCATCCCAATTGGAGAGATCCAGAATGCGTTTTACTATTTGTCTTCCTTTTCAGTATTATTGTCTTTGTGCGTGTGTGTGTGTATATGTGTGTGTGCGTAGAAGGCTTGGCAATGATATAATCTTGGAAGGCTTTTAATCAGCTCAAGGAGCTTAACTTAATACGAGAAAAATGTATCAAGGCAAATGTTAAAGAAGTTGGCCTGTCAGTCAGTGAGCAGCTGAAGAGCTGAAGGACAGCATGCAGCACCCACTAGGCACAAATGCCAAGGTAGGGGCTGCAAAAAGCCCACTGGCTAATAACTCACCAAAGGTAACGAACAGCTGAGGATCTCTCTACGTTATGTGTCCTGCCCACCACATTTGTGTGCTCAGAGAGCAACTGAGTTAGCTGGTGAGCCAGGATCCGACTAATCTGCATTCACACATGACTAAAGGGAACCTTAGCAGTAAGGATGTGACATGTGTAGCTTAAATTTATGACGGTTCATCTGCTATGTGAGTGGTATCTTGAATGAAGTCCAACAGCTCTTCCGTCAGCTGCATCCATATGCTATGCATGTGTTCCCTGCTAAGCACATCTTTTAAATTTAGTCTTTGTGGGTGCATGTTCTACACTTTCTTCATGTTTGTGGCTCTTCCATGTGCATTTTTTAGAAAAATACTCCTGTTCATTTCAAAGGCTGTCACGAGCTCTTCAGATGCTCTCCAGCCATGACCTCAGCAGGACGCCCCAGCTCCCTCCCTGCCTCTCCGTGTCACCCCGATTGTGCAGCAGCCACCGCTGCTCCTTGGGCTGCACAGCCAGTCCTGAGCTCCTGGGGAACCATCAGTGCTTCCCCACCCCTGTGTTCGGAGGTGGTGAACATCCTGCTGGTGCTTGCAATGATGTTTGCCCCCGTTTCAGATTTGTAGACTCTTAGGCAGAATGATCTGAACATGGCGACAAGGCTCCTCACACATTATCTTTTTTTGGTGGATTTTAAGCGTCATCCATCAATTTTTTTTGATCGATGTTTCCACTAACAAGAAATCTCTTACCACATTTTTGCCTTGTGGGGTAAGGGATGAGTGTTTGTATCTTTGAAAGCAATAGTTACCCTCTATGGTTCTCTCCCAAGTCTTCAAAGTGAAAGAAACTTTCCTAGAAGAAACTGTGAGCCACGCAGAAATGGGTGTCAAACTACCCAGTAGCACAATGGCACACACACAATAGACTATAAAAGCCTTTTCGCTGGCAGGCATTTGTTCCCAAGTCTTCTTCTGGAACAGAATATACTGCAAAGAACTGAAGACTCAAGGAAAGTAAGAAAATTAGAGGAGACAGAAAATATGAAATACTCTTCTCACAACTAGTAAATGTGGAGGAGTACTGCTTTGATATTAAAGACTAGTGCCGTTCTTCAGGTTTGAGAGTTCAGATTTATGAAAGAAATTCATAGCAGTTCCCAGAGGAGGGGAGGAAAGCTAAAACACTCAAAATGTAATGAATCTGGACACAAAATTATATGTTCACATAAAAATGTTATGTGGAAAAAACAGAACAGTGGAGTGCTAAAAAGTATTGTCTGCACGTTCAGGAATTAAATTGTAAGCTAACATTTGAAAATCGAATAGTGGTTAAGCTTCAAAATCAGAGGGATTAAAGAATCTGCTGTAGCTCACATTGTAATCTGTGCCAGAAGAAAGTACAGAATTCGGATGTCTTCTGGTTTTAATGACACACACTGTTTCCTCTTCCCACAGATAACCCTACTGATGTGGTCGTCTTGCAAGGAGAGGGTGAATTAAAAAATAGTATATATTCAATTATTTAAAACATGCCCACAGTGGAATTTGTGTTACCTAACTTCAGCAGTCTGAAAGTTGGAAATGGGATTCATCTGCCCAAATTTGGATTCCTACAGCACACACGTCAACAGCTGAGCTAGTCACACTGACTCCTTTATAGGCAATGAAGAGAAACAGACACTTGTGATGTGTAAGCACATCTCATCCTGAAAACTATGTCCAAAAGAGTTCCATCAAATCACATGTAGAAGCGGCTTTTTCTTCGTCAACTATGAAGAGAATCCACACTCTTGTCATTATGACACAGACTTTTGAAGTTCAGCAAGATGAATCTCTCTCTGGGTGTCTAATCTAAACTGGTCATTCTCATTCCCTCATTGTGTTAACAGAGAGAAACAGTCACTGCCAGAGGTCTTGGTCATCTTGGTCTTGTCCCTCAGCTACAAACACCCAAGACAGCTGGTGTGAGCTGCCCTCCAGAAGTATTTGCTGCTGGAGGGTAGAAGGAAGCCTCTGGGATTGCTGAGGAGTGTCAGCTGAGAGGAACTGAAATTATTTGAGCCATTCCTCATTCCCATACATCTATTTTTGTGGTTTCAAAATGTTGCGTCTGGAGATACGGAAGGCTTAGGAGGAGAGGGCCAGGAGAGGAGGAGGGGGCTCCACGGGCGAATGAAATCTGAATGCATTATTTTTATTTATGTATTGTTTAAGCCACTACCTTCCCTGAAATTTCTCCTTTCTTATGTCAGTAGCTACCACTGTTGTTGGTGGTAAGAAAGGGCTTTTTTTCTTCAGAGATGCCATGCTGTGCACACAAGGTTTGGAGGCCTGTCTCAAAGCCAGCTGGCCTTCCTCCCCCAAAGTCAGAACACTGCTTGCCCACCAGTGTGCTCTGTACTGGGGAGAAAAAGACAAAAAAAAGGCAGGGAGGCATAGGAAGGCAGTGGTGAATGGGATATTAAGGATAATGAAACTGGAAATGGCTTCTCTTTATTTCCTCCATTTGTCCTGCTAGTGAGATAATCCCTCAATTCGCAGCTATTTCATCCCTCTCTGGTTCACACAGGGATCCCTGGAGTATGCAAATGGTGAGCTGCAGGATTTTCTGGTCACTGCGCTGCCTTTTGCTGCTCTGTGCCAAGTGAGGCGTGAGGTGTCCTGCAGAGCCTGGGTGTAGCTCCCTGATGGGGCTGCACACACATGCACATACACACACGCATACACACACAGCATCACAGGGAAGGTGTGGGTTGCAAAGGGGCTCATTTTTCATCCTTCCAGGTACTGACGGAAACACTCGACAAAACATATGCCTTTGTCTTTGTTTCACACTGTCCCTCCAGAAAGCTGCATTCAGAACCTCACACCTCTTTTTTCCTGTTTAAGCGTCCTTTAATTACCTGCTACACACAAAATGAATCCTCATTAAATAGAATTTATCCTAAAACAGTCCTGATTAAGCAGTAGTAATTATTGCTCTCTGCCATTAGACTTAGTCAGTCCTCAGGGAAACTTCTGAGAGCTGGAAGAAGATGGTACAGGCACTCTGGTTTGGCTCTGTGAGTACAGCCCTGAGCCTGGGGACCAGGCAGCATTACACTTGGGGGTTAGAGATGGGCAGGGTTTTCTTGCTTTTTCTGTGCTCCTGCAGCAGATTTTCAGGGTACCTACTGTGATTGCAGCTTGAGGAGGCAGTGAGGCCAGACTCCCTGCCATCAACACCAGGCGGCCAGCAGCACTTTCAGGCTGGCAGGCGAGCTCGTGAGCCACAGGGAAGCCTCACACCTCTGCCTCCCTGCCCTGCTTTTGCATGCAAGCCATAGCAGCACTGCACATTGGACTCGGTGCTCCTGGGCCGTGCTAGCCCTCCTTGGAGCCAGGGCCAGGGAGATCTTCCCCTCCCGCTCGCCAGCTCCCGCAGGCATGGCTGCCTGCTGTCTGGGCAGCAGCTGAGGAGGCAGCAGCAGCTGTAAGGCTTGCTGGGGGGAGGGGATAGTTCTTTAATTTCTCCCAGTCCTTTTGGTTATCCCTGTTTGTGGCACACTTGCCAGGCTATGCTACTCCAGGGCTAAATTGTACCTCTGGATTAAGCAGCGGCTTAGGCAAGAGCTATGTTCCCTGCCAGTCCACTAAGGGGACAAGAGTGAGGGTCTAGAGGATATCTAGGGACCACCCAGGACCAAACTTATATCCAAACTCAGGACCACACTTAGAACCAAGCCTGTCACCGCAGGGCAGGGCAGACATTGGGCAGAGGATTTCTGAATCCTTCGCTTGGTCTTATTTTTCCAAAGTTCTTTTCCAGGCAGGGAAGTAACCTTACTCAGTCTCACCCCAAATCGTCCTGCCGAAGGCCAGTTTCTCGGTAGTGACACATGCAGACTGAGGATGGATGGGCAGTGTGGGAGGAGGTGGCCCTGGGTTAGGTCCAGCTCTGCCAACCTGTGATGTGAGTCTAGAGCATCAGAGGAGCTGCTTTGAAGCATGTGGGAGCAGCGATCCACAAAGACCCAGCAGAATCACTCTCTCTGCCTCACCATCCTTACCTGCTCTCACTCTGACACACTATGGGGGTGAACACCAGGGCTCATCCTGCAGAAGGTCTGTTATGAATTCAAAACAAGGCAGTCACAGAGGGTTCCCTCCATGGATGAAGTTTTCCAGGCTCCAGAAAGCTGTGCTTCACCCATTTCCACAGCAGATTGGACCTGGATCATCTCGTATTAAATGTGACAGCTGGAAAAACGCACTTGCACAGTGAGCGTTGGACTCACTGCCTGGGTGTTTCAGGGGAAATGTCAGTCCTGTGTTATGAGCAACAGTGAATAATGATTCCCTGTTCACTGCTGCCCATGCACCTCTTCTGATTTCTTCTGTGTGACTCCCTGGGTGTAAAAAAAGCCAGCTCTGTGACATCCCAAGACATTTTTCTTTTTGCAAGGCTGCTCTCTGCAGATTCAAAAGTCAAACCACTTAAGCTAAAACTCAAACCTTGCTGTTACTCTGCGCCTCTGCCCAGTCAATATGCATCTCTTTGTCAGGGCAGCTTCTATGTGTGCAGAAAGAGCATCTCCTTTTCCCAGTCCCTCTCATTTCTGTCCTTCTTGACTTTTCAAATTCAGTATCCATAGGTTACAGAGCTGGCTGCTTGCTTGTTCTGCTCCTCTGCTTGCAGGACACCTAATAATAGCACTTACCTGGAACATTTAGTTCTCCAGCAACTGCACAAACCTTGATCACCACACTGGGCTCATGAAGGACTTGAATATTCAGCACCAATTTATCGGAAGGACTGGGAAGGCTGACAGCTCCCCCTTCTGCTCTGCCCCCCAGCTCCTGCTTTACGTTCCCATTATTTTAGGACTCTGTGTGTTACCCAGGAGCAGGGACTTTTCTGGCTAAAAGTCCAATGCTGTGGTCCTGCATCCAGCCCTAAGCATGGTACATTGACCCACGGCACACTTACGAGTTGTTTTTTGTCATATGGTCACAGCATATATTCCCGGTATCATCAAGCTTAGCCCCACACCACAGCCATGATGTTCTAAATGTTATTAAGAGTAATTTTATGGAAAAATGAAAGGAAAGCTAGGTGACTGGGTAATGGCCATGCAGGGTCAGAGGCAGGGGTAAAGCTGTCCTCAGGACCTCCAGAGGATTGCCAAATGATGCATATCCTTCTGGGACAGAATGCAGACATATCAAATCAAGCAGCAGATGCTAGTCTTACCTGGGACAAAGACTCACACAGGACATCACAGTGAGGCACATCTTACACAGAATATCTGCACACAGGCAGATTCCTCCTCCTTCTCTCCCTAGATCATCCTGCCTCCCATCTCAGCCTTAGCAAGTGGGATTCGTGCAATTTGGAAACAGATTGAGTAGTGAAAAATAAATAAAACTGTACTGTGTGTCAGCAATGTTTCCTTATATTCCCAGAAGGTAGGTACCAAGCACTACTTAATACTGCTGGCATTAATAATTGCTGCATTCTCCTCTATTCCGTCAGTGCCATGAGTCTTGCTAAGTCTCACATGAAAAGATCTGAATGTGATGGACTGTGCTGAGTTTGCCCAGAATTCTCGATATTCAGCTGAAAATAAACTAGAGCCCTGATGCCAAATCTTCAGTGCTGATGACTTTGCTTCCATCTCAAGCAGAAAAAAAGACAGATTTCTCTTTTTCTGCTGGAAGTTAGTCATATAATCCTGTAATCAGTAGAGTGTTGGCCTATCATTTGCAAATCAGAATAGATGTCAAGAGAGAAAATATAAAAACTGAACATTCATTGCTCATCCACCATAATCACCATAAATATATCCTTGCATCTGAGAGCAGAAGTGCCAGGTTAGTTTTGTTTGCAGAAGTCTCTTTGCGTTATTTCTTTTAAACCTGGTTAATGTCTCCCAACCACTTCATCAGCTACCAGACTATTAGCGTGTGGGTAGACCTGAGTCTTCCCTCCCCCATCACACATCCAACATATTTATTTTTCTGTGGTCAGATTTTCAATCTTCCTGTCCAAAGTCAGCTGACAGACACCTCCAGCCACATCTGGCTCTATAGCATCTCAGACCATCCATCCCAGGTTCCTTAACACTCTTATATTCTCCAACCTCTCTGCGGTACAACCTGTCATCCAAAATCCTTATGACAAAATGTATTTCCTAGACTTTCACCTCTGTCTGCACCCTTCTCTTATCCTGTTCTTGCTGGTTTCTCTCACTCTGTTTTAGTCTTCCTGCAGTTTCCCAGGCAAAATACCTTTCTAAACACAGCAGTAACCACATCTCTTTTTCCAACTTTTCCTCCAATTCCTACAGACTTCTTAAACTGCCTCTTGCCCCTTTCGTTTCCTTTCCTTGTAACTCTGTTGAAGCAGTGTGTGGTACAGGGAAGGACTTCACCCCCACACACTTCATCTGTCACCAGTGACATCTTCCCCCAGATTTCATCTCCTGTCTTGCTATCTGCCACAGGTGAAAGATGAATAAATGAAAGAAATGGCAACATAGAAGTCTTATCTGGGTTTCCATGTCTGCTCTGTCTGTACTTTTTCTATCTCTAGGAGTACCTAGAAAGGACTGAGACTGCCTCCAGATCTCGGTCTGCATCCAGTCTATTGATCCTGGGTAACAACGAATGGGGAAAACTCTGAGCCACCACGTGCACTTTCAGAAGGGTCTTTGGATCCCTGTCTGTGGGATATTCCACAAATATCAGTCTTAGTCCTAGCCTTGGAGGTGCAACCATGTCCTGCTGGTGTCAGAGGATTGGGGGAGGAGGGGCAAACCCCTCTACGGGCAAAGTAACAGGGCAGTCACATAACGGACCACTAGTACTAGATCACCTCCAGTGACCATGTGTTACCAGACAGGAAAGCCCCTCCAGACGGAAAGCCCCTGAGGGAGCTGGGGAAGAGAAGAGGTAGCAATGCCGAGCCCTCAGACACCCACCCCTGCTCTCTTTCTTGCCTTTGCCTTCCCTTCCTCGCGAGGGCTCCCTGTCCACCATAGGCCTCTGGCTCCTCTTTGACTCACACCCCTCCCAGTAACATGAAATTATAATGCTGTCAGGTTCGGGATTATCACCGAGTGTTTGCGGTAGCACTGTCGGTGTGCTAGCAAGGGCAGCAGATTTCACACATCTTCCAGCCATTGTTTCAGGCTGCCAGGAGCGGCAGGAAGCCTGCACAGCATCAGTTACGCTCTGCTCACATTTGGGGGTTAATTTCTAATCAAAAAGGCTGGAAACTGTTTGGAGTTTTTTTAAATTGTTTTTTAATGACAGTTCATATTCTTCAGAAGCAGAGGATTTGCAAGGGAGAAAAAGGTATGCTGTTTGCTTACACCAGGCACTGTGTCTAGTACTGCTGAGGTAAAACCCTGGTGAAGCCAAGACAATCTGTAGCTTTCATGCCTGTTTACATGTCAAAATTAACAGAATGGGGAAGGAGAAAATTATATCTTACCCTGGTGGCTTGTTTTAATTCTGCCAACTGTCTTGATAGCCTCAGCCACAGCTGATGCATATCAGGAGTACAATCTTTTTCCTTCATGAAGATAAGGCAAATTTATAAAGGCACATAAACCACTCTCACACAGTGAGCCAACAGGGCAGGTGTTTGGCACTTCTGTCCTGGAGAGACAGAGATTGTAGGGAATGAGGCTCTCTTGGCTTCATTTATTCAGGGGCCCTTTGGCTGTCCCAGCTCCTGGCATGTTGGACCGAATTTCTCAGAAGCCCTACCCGGAGACCTCCAGCTGAAATAGCTGCTGGGGTTCCCCCATTCCCACAGCCAAGTCAGGAGTGGGAGCAGAGAAAATGAGATACAGCTGTCCCAGGTAGGAAAGGAACTTCTCCTCAGAGAGACATGGGGGAACATTGTTACATGAGCCCTAGCAAGCCTATGGGAATAGCATCTGGATGAAGAATGGCTTTGGTTTAAGATGCTAGGAGCAAAAGACAGTGTTGGTTGGAGAGGCGCTGCTGGATTCCCACCGCTGTGGGGTGGCCATGGCTTCTTCCAGGATGGATCAGGCTCCTGCACATCCAGTGTTACAGTCACTAGCACTAGACAGACACAAATGGGACCAGCAAATGAGAGCAAATTCCACAGCAGAGACCCCAAATGGATTTTAAAATAGGTTTTGCCTAAGGGTGAATAAAGAAGCACGGTAATATTTTTAATTTGGACATGGGCCCATCCTTGCCAGACTGTATCTCAGACAAACAGCCACTGGAAGGACCTAGGCAGGGACTGGGATGGAAAGTGTCTTGAGACATGGCATGGGCTGATTTCTGTCAAACCTGACTTACCAGTAATTGTAACCACCTAGTGCTGTTGCAAAAAACACAGTCAAAGCAATTCAGAGGCCAGGTATTTTGCACAAGAGAAAGGGAAAGATCCACGCTGGTGTAGAAGGCAGCAGTAAGACTTCAATCTGTCCATGCCAACCTGGTATCCCACATCCACAAGAGAGAAAATCAACTGCAATGGACCCAGGGGTGTAACACAGGAAACAGGCAGATTCACTTAGGAGGAGGAGGAGGAGCTCGCCTTGTTAAAGCAAGCAAAACAAAGGATCTGATTGCTGCCTATAAACATATTGGGGGTATACACCAGGGAAGAAAACAGCTGTTATGCTGAAGGACAGCACTTGCACAAAAACAAAAGGGTATGAACAGGCCACGAATACATTTGTGAATATGATTATGGGACACGGTGCCTACAATAGCAAAGGACTTGCCTCGGTGACCAGGATGCCCTGTTCGTTTTAAGTTGTGCAGCAAAGCCCCTGGCTATTGTTCCTGATTAATATTTCTGCTGTTAGCTTTACGCTCCTTGCCAGCTAGTCACTTTTAATTCCTCAGGGTGTAACATCCCAGTGTATTTGTCATAGGAAAGACATAAGTAGAGCAAGAGCACATAACCCACCCCCCTGCCCACATCCCAAGAGAAAGCCAGAGAGATAAAAGAGAAGGGGCTCCCTAAATCACACTTCACAGTAAAGGCTACATGAACATTAAAAACTGGGGCAGTTGTTGAAACTTGCTTACCTGCAGGGGCAGAGATCCTTATTAACAAGATCCCTAAAGATGAAAACCGGAAACTCTCAGGTGAGGACAAACGCGAAAAGTTTTTGCACTTGGGATAGCTGTGACCAAGGTTTCTGGTTTTTAATATTGCACTAGGTGGGCTGAGAACTGTTTCTGGCTCCATCGGGTTAGGAGGTATTTTCATGACTTGCTGCTTCCCAGAGACAGGGGTGGTGGGGGCAGGGGGACTCTGTTACCCGCTTCATTGCAGATGATTCTATGATTCCCCCCACTGCTCATGTATGCAAGAGGGTCAGTTTTTAAGCTCAGGGCTCTTGGAAGGCAATGTGCTACTTACTGTGGTTCTGGACTCATTTTCTGGGCAGAGAATCCTTCATCAGTGACAGATAATTTTTAGCTATTTTGAGAAGAAAAGAATGTGCTTTTTATGTGGGTTTCTTTGGGCTCCAGAAACTATAAATGTCTTCATTTTTAAGTGTCAGCCTTGACACGCACAGCTGATTTAGACCTCAGTGATAAATATATCTGCTCTGCTATGTATCATTTTTTAGGAGTAATAATTGAATTAAAATTGTGTACTATGTGGGCAGGCTGTGATAGGTAATTAAGTTTATTGATTATGCCACAGCTCAGTTTGTCAGACGTACAGCGCACCCTGCACTATAATTGCTATTACATATACTGGACAGAGCTCATCTCAGATGGTACAAACTGGCATGAGGCCATTGCTTCAGCAACAGCTTTCACCAGTTCGGGACTTTGTGTTACTGCTGAAGCTGTGTAAGAGGTTCGTAGGCAAAACAGATTAACCTCGTTTTGCTTGGAAATGTAAAATTATACATTTAGCTATCTCAGCAGCCAAGTGGATTGAATGGTCCGTAAAGTTCCTCTCTAAGCCTCTGGTGGTTTATGGATTCACATGGAGGCTATACTGAGTTTTCACTTTCCAGTCAGGAGCAGAAATTGCCTTTGACTGAGGACCACACTGAGCCCTGTCAGACTTTTATTCCAAGCCCTAAACTCAACACAGAATTGTTTGGGTTGCCAATGAGCAAAACCAAAATATTTGCAGAGCATTTCTTCTCAGGCAGAGCAAATAACCGATTTTACCCAAACCAGTTGTAACTTTTCACAGATCAAGAAAAATGTAGTTTGATGATAGCGCTGAAATGGAACAGGGAAGACTGGGAATACTGTGAAAGGGGATGGGGAGCCTGTAGGAGAATCAGTGGCCTCTGGGTGTTGATGCCTGCAGCAAAGAGAGGGTCAGAGAGGTTACAGGGAAGGGAAAAGCACATGTTTGCAAGGTCTTGCAAGGTGTTTTAGGGGGACTGTTGTGGTGGAGAGATGCTGAAAGGAATTTGAGGTTGAGCTGGGAGTGGAGAAAAGCACTGCTTTTCTCCTATCTCCCCCAACCTTTGATGGCATCAGTGCCATCTCTTCCTAGGGACTAGCAGGGCAGGCTGTGTGGCAGAAGAAGGAGGAGAGGTCAGGCTGGGACAGGGGCTGGAGGGGAACCCCTACAGCAGGGCTCCTTGCTCCTGCTCCAGGGGATTGGGTTGGAGGTGGGTATTGTCTCACAGGCTGATGCCTCCTCCGCCCACCCTGCCCAGCTATGCCTGTGGTGGCAGGAGGAGCCTGCAGGGCAGACGGCGAGTCAGGTACACAGCCCAGGGCAGCCCCTTCCCACGTTTCCAAGCAGAGACAGGTGAGGTTGTCACACTCTCCATATCGCACTCTCCCTCCGGCACCAAGCCAGCTCTGGTCACACCACCTAGGAAATGTGCAGCATACAAGACAGCACCACTGTCTTGTACCCCATCAGCCTGGCAGGCTTAGACAAACTCCCCAAAATCCTAGAATCTCTTTTTTTTTGGTAAGAACACTGTATTTTTGCAGCTAAAAGTTAGTTCATTGCTGCACACATGCAGAACAACCCACAGTTGGAAAAGTCTGGTGAGTCCATGTAGTGCTGACGACTTTGAGAACATCCCGTTCCTCCATAACAGGTCTGGCCAGATACCGATTCCCCATGTCTCCACTTGAAAAGGGAGCAATTCACAGTTTTCAGGAACATGTGGTGGCATCGAAGTCTGCAGCTCAGTAAATGTGTGAAGACCCTAATCCAGCAAATCACAGAAGTCACTAATGAAGCCTGTGGGGGTTCAGCTGACATCAATGGGACAGCTTGTATTCTTAAAGTTGGATTTTGCCAGAGGGGTCTTTTGAGTTGAACCTTCAAGGGACTGGGAAGCTTTTGAAAATCAGATACTTGGCATCCAGTTTTAGTTAGGAATACTGCTTTTTCTCCCATTTAACACACCTGAGCTGCAGGACCCAGAGAACAAGACAAATTAACTTGTATCTCCTGTAGCATTGCTTCCAAGACTTTACCTTGAAGTTGAGGCATATTTCCTAGCCAGAAGACTGAAAAGTTCTGTGAAAAATGAGTCTGAAAATGTTATTTCTGAGTGTGATAATCCAGTTTCAAGGAGAAGAAAGCAGTAAGCGTATTTTCAATTATACTAAAAGACTTTTTTTTTTGTGATTGGTCTCTCTATCCAGATCCTCGAGCCTGTTTATTGCTTTCTCCTTATGACTGAAATGCTCCATTGCTGAACAGTTGCTTCTGCTTGGCTCTGACTGCTGCTCAGCACTTCAGTTTTAAAATGCTAACAAAGAGAATGTGCCATTAGGGAAGGAGGTACTGTTGGAAGGAAAGTCAAGGTTGAGGCTGTCTCCTCTAAATATAAGACACAATGCTAAAGATGCATTTTTATTTTCACATATAATAAAATGCTTTTAAAGCTCTTGTAAACTCCAAAGCTGTTTTCATAGACTATGTTCAAAACATGTTGGAAAAATAAATGAAAATTCACAATTTCATGCTATTCCATATATTTCCGGACAGAGTTGTTAAAGTTTATCACTTCTTTAAAACAGAAATTGCATCTCTAACCTTTTACCCCCTTGTATGCTATACCACCTCAGTCTTGTGCAACACACATGCCTATGGCTGGTCACATCCACAGAACTATTATGGCTTGATTTACTGAAAAAAATTTAGTTGTCCTTATAGGCTTTTATGGAGTGATTTATGGTAATAAAGTAAGTCTACCCTCATAAATAGTGAAAAGTTTACATTAAAAAAAAAAAAAGAGAGATCCAGATCTGAGAAGCTTTACTGAGGTCAACAGATGCCATTGAATATCTCTCCCGCTGCATATGCTTTTCATTGTAGGAAATAGGTTATTTAGGTCTGCTTTGTTGTCTTTTCCAAATGCTGGGGTTGGGGGGGGTGGGGCAGGAGTTAGTACCTTCTACCCCCGTGGGACTGTTTCCTGCCCATAGGGAGGACCATTGCTGTGGGCTAACTCCTGCTTACCGTGCCGAGACTCCTCTGAGGGACCTCACAGGGTTATTGGAGGAGTTTCTCCTGGGGTAAGCACCAGGAAATCTGCAGTTTCTATTTCCCTGACAAGTGCTGATGTCAGGAAGAAACTGCTAAGCCAAGACAGCTGAGCTTATGGGCTGGATCTGCCTGTAATGATAAGAGGATGGGAAAGTGATCTTAGGCAAGGAGGGGTGAATTTCTCATCAGTCTGTTTTAGCAATGACAGAGAGGATATTCCTGGAGAGTACTCTGCTTCTCCTTAGGGTGATGAGAGTTTTAAAGTGAATAAACGCAGACGTGCCAGGCAGCGAGAGCCAGAGCACAGGCTGGAAGCAGTCCACTGGCAGGGACCAGGATGATGGGAGCTCTTCTCTGGTGCTGTATAAATGGGTTGTCAGGTGTCTTGGGAACAGAGAGAACTGCTCCTCCGTCTTCTTTCCTCAACCACACAACCCTCCTGCCTTTTTTGCTTCCTGTCAGGTTGTATGTCACATTAATATATAGGAGCAAAGATGGAAAGTGGAAAAAAAAATCAACCTATATCTGCATTGCTTTGACTTGTTGCCCTTCTCCCCTCTTTTTTAACCTCAAGACCAGATCTTTCTTTCTTTTCTTTGCTTCTTGTTGCACTAATTGGTCTTGGAGGTGCAGTCATATTTGAGACGCTTGGCAGCCATGGGGTGGGAGAGAGGAGAGTTGACTGTACAAACCACCAAGAGCCGTCACTCTTCCAGGCTACACGCAGCATTGTGAAAACACATTTCAGGCATAAAAAGCAATTGTTGCTGCTTGAGACCGGACAGGCACAGGAAAATTGGAGCCTGATGAATATTCACCTCAGCAGACGTGACATCTCGGCAAAGCCACTGCAAAATGTATCTGTGTGGATGGCATTGAAAGATATATTAGTTGTTCAGGGAGAAAGAAATTCTGCTATGGAAATGCAGTCTTCAACCTGCTGATAAAGCTATGGCTGAGTGCTTGGGGCACTCATATTTTTCCCTTGCAATGTCAAGGATAGATTTAAAAGTTCTTGAAAGTCATCTGACAGCAAACGGCCTCCGAGACTGGGGCAGGACTCTCTGCAGGTTGGGAAAATGACTTTGCTTTCAACTGTTCTTCAGTCTGTTGGGTACATCACCAGCAATTCAATTGTGTTTAGAAATGAGCCCCTTCCTACAGAAACTGGAGTTTTCAATTATTTTATAATAGACCATGTTTCCAGAACACAACTGCCACAAACTGATTTTTCTAGAAGCAGCATAGGCGCAGTTCCCCAATTCTTTCTTCAGGTTTTTATGCAATTCATTTAAATGAATTTCTTGGAGAAAAATAACATCTGCTACCATTTCATGCAATTCGATCTATTTCTCTCTCTTAAAGGGAGACTTCATGCCCCTTTTATTTACAGATAATAGTGTTAATATGGAAATTAAATTAAGCTGGGATATAAAGCATACATCAATTTCAGGAAGGTAAACGGGTCACTAAATGTATTTTAAAGGTTCATTGAGTTGGTAATCCCATTCAGCACACTTGCAATAAAGAGGTACAGGTTCTTTTATGTAACTTTCTATTTTTTAATAGCACTTTAATAAAGGATTGAAAGAGAAATGCAAAAACAGAGCACTGAAATATGACTGCTTTTTTAAATTTTTCATAAAGTACAGTGAGCTTCATGCTGAACTATAGAAAATGTAAGCCTTAAACTAAAACAAACACCACAACTTGTTAACATAACAAACATAACAGCTTTAATATCTTGTTATTGGAATATCAAAGCAAGTTGGAGTCAAACCTCCAGGTATACCAGCTTCTGCAAATGAAAAGAAAATATTGTTCCCACACGTTGGCTAGCTTGCTGCACAGAAAACACAAATAAAAGCACCCGTTGGAGGGAAATAATAACTCCCAGGGTGAGATGCTTCAGAGCAGGCTGGAAACAGCCAGCCCCCCTGCAGAGATGCTCCTCTCCCCCAGTCTGCTGCCTGAAAGGAGGGGAAGCCATACCCCTGTGAGCACAGCACGGGGCCCTCACATGTTCCCCAGGATCTGCCCGTTACCCCCCCATCATCACTCTTCGGCCACCCTGTCTCTCCCACAGACTTCCTGGGGCAGGATCCGGGTGCTTTACTCAGGTTATTAACTTGAGAGAAATCGATTGGTATCTTCCAGCCTTTCAAACCATCCTCATCTCCTGTTAATCCTCCAGCCCACTCTTCTAGTAAGCTATGTGTTGGTCTCTCTCAGCATACTGCCAGGAATGTCCTTCAGGTCGAATTGTCTTCTCCTGAGACCAAATGAATCCCTGGCTGCTGCTAAAAACCCTCGCATCAGCCTGCGCACGTCTCGCTCCTAACCTCTGCAGGCAAGTCTGTACCAGGTTGGTTTTTAAAGTCTTTTCTGGTTACATTCTCCTGAAGGATAAAAAACAAACAAACAAAAGTATCATTTACATTTGCAAGATATCATTTTCCAGAAGTGGAAAGACATCCTTGGGGCACCTTCCTCATTTTCCTCCAGGTGGGAAGGAGGAAACAAGTAATTGCCTATTCATGAGGCAGCATTGGTTTTCCAGGGAATGCAACACTCTGAAGGAGAGTACACAGAGAATAGTGGTGATTAGGAAAATACTAGCTCTGATAATTCAGGCTCCTGGAATGAACGCATGCATAAAAAGTTAAATCTCCATTTTTACAATCTACTAGTGAAATGCATCTCATTTTCTTTCTTGAATTCTCTCTCATCATGCTCGTATCTGGCTTACAGATAAATCCAATCAGCTGAAATATATCTGGAAAATAAGACCCTCCCAGCCTTCATCTGCTGAGGAAGGCACATTTCTCCTCCTGACATGCAATAATGACTCCTAAGACCCTGTAACAAAGCAGGAGTAAAAGTGCTCTCTGCAATTTGGCTGTTAAGGAGTCCCACAGCTAAATCTAACCATGGTGTTTCATTAAAATGAACACAGCTGTCCCTGAGTACTCCAGGACTGTGTTTGGCCCTCTGTTTGGAGGCCGGGCACAACTCTGCATTTTAAACACTAAAGCCAGGCTGCCAGCCCTCATGGGGCAGAGGAGACAGAAAGTAACTACACTTTGCAGAAAGGGCTGTTGAGCATCAGGGCTACGTTGAGCTGCTGTGAAGTGTCGTACTGTGCACAGCACCTGGGGATGCAATGCTGCTGGAAGGCTTTGGGAAATGTGGGATTTAGATGTTTGAGTCCTTCCTCGCACCTCTTTCTCTGCTCATGGAGATTTCCTGTCCTATTGCCATCCTGGAGGATGGAAAATATCTCTCTCAAGCCTTGGTGTAATTTTTAGTCATTACGTTGGTAATCTTTGCCCAGAATACATTTGTCTTGGGGCAGAAACATGTGAGATGTTCTAGGCTCCCTTCCCAGTTATACTTTCTCCAGCAATATGCATAGATTTTAATGTGTTCCTGCCAGTTTACAATGCCTGAAAATGAACTGTTTGTGGATAGTCTTAAATCCTGCTTGTGCATTGCTATTTATGTTTGTTTATCCATTAAGAGCCTAAACTGCCTTTATGGCATATATTAGGCCACGGGGATATTTTAAGAACCAGACAATAAAGGCTGTTGCACAGGTAGTAAAGTGGTCTATTTCTTTCTCATTCCTTCCCCAGTTGGTGTCTGCTCTGGTGTGTCCACCAAATGGAAGGGGAGGTCACTTGGAGACTGGACCTGGCCATGGCACTGCCAGCAGCTGGCTTCTAAAGGTACCTGGAAAGGGCTGGGAAAGGCAGGAATTGTGCCTTCTGACACTTTTTTCTTTTACATATCCTGAGGACTTAAAGCTTTATTTTGTCCCATTAATTACTGTTCATTTTTAATGTGGAAATATCAGGAATGCTGAGCCTCACCTTCTTTGTTGTGCTGGAGGCTTTTCTTCCACAGGGCAGGAGCCATCCCAGGGACAAGTGCCCTTTAAACAGCAGAGACCACCAAGCAGCATTAACAGGCATTAACAAAACCACAAAGTACTCCTATGCACACAACTGCGCCTCAAACCCAAAGAATTTGGTCAAAATTACTTCCCACTGAATTTATTGCCTCATGTTTTGGTGTGTGTGTAACACCATGAGCCTTGCAGACCACCACATGGCTGGGAGGCAAGAGGCTAGAGGCAGTACTCTCAGGTATGGTGATGGTGCACAGATTTTTTTTTTCTGGAGCAACGTTTCATGTGTGTGGTCCTCACCCAGCCTGAAGGAAGTCCCAGCATGAGAAACCTGGTGCCAACAAAGACCAGTACCACGCAGCACAGGGTGCAACTGGAAAGCAGCCCCCTTGACAGCCCACATCAACACAAGGGGCCCTTACATTTGCAGCTAAACCTGGCTAGGTTTGGATTCTGTCCCCCAAATAGCACTATGGGAGAAAACTGGGAAATAAAGCACCTGAGGGACTTGCCAGATTTCATGTTCCCAGAAAAGCAGTATGTTGGCCTGAGAGCACTCTGGCCCTGCACTGCATCAGTTTTGGGGGGTATGTGGTGAAATGAGGGTGTTGAAAAGTAGCAGGGGCCAAAACCAATCCTTCTCTCTGCTAGCAACTGTAGCATAAAACCAGGAAGAAATATGACTAAAATATAGCAATGTGTCCTTATGTCCCAGGCAATCTCTGATGGAAAACTTAAACTAGAAATTAGGTCATAAAATAAGTTCCATTGCGCTGTTACGCCTCCGGTTCGGCAGAGGACCTTGGTGCTAATAATCTGCTATGCTGTTTCCACCCATTTAGTTTTATGGGTCTCTCAAAAACACAGTTGCAGATCAGATCTGCTGTTATGCTCAGACACCAAAACAAACCCTTTCTTACCGCCTCGTTTTAAATCCCACAGCTCGGATAACCTGCTTGGCAGCCTCTGACATGAGGAAGTCAACACTTGCAAATGTAGCAGAACAGCTCTTCCAGAGTAATGACATTGCTATCAAATGCTGTGTGGGCATTTTGATTCCAGAAGAAGAGCCGCTACGCCAAGACTTCTTCCAGAATAACTATTTTGGTAAATTTCCAACTGCAGGCAAGCCCTAAGCTTTTCAGTCACGACTGGAATGAATCATTCATTGCTTCAGGAGAATGCAACAATCCTGCATATAGAGCCTCTGAATCTTTTTGGCTCAAAAAGCTACACAGTCCAGAGCTGAAATTTGAGCAATTGCAGCAAATTATAAGTAAACTCTTCTTCACTTGACTGGTTCTTACTTTTGCAAGTGGTGTCACTGAAGTTAAGGCTCAAAGGCTTAAGTGCATCTGAAGCCTGCGAAATGGACACCAGCAAATTAACTGCGTCACGGAATGGAATCTCCATGACAGAGGAGACAGGCAGGGAGGTGAGTTAGAAAAACTGTGGTTAGAAAACTACATGGTGGCAGATCTGCTAAGAAGCAGGTGGCAGAGATTTTGTCATCCATCTTCCTCCCACAGCATCAACTTGAGCCGGTATGGTACATACCTTGGGACATGTATCCCGGGTGACGCCTGGCCTCTGCACACTGCCCATCACTGTGGCACTTCTCTCTGGCCTTGGTCCTCACACAGGAGCTGTGTTTCAGCATCTGACATCCCACTGTGCAGTGATAGAGCTCTGCAAGCTCCAGCATCATCTCCATGTTACGCGTGGGACCCCAGAGGTGGAGATGATGCCCTTGGTGTCTGTGGCTGCTGTGTTGCCCAGCTGGTGCCATGCAGGCTGGCTGGATCACATTGATGGGGTCTCAGGTGCTTTGAGGAAACAGAGTCCAACCACAATGAGGACCATCAGGCATGTTCCACGTTGCAAGATCTGTCCCATCACTTCTCAAACTTCAACAGAACAGATTGTGCTCCAGGTCCACTGGGGCATCCTTGAGGGACAAAGGTGGCTCCCACCTCTGCTGTATTTGCAGAGGGAGAGTGGATCCCAACACAGATTATCCTGTCTTCCTCGCCTGGGTTTTCCTCCCCTTGGGCACTACTTTGTCTGCTTCAGTGCAAAGCTGCTGAACAAGCTGACAGTGGGACTGGGAGATCAGGGATCCAGTGCAAAATAGAAAACAGAGCTTGGCGGCATGGTCACACTGGAAGAGATTTAGGGTCACATCTTAAAATGCAGTTTCTGGTCTACAAGCAAATAATGGTAGCAACTGGCATGTGTTTTAGTGATTGCTGGAAGTCTGTAGCAGAGGAGGGAACACAATCTCCTTCTCCTAAGCCCCATGCTAATGCTGAAGCATCCCCTCTGTCCATTCCTTTTTTAGGCAACAGGGTTTAGGACACTGACCTTTTTTAATTTTTTTTTTCACTTTTTAAGAAGTAAAAATCCCTTTGCTAATGTGGATGCACAACTTGAGAAAATGAGGCACCAAACTCGTTTGGGCACTAGGAAGAAACACCCAGTGCTGGCACTTCACCAAACACCAGAGAACTGGGTGTCTCCACCTTGTCACGCTCCTGTAACCAGTCTGCTCTCAGAAAATCACAGCCTGGCTTCTCACTGCTGGCAGATCATGCCCTGGGCTTCTGTAGCTCATCAAAAAATAAGCTACAAAAACTACTCCCCTTGTAATAGTAACTGGCAATTGCTGGAGAGGTAATCAGCTTGCAGCATTCATTCTGCCACACAATGTGACATCAGCAGTGTCACCTACACCTGAGCCACCTCAGAGGCGTTGGGAGAGCCAGGGCCCAGATTGGGAACTGTCCCCCAAAACACCTCAGTTGAAAGAGGACTCAGAGCATTCATAACCTGACTTTCCTTCAGCCTCGAAAAGCTTTGCAGTGTCTCACCCAAAGGGTTTGTGCCACAGTGTGCTCGAACCTGCAGTGGGGCTGAGCTCTTGCAGGCAAAGGCTGCTCTGGGTGCAGCGCCTCCAGGAGAGCTCCAGCACTACACCCTGGGATGTTAAGGGACAAATACTGCATCCTGGGCTGCAGCAATGCAGGACTGGGAAGGATGCCGCTGAACAGGTGAGGTGGTAACTGAGAACCCCTGCATAAGTGGCTTCCTCACTGAGCTCAGCACAGGGACCACATGGTCCCAGCAAGAAAACTCTGGGATGTCCACAAGGCAAATGAACTCCCAAGGGGAGTGATGGGTTAGGGGTGTTTTTCAGCTTGGTTTTAACTTCTTTGAGTGCTCCTTCCTGTATTTAGACTTGAGGACAGCTAAACAATAGCTCTCCTGTGTCTCTTCACGCCTTTCTTTTCTCTCATTGTTATGTCCACTCTGTGCCAGGTGGTTTTGATGTTTTCAGTCTCTTTGGAAATCTGTGCATGCCCCTTCTTTTTCACCAGCCTTCTCGAGCTCTCTTCTGCTTTCTGCTACACTTTCAAAGTATGATGAACACCTATATATGCAGCACATAAAGGCTGATCGCACCACTTATTTACATCGTTGTATCAGCATTACCCAATATCCTTTCCCTCTACAGTTTAGCGCGTCTCCAACTACTTTTTGGACCACCACCGACCGTCCACTTTCATTTCTCTTCCATTGATGATACTGTTATATTCTTTCCTCAGAGTGACTACAGTCAATTATTTCTTCCATTCTGCATTGCCTCCTGGAGTTTTTACACTCCATTTCATTTGCCATAATGTTGCCCGGTTATCTTGCTGTGTCAAGACCCTTCTGATACTCCTTGCCATTCTCCCTAGTTTTGACATGCTGCAGTAATTTTATTTTAAAATATGGCATTTTCCACTATTCTTTTACACTTCATCTACACTACATCAGAACACGATCAGGCCTGGATGCAAGGGAAGACCTAAAAAAGGGAAGAAACATCTAGTGCACAGAGTTGTGAGCCCCTTTGATAGGAGCTCCCAGGCTTTTTATTTTTGGAAAAAAATAGGAAATTATATTCCGAGGTCCATGTGGTAATGCCTCTTGTTATCAGTGCCGAGTTTCTTCCCCAGTGGGTGTCCTTTCACATCACTTCTGATCTAATCGTCCGAGGTTTTGTCTGAGAGCCATTTCTGCTTTTATCTTGTTGCTATAATTAAATTGCTTATCTTTTACAGGGGCTGCTGGTTTAGAACATCCTGGTTTAGGAAAAAAACATGTACCGTAGTAAAGGATCCTGAACAGCAGCTTACTCAGAGTAGCTTGTGGGCATTTTTTCATCTGTGCAGCTTTGGTCTGTCCCAGTAATGCAGGGCAAACACAGAGGAAACTGTGAGTAAGACTTGTGCGACTCATTTTCACACTTCTCTCAGTCATCCTCGAGAAGCAGCCTGGTCTTAGGGAATTTAAAAAAAAAAAATAAAGGATGAAAGAAATTTGGAAAAAGAAAAATTATAGGGAAAACAACAAAGAGGATGGGGAAGTGATGTTCTGCAATAAATTGCTAAAAAAATTACAATCCCAGCTTAATGTTATTAGGATGTGGAGAATCTTTTGACACACTTTTCACTGAAAACAGCCAAAACATGTTTAGATGGATACCTAAATAAATAAAATCTTACCATTCTTCTTTAATCTCAGATTGTCTTATTAAGAGCTCAGATTCACAAAGAAGAAAATCCTATTAAGCTACATGTACATCCTAGCAGTAATGTTTGCTTTTAAAGATCTCTCGCTCCTACGCACTCCCAAATCACTTAAGAGGCTTTTATTAAATTTCAGAGTTAGATAGCTTTCCTTTGCAGGCAGCCCAGGAGTAGGAAATGCTGGCTAGTTAAGAGCAAGGGATGGCAGGCAGTATTGAATCAGGAAATAAAATGAAATGAAAAAAAAAAAAAAGGAAGAAAAGAAAAACATGGTAGAGTTCTCCCTTCTGAACCAGCTGACAATATATTTCAAAATGATTCAAGGTCCGTGTTTCATACGACCCTGTTACAAGATAGCAGTGTGTGAAAGAGTGGAAAACAACACCACAAAACCAAACAGCACTGTAGGAAATTAGCTGGCTTTAATCACCCAGCAATTTACAGTGGCACAGCCAAGAGGACTGAGCCGTGAGAACGGTCATGCCGTTCCAATGATGTGTATTTACCGAGCAGAGATGGGCAGCTTTTGCTGCTCTAATACTGAGGCTGTAAGGACTAGTGCACGATCATCAGGGTTTGTATTTTTTGTTTTCTGGGAGACAAATAGATAAAGATTCTGCTTTGTTATATTGGGGGAAATCCCCTGTAACTCCATCGACCTTATTAATTCCTGGGTGGGCTCAATTAATTTGTTATGTTATTTTCCTCATTAATGGCTTATTAAGGCAGGCTACAAGAGCAAATGGCAGCATATGGGTTTCTCGCAGGCAGGTATCCCCTCCCAGACAGCGAGGTTGAAGCGGCGGCTGCCGCGCTGCCCAGGCTGCGCTCCAGCAGCGCCAAGGGGCTCTGCACAGCATCCTCCTTTCCTTGTTGATTCAGATGGAGCAGGGCTGGAAAACAAGTCCCTGAGGAACCCGCTCCAACGTATCTCATGGCGTATGAGGCATTGCAGCGAGGCAGATGATGTAATATCGATTGTCTCTTAGTGAGAGAGGAGGGGAATGTCAGCCAAAGAAATTACGCCTGTGAATAGCAGATGAGGAGGAAATAATGAGAGAATTGGTGGAGTAAATGAAGACATAAAAGCATGTAATACAAAGAAAGAAGCATTTGCTCTGACCTGCCTGACCTGCTGTGGTATTAGTGTACAGTTTTAGTGGTGTAACGATCATTAAGGCTCTGATCTCTATTACTAGGGAGCATGGAGATTCCTCTCCCTTGTACAAGACTGTGCGTTTCAGCCTTATATTAATAAAAATTGGTTTCACATATCATTACATTTCCCTGGCTTAATCATCTTTGAGCGTATTGTGTGTTCAAATGTTGCCATTTCGGGCAGAGGAGTGAGCCAGTCATCTTAAGTTGTTTTTTCCAGCATCTCAGTACAATCCCGTTCACTGTACATGAGTGCTGTCACCGTGGCCTGTCTCGGCAGACGAAGAGCGAGGCTCAGAGCTTCGATACAACCATGTGATGGTTGCATTGATGTGGTTTTTTTTCCTCTCCCTTCAGATAAATCATACTTTTTTTTTAAAGTAGCAAATTTGCGTAACACGCATATATCAAGAAAGGCTCGTGAGGAATTTTTCAGCAAAACAAAGTTTTGCCCAAAATGTGAGAGGGAGATAAAACCAAAGTTGGGCTGCAGAAGAAGGTTGTTTGTGGCAGGACTGGTTCCCCACAGGCTCGAGGAGATGCCTCCATGAGGATGGTGCCTCCCAGCCCCAGCTGGGGTTCAGCTCTGCTGTGGGAAGCACAAAGCCACAGGAGCCCCAGCGCAGGCAGCAGCTTGCTGGGATTTGAGGCTGCTCAGCTCGTGGCTGGGGGGATCCTCAGGAGACAGAGACAGCTGTTCCTCGGTTCTCCACTGGAGGAAAAAATAAAGAATAGGAATGGTTTGATTTTTCCAAGCAATTCTTTTTCCATTTTCCTCCCTCCCCCCAAGATTTTCCTTTTTTGGGGGGATATGACTCATTTTTCTGCTGAACCAAACTTTTGCAAATGTCAGGAATTCTTGTGGAATAGAAGTCCTGTGTTTCAACTGGCTCTCAGCAGAGACATTTCAAACCAAGGCATCTGCAGCGTGTTTAGTTTCCTTAGTTACACGCCATATGCATCCAGGTAGAAAGGGCAATGATCTGACACAGATAATACAGCTTTTTAAGGTATCTGAGTCCTTCCTTGGCTTTTGGAGAAGTGAAGAGTGTATGTCTACAGCCAGGAAGACAGCAACAAGAGTACCTCTGACCTTCCTTCTCCTCCACTCCTCTTATCATATCAGCACAGTTCCAGTTTCTGCTTTCCATTGTTTGGAGAACAACAGTGCTGCAAGGAAGCGGATGATTTACAATGTGCTTCAGTAATTCAGGCTGTACGCACAAGGCTAAGAGCATATATCCCTTTTCCCAGATCTGAATAGGGGCTGCGTAACCTTGATTTCCTCACTCTGAACAGTCAGGCTGACCTTCTGATTAAGCTAGAAAGCCCTTCCCTGTTTCCAGATCAGCAAAGTCCTGGACAATAATCCAAATGCAATGAGTAGTCTCCTTCCAGGGATATCACATTTTCTTGAAGTACTTCTCTGCCTTGTGACGTTTAGGACTAGGTCACTGAAGACTGAGTTTCCTTCTCTGGAGAGTGGCTGCATGTTTCCCTCAAACCTGGTGGTATTAGTCATTTCTAAACCCATGGGACAAAACCACATCAGTTCTAGCTGGGCCCTGATGCAGCCAGTGATTGTGAACATCTCTGAAGATGCTACCGTGCTCCTAGAAGCTAATTTTTCATAGATGCCTCCCATCCATATGAGATCAAGTCAAGCCATGAAGCACGGACCTAGTGATACAAGAGTGCTTGCCTGGATCTGCAGAGTCTGAAGGTTTTCAGCAACTTCCTCCACTTCTGTGGCACATGGACAAAGTTTCATTTTGATGCTGTAAGTGAAGAGACACCAGCTGTGGCAGGTGATGTATCTGTTGCAATGCATATATCTGCACTTGATTGCGTGTGTTGTGATCTATGCTGAAAGGGGTGGCTGGGTGGCAGAGCAGAAAGCTGTTTGTTTTGTTCTTCTGGTGGCTGAGGTTGGGATCAGGAGGTGGGAAATGGACTTTTCTGTGAGCACGTCAACTGGGAAAATGCCTGGAGGGAAAGGTGAGGCAAGGCATGTGGCAGACACCTGGCAGCAGAGGCTGTCAGTGATACCAGAGACCAAGTCCTGAGAAGGGTGGAGAGCACAAGTGGGCTCCAGAGGGGATGGAGATAAGTAGGCAAAGCCTTCATCTGTAGATGACAGATGCAGCAGGTCAGCCCAGAAGGCTCCTGAAAGTTGCCGGCCTTATAGCAGGCCTGCAGGGAAAGGCAGGTTGACCAGGAAGGTGGGTGATTCATTTCCACCACTTTTTATTTTGCCCTCTCCAGGGCTCTGAGCCTCCCTGGTTTGGGAGTTCCCATATTCTTATTTGGAGATCCATTCCCTCTATTGGGGTGCTAGGTGCTCACTTCAGGGAAAGGGAAGCAGATAACCCCAAAGCTCACGTGCTTCTCACCCCAGTGGGATTGCTCTCCCTGGTGCCAGGTGGGATGCCGGGCGTCAGCAGACAGGACCAGTCTGGCTGCCCAGCAGCTTGTCCCAGCGCTCAACCTACTGAGCCACCCTTTCCCTGGCTCCTGGGAAAAAAATATCCTCTCTATGAGGAGCAATTCCTGCACAAATCCCTGTTTGCAAAGGCAACCTGGCCCTTCCTTGCCCCCACAGGCTGCAACCCCTTCTGAACAGAGGAGGAAGGGGGTCCACAGATCCCACCTCCCTTCCTCCATGGGCACAGCTTCATCTCGCAAATGCTCAAAAGCTATTTGTATTTAGGAAAGAGAAACAGCAACAGGAGGGCTGATGCTGGGACACAGAGGGTGTCCTTAAAGGACTAACAGACTTCCTTTATATCTGCAGGTACAGATGATCAGTTGCTGGAAAGAGGGAGACCACAGATGAAACAAATAGTGGAGAAAAACAAAGAAATAATTATATACACAGTACGCCTGTGGAGTGCATCTTAAAAAGAGTTATTTGGGACAGGCTGTACTGATGCTGGATTATAAAAAGGACTGGATAATTTTATAAGCAATATAATGATCCTGTAGTGTGTGAATTTATCTCAGGCTTCAGAAAATAAGGTATTCGGCTAACAAAAATAAAATCTCCCACTTGTATCATATGCTTATACAACTTTCTGGATCAATTACAGTCCATATTTTTTTTGATTTTGCATTTCCTCAGGCCTTGGGTACCACCCAGCACTGGCAGTTGAATGCGAACTATTAATGGAGCAGTGCTGAGCATCCTAATGGAAAAGATCACATTACCAAAAAAAAACCCCAAGCCTAACAGCATTGATTTGTTGTGTGTTCATCGATTTAGCCCCTTCCCTGGCAGAAATGAGGCATGCTGTGATCCCACTGCTTGTCTTTCGCCTGTCCATCAGTCCTTCCCCCCTCACACATCTTGGGCTGCCACAGGAGCTGCCAGGGGCGACCTCCTCCATGAGGTTTGTTGTTTGGGCTGAGGGGAAGGGCCATCAACCAGCCATACCAGCCTCTGCTTCTTTCCTGTTGATGATGAAAAACCTCAGGGTCACTGGTGACATTCAGGGGGCTGCAAAGGAGTGACGAGTCCTATGGCAGATGCAAAGAAAAGATGGAGAAGGGCTGTGTGTACTGTGACAGGTTTAGTAGATATGAGTAGAAAGGGACATTTACTTGGAGGAGGCTTGGAGGAGGCTAAAATTGGGGTATAGAAGCACAAGGGATAAGTGCAGGAAAGGAAGGACAAACGTCTCAGGTATCCAATCATGCAAAAACCAGATGTATTGTTTCAGGAATTTGCCTCTTCTTGCTTGTCTGCAATGTTTTCTGGGGTGTTCAGACAACCATACCCCATTTCTACCAATAACACTGTGGAAGGGTTATTGCTGCTGCCATGCTGAAGCTGGCAGCCCCTCTTTTAAAGAGCAGAACTGCAACTACCTTCACTTCAAACCCTGAAAAAGGGAAAGATGGGGGAAAATCCTTAGTGAGGAAGAGAAACCTGGGGATGACATGACAGACAGCCTGGAGCCAATGTGACAGCTTCCTTCAAGCTCCCTGCAAATGGGACCATGTTGGGGGCATGGCCAAGGAGAAGAAAGTGGGGCCAAACATTGCTGCTTCTGAGCACCACTGCCCTCCCAGCTCCCTCTTCAGACCACCTCTCAGGGCGTGTTTGTTAGTGGTCGCAATCACTTGCACGAGTGTTGTCATCTGGGTGACTGCAAAGGGCTTTGGCATGAGTGGCAGGCACCGTTTGGTTATTTCTGCAAATAAACAGCGAGGACACTTGCAAAGCTGCTGGAGAGGGCAATTGGGGGTGAGAGAAATGCAGCGGTTTTCATCTGTGAAGTGTGGCTTGTCCAGTCAGTCTCCCTCACACACCTAAAACCACTTTTTGACCAGCTCTGGACTGGGAAATGCAGTTTTCTTTGGTTGTTTTAAATCTGGGGATATCTTACTGCAACATCAAAGCAGGACCTAGCCCCCCACAGCTGCTTATTTCCCAAGGCAGGTGGTATTAAAGGCTCCCCATGAACAGTGGGACTGGATAGCACAAACAGAAAAAGAAACACTGCCTGCACAAAAGGTTTTTAATCACGGAAAGCAAAAAGTGCAGCAGCAAAATGTGTTCAGATTAGGATCAGTCTTAAACACACATCAGGAGTCTGGTCCAAAGCTCTGTGAAGTCAAAGAGTTTTTCTGTCAAATACAGTGAGTTTTTTGGATCAGGTTCCAAGCACAACTTGTCTCCTTTTTTTCCTTGGTTGTTGTTGGTCTTTTTTCTTTTTTTTTCTTTCTTTTTTTTTTTTTCCTTTAAATAATGAGTAAAGCTACATCAGTTATAATGGATTGCTTCTCCTCTCTCTGCTTTCAGGAGCAGGGAAGAGAATCATTGAGCCATATTCTCCTGCTTCTCTGCAGAAAGCAAATGGCTATCCTTGGATATCAATCATTGGGGTAAAAGCTAAGAAATGTTACCAAGGAAACATTGTCAGGCCCATTGGCAGTCTCCTTTGTTTAGGAAGTTTACCCATGAGGAGCATTTTATTGTTTTGAAATCAAGAAATGTTAAAATAAAATAAATACAACATCTTCAATGGACTGACCTGCTAGGCACCCTCCCTGGTGTAACCAACACACAAAGTGTATTGCTCTACTTTGATCCATCAAGTTGTTAATTTATTCACCAGCTTCAGATTCATAATCTAAGCTGGCTTTGTGAATAAATATGAAGTATATATATCACTAGGTAAAATGTGTTATTTCTCCAAGCAGGTAAACCTTAAAAGTACTTATAATCCAAAGCAAGAAAAATGAAGAACTACAATGTGTCACATGTTGATCCAGCTGTGGAGCATGAATAATAGTAAAGTGGATGCAAAAGAGATGGAGCTGACTTTGAACAGCGAGATGCTACTTTTACATTGTGTGGGTGCATTTAGTATTCATGAAAGCAGGGGGACTAATAGCGTCGATTTCAGCCAGACCTCGTGATGCAGGTGCTATGCCACACTTCCATCATCCAGCACTTACAGTGTCCCCTGGTATTGCCCAGCTCTGCCCCTGCTGCCCCAGCCCAGCTGTCCCAGTGCCATGCTACCCACCATGCAGCACCTCCCGGGAGGTGGCAAGTGCCCTCGGCTGCGAGTCACTTCAGTGCAAGCTGAGGGCACCCCGAGCCTCGTAGGAGGCATTCATGCTTTGGCAAAAATTTGCTATTTAAATAGGAGGCTGTGCTGCGTGTTTCGTGATACACACAAATAGAAATTCTGGTGTCACCATCATGTCCTTCTGCAGTCCTAGAGCTGTAGATCTCAGTCTTCAAAGGTGTAGGGCTAGTGCTGTGTAAATGGGGACGCTGCCCAGCTCAGATAAGCTGCTGAGGGTGCACACAAAGTCCCTCAGATTTCCCACCAGTTCACGTAAAATGATGCCCATTCTTGGGCCTCAGGACTTTTGGAGAGTACCTTTTCCTGAGGTCACATTCACCATGCCTGTGTTCCCCCTGAAAATGGGAGTGGGGAGACATTCAAACACGCAGGAAAAGCAAGGCCTTGTGGTCATGGTGCAAGTGAAGAGAGGACCCTGTTTCATTTGAGCACCACAGCCAGGCCAGCTGTCTTCTCCCACAAACCCAGCTGTGAGGTGCTGGGAGCCCAGGGCTGGCACTGAGTTGGAACGCATCCTCTGTGAGCCCTAAGCAATACTGTGCCAAAGCATAATCTGAAAAGACATCAGTGAAACCCATTTTTCTTATCCAGGTGCTTCCAAGCATTATAAACTTTCCCTCAGACAGAAAGGGCACAGTCAATGCCATAATTATTGCAAAATAAAAAGATTAAAATTGACTAATGTATTCAGGCACCAGCATCAAGTCACACATCTATCTAGTTTTATCAGCACTTTCTTGGGCAGTGCAGAGGGAGGTGAAGCAGGCAGTCCTGCTCATTAACTGCAATATTCTCCGACTTATTATTTCTGCTTATTTTTTTCATTTTGTCATTAAGGACAGAGCATCCTGGACTGCATGATCTCATGTGAATAACAAAATTGGGAAGGGGAGGACTCTATTATCCTGGAAGGAATAAAGAAAAAAAAAAAAGACAACAAAAAGTAATGATCTTTTCTTCTCCTGCTGACTCAAGATCAGACAGCATGATCAACCCTGCAGCCACAGGCAGGCTGTGGAGGAGTCAATCAAAGGGGATGCTCAGCTGAACAGTGACATCCCAGCGCTGGAGCAACCCTCTGAAATCACACTGCCCTCTGCTAGCCCAGGAGGAGTCAACAGCTCATGATCCTACTTGAGACTGGAGCGACTGTCACTTCTGGGATGCTGTGCCTGAGATTTCATTAGGCTTCACTCGTGTGCCTCCTGCAGTCTGCTGGAGCCAGCTGGCATTTTGGGTGCCGTTCAGAGGAGAGAGTTTACATCCATGCTAGATGCTGAGGAAACTTTTACAGATAAGGACATGTGTAAATGTCTGTCTGCTCAGAGCCCAGGCTTCACGTTCTCCTTCCTTATTTTGCTACCATTTGTTAGTTGAAATCCATCTTGATGCTTCCTGATCTCGATCCAGTTGAAGTGACTTTTCTTCATAAGAGCTGAGGGCATTAACTTAAGACACAGGCTCCAGTGCCTGTTCCACCATCGGCTTCCTCAGCAATGGGTGAAAATCAATCTTTGCCTCATCTTCCCATCTGCAGGACAGGAAAGACAGCACCTCTGTGCCTCTGATGGATTTACAATGCAGATGCCCTCCGAGCCCTTTTCCCAGGCATGAGAGATATTCCTCTCACAGCAGGAGTGCTGTTCTTCTATCAGGGCTCAAATATTAGGCCATTGCTCTGGAAGGGCAGCCATCTCCCAGGAACCTGGACCCTTCCCAGGCATCCCTTTGAGAGGCAGCCACAGCATCAGCCTATTGTTCCATGTAGACTCCTGAAAGTTACAGAGCACCACCCCTTCATGGAGCTTGAACCGGTCACAGGCAGTGGGGGCTTCAGCTCCTTGAAGGAATGATCTCCCTTTTGCAGAGGGACAATGAGTAGTGGAGGCAGGAAAGGAACATCCCACAGCTGGGCAGGACACCCTAGCCATGGTTTGCTGGGGGATGGAAAGCTGCAGAGGACTGTCCACCTTCATTTTCCTCCTTTCCTCCAAGCTTGATGAAAAACAATTCCTTTAGCTGGCAGGTGAGCGCTGGTGTGCTTTTAGGCTGCCATCACTCTGCTCTGCTTGCCCACTTCTCTTTTCCCTTGCACACCCAAGTCCACTTCTAGCCTCTGCAACCACTGCAGGCAGGGGACAGCTACTGCCTGCCAGTGACTTCATGGTCAGTGGTGAGTGATGAACAACTGGTAGCTGAGAGGAGATATACCTAATGATTGCACCTCACATGAAGGAGGGAAGGTGGACAATTGAGCGTGGCTAATACACAAGCAAACACAGCCCCAGCCTAGCTAATAACTCAATTTCCATGCTTTTTACCCCTTGTGAGTTGCTTGTGCTGATGCACGAACACCATGAAAGCATGTCAGTGACTCCCATATTACAAATATGGGGGCTCTTAGAGATGCTAAAGAGCGTTCATAGCGACGCTGCTGCACTTAGAAGAAATGCTTATCTGAATTAGTTGAAAACAGCATCATTTTTCTTAGTGCTGTTCCCTGCATTTTGTTTCCCAACCCCAGTATCATATAAACAAAACATACTTAGAGCGAGCTTCTTGTTCATTTGTATTGACAGTTGGTAAGTGGAGATAAAAATGTGTCTCAAGACGCTCATCACAGCCAGGAGTCTCTCCTATTCTCTGTTTCTCTGGGGCCTTACCCTACCAGGGAATGAGAAACTCCTCTGAGCAGCTCTCCCTTGCAGTCACAGAATGTTAGGGATTGGAAGGGACCTCAAAAGATCATCTAGTCCAATTCCCCTGCTGGAGCAGGAACACCTAGAATATTCACAGGCCCAGCTGCACGAGGTTGTGAGAGCTTGCTTTCCTTCAGGGAGAATTGTGAGCAAGGAGCAAAACTGAGATAGAAACATTACAAATATTTTCTTAATCACATTAAACAATCAGAGGGAAAGGAGTCCATGAAATGCGGCAAGGGCTACAGAAGAGGCAGGGACAAACCAGACCAGAGGAGGAAATTGTTAGGAGTCTGGAGGGTGCTGAGATAAGGTCTTTCTGGCTCCTGACTCCTGCTGAAACCCAACTCCTGGCTTTAGCAGGCTTGTGGGGTTAACTGCTGGCAAGCCAGCTGTCCTTGCTCAGCCCCCATGGGCGAACACAACAGCCTGGGAGAGGCTGTCCCTACAGGGAAGGAAAACACTGAGCAGCAGAGCCGAGTGGGGCTGTGCTCAGGGACCCTCCTGCTACACCAGCACCCAGGGCTCTGCACAACCGCAATACCTGCAACCACGGCACGACCAGTACCCAGCTGAGTCAGGCGCAAAGAAGACAAACTCCTGACTGTTGCCAGCATGGTATTTAAGCACCAGGAATGATTTTGGGCAGCTGTATGCCAAGAGGCTTTGCAATCACCGTCGCACCTGTGGTCCCCTGTTCGTGCCCTGCATGGGGAAGGCAAGGCTGCGTTGTGATTTTTCATTAGCTGATTGCTTTTACAGTCCCTGAACTTTACTCCTCGATACTTGATCATCTGGACTTTTATTTGTTAAAGGAGGCGTGACATATAACCACTTTCCTAATGTATGCTGGGTTGGTTTCACCTGCTCTTGTGCTGGTCCAAAGAGAGGCCACGTAATTACCTGCATATATTTCTGCCTTGTTTTTTTTCCACGGATCCTGCTCTTTTATGTATGTAAGTGTTCATACGCCACCCAGTGGCTCCCGAGGCGTTGGGTACTGGGCTCACCAGTGACAGTCCCTCCGGGTGCCCAAACCCACCTCCCTGCTAGAGCATCTCCCCAGCAGCAAGGGCAGGCCAGCCTGGAGCCCTGCTCCCCAGGGGCTGCAGGCAGCAACGACCTCTGAGGCTCCTTCCATACCTTGACACACGTAACCACATCACTTGCTTGCTCACGTAACCACATTGCTCACTCGCTGTGTTCTGCAGTCTCGGGATGCAGCGTTGTTCTGTCAAGTTAGCACAAGCTGGCAGAGACCTGCGTGTACACCATTTCCAGTCGCTCATGTCCTCAATGCACATGCAAATGCTTTCTGCCAGCTCACCTGTGCCATGCTCTTAGTTTTCAGCCAGCCTTTAATCAAATCAAAATAAATGAAGAAAAACCCTTGGGCCAAACATCCTTTCCCAGTCACATCTAGCCGTGAGTCCTTTTGTCAAGCATAAAAATACTATGTACAATGGCCCGTGGCCCCTTAGCAGGTCTCCCTGCCCATGCTGCCCCATACCACTACTCCTGGGCTGAGCAGGCAGCTACAGGGGAAAGCCGAGTGAAAAAAGAGAAATACCAACGTACAGCTGCAGCCAGCTTCATCACCACTCCCAGCCCGCTCTCTCTCCTTCTCCATGGCAAACGTCCCCTTTCCTCATCCCCAGCCCCCAAAGCTGAGGCCCAGACACAAAGAGACGTGGGTGGGACTTCAGCTTTGCTTGAGCTGCCATTCCTGTCTTTCTGTTGATTTTCCTCCTTCATTATTTTCCTATAAAGCAAAGTCTTACACTCATTACCTATCCCTTCAAAAGCCAACAGCAACCACAAAGAGCTCTCCAGCAAGATTTACATACCATGCCATCTCGTGCAACAATAAATTTCCCAGCTGACTCTCTGCTTCTTGCATTCACCAGCCCCTGCTAACTTCATGCTTTAAGAGTATGCTCTTTGATTTGGCATGTAGTTATTGGACATTACAAATTCATCTCATTCACTTTGCCATTCCCTGAGGGCATGTTCCTCACCATTTGTTGGCATAATGCTCGAGGGCAAGAAGTAATTTTTCTTATTTAGCCTCTGCTTTATTATTTTGCCCTGCCGCTTGCTGTCAGATGCCAGAGATGAGATGCCCCTTTGGGCAGAGCAGGCACACCCAACCATATTTGCAAAGCAAACTATTTCCTTAATCACCCTGAGCAAGACAGCAGCAGTGGCTGAATTGGGAGGGAAAACCTGACCTTTGTAAAGTGATGCCCTAATGATAGGCCGAGGACTGATCCTTACATGCACAGATCCCCTCTGCCAGAGAGAAGGATCCTGGAGGTCTCAGCCCAAAATGTGGAGTTTCAATTGAGTCGGTTGCTTAAGCTGTGCCCCAGCTGTGTCCTACCCTATATGCAGGGCCAGACAAGAGAGATCCTTATCTTTACAAGTGCCTGGAATCAGGGTTTTGTCCCAGGACACATTTTTGCTGGTTAGCACAGCTGAGCAGGGGCTCAAATGAGTGTGGGGAGTCAGGCAGCACCTCCTCCCTGCAGCTGCCTGGGGTGCCTTGGCCCCGTTGGGGGCCTTTGGGGGAGATGGGGAGATAACAAGATGGACGATAACTTTTCAGCTGCTGAAAAGAGCGCATGTGAGTGCAGGCAGGTCCCTTCCAGGATGCCCTTTGTCAGAGACCAGACTAGTCAAGCATACCATTTTGCTTCTTATTACCCCAAACCAGGCAATATCACTGCTCCATAGCACTTGACCAACACTGACCCCAAGCAGATTAGACACAGATGAGTGCCTTGTGCTCCACTGGGGCTTGTGCCGGCTGTGACCGCTTGCACGCTTCCTGGCACTGGTGTCGTCATGGGACCAAAACACCGATTAATGGATTTCAGCCTTGCAGCATCAGCTTCTATAACCCCTTGTGCCACACCTGAAGTGCAAAGATGGCTCCCATCTAGAGGGGAGCACATGGCAGCGCTTCACATGAAATCCAGGCTGATTTCAGACAAAGTCCACTCTTTTGCATAGGTACTGCATTCCCTTCCCAAGTGTTTCTGAATCACTATGCCCATCTGCAAACATTAAACATAATAAAAGGCCATTGCAAGATCCACGCAAGCCTGGATATATTATAATTAAATATATTTACTGATCAATTGAGTATAGTTATACCTCTCCATCTGGTTTCAGCAGAGGACCACTGACATTTAGTTCATATACCCTCATTTTTTCGTCTCTTTCAGAAAGAGATTTGCATCATAGCTTTTTAGTGAGCTAATAGTTAAAATAGCCCCCTATAATTACGCTAGAATAATCCAGCATTATTTTATCTTAATTATAGGGGGATATCTTAACTATACATCATTTGCAGTTCTCAGTCACTCTAATGCACAGATGTCTGAAGAAATGACATGAAACACTAGCAAGTTATAAAATATCTAGAGTGGTGCTCATTGCGTCTGTGGAAAATGATCACATCTATTTTCCGTACCTCTGCTATGCAGTCTCACTGCTCAGATTATTTCCTGCCAACCAAGAGATAATATTGAAAGCAATGGAAATAAAATACTTCACTATCTCATGTCATGCTCTGATATTGTTGACTCTTTCATTTTCATATCTCCGTGCTTCTCTCATAAATCTTCACATCAACATACTAGAGTTAATTTCTCCAAACCTTTAGCAGCTGTGGAAGCAAAGCAACTCCTAAACCTACTGCCTTCAGATCTGTGGCCACACTATGGGACTGCCTTTAACTTTGCTGCAGGTTTTGTTTATCTGCACCAAATGACCCAGAAGAATTGCCCCAGGAGCACACAGCATTGCTATTCACGGTTAATCTCCTCTGCCTGCTCAATGACCACCACATCGCGAGACGACATAGCAGTATTGTTGGAAACACAGCAGCACTGTTGGAAATATCAGCTCATGCTCTGAGTAATGTCTCTGCTGCACCACATGGCTCTTCCCTCCGGGGTACATCCCGCTGTGGGATGCAGGATGCCCATGAGAACACAGGCGAGGACTCCCTGGGAAGCAGCTGTTGTTTGGGGAGGTGTAGCTGTAACCTCTGTCCCCTCACACTCAGCACTCTGCCATGTATTGCGACCCTTGGGCTCACCTGATGTCGTTACCAGTAGCTTGCCTGCATCCCTCCTTTCCAAGCCCACCTGCAGGGATCTCAGCCCCCAGGACTCCTTGCAGCTGTCACTCCTCTCACCTAACTCAAATGTCATCTCTTCTCATCTTACAAGTCAATTCAAACTGTGAAAAACTCTTAGAGGGCACAAAAAAAAATACAGGCAGCTGCCCTGGTCTTCATGGTCAGTGCTACCAATAGGCAGAGTAAATATTTCCATTCACAGTTTGAAAGGATGTGGCACAGGGAGCACGTGGCAGAGGGGTCTGAAAGCAGGCAGTCATGTGGGCAGGAGCTTGCCCTGCAGTCCTTTTGCTGTTGCTGCAGTGCTTGGCCAGCCAACCCTGACCACAGGCACAGGAAAATGCAGCAGTTCCTGAGTGCCCAGCAGAGAAGGACCAGTACCTGAGGCGTCTGTGCAGCATGGGCCCCTGGACTGTGGAGCTGTCTGGGTAGGAGGTACATCCTCATCCCCACCAGTAGCTCGCTGCAGGTTGCCAGGCCCACTGAGCAAGCTCCTGTGGCAATGAGTGTGCTGCCTCGGGTCAGAAAGCAGGGGGATGATGAGGTGATGCCTGAGGAACCTGCGGGGCTGGGTGACAAGCCCTGACACTGAGTTAGAAGCACTGAGGAAAGATCCTTCTGGACCCTGGAAGGTCAGGGTGGCTTCCTGCAATGGGAAGGGAATCTTTTGGCCTATGACCACTATAGGCACTGGTAGCCCTTCTTCCATGCCTTCTGAATAACCAGCTTACTCTCTGCTTCTTTCTCTCCTAGGGTCTTGGACTGGACACTTACACAGAAGACAACACCTTTTCCACCATTCGCTGAGTTGGGGTAGAATAAAGATGGGTTGTTGAGATGCAGAGAAGGACTCTATGGGCTTCCCAAGGGTCTAAAGACATTTTCAAACAACATGGCATATTCAATGCACTTTCAATTTAAAAAGAAGGAATAAGTTAAAATTTTGGAATACTAAATATTTTTCTTGGAGAAAACATAGCATACTCTACAATTATAAACCTATGCAATGAATGCAGGGGGAAACTGTATGTGTCCTCAAGTGTATACTTTCACATTCACATGTTTGCATACTCCAGAGAAGGAAAGATTCATGGTAACGTTCCCCTAGGTCTGAGTACCTCACTAAGATGAAAAATACAGAGAAAGTCTCAGTCAACACCATTCCTCATGTTGCCTCATAGAGCAGAATTAGAAGGAAAAGCCTCATTCCTTGGAACGGGTCAAGTAAAAGGGACAGTGGTAAAGCTCGTGGCCGTAGCCCATGAAGGCAGTAACAGCTGCATGCACACATACAAACTTTTTAACAGTGCCTGTTGCGGCAGGACAATGGGTAATGGTTTTAAACTAATAGAGGGGAGATTCAGGCTAGACATGAGGAAGAAAATTTTTACAAGGTGGGTGGTGAAACACCGGCCCAGCTTGCCCAGAGAGGTGGTAGATGCCCCATTCCTGGAGACATTCAAGAACAGGCTGGATGGGGCTCTGAGCAACCTGATCTAGTTGAAGATGTCCCTGCTCATTGCAGGGGGGTTGGACTAGATGACCTTTGAAGGTCCCTTCCAACCCAAACTGTTCTATGATTCTATCATTCTGTGATTCTATTATACTCAGGCAATGTCCAGTAGTGAGAAGGAGATGATGGAAGGAGAGCTAACGAGGATGGGCTGTGGTTTACTTGTGTGTCTCTGGCGAGGCATGGAGCGGGCCATCAGGGACAGGCTGCAACCACATGCACAACTCTGCAAGGTTGCTCTGACTTCAGAGGGTGTTACTCCAAAATAGGTGTAGCAGTGAGGGACAGTTTGTTTTATTGAGCAGGCTGGGGAGACGGGCAGCACTGCTGCTTCCCAAGAGGTGTCGAGTACCATGGGAGAGCACTGGAGAGAACTGCTGGCTCCAAGGGAGGTGCAGCCAGAGCTGTGTTTCTGTGCAGTATGTGAACTGATTACTATTTTTAGCTTCACTTCTCTCTTTTAACACCTGTGGATCAGCCTACCAGGCAGAGAGATAGCACATAATAAATGTCATAGCCTCCCTGGAAAATACCTCATGGCTTTTGAACTAATCCCTTCATACTATGAGAGGACTGCTGTCTGACACTGATTAAACCTTGGGGGTTGGTCATGCTGAGGTAACACTAGTAGGATGCTGTTCCCTTGCCAGGCTGGTCTCTGCCTCTGCTCCTCAGTGCAACAGGGGCTCCAGAGCCCCTCCAGACCATGATCCTGATGTTGATCCTCTGAGCTTGCACCAGAGATGTCCTTCCTTGAGGCACTAACTCTTCTTCCTTTCAAAGTGGTAATGGACATTACAGAACCTTTGCCCTCATCCACCAGTCTTACAAGCCCACCAGCATCCCCCTTCCCCTTCGAATATCCTAGCCTCACCAGGGTGCCACCTCTCCTTAGTTTGTTCTCCCTATTAATTTGCTGACAGACCTGCTCACTACTGTGTCTCTTTTTCAATGCACCTGGACACTTTCTTCTGCTCAGTAGCTGACAAAGTCAAGAGCTCATGCAGAAATATGAGACAAGTTTGGTTTACATTTGATTTGGAGCTTTCTGATAATCTGTTTGGTATTTTTATTTTTGATAAAAAAGTTTTTTTTTAATTTCTTTTGGATCTCACAAGGTCGAGAACTGAACTTGAGTGCATATAGATGCTTAACAAGAAGATGTTGTCTGGCCAAGATGAACCCAAAGCAACAGAGGCTGTACAGGCAAATGAACACATCGACCCATGTAACAAGAAAATACTGCAAGGCATCACAAAGAAGATCAACAATTAATGAGTAGTTTTAGGATAGACAATGCATATACTCATTCCACATATTAGCAGGTTGTTTTCCAATGTATGGCAAGAGCCTGAAATAAAATACCAGAAGATTCACAGCCGGAATTTGTGTGTGCAGAGGCATGCCTGCAAAAAATCTCAGCTTGCCCTCATGGCAGGCACGAACAAGCCCTGGGTCCCTCTGGTCCTGTCTGTACCGTAAGATGGAGAGTGACCTTAAGAGTGGTTTGAGCACACAGAGCATATGTGGTGGAGCTCAAAGAGACCTTATTACAGCCTTCCAGTACTTAAAAGGGGCCTATAAGAAAGATAAGGACAGATTGTTTAGCAGGGCCTGTTATGATACGACAAGGGGTGGTGGCTTTAAACTAAAGCAGGGGAGATTCAGGCTAGACATGAGGAAGAAAATTTTTACAAGGAGGGTGGTGAAACACTGGAACAGGTTGCCCAGAGAGGTGGTAGGTGTCCCATCCTTGGAGACATTCAGGGCCAGGCTGGACAGGGCTCTGAGCAACCTGATCTAGTTGAAGATGTCCCTGCTCGTTGCAGGCGGGCTGGACTAGGTGAACTTTGAAGGTCCCTTCCAACACAATATATTCTATTATTCTATCATTCCATGATTCTGTGAAAGTCTGTGTGTGCCTAGATGTGGGGTAAGTGCCTGTGGTCTGGCCCACACACTCTGGGTGGTGATTCTAGGGTGAGAAGCAGCAAGTCCTCCTCCAGGGCTCTTTGAGATGAAGTCACCAGCTTGGGGAAAAAATAAACAAAAGCAACCACAGACCTGGAAATGGGCGTGCTGAACCATTTTGGCTAGCTGCGAGTTGCTGTTGACAGCACTGGCTGGGGATGCAGGAGTTTGCTCATCTATTGCTTACCCCAACTCTGTGTGTGAAAAAGTGTTTTGGGGTCATCTCTGGCACATAGCCTCATGGTGATGAGCAGAAAGCTGTAGAAGTTTTAATTATTATATTTAATCCTTTAGGAGTCTGTGAGGAAAGAGCTAAAGGCCAAATTGTGGTACGTGGTATGTCACATGAAGCAAAGAGGGAGAGATTTTGACTGTCTAATGAAGGCTCCCTGATGGACTTTCCCTGGATCTTGTGTTTGTTCATTAATGCCACTTTACTCCACATAACTGGTCCAAATACTAAGCCAACAAAACAAATTACCTCAGCCCTGTGACTTGCCTAGTAATGCATAATTGTGCTAATTAGATCTTCACTTAGTTTAAATCCTTAAGTAAATCCTTAACTTAAGGTGAGCTTTTGAAGGTGCACTGAACAAATAAAAGTGCTGAGTCTATTGAAGGAGAGTCAGGCTTCCCATGTTCAATCAATTGACCTCAAAAGCTCATCATGTCCAAAGGCCACAAGTGAGCTCCAGGGCTCCTGCAGGGCTCATGAAGCACTGTGTGCTGTAGAGCAAGGTGCTGGCTGGGACTGACTGCTGTGACCCCCAGGCCCAGCTGGGACACACCAAATAGGGTCTGCTAGGGAAGAAAGACCAGCCAGCCCTACACGGGAGGGAAGGAAAGGATATTTGGTCTATTAATTTTCTTGGTGCTGACTGAGAAGTCAGACATAGTTAAAAAGTGTGTTCCGTTTAAAATCCCACCAAGGCCAGATGCTCACTAGGCGGATACACTTCAGCAAGTGTCTGCGCATTAAAATACAAACTAAAAGGGAAACAGCTACTGTAACTGAAGCATTAAACAAACGCTGACAGGACATGCGTGAGCACACACAAATTGCCGTGTTTACAGCGCAGGATGTGCAGAGCTCTCATTTGCATTCAGTGACATCTAATTGTTCAGGCACTGCAAACACACAGTCCCTTTCACCTGCCTAGCCATGGTGTGTGGCAAATAGCTCCATAAATAGGGGCAAATAGCTATATAAACAGCCAGCTCACCTGGCAGCACGTGCTCGCATCTGGGAGTGCAGCAGCTCCCACTCCGCCACAGCTGCAGGACATCAACTCCTGGAAGCATCCAGCTGGCTGTCTGAGCCATCTGTCTATGCTGCATCCTGGCTGCAGCACCTGGACATCTCTGGGAGCTACAGCATTCTCTGAACGCTGCCTGTGAAACACCAACACTGCCCTGGTGCTTGTGGATGCATTTCTCTGTCTGACACATCCTGCCCTCCTGCAAATGGGGAGGGTAAACCATACGCATTTCTTTTAAACACAATAATTCGGCATTTACATTGCAGCTGTCTGACTAGAAAACTGCAGCAGATGTTACAGCAGGACTCCAAGTCTGCTGGTCCAAAAAGTGATGCAGTATCTGATCAGCTCTCACTTCAACCATGCACAAAAGCAGACGCTAACATCTACACCTCCCGCTAGCTTATGAGGCAGAAATTCCATCATGATTCTAAGCAAGTCAGCAAGATGGTCCATGAGGTCCCATAATGGTTAATGCTCCCTTACCATGAAGAGTTTTTTAGTAGACTCAGTCCGCACAATGTGCCGTTACTCCCTTGGTTTTGATCATCGATCTGAAGAGCATATCGCCTTGGAGATTCGCAGAGAAATTCTGGCTGCAAAGCTGCTGAAAAGGCCACTTTAGTTGATTTTTTTTCATATTGCTTTGTGTTCCTGCTTCACAGAACAGAAGGGCAATAAAAATTAATTTCATGATGTAATAAAATGTTTGCCTCAGAGGTTTCTGGAAGCTGAAGCACTGGCATTTTATTTGCATGCAAAAATTCATTACGGATATAAAAGTGTGAAGACATGGTGTGGTTGTTAAACCTTAGGATATTGCGGGCTTAGAACAACATAATCAACCAAATGAAACAGCATTTTAAAACAAACAAGGTTACGAACATTATCATTAAAAATGGTGGTGAATAAGTGCACTGTTTCCAATCCCTAATTATTTTAGTCTTCATAGAGTGGGAGCACAAAAGCATCATTAACTGGCCCCAAATGGCTCAGGATTTGGTTCCTAATTTGGAAGGTCTGCCTTTCCTGACGATACCAGATGTTCAGAAAGAGTTTTGTGTCATTATAGGTTATCTTTGCTCCCCAAGGTTGTGTTTCCTTTTCTCCTAAATTACTCATGCTCAGTCAAAAAACCCATCTTGTTCCCTTTCTTGCTGCCTGGCTTTATAAAGAGATGGAACAGCAACTCCAGAAATTAGAAAAGTAGCGCATCTGGATGACCCTCCTCTGAGGGTCAGAGGACTTAGCTTAGGGATGGAAAGGGAAAATAGAGTGATTATTTAGTGTTACACATTTTTTCTTCATTTTCCCAGATGCCACGATCCTGTGTTTAGGTCGGGTTTGGCGTGTGCAGGGGAAGGCTGTGACACAAGTCACTTTGTGTTCTTAGTGAGTTAGAAAGACTCAAACAAAGTGATTTTTCTGAAAGGCTGCTTTCACTGGAAAGGAAGGATGCTAGAGCACAAAGCATTACATTGATGGCAGACACTATGTGGTGTTTACTAAAGAAACTGCAGAAGATAAACAATCCACTGCAAACGCTCTGGTATGTGAGGAGCTATCTCCTCATAGCCTCCCTTGGAGTTTAATCAAATACACACAACCAAGGTCTACATTTGTCATCAGAAAGGCAGTAAAAATGAAACACAAAGCAAGGATATTGCTTTGCTAGCAGCTAGGTACAGCCCTGTTAAGCTGATGGGTGCAAGAGCCACACTTCATTTGGGTGTTTTGCAGAGGCTGAAATAGCTGAAACTGTGGAAGTCCTGTTCGAAACACCCAGCACAGCAAAGCCGGGACCTGGCACTGCAGGCAAAAGGGTCCCTGTAAGGCCAAATGCAAACACCCAGCCAGGGTCTTTGCTAGAGCAAAGGAGGAAGGTCCAGTAGCCGCCTTCTGCACCAAGGCATGGAAAGCAGATGGAGGAGGCAAGACAAAGCTGAGAAGATGCAGAGGGTGGTTTGCAGCATGGTCCCTGGGCACCTTACCTAGGCAGAGGCCATTCTGCATACCATCTTCAAGCAAACCCAGTCCCACCAGACCAGAAGAGGAGGGACATATGTGAGAAGGGTGGGAAATGTCACTGAAGCAGTCAGAGAAAGGCAAGGACCCACCACAGAAGGGTTTACAGAGTCACCATGACCAAGAAGTTTTGGGGATGAGGAGGGAATAAATGCCAGGAGCTGACAGCATTCCCACCTTCATGCCTACCAGCAGCATTCAGAGTAACAGGGCTTTGTGCACATTTTGTAAATAATCAGCCTAGGTCCTAAAGCAGCGACAACATTTTGTGTTTGACCTTCCCACCAGCCAAGCTAACAACTCAGGGAGCTCTCAGTCCAAAGTTGAGGTCTAATTGTACCTATATTAACCTTGTTCCTGCATTCTAGATCTATCTGCACAGGGAAGGCTCATCAAGTCTGAAATGCATAAGTATTTTGTAATAAGCAGACATTTTATACCACAGCTAGTCAAGGGCTTTTTTTAAATGTGACTGTAAGTAGTGATTTTATGGCAATACCACTTATTTTCCCAGTGCTGAAGACAGCAGCAAGACCACAGCATGAGTTCCAGAAAAGCCATTTGCAAGCCATGGTGAGCCTACGGTTTGTTGATACCACAAGTTCTTACATCCCAGAGGACCTCCAGTGCCCCACTGGCATATTTTGTGAAGGATTAATCAAGTTGGGTTTTTTCTTCCTTTTCTAAATGCACCTCATAATCAGGATGGAGGCACAGACTCCATGACCAGCAATCACCAGAAAACATCCCTGTTCTCCTGCTTCAGCCATGAGCACCCTGTGCAGCCCTTTGTTTTGAGCATTCAGTCCATGAACACACGTGAACTTTTAGGCTTAGTGTTTTGGAGGGCAGCATAGTTGTCCAGCACTGCCTTTGCCATAGTGCCTAACACTGCACTTTTATAGCCAGACCTTGGTCACACTAACAGTCGTGGATCTTTGGGGTTAAACATTCCTTTTCCAGGGAGCTGGAGGGTGCTTAGGAGGCATGTATGGAAAGGCACAAGCTTCTGTTCTGGGACCATTCAGCCCTCTAAGTCTACACAACAATTGTCTGAAACTGTTAAGGATTGCACTCAGTGACCCACATGATCTTTTCCAGTCCATGTTCTCCACTAATAAAGAGGAACAGAGTCACAGGCAGAATGCAATTACACAGGGAGGTTCAGTTATGCATAATAAAAACATCTCAGCAGAAGGAGCAGTCCGTGAAAGTGGCAGCGATACCAAGAGACCAAGCAGTGACAATGCTCAGGGGATATTAACCTACAATGAAGTTTAGAGACAAATAAAGATTAATACCATTTGGGGCTTCTTCAGCAGGGACATTATGTAGGAAGACAGGGTATTTTCTCTCTTTCACAGTAATGGGCTCAGTCTCATAACGACCTCTCCACACAGAAAATTACCATGTGCAATTGCACTGGCAGAGTGATGCTCTTAATGCAACCACTCTTTAGCTAAGATCACTCTTCAGAAAAATAAAATATTTTGATAAATAGTCAGGAGTTCAAAGAAGAACTATGAAACCAGTGAGAAATCCAACAAAACCAAGCCAATTTTGTTACTTCCCAAGCTTATGTATGGTTATGACAGCCAATGCGTGGCACATATTGACTCCTGTGGGAAGGGTAGTAAAGTTATAATATTTAGGCAGTTGCTAGATGACAAAGACTAAAGAGGAATAAAGTATGCAATAGATATTACCTAGGAAGGAGACATAACTGTCAAATACTTTATGCAGACAAAGAGTGGACCACCACAGCTTATGGAGTATTTTTTTCCCCCAGAGATATGTGTTAGAAACATCATCATGAAAAACTATTGAACTGACCCTGGAGAAAATACTAATAAATAGATAGTCCTGTAGCAGCAGAAAGATAGACAAAATTACATTAAAAGGTCTATCTTTTTTATAAACCTGAGAAGCAGGAGTGATGCCAGGTATTTTTGCTTTCATATGAAAGACTTGCCTAAGTAAGATTTTTTCAAAGGAATTTCTCCTGCCAGTGTGCTGAAAATGAAGACTCTTGTTTGATAGCAGCAAAGTGTATAAATGAGTCACTGGAGAGAGATGGGAAAAAAAAATCAGAGCCAGGGTGACAAAGAACTAAGCGAATGTCAAAGTGAAGAGGCATTTTGGGGAGCTGGTAAACAAACCTCCACCCCTGGTACAAGCCAGCTTGTGGACCTTGGGGCCTGACTTTCAAGTGAGGTTTAATCAGGTCTCCATTTCTGCAAGTGCTGATGAGAAACTGTGCTGGCATTATTGCATCACAAATACGTTTTGAGTGGAAATGTCAGTAGCAAGATACCTGAACTTCAAGTCTGTGGAGAGGATCAGAAATATGAGTAAGTAAACGCAAAAAGTGATCACTGAGTAGCTAGAGACTTTCTCTTCTAATTAAACTGGCTCTGGACTCTGAAACAGATGGCAAAGAAACCTATCTGGTTTCAGGGTGGAGTCTGACATCACTTAATCACTTAACTACTTAATGTAGTTGCTTGTGATTGCAAATTACTGGATTTGATAGTTTATGAAGTCACTTTCTGTCCTATGATTGTATGTCCCTCATTCTACTCTGTTGGAAGACAGTCACAATAGTTCATTGACTTCTGAGGGGGCATGATGGCATAAGGAGGTGAAGTGTCTAAGGAAGATATGGCACCTGCCTCCGTGGTCTGTACCTCTTAGGTCACAACAACAGCATGTGGGAAACATTAATATTGACAGAATGGGTCGGATGGAGCTTTGAGCAACGTGGTCTAGTGGAACATGTCCCTGCCCATGGCAGGGGGTGTGGAACTAGACAATACTTAAGGTCTCTTCCAACCCAAACTCTTCTATGATTCTGTGATACATCCCTGTACCTGTTCCACACATGCTCACACAGGCAGGCAAAGCAGCAGACCTCAGGAGGCAATGAGGTCTCACAAAGCCCTGGCTAAGAGTGAAGGAGGCAGGAACTGCTAACATAAGCCCAGCCACTGGCCATCAGTTTGTAGCTGTCCCATTTCCCATTACATTTGTGCCAAAAGGCATTTCCTTTACCTTTCGAACTTTCAGACAGGGGAAGAAGAGGTAGAGCTCACAGTGGTTCCCCTTCTATGGGTAGGATACAATTGGCTGGATTTGGAGGCAATGAATGAAGATGATTAATTATCACTCATTTTTTCACTCTGTCAAATTAACAAGGGACATGCCTGTCATGCCGACAGTCTCCCTGCTCAACCCTATGCGTACACAGCTTGAGTGGTGTGATTCAGTCTCACACGCCACCTTCTGAAGGGAAGAGACAGAGCCGTGAGTCAGTAGGACATGGCTCCAAGTGTCCTTAATGCAGTAGTGTCAGCCTTATCGAGCAGCCCTGAAATATTTATTAAACACAAACACAGAAGCTATTGTGCCTTCCTAATTTGGCAGTGCTATCTGAAGAGTCAGAAGGCACAGCACAGATCAGCTTAATTAAAACGTTTCATTTCAGAAGCTAATGATCCTCATCTGGCTACAAGGAACTCAATGAAGAAAACAGAAAATAAATGAATAAACTATGACATTATAATGAACTGTGGGACATAATAATAAGAGTGAATTTCCTCTTGTGATGACCAGTTCCCCTTTGTGTATGTACCAGCCAGGAACCACGTATCAGATAAAACAGATGATAGTTACGCCAAGGAAATCTGGGACCCTTAGCTGGGCTAATGACCCAGCAAGTGTTAAAGCCCCATTAGTAACTACAATGGAGATGAATAATGACTGTAATAAACAATGAACACTTGGCCCTTAGATAAGATGTATTATATTTCCCATTGTATATGCCAGTAGTTAAGAGTATTTATAAGCTACAGTCACAAATGACTGGCTTGTGCTAAATGTAGCTTGGAGTAGGCAGATAGAATTTTCTTGGAAGTCTCTGGGCCAAATTCAGCAGCAACGTCAGCGATACTTTCAGCAGTACCATTTGTCTCCCATCTGTGGGAGCAATATGCAATTTAGTGCTTAGAGTATTTGAAGGAAATGGCTACAAATGTGGTTATAAAGTTTTGCTCAGTGTCCCTGCTCTTTGGACAGTGGGGTGCCTTGGGGCAGTCAGTAGGAAACGAGGAGGGGAACCAGGAGAGGTCTTGGGGTGGAAGCCTTTCTCAAAATCTGAACAGCCACAGCTTCCTTGCGTGAGGAAGAGTCAGGCACCCAGGGCAGGAATCAGAGGGCTGATGCTCTTTTTCCTTGGGCAACCTAAATGTGAAGGTGCTTTCCCACTCTGCACGCAGTGGTCCTCCTGCCTGTCCGCCCAAGTGAATGTGTGACCACTGCTGGCATGTAGGAGAAGCCATCCTAGAGAGAACTGCTGTGGGCAGTGCTGGGCAGGAATCACTCCTATTTACTCCCCCTGGTGCCCAAGGGTTTGAGCTGACCAACTCTGTAGTCACATTTAAATCACTGGTCATTCAGTGGCACCTCAGGACTCATAAATTCAGAATAAACCAGACCAAGTGGTTCCTTAAACCGGCCAGTCAGTGACATCCCATCCAGCAAAGCGAGTGAGTCGGGCAGCTCTGCCAACCGTTGGAAACTGTCTAGTTCTTCTGTTTCCACTTGAGAGAGTCCAAAATGACTTGGTGGATTTTGTTTTCCCTCCTCCCAGGGTTCATTTTTCACCCATGCAGAAAGGATGAAATATGTTACTAATATAGCAGAAAGCTGGAAACATTAAAAGATGGAAACATTAAAAGAGTGGAGGGGAGGAGGACCTGTCAGCTAGCTGCAAGGGAGTGGATTTCAGCCTGTGGTTTTATTCATCACAGACCCCTGTATCACTTTCAGGAAGGTGTAAAAGCCCAGAAGATCACAGAATCACAGAATGGTTGGGGTTGGAAGGGACCTCTGGAGATCATTTAGTCCAACCCACCTGCTTAAACCAGGTTCACCCAGAACAGATCACACAGGAATGTGTCCAGGCAGGTTTTGAATGTCTCCAGAGAAGGAGACTCCACAGCCTCTCTGGGCAGCCTGTTCTAGTGCTCTGGCACCCTCAAAGTAAAGAAGTTTCTCATCATATTCAGATGGAACCTTCTATGTTTCAGTCTGTGCCCGTTGCGCCTCATCCTATCATTGGGCACCACTGAAAAGATGCCTCTTGATGCCCACCCTTGAGATATTTATAAACGTTGATAAGGTCCTGTCTCAGTCTTCTCTTCTCCAGACTGAACAGACCCAGTTCTCTCATAAGACAGATGTAAGCCAACTGCTAATGGTAATTCCCTTGGTTAATTTTAACATACCCCTACAAATACTCCAACAGTCCCGCCAGGGATGTCTGACCGTGGGCTAAAAAGTACTGCTCTAGCACCATAGCTATAAGAACGGAGACAACCTCACTTGAGTGGCCATTTTCACAGCCACTGAAGCCCCTCATGCTTCAGAGGCACAGGAAGGGGTGACACAGCAATGATCTGGTTTTCATCGCTTAGGGACAGCAAGGCTGTCTGGTACCACTGCGCTACGCTGCTGGAGAGCTGGATGCTCGGCTAGTACAAATCAGTGCGTATTGACAAGAGAATTTGTACCTTACTGTGCATTTATTTAGCCATTAAAGGCACTGCTGGTGCTTTCCGTAAGCAGAACTTTTTCACACATAATTGGAGGCTTTCAGCAGACAGTAGTGCAGTTCCTGTGAGGACAACAGCTATGAAAAAACACTTTTGGTAAATGGGAAAAAGGAGAAAACCTTGTCTGAGCAAGCTGCAACAACATCCATTTCTAGCAAAGCCTAGATGAGGTGCTCCTCCATCCCAGGCAACATTTGCTCTGTTGGCACAACCTGTTGTAAACCTGGTACAGTGAACAAAATGTGAACAGAGACCTACTAAAATGTCAAGCTGCAAAGCCCACAAAGCAACAGGGGAACATAATTACCTGGAAGAAGTGCAAAGCTTTCTCGAAAGTCAGTTTCTTTTCTTTTCGCCCCTTTTTTCCTCACAGTTATGCATGCTCTATCTACCAAAAATACATGGCCATCACACTCAACAGGAGAGACAGAGAAATGGATGAGTTATAAGCAGAGCTGGACAAAACATGAAGATAAACAGAAATAAGAGGTTCTGAAAGCTCAATATTTTTTTTTTAAATGCCAACCAAGTGTATGAAGGAAGTCGGGCATATTTCTTATGAACAACTGTTAGAGGGAGAAGAGCAACCTGAGATAGAATATGAAAGAATCTGAAGATAACAACACCTAAAGGCATCATGACATTTCTTCAGGCTCCCAAAATCATTCAAAAGGTTAAACTGAATTTCTTTCATTAGACATTATACTAAGTGGAATCTCTACAAGCAAAATCACATCACCGTATGACTGACCTTTCTTCTGATAAGGACTTAAAAGATGTATTTTTAATCAGTCAGAAGGCAATTATGTTTATGAAAGAAAAATCAGCTTTTGAGATAAAATTATTTACATGAGCAATATGGATGATGGCCGGCCAGAGTCATCAGAAAGTGCATTTTCCACTACTTAAATTCGGCAAAATACACATACACAGCTTTTTTTTTTTTTTTTCCAGAACAATTCTTTTTTCCTAAAGAAAAAGAAAAGCAGTTAAAATCTAATCAGTTTATTTTCGTATTCTCATTAATGTCTTTGGTTCTTTCCCTAATAAAAGAAGATACACATCAAGGATCCCTTTCTTCAAAAGAAATAATTTTCCCAGACAAAAGAGTTGTGAGTGTATACAAGCATCCCCAAGAAATCAAAACCTGCCAAGCTCTGTTTTATTTTGTATTTCTAAGTCAAAAATGTCTGCAGTGAATATTATCAAATTCAGTCTCTGTGAGAGATCGTCTGAGACAGGTTTCAACTCAGAAGAAATTGTTTTTCCTGTGAGGACAGTGAGGGAGTCGGTAAAAACAGGGCAAGATAATGGCCCAGTTTCCTAAACTTTAGATATAATATTTCCAGTAGGTACCACTGTAATGCACTTTATTGAGGGATTCACTGGACACGTTGGTAACCATGAGAACAAAGCTCAGGGGTTTTGTGTGGAAACTTGAGGTGTAGCAACCCTAACATGAAATATACATTAGCCATGAAACTTGGTCATTATACAGCATATCTCTGAAGGCTTTTCATGAAAATTCATGGCCGTTTTGCAGAAGCCTGGATTTCAGAAGGGCAGAGCTGTAGTATGTCAGCAATTCCAGCTGGAAATTCAGTGGCAAAGTGCTGGGTGCCACGTTTCCTCACAGACTGGCCTGGCCCCAGGGAGGATGGGGATGGAGAGTGGTCCTTCCCACCAACACTGCAGATATTGGGAAGGAGCCCCAGGCAGGTGGGCAATGGTTCTCCAGCCCCCAGCTGCTGCTCATCTGCCCCTGTCCCACAGGGCCATGGAACAGATGGCAGCGGAAAAATATTGCTGCAATGGACTTCACAACAAGGGGCACCCTGGGGACTCACCAGACTTCCCTAGCACACCAGTAAGCTTTTTATAACTGTGTGAGATGCAGAGGGCCTTACTTTTAAAAATGAAACTGCACTAGAGGTCACGCATCCTCTTGCTATCCATCCCTTGACTGTAGGATTTCTCCCGCAGACCAATTTTTCTCAAAATAAAGCATGGGTAAGACTCAGTTTCAAGCAAGAAAATGGTTTTTCTGTGAGTGCTTTGTACAAATTACTCTGTGAAGAAAATGTTCCAAATCAAGATTGAAACTCTCCGTATCTGGTATTGCCAAAATTGTAGCTAATGTACACCAAAAAAAAACCCCTAATGTTCTCCAAAATGCATCTGTTCCTAGCTCTGGAGTGGCACCATTCACTTGCAAGCTAAATGCAAGTGGACATAAAGTTTTGAAAAGTGAAAAGAACTAAAAAGTACAGAATATTTATGTGGTGTGAAAATAATCTGTAGCCTGAAGGTAAAACTCGGACAAATCCCCGTGTCTCTATTTTAAGATTTGCTACAAGACTGGTCATTTTCTAGCCTATTTGCATGTTTTTTTTGCCACAGGGACAAGCCCCAAGAACGCTGTGGGGTCAGGACAGATGGGATGGACCTTTTCTGGTTGATGGATGGCCTTGTAGGTCAGGCAGCTCCCTGGTCCTGCAGTTTTGTTGTGCAGGGGATGACCCAGGTCATTTCACGACAGCACTGAAAAAGTAGTCCAGTTCCTAAAGCCTCCCTACAGCTCACATAGCTTTTTGATCCAGAACACCTCCCAAAGTCCAAACAGAGACTTGGATACCTTGGAACGTATCAAGATACCTGTCTCACGGAGCTGGTGGTTTTCAGAGGCTCATGGTTGTTAACTGCTTTGACAATCAAGTGGATTTAAGCACATAGCTGCCATTTGCAAAGATTTGCCCAACATATTAAAACTTGAGCCCTGATCTTCTGAGCTGAGCTTACCCAGCAGTGAAAGGAGCCAACTGTCCATCTATCCCAGGGGTGCTGGTAAATCTACCCACATTCAAAGAGTATATGGGGTGGGGGTTGAAGAGCAGTTGCCCTCCAGGGAAAGGTACAGCTAAAATCTTTTATCATGGAGTTACCAAACCACGCCTTTTTTGCCACCTCTCAGGGCTGTCTCTGGACAATGCAGGTCTCAGGGTTGCTGTCTGAACACAGCAGAAGCTTGATCCAGGCAGCAGCAGGAACTGAAACAGCATGAGGAGTGGTGCAAGCCCAGAGCTGTGCGGGGGCAGGGAGGCACGTGAGGCATGTCGTGCTGAGACCATGGCCAAGCAAAGCAAAAGCAGTGGGCTTGGAGGTAAACCACAGAGAGCCTGAGAGGTGGTGGCAGGTATTTGGGCTCTAGTTAGGGCGTCTGCACAGAGGAGAGAAAGGTTGAGGTGAAAATATTAGCTTTGCCAGGGCTGCTGTGGTGGATGGACAGTGGTGAGCCCAGTCAGGGCTGTGAGGTGAGGCTGGTTAGGGCCAAGATGCTCAGCCATGCACAGCAGGCTCACAAACAGCAGGATGAGTGCATGTATGAGTCTGCATGTATGTCCCATGTGCATAGACATAGTGCTGTTGTCACTCAGCCCACAGCATGACTAGCAGAGCCCTTAAAAAGAAACCACACACGCACAAATATTTTATGTGCATGCCTTATACATAAGGCATGGGCCAAACGATTTGCCCACACATTTCTGAAATGTACCCCTCTAATCCCTTTGGTGCCAAGGAAATGTTATTGACTACAAATGGTGACAGAGAGAATTGCACAATCCAGTCCATACGTACAAAAAACAGCAGGATGAGCATAAATGTCTATTTGAAGGAATACAGATGAATCAGTAACGATATTAGAGTGATTAGCCAACTGCCTTAATTGATATGTACAAAACCATATGTGCTTATAAGCTTACAAATGCTAACTCACACTTATCACCATCTGCACAGAAAAGCCACAGTAAATTTCCTTTTCCTAAATGCAGATTTGTCATTTTAAAAGAGATGGGCTGGGAAGGGTAGTGAAAGGCTGTGTCATGAAATGTCCATCACCACTAGCACGTGGGCCTCTCTCAGACCAGATTTGTTCAGTGACTATAATAGAGGTTGGTTGTTGTCCAGCTCAGTGCAAACACATGAGAAAAATGTAATAACCAGCTTTTCAAGCAGAAAAATAAAAGCAAGGCCCTAACACAGGGTTTTTTGTGACAAATTATGAGGAAGGCCCATTGTATGTTGGCTCCCCTTCTTCTGCAGCTTTCTCCTGGCTCTTTCCTAGAGTTCTACATGAACCCACAGGAGAAGGCTAAAGAAGAGCAATCCAGAAGTACCTAAAAGACTTACAAGTCCACAGGCAGGTCAGTGGTCACCAAAACTTCTGCTGGAAAAGCAAAGATGGCAGAAAATGTACAAGTGTATTTTTTGCTCATAGTTATCGTGAGAGCCTTTGGCTGTAGGTACAAGTCTTTACCACCACAGCCAAGCTGGTGTGGGGTCCTGCAGTATTGCTGCAAAAAGTTCATGACCGTGGTCCCTCATCGACTCCAGCCAAAATCAGCTGTGTCTGTTTAAAATCAGGTGTGATGGTAGCCAAGCAAACTGAAAGAGGTAACAGTCCCATTGGAGCACTCTTGTGTCTGTAAGCCAGCGCTGCCAGCTCTGCTGGGAGGCCATCATGCCAGGAGAAGTGCAGCAAACAAGTTTAAGAAATGACCTCTTCAGTCATCAGCAGTATTTGCTAGATGAGTTCAGGGCTAAGGATGCCTCTCACCTGCCTTTGCTAGCAGTAATGTAGATGTTACCATGTGAGTTTGGTTCCTTCCTAGTTGCTGGAGAGCAGGCTCTTCTGAACTCTAAATCTGCTTTAGTTTTTACTTTACGGTGAGATGAGTCACAGTGGAGACTCCATCAGCTACACCAACCAGATCCCATCTAACTACAGAGGGATCCAAAGGGACTGATTCTGATACGCTTAGTGTGTCCCACATGGGATGTTTTCACTGCTAGAAGTTATTATGCTCTCTCAAGCAGTTTAAGCAACATTAACAAAAGAAAACCTGGCTTATCTCCACTGGCCATATGAGAAACTTAGACATATGTTTATAACGGTAAAGAGTTTTATGTGTTAGCAAGGTCTATGTCCTATTTAAAAAGTGGTGGGAGCTTAAAGTTGAGGTGCTATATTCATTCATGCCAAATCTGTGTGTGTTTTCCCATCCCTTGGCAGTACAAATACGCTCCAGATCGCTCATGGTCGAGGGCAATCCATCATGTTTCTGCTAACGTAGCCAGAGCACACAATTGCAGTGTTGATACCAGCTCCATGGCTGGCCCTGGGGAGAGCTGACATCCAACGTGGCATAAAGCTCTCAACATCATTTGGTCCCTCTGATTCAGCAGACTGAGTTTTGCATCATGTATTGGTTTTGTCAAGTGTCAGATGCCCTGTAAGGTTATGACACAAATCCATGAAGATATTTGGGAGCTTAAATTCTGCTTAAAATCAGGAGATAAAGGGAAAAAGTGCTTATACATCCCCATGGCCTGAAGGCTAAGTCACTTGCTTGAGAACCACAGCTGAAAGTTTTATTGTGGCTGTCTCCACAGAAAGATCCATCAGGCTTTCCCGTCCTGGAGCCTGCCATTTTTGACTTGGGCTTCATGGCAGGAGACTATTAAGAGAGAAAAATTGATAAGGATTCTCCTGACACTTCTGAAACAGGGAGGACATGCATGTGTGACAGGGACAGGTGAGTTACTCTCATTTTAAAAATCCTGACAGCTCTGTGCATTAATAGTGCCATAAATATTGTATCTGTGCTGCACAGGAAGCTGAGAAGTTGTTATAATTCAGTTGTCACCATTGTGCTGGCACTGTGTTGTGTCTAGGTGACCTGCAGGCTCAGAATAATAATGAGGGCAATTCATCACACCCCACCAGTGACAAAGTGGAGAGGGAGTAGGCGATGGGTAAAGGCTTTGATCATATTAGACAACACCAGCTGAAGGAAGGATTGGATGGAAAGGTGCATGAGAAAAGTACAATTTTTAGACAGGTCCCAGTAGTTCTCAAATGACAGGGAATCCCTGGGTGCCAGCAATAAGTGTCAGTCACTGCCAATTTAACGGGCACGCCTGAAACAACTCACTCCTGAGGAGCTGACAAACATGGCAGGGGAGCAAATAAGTAAGAAACTGATCCAGGGGCCCCCAAGACACCCCCATCCCACCTTATGCTTCATGTTATTGCAACTCAGGAGCAGCAATGGCTGGTCAGGCACAGCAAGTATAGGAGCAAACTCCAGGCCACCATGTTGTGAGGGGCCAAACTATGATGTGGGACTCCAGGTCATGTTTGGTGGGCACCAGCACCTTGTGCACACGTCCAAAGCAATGCAGCTTTAGTCCTTCCTGAGTCAGGTATGTGCAGAGCAAAGGAGCTCTGTGTGTGTTCTTCGAACTGGGGTATCCCACTTTCCCCACCTCTCTGTGCCCTGCTGCTTCCAGTTATGGATATCTGTACTCAGGATTTCATCAGCCCCAGAATAAGGTAGCAGGAGCAAGTCAGATGTGATTGCCACTTCAAGAAAGAAGCACAATCACAGGTGCCAAAGAGAAGCAAACTTGACCTTTGTCCCATGAAATCCACATATCAGAGAGTTTACCCTGAAAATATAACATAAATCAAGGAAAAAAGAAATACCTAGAATACCTCATCCAAAGTAGTTCAGGAAGTACTGCTTCTACTCAAGGTGTTTAGAGGTACAGGCATACATTAGCACTTTGCTCAGCAGAAGCTTAGGATCAATGCTAGAGCACGAAAAAAATGAAATGTATAAATCCAAAGTGTGCTTGCAGTGCTCCAAGACAGTGGTATCAAACACAAAGGAACCTACTGTATTTTCAGCCAACCATGGCATTCGATGTAGACTCAATACACATGTAAGTCAGTGTAGCACACATTAAATGTACTGATGGATTTGAAAATCATCAATAAATATAAAGCCAGAATCCAATGGCAGTTTCTAAAGATATTTAGCAGAGCTTGTCTGTGATTCCAAAACTCAGTTTTATGGCAATTACAGCAAAATAGATCAACAATAGTTGTGCTGTAGCCAAAGAGGACCAGAAGGAACTGGAAACTCACATTTTCTTTAAAGTGCAGCATCCAAAACCAAACTTAGAGCAGCAGCAGAGGCCGTTCCAGTGCTGATCAGAGCAGGAGGGATTCATTATGTTGCAGGCTAAACAGCTGCCCACATTCTCCACTGTAACATTTACCTCTTTTTTTTCATCATATAGACAAAGTTGACTCATGTAGAACCTGCAATCCATTGAAAACTCTAAACTTTTTGGCAGATTTCCTGAAAATCAAGTCTACACCATTAAATATTTCTGTAGGTGGGTAATTCTACCTAAGTGTGGTACCTTGCACTTTTCCTTCTTGAAACTGAGCCTCTTTATTTTCAGACCATGTCTCTCATTTGGGAAGACTGTTTTGAATTTCCAGTCCTTTCTTTCAGCACATTAGCAGCCCCTCATAGGTTCATATCAGCTACACAAGCATACATATTCTAGTCCACCACCTAAGCCATCAGTGGGAATACAGAACAGAGTTATGGCACCATTATAGCATCTCTTTATAGCATAAAACAGTAGTCAGTATTTTCATCTAGGAGAAAATCTAAAGCCATGACCAGTAACATTTACAGATCATAAAAAAAGTTATATACTAAATAATGACAATTCAACTGTACAAAGAGATCTAGATCATTCTTTAAAATGGATTCATCTGAGAAGCATTAATTTTAATATGCCAAAATGCAAATCACAAGCATCTTTGGAAATGAAGAATGTGGGTCACACCTGTGGGATGAGGAAGTGTGTTTTGGAAATTGTGACACTCAGACCTAACCCACTAGAAAGGGATCTTGAAGCAAAACAGCAGCAGGGCATGAAAACAACCCTTGTAAAAGTAAGCAGTGAATCATGAAGCAGAAAAAAACAACCAAAGAAAGGATGTTTTAAAGAGTCAAAATGTCTCCTACATAAATATTTCCCAAGTTATAATTAAATTGACAATTCACTTTTTTAAGAGGCTGACAATGCACTTATTTCAGATACCTTTCCACCTGCAAAATATCATATCAGCACCTATGATCTGCAGTGTTTATGTGACTGCTTACTCAATGAAAGGAGTGAGATGTTCATGCTCTTGTCAAACATAAGGGTAGAATTTAGATTTGTGTATTCAAGGCACCAGACAGATGTGTGGGACAAGGTACAAAATGCTGCAGTCCCCAGAGGAGTGTGCAGTAATTCATTTCAAACTTTCAAAGTCCAAGCCTGTAAGTGCAGAAGCTGCACAAGCCAGTGGTTTCCATTTCTGAAAGTTCTAAGCAAGGAAGTCTTCTTATGTAGTTTGGTTTGCCAGTATATCTGATCACAAATAATGCTTATGAATTAAGGACTAGTACGGCTTTACAGCTGCAGAGCTGAGTGTGGGAGCTCTGTTTTGCAACCATTAATATTGCACAGTAGAATAGAGACCACTGGGATAGAGTCATTTGCCCAGAGACAGGTGAAAACTGAAGAACTGAATTAATTTCTTCAGTGTCTGGGTACAGAAGATTTGGCCTGAATCTTTAACACAGGCTGCTGGAGCAGCAGGAAAAACCACCGACAGAACGTATCTTCTAAGGGTTCATCAAAGAGAAAAATTCTTTTATTAATTCCTTGCTAGCAGCTTTCCATGAGCAGGAAGGAAGATTGTAGGAAAGAGGTGCAATATCAGACCCCGTATGGCAGCATTCTCAACCAAAAAAATGGAAGCACAGCAGGAGTCTGTATTCTACTATCACCTAGTAGATAGGCAATGTCAGACCCTCACTGGATCTGAGGTGCCACCCATCTCATCTGGCCCATTAGCTCCAAGAGTGGCTGTCTCAGATACTTCAGAAGCTGGTGTGAGACCCTTCCTACACTGATGACCACAATTATACAGGGTTATGCTTCACAAGTTGTGCTTGTGAACACCACCTATTTTGAAGACAGCATCAAAGAGAAGACCATGTATCTAAAGCCCACAAGGAGTTTCATCCAAGCAGGCTTCAGCATCCAGTGCCCTGGAGCACCTTGGAGAATTTCAAATAGCTGGGAGAAGACTTCTTTTTGCTGCTCTGCAGTACTGAGAAGGAACTACTGAGCTAGTTTTCCCTAGATGAGGTACAGCTCTGAAATCTCCTTTATTTCCACCTTTGTAATGTCTAACTGCCTGAACTGGTCCCATACAGTACAGTACAGCTCTAACTACTTTCTAATGTATTTAAATGTATGCAACAAAAGTGTGGCTACAGTGCAATTAAAGTGCCATTTCTGTTCATTTTAAATGTCAGTGTAATTAAAGTTCACGGATAATAATATTCATAAATCTGTAGAATTTCCTATGGATTTTTTCAGGCTCCCCATTTAATATTTCTGGAGATTTCCATATGTGAAAACTTTGGCTTCTGTTATTGCTAGTGCTTGGTTAGTTCCGGTGCTTCTCTACTCATGGAAGTACTATCTTTGACTCAAGGCTTGCCTAAACTGCACATATTTTGTAGGCTGATATGTGGTCTATCATGTTAGGCTTATTTGTTCATCATTTTTTATCAAAAATCACCTACCATTTTACAGTTCTTTAATCTGCAAACAACTTTATTGAGATACAGGGACAGTGGAAACAGATGAAAATCCTTGAGAAACAGCTGCTGTACCTGCATGTCCTGGTTTTGTTAAAAACAAGTTTCTCTTTTAGTGAATTTGCCTGTCAGCTAAAGCCTTCATATTAAATGCATTTTCCTGAAGAACCAGACACATGTTTTGGTAAACCTAGCAATGGAATGCAAACTTATTGATAAGCATGGATGGACATCTTACGAGAGGGGCAACGAGAAACAGGTGACCAAGAAACTGACCAACTGTGTATAACATTCCATTCACGTGAATACTTCATATAAAAGTGGGAGATCACAAGGATCTCGTCCCTTTCCTTTTTTTCCCTTCTGCTTATGGCCGACATTAGGAGAGGACCTTGCTAGTCGTCCCTGTGAACTGAGGTCTAGTGACAGACTGAATCCAGCTCCGGTTGGCTGCAGAGTCCAATCCAGGACTTTGGTTGCCGGCTCTGCAGTTGCTGAGACTTTCAAGATTGGTTTTGTATATTTTGTATTATTTTCTCTATTCTTATTAGTAGCATTAGTAAAACATCTTGAATTTTTTCCAACTCTCTTCTCTCTGTCCTTCTTTTCCTCCCAATCGCCTGTCCTTAGTGGGAAGGGGGGAGAGGGAGGGGCAAAGGGGGGAAGTGGGTGGGAGAGGAGGTTAACAATACATCTGCCAGGGTTTTATTGTCACCCCATGATCTAAACCCTCGACACTGCAGCAGTCTCCTTCTGCTTTCACATGGGACTACATCAATGACAGGCATTACACAGCCTGATTTTCAGTGTGCTATGTTGTTCTGGGGGGTTTCTGGTTGCCCTGTATCCTCCCTCTGCCATGGCTAGAGCAAAGCCATCTCTCACCACGGTTCCTGCCCCAGGAACACTTGTCTTCTTGCTTGCTTCACTGGTGAAAACCAGAAGACTTTTCCCCTCTGGAGAAAGCAAAGTTTTTTACGTGTAGAAATGTTCAGGATTCATTGGAATTCTAGCCACATTACAAGTGGGTGTCTTGGAAAAGGAAAGACAAAGTTCACACTTGTTGGGTCAACCCACTGAAGCAGTAAGATGTTCTGGTTGGGTTGTAAGGAGATTATCAGAGCTTTCTTATGACCATCTTATGACCTACAAGCAAACCTGCCTGCCTCTGCTACTGCTGCAAGCTTTGGACAAATTCTTCATAAAGAAATTCAAAAGCCAGGCTCCTTATCGACGATGCATGCCATTGGAGAATAAATCTCCCCAAAAAAACAGAGGAAATCACATTAACTCAGCTACAGCATACATCAGGCAAGTGTAGAGCAAATCCCACCCCAGCACTGAGAGACATCTTGAAGAAGACAGTCACAGCAGATTTCTGTGCAAGCACAAACTTCCCTACACTACCTTAAAGAGCTTTTTCAGCTTTGCCTAGTTTGAGGATTGTCAAATATTTTTACTTCTTACGTATTTTGACTTTGTGTATTTAGTTCTACATTTCAAAAAATAACTGGTGTTGACTTTGTAGTTCTGCTCATCAATTAAAGATGATTAATTAAACCTACCACAATCTCCCACAAAGTATGAAGTGAGCTTTATGCTACTGCAGTTATACCCTACCTTATGGGAAGTTATGATGATTCATGTCTAACATAAAACCAGCCGAGCACCAAGCTGACATATGGCTTGTGACTAGGGACACGGTGCTCTTTAGACCTGGAACTGTTTCCTAAAGACATTTTTTTCCACCATATGCCTTCTCCGTGCTTTGGCAAAGGACCCTCACTCCTTGCTTTTAGATTGTAAAACACGCAGGAAGCTGCTGTATTACGCTGACAACTCTCATCAGCCTCCCTCCACCTTTTCTTCTTCTGGTCATTTTCCATATACTCAGTGTGGTGAAAGAGATCTCTATTCGCTCTCCAAATAGCCACTAAAAAGCTTCAACTAATTAGAAGAGTAACCAGGTTCCTCAAAATGAACAGAGCAATGGGCAAGCACTGAAGCCATAGAATCATAGAATGTCCTGAGTTGGAAGGGACCCACAAGGATCATTGAGTCCAACTCTATGTCTGTGAATACAGAAGTCATATTGCCCATTTCAGAAAGCAGCTGATATCCTACTGCCTGTGATTTTTCAGTAATGTTCACATCAGTTAATTCACCCCAACAGTCATGCAGATCACCTTCTAGCACCATTGTTAAAGACTTTTTTATTTGAGAAAGTTTAAAACCTCCCAGGGGGCACAAAGAAGGGGCAGCCAGTTCTCTCCCAGTAAGAGGGTACAACCCAACTGCTCAAACCAAAGCTTTTCACAACAGTGACTTCTGCATGATTTTTTTGTAGCTAGTCCCAGCTCTGCTGGGGCACTGCCAACACAGGTGGCAGTAAAGCAGCAGTATTGTGTCTCACACATCAGAAACCAAACCTGGTCCCTAGATGGGATGCTGCAGAAACAAGTCTGAGAGCAGTATCTGCTTGTTTTAGTCTCACCCTCCTCAGAAGTGTGGCTCTGAGTCACTGAGTGCATACCAATGTGCCTGCAGCAAGCTGATGAGGTTCAGCATCAGTGTATTTCCTCACTGAAAGCACTTGGGGAATGGCTGTCATTGACTTGCAAAATAAAAACAGAGGAAAATGGGATAAAACAAAGAGAATGATGCAGATTATTTAACTGGACCACAAATTCTTTAATCCTGTTGCTTCCTAGTGCATAAAAGTCCCAGAAATGTGAAGGTTTTTTTACAAAATGGCAGCATGGTTGACATGAAAGTAGCTCCATCACCATGGCAGGATTCATTTCCCCTAAGTGTGGCAATCTAAAATTCATGTGTCTCACTGTCTCTGGCCCCTCTGCAAACAGCAGACAGCTAGGTACTTCAGCGCAGCTGTGACAGGGGTGAGGGGCTTGAGCCTAGTGGTTTGGATCCTCCTCTGCCTATCTCCACTGCCAACCTGATAGCTCATTTTGGGGCAGCAAAAGTGAGTTATGTGGGGTAAACTCCACCCAGCTTGAATGCACTGCCACAGGTTTTCCATATTGCCCTGACATCACTTCTCATGCAGGAACATGCCAGAGCCAAAAACCTTTGAGTGGAACCTTCTCCTGTCTGCGCACCAACATTCCCACCACAACACTGGTGGGTTGTTGCTGTGTCAGGGTTATGCCAGCAGGCGGGTGGCTTCGCTGCCTGCTCTGTGACGATGGCCTGCTCCATCACCTGCCATCCCAACAGATGGATCATCCATTAGAGGCATGGAGCACTTCTCCTCTGAGGACAGGCTGAGACAGTTGTTCACCCTGGAGAGGAGAAGGTTTCAGGGAGACCTCATTGTGGCTTTCAGTAACTAAAAGGGGCTTGTAGGAAAGACGAGGACAGACCTTTTAGCAGGGCTTGTTGCAACAGGACAAGGGGTAATGGTTAAAATTAAAGGAGGGGAGATTCGGGCTAGACATGAGGAAGAATTATTTTACAATTGGGGTGGTGAAACACAGGAATAGGTTGCCCAGAGAGTTGGCAGATGCCACATCCCCATTCAAGGCCAGGCTGGATGGGGCTCTGAGCAACCTGATCTAGTTGAAGATGTCCCGGCTTATTGCAGGGGGGGTTGGACTAGATAAGCTTTGAAGGTCCCTTCCAACCCAAACTGTTCTATGATTCTATGATCCCCCTGGGATCCTGCTACCTGCTGCAGATCGATCACGTTGCAATAGCATCTCTCTGAGCTCCGGTGTCTGGAAAACATTACAGAGATCAGAAAATGAATTTAGGAAGCTGGGCCAACACCATGAGGAAGGAAATGCCAGATTTTGTAGACTAGAGAGAAATCTTTCAGGGACATAGCCCTTTGCATCACAAATAATGAATACACATCCTGCTACCAAAGCAGACACCTGTGGAACAATTTATACAGCCTTATTAAACAAAATATTTTTGTTAGCCTGCTTTCCCTTATTTTAATGCCAAAGGAAAAGGAAACTTGTAGACAGACAAAATGACTTGAACACATTTTCCCTGAAGTCTGCTGAATCCCAAGAGAAATTTTCTTTCTAATTGAGTAAAGAAAGTCTGAATTCATAAACAGCTCCTTGAAATGAAATTTCTCCTTTGCTGAACTCGCATTCAGCCTTTCTACCTATGTCTCTGATCTTGGCTTAGGATGACAGTTAATTCAGATCTGTCCAAAAAGAGATATCTCCGTAATTGCTTATGCAAAGAAAACCTTATCTGTTTCAAGCATAAAGTCTGATGGAAGAGAAAACTTACAGTTAGAGAGGGTAAAATATATTTTGTCTTTATTTGGGCTGGTTTAAGCTTTAGAGATTCAAACACAAAGAGGTTGTTTGTTTGTTTGTTCTGCTCTGGGAATGCAATTCTTAAACAATTAGTCATCTTGGAGAAATTAAACAGAAGAAGCAAATACAACTGTGAAAAAGGTATTATTCATGCCCACATTAACCAAAACATTATTTTTCTTCAAAAAAAAAAAAAGGAGCTGTTATTTGATTTGAAAGCTTATTTGGGCTATGAAATGCAAACAAATCAGGGCTCTTCAGTGCTCATGTGCCCTTCATGGCATGGAAGGACAGTACACATGCCTGGTCAGGAAAGCTGTCCCCTCCATGTGGAAGTAATGCAGCCAGAAAATGGAATATTTGCAGTAGAAAATGTCTCTGCCATGGCACTGAAACAGCGCTGCATTTCAGTGTATTCATCATGAATTACAAGCAGCATACTTGCACAGCTGGCAGTATTAATATTCTGACCTTAACACTCACATTAACATTCTAAAGCAACCCAGGCAAAGTGAGTTTACAGCTTAGGTTAACCTCCCCTTTAAACCCTCCCTGCTCTCTTACAACACAAAATCAGAGCACTGGCAATGCTGACCAAGATGGAGATCCCCCAGTGGAAGAAGGAAAGTCACGCTGGGATCTGCGCCGGGATGGGCTGCACCCCTTTCAGGGGCCTTCCCTGGGACAGAGTCATGGGGCCACAGTCTGGCTCTGCAGCAGGACCATAGGAAAATAGAAGCATGAGCACGCAACGTGCATGCAACATGGAGATCTTTGCTGGCTCAGAGCTCCAAGTGCACCCTAAAATGTATCTGTGCCTTGCACACAGCATTTGGTGTGGATTAGTGCCAGCTTGGGATACCAGGAGGTTGGTTGAGCTACCAGGATCACTGAAGTTGCAAAATTCATCTCTGACATCACACTGACCCAAGCACAAGCCTCGGGTCACTCTCCTGTACACCCTGCAAGTCTGTTCTTCAGATGATGAAGCAGAAAAACAGGTCTGGAGACTAGGGAGAGAGAGATGCCTTTGCTCTTTCCAACACATTCAAGAGAATAAAGGAGGCACAAGAGCTGGGGGTGGCCAAGCACCATGTCTTCTCCCTCTATACATATGAGGCCAGTGGAAGGGCCAGGACCTGCTGGAGTCTGGCAGGGAGGACAGGTCCCCCTGTTCATCAAATGGAGACCCCCTCAGTTCCTGTCCAACATGGAAAGGACAGACTTTGGGGATGACTGAACAGCTTCCTCTTATCGCTTGTGAAGCCATCACGAAAACTCCCGGCAAACTCCACCCAAGGAGGACACCAGGCACCGCTGAAAGTCTCTATGCCCAGATGGAAACCACAAGAAATGTCACATTTTTCTTAGATATTTACCTTTTACAGCGTTATTTAGGGGTAGTATTGAAAAAGCACCAGTCAGGAACAAGGAAAAGTGTGACAGAGAGGAACAAGTCCCCGTTGTGTTAGGGTCTGTACAAATCCAAAGCAGACACAGCCACTATGCTAAAAGCAGGGGTTATAAAACATTAATGGCCTCTCTTTGGATTCCTTGCTAGTGATCTTTTGGTCCGTGGTGGCCCATGAATCCTCATTAAATGCTATGTGTGTCAAGCAGAGCTCATATTCAAAAGGATGCTACTAAATCACACACAGGCAGCAACCACTGCTGCAGAAAACACCATTTGTTCCCCCTTCACATCATCTGACGCTGCAGGCATGCTTGGGGAAGCCCTGGCCTGCCTGGTAGACAGCAGCTTCTCTCATTTTGTAAGTTGAATATTACAGAACTTTCCCCTGAAAACAAATGCCCGGCTACTTTTGGTCATTTTTAACTTCAGCAATTCAGCTCTGTGTTTTTCTTAAAGTTCTGTTAAAACCTCTGCAATTCTTGCTTTGGATGGCAAAGAGAAAATGTCTGTCTCTGAGAAAAAGGCAACAGGCTCAACATTTTCCTGCTGCATTCGAAGCTTCCAGGTGAAAAAAAGGAAAACTCTTGCCCTGTGACAAGGGACTCTTTAGGAGATGGCAACTTGCCTCATCTGTGTTTTTGCTGCTCCTAGCAACCCTGTGACAAGACTATTTATGTTTGAGATGCACAGTACAGAAATATCCAAGATGCTGTTAAATAAAGCAGCTGGGGACAGACAATGCAATGCAACTCATTTTTATAACAGCCCTTTTCACCTGCAGCGGTCCCTGGTGCCCAACAGCCGAGCATCACAAGCCGGTGTGAGGCTCTTGGGGCACCAGCCTTGAAGAGGTGGGGTTACATTTCCCTGCAAGCACACTACAGAAAATGCTGCCTCCTTCCCCAGCTGTACGGCTGCTGGGGGTCAGCAGCAGAGCACAAGATCATGCCTTGGATCATGAGGGTAAATTAACACCAGTTCTGATCTGCCATTTCTTAGAGATATGTTTAACAATGGCAGTGGACAATCTGCATGAGTAATGGTCAGTAAAAAATAACTGATAGCTGCAAAACGTGGCCTCTTTTAATGAACGGAAATAAATGTTGTAGGGTGTGATTCAGAGAGCTTAACTGGTCCTGTGGCTTCAGAAAAGGGGTGGTGGGGTCAAAAGAGTTACAAATTGAGATGTTCTGATCTCCGGGCACAGCTGGAGACCAGAGTCAATTAGAAGTTGGACCAATGTCTGGAGATCCAAGGGAACAGCAGTGACTGGAAACGCAGCGAGAGGATGGTGGGGCTATTGATGAAAAACAGTTCATTTCTCCAGAAACTAAACATGTGGCATGTCCTGTGCTACTCACTGCTGTTTATGATTGAGTGCCAAGTTGAAAAGAAGAGGATCAAGAGCCTGGAAAGCCTGAGCTGGCTCTGGGGTGCTGCTGGCAGCACACGGGGCTCACAAGAGGACCCCAGGGACAAGCTTGAGAAGCTTTGAAAATCCAGCTCTGTTCTGCAAAAGAAGCAAACCTGCCTGAAAGCATGCTACTTGCAAAACTCAGCCTAGTAACTCCAGTGCATCGTGTCTGTCCCTGATGGTAGCCCATGTTTCACATGAGATAAACACAACCGTGGCTGATCCTGGAGGGAAAAGCTTTTCTTGCCCCCCCGTGGTGATGACTTTAGAAGCAAAACCCTAAGATTTGAATGCCTTATTTTAGCAAGTGAGATGAGGAGTATATGACGGCCCACTCCAGCAGGCTGTTTTCCAGTCCAGCTTGATTTGGTGTCATTTCACTGGTTTGATGGCAATCTGTGCCTCTGCTGCCTTGAGGAGGCTTGTCGTTTGCATTAGCGAGAGATTAGAGTCAGGTCTCCGGTAGTCACTGGCAAACATTGAGACTGGAGGGATAATTTTCATCTTTAATCAAGGCTACAGAATAGCAGGAAAGCAGTTATGAGGCAGTTTCATCTGGGGTCTAAAGGCACTTGAATTGCAAATGTTGTTTGTTCTGCTCTCCTTCAGCAGCCCCTCGGTGCACATGCACATCTGCGCCTGGGAGAAGAAGAAGGAACCACATGTTTTATCAAAGATGACTGACTTCAGTATTCATTTTAAAACATTAAAACTTCAGATGGTTTCCCAGGGGTGGCCTTTATATGACACAATTACACTGTTACTGAATCTTCCTTTTTCACTCTTGCATGACTTTCAGTGGGGAAAATCACACTGAAAGCAACAGCTATTTTACAAATATTATAGTCCTGGCTCTATTTCCCAAGACTTTCCATTAAGTGCAGGCTATATTGAGTAAAAATTCTGTATCAAGGCAAACACACACCAGGTAGAGTTTCATTAAACATCTTGGCTTTTATTGCCCTGTTTGGCCAAAACCAAATAACATTACATCTCCTTATCAGAAGATTTAACATGCGTGCAGGGCTTTGACTTCTGTTGCTGTTCCTTTTAGGAATATCTGAGTAAATTATCAAGCTATTTGTAGGCATAAGCACCCCCAGAAGGACCAGCAAGGTGTGCAGGCTGCCCCACACGCTGACAGCGTGATGGAAGAAGCAGCGAAGAGAAAGCAGCTCAGCTGTGGTTGAACCCAGGACACCTGCAGGCATGGATGGAAAGGTGCTAAGGCCTTTGGGACAGTTACAAAGGTAATTTCCCACCCATACACACACCCGCCCACACACACACTACTTTTGCTCCTCGTTCTCTTTCTTTTGATTGTTTAAGTTTTTCAGTGAAACCCTTTGAAGGTGATCCCCTCACCTTGTGCACGTCATGTCTTACAGGGACAGAAGCGCCACCTCTATGTGACTTAGTGTTAATACATGGGGTCCAGGTCACATAGTAAGGAAAGTGTGCCCTGCTAAGGTTGCCAGGACATTTTTAATGGTCACGTTTGGATGTGAGATGCCAGCAGCATGCTACCAAACCATTTTTCCCATTCCCATGCAGCTTAAAAATAGGCACAAGGCAACCATGATGGTGAGGAAGGAGGAGAGAAGGAAGGCTTGGCCTGAGACATCCTTGTGCCCGCTCTCCTGCTATCACAGCAATGGCACCCCCATGTCCCTCTCAGAAATGCCACCATCCCCTGACTGGTGCTCTACCTTACCTTACGCAGGTGCACCTAGAGGACCAGAACTGTAGTCAGCTTCAACATGCAGGTCCCACTTCTGCAAACGTCAGCCAGTGAGCGTTGTAGACGCTCTTGGGCAGCCACAAGAGGGCAATAGGACCAAACCTAGATTCTTCTGGCTGAGCTGTCCCTTTCAGCAGAAAGCAGGTCTGCCCAGAGCTCATCCCTGCAAGATGCTGGGCGCTCGGTGAAGGACACATGTGCAGAGCTGCCTGGAGTCAGGGAGATGCAGCCCTGGACCAGGAGCATCGATTGGGTCCTGCAGCCCCCAGCCAGGCTGGCCTCACTCAGGAGCCATGAGCAGGTCACAGGCAGAGAACCCACACTGATCTTCTCCCCTGGCTCTGTATGGGGCCCCGCAAGGAGGGGACACCACCAGTTCTGGTGCGGGAAGCTCAGTGCTCACCCACCTTGCTCAGAGTTTCACCACTGCTTTCAAGAGAGAACACCTTCCAGCTCTGCAACCTACAGCCAGCAGGCATGTGGAATGATAAACGCTGTCAACATAACAAAATGATTGTGTCCTGTGCCCATATTAAAAGCTGAAGTGGTGTACTCTCACCATAACAAACCCCAGTGGGAACTGGATAAGTGTTCCAGTTGTGAAAGTACACATTGTAGCAGGGTTCAGCAATTAGCTGCATCAGAATAACGAAGGAACCTGCTATTTGCAAAGCGTATCACTGTATTTTACTTCTGTGACCTCTATTTAGCAACCTTCAAACAATTTTTAAAGAGACAAGTAGAGGCAAGGACAAGAGGGAAAGCTGTATGTTTACATGCTAAACACAGTGTGCCTTGAAAATAGCAAAAAAAAAATCATATGACTGTTGAATCCAGGTCAGCTCTGTGTGAACGATCCTGCTAATAGGCCTCATTACCACAGGGAAAATTAGTTCTTGCCGTTGGAATTGTTACAAACGAGAGTTGTTAAAAGCTGAGTTTATTACTGTGAAGCTGGACCGTTTTAAAAATGTTATTGAAGATTTTCCAGTCGCCTAATAATTTTATTAGGAACCACTTAAAAGATCAGTTGAAAATGTGGTAATTTCGGCATAATACAAACAAGACTTATTCTTTAGCATGCAAAGCTACTGTGGTTTTATATTTAAGTTTTATGTAAAGCAGCCATGGAGGTTAGGGATGCTGGTGACCTGCACGTGAGAACTGACTTACTAACAAAACTCAGCCCCACCCATCCACCACCAAGTTTTGAAAAGTCCCCCCCAAAAAGCCTGTGGGGTGAACGCCAGCATTCAACAGATTAAAAGTCATGGCCACAAGCCCTCGCCCACAGTCTCAGCATAAGCTGGAGGTTAAGCGTGCACCTCAGCTGACCTGGGTTTAGCTCCCCATGGAGCAGACACTGCTAATGGTCCCAGATGTTGCATCAACAGAGGAGACGGTCCAGCTTCCCAGCTCAGAAGTCAATGACTTCTGGGCGTATTTAATACAGGTTTTGAAGTCAAATCACAGGGTGAAAGGCATATCATCACTGCAGGGTTAACTGGATTTGCCCCAGCAAGCCATAGCCCCAACTTAAAGACTGCAAACCTTGGAAAACCCTTTCCTCCGAGGTGGTCTGCGAAGGACCACAGACTGGAGCTCATGCTAGGACAGTATTTTGGCTCAGGTGACTCAGGTAAGAGAATGGAGATGATCACCACATCATGGCTGTTCATTTACCCGGAAAGCCCCACCCAGAGCCAGGAGGGGTTCAGCACAAGTTTTCCCACTCTTCATGATGTGGGAATTCAGGAAAACCTTCTCATTGCAAAAACTAGGAGCCAGGGGATGTGCCTTGCACCATTCAGAGCCACATTGGCATGGGCACAACAGATCCAGGGTCTGTGTGTAGAGTGGACACCAGTCCCACAGACACCAGTCAAGCAGCCAGGGAGCTGCTCAGCACCAACAGCTCAGGTAACTCCACAGTAGCAACGTACCCTGCTGTAAGGGATACGGCAGGGACAGCTGAGGAGGATTTTGTTCCTTCAGCTGCGTGGAGGTCAAGGCAGGCCACCAACCTCATCAGCTGATCTCATGGGGGAGAGTCTCTGCGGTGCAGCCCGGCAGACACCAAACTCCCCCCTCCATCTGCCTCCATGATTTCCTGGAGCCTGGAATTATGCAAAAGGTTTTGCTCCATTTCCCTCCATGGCTATCATGTCAGTTCGTGGGTAAATTGCCGTGACAATTAGGGAGAGTAATGAGAAGATGTGGCATATGTTTCTTTTACTTCAGCACCGTCTGCTGAAAACTGGAGCTAAAAGGTACCAGGCAGCTTCTTCCTTGCCTCTGGAATTTCACAGAGGGTGACTCTGAAGCATTAAATAGGCAGAAATAATTACACTTGCACAGACTAAATTAAAAACAATGAAAGTGCATGATTTTCTTTGTAGCAACCCTTGCTTGCAGCAGTTCTGTATGTTTCAGATAAATAGAGTATATGCTGCAAAACCTTTTGGAGGCTAATCAAAACCCCTAATACAACAATAAAATTTTCTCACAGCTGGAGCCAAAGAGCAGCATTAATATTTACTAGCCAATGAGTATACTTACATGAAAGAGAGTATTCTAAGAGTATCTTCAAAACACAAGGCATACACATGGGCTGGCAGGAAAATAAAATAAATCTGTTTATTATGTCTACGCTAAAATCTCCAGTAATGGGCTAATAATTACAAACGTACATGCAAGGTTCTTGCAATAGGGAAGGTTTTGCTGCAAACTTTAGTCTCATTTAAGCACCTCTTGAAGTCAGTTGTGGCTTCTAAATTGTAGGGAACAAAAACTAAAGGTTTCAACTACTTCACCACACAGCTTGTCAACTAAGATTTAGTCTGAGAACTGTGGGTATATTTCACAAATGCCTGGGTAACAATAGCACTCGGTTGGTATTCAAGAGAAAAATGGTTTGGAGCAAAACATATCCCTTCTAACTAAAAAATACGAGCTTATAATCCTTTGGTTCTACCCTTGTCTTTGGTGGGGTAGCCATGTCCAGGCTGGGATGACCAAGAGCTGTGAGCATGTACATCACACAGCCCATGATAACCACAGGGCTTGTAAGGTCCACCTGAGCTTGCAACACAGGGCACTGGGGCACACCAGTTACAGCCCTGACCTTCACAGGTGGCTTATTTCCAGTGTGCTGCCTTTTACTGGCACATAGTGACAATCCTGTGTCAAGCCAGAAGAATTAAAAGCCTTTAACATATTAACCAGGGGGTTTAACAAGCAGGGACAAAAGCATTTACAGAGGAGGAGGGTGGCCCTGTGCATGTTATCTCCGTCATAACTCCCTCCACATCATCTGGTCTTACATAAGTGAATGGGCTTGTTTGTACACACAGACCCTACTGATTTACTGGAAGGTCCAAGATTGCACCAAACTGGGGATATTTTGCACAAGGATACTTCTCCATAAGTGTGAAAACCTAGCTTACAGATCTTGTCACTCAACCAATGTCAGATCAATTCATGAACATATTTCCATACCAAATGGTTTCATTATAACAGTGCAGAAGTGGATGTGGCTTAGGTATCGTAGCTCACAGTGAAACGCTCTGGATATTCATGCCCTTTTGTGCCAAGAAGCACCCAGCTCCTAGGGCTGTTCTGCTGAGAGCTGAGTAAGGCTTTGCTGCATTAGGACTTCAGTTTAATCCCGTCATTCCAGGTATGTTGTTTTTCATTATTATGTATTCATTATTCATTTGAATTTCTGCTACAGAAATATCAATAGAATATCCTGTATACCTCACACCAAAACAGCCAAAAGACGAGAAAAGGAAATATTGTCGGTGCTCAAAGAATGAATGATTGCCTGCATCATCTTGCCTTGAAGTGTTGGAACTATAAAAAATTTAAGCATCAATCTTAACAAAAAATATAGTATTGGTTCTATCAGTCATTAGTGATTCCTTCTGCATCTTTCAAGGTTCTGTTCTCAAAATATTATCAAAAACATATTGCTAGTGAAGGTCTTGGGCTTTATCCCTCAGAAAGGGGTTATTAAAAGGAAAAAGGGAAAGAAATATAAACATCCAATTTATTTACTTTTTTTGATTGTTTCTCTCAGCTTGGCTAATGGAAAGTCACAAGCATCAGTTTCACATTACTGGAATGAGTTTCACTTTCAGGTTGTCAGAGCTGCCATATTGTGGCTGCCAGCACTGCAGGAGGATATTTATTGCTTGAAACACAATGGTTCCCGCTGGATTTAGAAAACAATGTAATTGCTGTATTTTATAGGGCATAAGTTTCATAAATGCCGGAGGTGATTGGCCTCTCTCCCCGACCCTCAGGCTCCGTTTCCTTCCCCCCCTCTACTCCCTCCAGGGTAGGTCTGGGACCACTCCAAGCCAGCGGTGTTCTCTGCGTGACAAGCGTGCTGACACATTGAAAGGAGGACAGCATTAATTGCCAGCTTAAGCCTAAAACCACACAAGGGAATTGCTAAGCAAGGCTAGGGGTCAGGTACAACCAGCCTTACCCTTCTGAAGCTGGGAATGACATCAAATGTCACCAGACTACCAATACGCAAAGCACCCTGCTGCAGACCCCAGACTGACCTGAGCACCTCAGACGGCATTGTCATGTTGATTTTCACCTCCCCAAACCAGAGATGCTAATTTTCATTCAGGGATAAGAAACAAAGGTAAGGCCTTGGAAGAGATTCACAGGTTTGGCAGAAGCACAAATAACTGAGCATTCCCATAACATACAGAGTAAAGAAAGCAAGACAGAGTCCAGTTTTTATTTGTCTCTGTGTTCCCTTCCAGCATTAGTAAAGATTGACTGCAAGCTACCCTTTCCAGAAAGAAATCACAGAGAAGAAAAAGAAAGAAAAAAGGTAAGAAATTGAAACGTATGGCACCACAGATCTGGTTAGAGATAAGGAAAGACCTAATTTTAGGCAGAGTGACAAAGAGAAAAATTAAGAAAATCAATACATTTCTTGAATGAAAAGAAGGAAGGTGAAAAGAGTTCTTTAGAGTGAACAGAAGCCGAGAGCAAAATCCTGGTCCCTGGGCACAACCCAGGGCTTGGCAGAATATTTTTCATAGGATTTAGGAAGGTATTCCCCTAAATTTTCCATGGGAAATTTTCCATAGGAAGTATTTCCAAACCTGAAAAGATGAGAAATACATAGAAGTGCTTTAGCTCTGGGCCTTGAGTACGGAAGCCACAGTTTAAAGTTACCCAGAGAGTCCACAGGAAGATGCACTCTCTGACCACAGTTTAGCAGCATGGTCCTTGCCCCACGGTGCCAGCCAAGCATGTCCTTCCCGTCCCTGCACGCGGGTTCTCACAGGTGGGAGGCACAAAATGCAGGGCCAGGCTGGTTCAGCACCAACACGCACTGCAGGTGTGGACTGCGTCATGATAATAGCAATGGAGTCTGTCCCAAAGGGGATACAGAAAATACCAGCAGGTACTCAAAAATAGAGAGAATTTCTGGAAATAAACCCTTACGTGGGGCTTTAGAAAGGCTGTATGGGGAAAGTGGTCCTATCTGGAAGCTGCACAAAGCACATTTAAATGTACCCTAACGAAGCAGATGATGATTGCCTGAACAGTCCCTATCCAGAAGCCTCTTCTACAGAATGTTTGAGGATCTGGTTTTGCTCCTGCTTGCGGCCAGTGTTTACAGCCAAAGAGGAGAGACAGTGCTACTTAAGCTGATTACCAGCTTTTGCTTCTGACATGATTTTAAAAGCTAGATGGCCAGGTAAGAGTGCATGAGAAGTTCGAACGTGCTCAAGGCTGAATTTATGCTGACACTAGACTGTGCTGTCATGCACAAAGACATGAGCTATGCAGCTGCTGCCAACAAGCCCTGGGAGCTCTTTACTTTGTCCAGTTGCTGTTTTTTTTAGAAAGGTTCTAGGAGCTAGGAGCTTCTCTGGTGAAGTGAGCTTGCCCAAAACCACACTTCGCAAAGGGTTATCAGTTATTTTCAGAAGAGACCAAAGCAAGCACTACTAGAGGGTCAGAGGAGACATCACACCCCCTCTGACCACTGCTCAGCCAGGTCAATATGTAACTCTTTGTGGTACTCTGGATGCCTATTGGCGTTGGACACTCCAGTTCAGTTTATGTACTCACTTCTCAGGGTTTTATCTCTGCAATCTCTGTGAATTTACAGTGAAGTCATTCATTTCCAAGGCCCTAAAGGCATGGCTCTTTGAGGTCTCATCTGTAGCTAAGTTGCATCAAAAAGGGGGAACCCCATTTTATAAACTGACTCATAAACTCCCCAACACCTTGATGTTCCCAAGATAGAAGAGAAAGGATTTTATTACTTGCTGCCCGCATTTGTACAGGTCTTGCCCAAGCTATATTTGGTCTCAAGATCAGTGGCCTCACAGTAAAATATAAAATCTTACATTGCAACAGATTGACCTGGTGAGATTTGTCGACTGTGACTTTCATAGCTTCTCTGAGTCCAAAATCTTAAGGTCCCTCTTTGCTGGCAAAACATCTGGCTTGCAGAGTCTGTCACAGCATGCTGTACGGGTACAACTAATTCATTGCATAGCCACTACATTGTGACTAATGCAGCATAAAGATAATAAAGCAGTTTCACTATAAAACACTAGCTCCCATGTTGGTACAATGGATTAAAGTGATTGAATCTGGGCCACATCACCCCATGGGGCAATTCATAATGTCAATGGGACATTAAACAGTAGGACTTCTCTTAGCAGTCAAATCACATACCACCCATCTGCCCACTGGAGTGCCCTTCGGTAAAGCTCCGTGTCAGACCATGGGTCCTAATACCACGCCTACGAGTCATCACAAAAGCCCACTTCATTGAACATTAGGCAACATGTGTGTATCTACAGCTGGTCCCTTGGCCAGTTCACAGAGAAAGGCAGGGAGATAACCCACTGTGTACACAGCACTGTCAACACTAAACATTTCACAAAATTCCCTTTCATTTTCCTGGGAAGAGCTGCTTTTGATCAGGTGCTGATGGGGGTTTCCAGATTTTGGCTGAACCAGCATTTGCTTCACTTGTGCTCTGGGCCATTTGGAGATTGTCAGTTCCCTGCTGCTACAGTGCGAGCCCATACCTGGGACCTGTCTATTGTTAAACCTCATACCTCTTAGGCTGTCCCCACCAGCTCTGAGCTGTCTCTGCCACCACTATCATGTTAGGAAGCCTCTTTGTGCACCTCAGCACCTCTGCAGGGTTTATTGTGATTAGAATTGGCTTAAAGGGAGCTTGCAGGCAGCCCTGACATGAGCCATCACTTGGCCAAGGACATATAGTTGTAGTGCAGCAGTTACAGGGCTCTGCAGAATCTAAGCCACAGTCCTTGTATCCCAGAAGCACATTGTGTGGGCTTTTTCCTGAGGCAATGACATAAGTTAGTAAAATACCATTGCCCTTTTATTGTTGCTTTTAGATTCTTCAATATTATTCCTATCTGCACATGCAACCTTTGCTAACCAAAAGAAGAGGTGAGATGAGCTCTTCTTCCCAACTCACCACATTGAAAGGGATTCCTCCTCCCACCCGTGACCCTGCTGCTCCAGCACAGTTGCATGTGGACATCACAGCAGCATACTTTCGATCTGTGAAAGACTAAATGCAAAGAAAAGTCCACAACTGGAGGTTCCTCTCAGGAAAGATTTGACTTCTCCAACCTGTTTCTGTCAAAATCTCAGGGTCATTTAAACCACATAGTCTAAGGAGCCCAGCTGCCACAGCGCTACTCCAGAAAGAAGCAGTAGCCAATATTAACGGGTATAATCCTCCCTGTTTTCAGATTTCCTCCTCTCTAACTCTTGCACAATTGCATGCACAGCACTGTAGTGCCTATTGCTGTCTCAAGGTCTCCTTTTGAGATGCTCCTCACACAGCCTGCCAAATGTCGGCATGGACAATTACCTCTGGTGATTGACATGAAGGAAGAGAGCTTCAGCAGTCATTACCAGAGGCCTTCACTACAACAAAACACACTCATCTATTCTTCTCTCTTCCTAAAACACAGCTTGTGAAGAGAGAAAGAGAGAGACAAAGACAGAAAGAAAGAAAGAGAGAGAGAGAGAAAGAAAAGAGATAAAGCAAGAAAGTGAGAAAGCAAGCAAGCAAGGAAGAAAGCTTCTTTTCCCTTCTGTAAACTAAAAGCTGTTTTCAATTTTTATGTTTTTTAGCCTGAAGAACTGTACAAATCTTTTTTTAAAGAAATATATAAACCATCATTTGATAAAAAGAAGAAGTTTGCTCTCTAGTGGCTGAATTTAAATAGCTCGAAAAACACAGGCTGCTGAAGACAGGGAGAGTTTCATCCAAAATGTGTTCAGTTCCTAATCTTTGTGCCACTAAATATTTGCTCTTTGCCAATATTTGCTATTTAATAACTACTTTTGACTGGTGTGACTGTACTAAGGAAAACCAAAGTGCACAGTGTTAAGACCTAATCCTGTGGTGCTTCTAGTTAGAAAAGGAAATTACTTGTTTCTACGTGCTTCCTGATAGGGGAAGGGGCTAGGATGGGGTCTGAAGGGTTAACTGGTATGGGAGAGCATGCTGCACAACCCAGTTGTCACTGGCCATAGAAAGCTTTTAGGGAAACCACTGTGGCTCCTGCTGGTGGCATGTAGTCTTTGCCCACATCAAAAGGCAACACTGCACTACAGCACTTCCATCCATTATGGCATTTGTTGAGCTGGGGCTGGCTTTTGCCACCAGTCAGGATGTCATGGGATGGGAGAGCACAGGACTGGGGGTAGCCAAGGTCAGGAGAGGGCAGCAGCTTTCCCCAGGCCAGAAGCAGGACCACAGATGCTGCCCAGGCTCCTGCACCCATCCCTGACCCCAGGGCACTTTGCAAAGCTGCATAGTCCATGTCAGGACACAGAAGAGACTTTCACATTTCTGCACATTTGCATCTCTATCCCTGGTCATTAGCTTCACGATTTCAGAGCAAGAAGATCCAGTCTGCTCCTTGCACCCAGTCCCTTGCTCCCCTGTTTCCCATTGCAGAGACCCCCATCGCAACCCCTCAGACCATTTGTAGAACCCAGTGTCTGGGATCAGTACTGTGTTTCTGAAAAGTGCTTTTCCCAGGGAAGTCCCACTGCCTTTAGGAGAAGAAGGTCAGCAGCAGGTTGTCTGTGTGCCACCACTATCTAATATTTCTGCTGCAGTGCGATAGGATTAGCCAGGCAACAGTAATGAATTAGACATTTCCTATTAAGAACTAAGATGGAAAGGAAAAAACAAAGAAACAAACTGAAGCTACAGCCTCAGTGAAGGCCAGCTCCATCCACTTCTTAATTTTTTAGTGCTATTATTTCACAGAAAAGCCTGTGAGACCTTATTCGTCGGCAACCAGATGGAGAAGGGGACGAGGCTGATGAAAGCGACAGCCAGGTCTCAAAGGCCCACCCGCTTGCGAGGCCCATTTTCAGGCAGAGTAATTGCCAATCAGAAGCAAACTACTTTATAATTAAAGCATTGTATGAGCAAGGGGATGTCTGGGGCTTTTGCTTAATTGCTAGATGTGGCAGGGAAGCACAGAAGCACAGCGAGAGGGGCTCAGGCAACACTTGCTGAAATGAGGAAGGGTTTTGCCAGAACTAATCCAGGGCAGGAGCAGAGTTAGGGCTGGCACAGAGGCATTAGCAATCCTCCAGCCAAACCCTGCTCTGTCTTAGTTCAGGAGAGCATCTGCACCACCACCTCCTTCCACACACCCAGGGCAGGCAAGGGCACAGCCAGGCCCTTAGGGATCTCATTCCCAAAAGAAGAGCCCCACATGTTTTGTCACCGGGGATCATGCAAGTTGGGGCCATGCCCCATCACTTCTCTTGCTCTTGCTCCTGGCCCACTGCCCAGATCGCATGCTGCACTGAGGAGCCCTTTGAGGAGCACAGACCCTGCAAAGGGGCATCCTTCTCTTTTATTCCCATCATTCCCTCCCAGAAGATGGGTCTAGGAGTTTAGCCATGATGCTGGACTACCTCTCTTAGCTGCCCTGCTCCTCATGCTCAGGAAATGCTCATTTGCAGCTTAAAACCAGAAAGAGAGTTCTGTGGTTATCCAATCTGGTTTCTATAACCTGGTTCATTTGGCCTCCCAGGACTGAGTCCTTCTTGAACAAAGGTATATCTTTAAGAAATGTTTTTTGTGTGAGAAGGAGAATGGGTTGATAAGGAAAGCCCGTCCCTGAGACCAAGTACTGTGCATGGGAGCATTTCAGCCCACAGAGCAGAAATTCTGTTATTCGATACGATTGTTAAATTTTGATCTTGAAACAAATAGTACATAGTTATTTACAGAACAAAACCATCCACAGCCATATTTCACCATTACAGCATTGCAGTATTTTGGATATTTTTTTTTTTTTTTTAAATTTGAGGTTAGCAATGGATGGAAAATGCAGAACTAGCTTTAGAAATAATTTCTGAGCTTAATCTGACCCCTGGAGATGAGGAAGTGACTACATTAGTTTATAAGGCTGTCTTTGTCTACAGCATCATTTCCTATTACGAGCTAGTCCAGAGTGACACAACATCAGTGGGAACCAGACCCAGGTTCTGGGGCTCTTTGCAAATCCCTAACCTCCCCAGTAACCACCATCCTCTTCCAGCTTTCTCTGGCACCAGTTGTCACGGTGTGCTCTCTGCACACCATCAGCTGGACCACACAGAACTTCTTCAGAGAAAGATGCTATTAAACCACCCCAGAAGGGACCACAAACCAGTTCCTCTGATACAAGGCAGCAACAACATTACAGAGCATGCAGTTAGGTTGATGTCGAGACCAAATAAACCAGAGTTATGCCAGTGGGACTAGTAAAACAAGACATTCTCTTTTTTGGGCGTCTTCACTTCCAACAGGCCTGAGGAAAAGAAAATGTGTATCAGCACTCTCTTGCAAATATCTAAGCCCCTTCTTCCCATCAGTTCTTCCAAGAGGCTAAACCTACTAGCTTAGCCATGGTATTGGACTACCTTCTCCAGCTGCTCTGCTGCTCATGTGATAGAATCTAATACCAGAAAGGTACCACTGTGGCTCTCTTTTCTGATTTTCTGCATAACCTGGCTCAGTGGACTGCCTGAAAGTGATCAAAGGTCCACGTTTCAGAAAAACATCATGAATGTTAAGTTTCCTGTGAGGGAGAAACCACTTCAACCTTGGCTGAAGTCACTGAAGTCCAATGACTGTTACACTCACAATAAGAAAATGCATCTTATTTTTGTTTGAGTTTGCTTGCTTTCAGTTTCTACCCACTGATTTTTCTGTTCATCTCCTAGAATGAAGAGCATTCTGCCACCAAATATCTGTCTTCATCCAGGCAATGCTAAGAAGTGACCAGTTCTCTCAGCCTTCTTTCCTATTAGCCAGATAGAGGGAGACCCTGGAGACTTTCTAATGTGCTGCCCCTACTGTTACCAGATCTGTGACTTCACATCTAACACATGCTGAAGCACATGCTGCTTGATAGCACCCAGCTGAACAGCCAACCTTCCTATGACCTGGCCTTAAACATTCTCTCTTATCATCTGTAGATGTCATCAGCAACAGGTCCTCCTTCTGCATTATCAGTAGCATATTCAGTAGAAACACAACTTTCGGGTAATGATTTGCATCTGTGTGTATGGATTGATCCCCAGCAGCCATTGAAGACAAATCTAATGCTGTTCATGCAGATTAGAACCAAGAAAGTAGGTCTTACATACATGATAGAGGATCTTGTCTGGGAAGCAATGTTCGCAGAAAGAACATGAGATCAGGAAGCAGGTTGAATACCAGGTCTATGGGATGCCATGGCCTTTGCTAGCCAATCTGATCCCTCTTTAATGAGGACAAATGACAGATCTTGCCTGCCCTGGAGTTAGAAATCTGGCAGGGCTAAACTGAAACCCTGCTTCCCAAAAGGCTTCCCCTCAGGAACAACCCCTCCTGCCTACAGACACACCTGGGTGAGGATGACATGTCCAGTGAGGTCTCCTCTGGCTTCTGAGGCTGGACACATTGTTCCAGATGGAAGGTGAAGTCATCCAAGTTGCTGAAATGTCTCTCCCATGTCTTAAAGCGTGTGGGGAGGCTGGCAGGAATGGCAAGCAGATCAGGAGGGAGAGGGGGATGTGTTAGTGCAAGGTGACAGTAGAAATTACATCACACCAAGCTTTTATATCTCCTCTAATAACCTCTCAGAAACAGTTTTTCTGATTTCCTTTCCGGCACTGTCACACAACTAGATTAGATTTTGCTTATGGACAATCCAATCCAGGCTTCACCAAAACCTAAGGCTCTCTGAACAGGACATGCTGGAAGTTTGTTAGTGTAAGCTACACTTCAGCAAAGCTGAACGTTGCATAAAGCGGCTTTTTCTTGACCAGCGCTGAATCTGAATGAACTCCTCTTTTGACTCAGCTTTCATTCCCTGGAATCGAAGACCTTACATCCCTGTTTTTTAAAGAGACTTAGTTCCCGTCTCACTGAAAGTGAAATCAGGGCTGATTAATTCTGTTGACTTGGGTGCTGTGCTGTGAACAGAAGATGTCTTTTAACATAGCTCAAACTTCTTTTAAAAGTGTATCTAAGGAATAAAAGTGAATTATGAGGTTGTTCTTATGTATTCTTAGTGTTGCCAGGGAAACCATTTCCTGCCTGTATTTATCCCAATTCATCTCTGTTTTTTGTCGGGGAGTGGAGGTAAACCTTCCAAAAAAAACAATACACCGAAATGAAGGTACTTATTAATGAGATGGAGTACCCCCCCAGGTACACAGCATGGGATTTGGTACTTTTCCAGTCAAGGTCACTAGTTGAAATACATCCCAAATTAATAGCTTCTGGAAAATAAAAATAACGAATAGACAGTCTGTATTGCTGGTGGTCTGTGTCTAATCCATCTTGGATGGGGTTGTATCTGGAGGAAAAAAAAAAGAATTAGTCAGTATTGTTGTGTGCAGCTGGCCCTGGTAGTGTATTCCCATCTAGAGCTAGTTCTTCCAGACCAGACTTGACACATATCTGGAAAGCCCTGCAGGGACTTGGCCCTCCTGTGACTAAGGAAAGGCACTTGTGGTGGGCCCACAGAGCCCCCTGCAGAGGATCTGAACCCCATACAGGACCCACAACACAACACAACACAACTGCCTGCCACAGACTGACATAATGTGGCCAGGATCCTCGCTCCTCAGGAGTGAACTGAATATATCCTTAGAAAAATGACAAAGATGGAAAGAAACATGCAGCTGCCATTGGCTTGATGGGATTGACTACACTTAAGAAAGGGTGCTCATCGCCTTCCCTCTTTCCAAGGAGTCTAATGCTGAAAGGGGATAGTTAGACCCATGTTTATGCCATTAACCTAGAGCTCAGTTTCTCACTTTTCATGTGCTCTACAACCTCACCCCACGGGAAGTGGGTAATAGCACTTCTCTGTTTCACTGTGGGGTAAATACGTAAAAGACTGAGACATGGAAATACCATCTTCTTGAGGACTAAAAACATATTTTCAGTGACATATTGCCACGTGCTATCAAAAATGACAGCACTGTAATTATCCTTCTGCCCTCTGTCCCCAACAGACAATACATCACTCCTTTTGCACATTTTAAGTCCCTGGCAGCAAGCAGCTCTCTTGAATGGGATTCCCCTTTCTGGAAATACCCCTTATCCTGAAGAAAAAAAATAACCCTGGAGCTCTCAGCCAGCAATTTGCGCACAAGCTCTGTTCAGACTCAAACAGCTGGTGTTCAACACACGGCATATCACAATGTACAATGAAAAAGCACAAGCTTGAGGACCAGGATGCTGCCACACACTTGCCACAGGTATTCCCTTTGGGCCACCACGGAAGAACTCTGGAAGCCAAAACCCATTGTGATGAGGAGAGCAGGAGGGAAAGCAGGGTGAAGAAAAAGGTAACCATGCTTGCCCTCCTCATTTCTGTTCAGGTGTTCAGGTGTTCATATCTCCCTGCCATGTTTTCCATTTTGTTGTCTTAAACATTCCTTGTCATGTCCGAACAAGAGTTCAGTGGGAAAACCCTCATTGAGAAGATTATATGCAAATACATTTAAATTGGAGCATATTTCTAGAGATGTATGTTGTGGATCCCGTGGGTGTGTTTGGCCTGTAGTTTTTCAACTAGAGAGCGCTGCTTAGGATGAAACCCTAACCTTATGAATGCCAAGGGCATTCTTCCAGTGACTCCAGTGCGTTGGGGATGCAGCTCCTCATGCTCAGTGCCTGAGCGTTTCTGCTGATATCTGAAGGAGGTGGCTGGCCTGACAGGCACTCTGCCTGGCCTTGGGCTCTGCAGGAGCCCAGGACGGGAAATGATGAGAGGGATGATGAAATTTTGGGGAGGAACTTGGTGCTCACACAAGCACCCAGAACTTCCTGCCATTTCTTCTCCTTTCCTAAAAGCATGACCCAGTGTGTAATCAGATCCCTCCTGGGAAGACAACTGAAGTGGTGTTTTGAAAGACAGCGTGCCAAAATAGTGCAAACTTCTGTCGGGGCCTTCTGTTTCTGAGAGGGTTTACTTTGTCTCCATTGCCAGCAAACTTAGACTATGTCTCATCAAGCCAAAAGAAGAGTGGCAGCAAAGGATTTAAATTATCAGCTTGTATACCAACCTAAATGAAAAAGATAAAACGGCTTTATGGAGATAGGCCATCCATTTGCAGATGTCACAGGCTGAGTTAAATTAGGCAGCCTCACCACACCCCTGCATTTGAGATAGCTCAGAGAGATAGCTAAGCACATATTTAAACCCAAAACAAAAGCAAACACACTAAACGGCTCTAAATCCTGGGCAGAGAAGATAGGCTGAGGGTGGAATTGCCTACGAATTTGAATTTTCTGGGAGGGTAAGACTCCCTTCCCATGGCCTCAGCTGATGGTGGTTGCTCCTGAGGCATCAGCCCAGGGGGTTCAGTGTAGGGAATGAGTAGCCAAGGGCGGGGGTGGTGGGGAATTTCTGGTCCTGGCTTCCTACGAAGAGGAACACGCAGGGCACTGCACCCTGCGCATCGCCTTGAGCATGGGGTGTGCATAAGGGGAAGGAGCAGGGAGGCAACACATGGAAGCAGACCTGTTGGATTCAGATCAGAAAATGTAACAGCTGTATAGCTGTGCTGGCTCAGGGTGAGAAAAACATCCTGCTTCCCAGCCCACAGAGCCATCCCCAGCAAACTGGGGTATGCACACAGCAAGTCTATAAGCAGGGACCTTTTATCAGCTTATTTTCAAGGAGCTGCCTCAGTACTGCCTTGCTGGAGCCCAGGGGAGCACCTGCACAGATGCCCCTGGGCTTAGGGACAGGCTGGGCTCCTGAGCCTGGCCCAGCATCAAGCCAGCATCAGGAGATACACAGGGAGAGAGTGGCAGGACTCCTGGGGTTGAGTGAAGGGCAGCAAAAAGGAGGCAGTACGAGGGTGGGGGATGGGGCAAGAAGCTGCACCCAGACACATATGGAGCACTGCCAGACAGAAAAAAGGCTGAGAATCGTCACATGGGCAATCCCTGAAGAGGAAGTCTGACCCATCTTAAACCCTCACTGTGTCTTAGGAAAAGCCAAGTATGTTCTTGTAAGTAAACATAATTGACCTAACTTTATCATACTTTGTACCTCTTACCTGAAACAACCTGCATGATGCTCAAGGCTCATAGATATTCAGATACAAAAAAAATTGTTTGGAAGGCTAAATTTGACCCAGTTATCTCACTGATTTCAGTCCCAACTGTTTGTATTAAGGAACTCTGATGCACACAGCTTAAGTATTTTGAGTATATAATATTGAACTATTAAAAAGGGTTTTGCTTTGTGTTATTTAGAGTAGTTACTAAATCAAGACCTAGCCTGTCTCTTGACAGCATTATCTCTGCAACTTTCTGCTGTTTGGTCGATGGAAGGATGAAGTATCATTATGGCTTCTTGCCAACATGCTGTATGATGTAGTTAATTAAAGAAACATAAAGTTCATGTGTGATGCTAAAGATCACCTCTGCGCCTCTGAATGCACACTGGCATTAAATTAGCTGGGTAATGGTGGGATAATTTTGCTCACAATTTCAAGCTGAGGCTTATACAGTCCATTATAGGAAGGAAGTGTCATCTTATGATTTAGCTGAAGGTGATGTCAGACTGTATGGTCTATAATTTAGGCCAGATTTCCAATAATATTTTGACTTGATGACTCTGAAGTATGAACTTGAATTATCAGACTTAAGAGTACCCTTAAGCATAGAGTGCTTAAGTAGCCAGAGATGCCAGGAAGAAGATCACATCCTCGCTGCCCCTCTGCTGCCCCATACACCTCCCCTGGCTGTCAGAACAGCTCTCTGGGGTGCCAATTGCTGTATTCGTGTGGGCAAAGCTGGGTGCACATGACAGCCTCACCTGGGCAAGAACTGAGCACCAGATGACAGGAAGCCTGAGAACAGGTGTGTCTGCTGCAAACTGTGGCTTTGATATGAGCAAAGGTGGTAGGGCAGTTACCCCTGGTAAACATACACCTGCATAGAGACAGGTGACTATAGCCAGACCATCACAGGTTTTATATAAAATTTTTTTAAAACCAAGAAATGTTTGAATTGGGTTAGCACTGCAAATTTAAAGTTCTCTTGGAATAAAAAAAGACAACAAAACTCTTTAGATTTCACATTTCCCAGGGTGTGTGTATTTTTTTAAAGAATAAAGATACATAAATCATGTACCAGCCATGAAGTCTCAAGGGATGGTATGTCACCTGGTCTCAGTCTCCACAGCCTCTCTGTGGAGGCCCATTTTATCAGTGTCCACAACACAATTGGTTTGTGCTGTGAGTCAGGAAGAGCATTTCTAGGCCCATACTCCAGCGCCATCATCCTCAGGGAAACACAGACCTTGAGACCTTGCCAGGTCAGGAGCCCAGCTCCCAGCAGGTTTAACCATTTCAGGCTTCATTTCCCACTTACCATCCGCACCAGCCTTGTACATCCCAATGTTCCAGTCCCTCAGACTGTGAAGCCCAAAACTGCAGCAACGACATGCTTGCACAAGGTTGAAGGAACGAGAAAGATGAAAACCTGGGCAAGCCAGGCCATGACTGGCTGCCAGACACTGCATTGGAGCAAGAGTCACCAAAAATGGGAGCATTTCCATAAAGGGCATCAGCTGCATTATTCATTCCTAACAGAGTTATGCAGCTATTACTTAAGCCAGTCCCTGTCATGCCACAGTTCCCTGATAGTATCAGGAACTTACAGGGACATTTGTCAAAACAGGATGGCATCTAAAGATAGCATTGAACCTAAGGGAAAGGAATTTAAAAGAAAACAAATCACCATGGTTACACTGCAGGGTGAGAAAAGTGTTCCCTGTGGGTGGAAACCTGACTTGGGTGACCTTTACTGAGATGGACTCCTGTAGACGGCACTAAGCTGCACAGAGCCAGCAAAATGAAAACGGGGGAATCTCAGCAACGAGCAAAGATATTTTAATGTTCAAGGTTGCATGGTGCTGCTGCTGCAAGACAGTCACCCCTGTGGAGCCCAAGGGCTTGATCCGGGAGGCTCAGTGACTTGTAGAAACATCAGCTACAGCCCACACACTGCTGCAGAACTGGCAGCAAAGGTGAACATGCCAACACCTCCATTGCACAGCCAAGCACCTCTACCAACCCATCCAAACATGCTGGACAAGCCACAGCTCAGAGCCACAACCCAGAAACACTCTGAAGCTAGCGTTAAGGTGCCTAGTGCCAAGCCAAATGCCACATGGTGCACAGCTTTGATAAATTAGCTCTGGCTACTCATGCTTGTTTAAAATCGTTGGTGGGTTAACCTTATATGAGGATGCTGGGTGAGACACCACTTGCTCGTGTCGCTCTGCCCCTCTTCTGCATCCTGTCCTCCCACGAGCAGCGTAAAGGCAGCACCAAGTCAGCAGCTAATCTGATAGCGGTGTGGTTTGCTCTTGTCCAACACCTACAGAAATGCAGTGTGGGTTTATAAAAGCACTACGGGCTTCCTGTGGCCTGGTATGAGAAGCTGGCAAAGGCCAGAGCTTGCTTACCAGTGTACCTGGCACTCAGAGTAAGTCTAATGAGGAGCAGCTGAGGGAGCTGGGGCTGTTTAGCCTGGAAAAAAGGAGGCTGAGGGGAGACCTTATCACTTCCTACAACTATCTGAGAGGAGGTTGTAGCATGGAGGGTGTTGGTCTCTTCTCCCAAGTAAGAAGCAATAGGACAAGAGGAAATGGCCTCAAGTTGCACCAGGGGAGGTTTAGGTTGGTTATCAAGAAAAATTTCTTCATAGAAAGGGTTGTCAGGCATTGGAACAGGCTGCCCAGGGAAGTGGTTGAGTCAACATCCCTGGAGGTATTTAGAAGACACCTAGATGAGGATCTAAGGGACATGGTTTACTGCCATTATTAAGTTAATGGTTGGATCCAGTGATCTTGAGGGTCTCTGGCAACCAAAATGATTCCATGCCCCTTGAAGTTGCACCTGGGGTACTGTCTCAACTCTTGTCAAACCCCATGAGTTGGCCAGTCTCTATGCACGAGCGCTAAGCCTCTTGCTGCAGCTCCGCGGCAGCTTCTCACTCAGCCCCTGACCCTGGCTGGGAGAGGGGGGAACAGCAGGAGTGTATCACTCCCCTTGCAGTCACTCCATGCCCTCCTGCTGACCCCAGCAACCCAGTGCTGCTCTGTTTCATGGCTTCTCTGGCCTTTCCATGATCCCAGGTCTTGACCTGGAGGAGGGTTCCTGCTATGTTGCTCAGCCTGAGATGAGACACTGCATCTCGCTACAGCCCTTTGACCATGACAGCTACCACTAGGCAAACAGCCCACATGTAAGGCTTCTGGCACAGACAAAAGCTGGCTGTGCTATTAGTGTAGTAAAAACATAACAGAAACATTTGTCTACCCAGGCCAATCCAAAGGAAATTCTTGGTCTTCCCTGTCTCCTGCATGCCTCTATTTGAAACCTCACAAGCACTCAGGTACCCAGGTATCCATCTTTCACAACCGTGTGAAACAACAAGACTCAAATCACAAGGATGTTGATGTGGGAACTACTGGTACTATATGTTCCTGAAATTCTCCTGAGCAACGTGGCCAAGAAAGTGCTGCTTTGGTGACTTCAAAAAGAAAGTCCACACAAATCCTCTAGCTCCTGAATTTTTCCTTTGATATTTTTGGGTGGTGTGGCCTTTTCTCCCAAGACACTTTGTGGCAAGTTCTGGCTGGATGTAGCTTCCAATACTATTTGCAATGATCTGGAGGGGAAAAATTTGCAGAAAAGCATCACTTTCACATTGAGCTCAAAATAGCATCACATAAGGAAACTGCGATGAACTGATGAAAGTTTGTTCTGGTGATGTAATCACAACAGTGTTAGGTAACGCTGAAGGGTGGCATTGCCATGGACACACAGATTTTGCAATCCGCCTTTTTCTAGCTTACTCATGCACTTTCAGTTAAATGCAGCTAAATTGGTCCTTTTCAGTGAAATCCACCTTTGTGTTTCTAACTGGTCTCTGTCCTCTTACTACTAAACAACAGTATGTCCTTGAAGTGTTATTTTTACTGTATGCAGGGAACATACACAAACAACATACAGCAGCAGTCATAAAATTACTATACAGAATAGCAGATTTACAATTGCACGTTGCACTCCAGACAGTGGTGCGTTTCTCTGTGGTGTGAAGGAAGAGAGTAAAGGCGCTTTATCCCCCTAAAAAGTATCTCTGTTAACACCAGCCAGTGCTGTGGCTGCTCTGGTGTCCCACATCCTTTCTTCCAAATGCCAAATCAGTATTTCAGCTATGTAGATATTAATATTTTTTTTTTTTTAAATCAACAGTTCAAAGTATCTGACTAAAATTCCCTTCAACTTTCACTTCCCGCTCTGCTGACATCACCCTTTCAGTATCTCTCCAGCCATCACAGGGTCCAGCCAGAGAGGAAGACTGAAGAAATGCAGAAGCAGACAATGAACTTTCCCAGAATTTCTTAATCTGTTGCAAATAAGCCAGCCAGCAAAATGCAATAGGAAAGGACAAACTGTTCGCTATGTTTTAAATTTGCTACACACCTTCAACACAAGTTAAAACTACAAATGGTTATACTGTACAGCAGAACCAAATGCATGACTGAGGTTACAAATAGATTTCAGTGTTTATATGTGACCACTGTATAACCTAAAGCACACAACCTTTTACTTCCTCAAACCAGTTACATCAGTACATCAGAAGGCACTGGGTATTTCATAGTTGGTTATCATTTGTTTTTTTTCAGACCTGTGTTGCAATACAGTTTTTAGCATGGACATTTATCAAAAGTATTTACAGTTGGTTTAAAGCTCAAAGGGGCAAGATAGGAATTCAGATTAACTGGAAATCTAAACAAATGTAAGGGAAAATGAGGATCAGATTCCAAAATCCTTCTAGTCTACATTGCAAGCCTAACAAATGTTCTTGATTTGTGTTGGTTGTTAAAGAAGTGTAAATTCCATGATAAATTGATGTAGCTCCTGGGATGAATAAAATCAATAATGTAATAACACTGAGTTAATACCAAGCTGACATTGATTGAGAATGAGTGCATGGAACTGGAGGTCTCCTTCCATGCATAAGGAGATATTAGTAAATCAGAGCCAGATTGCAAATTAAACCTTGTTATTTCAGGGCAGATGAATTAAAATAATGTAATGATGTGATGAAGAGAGTAGGCTGAGAGTAAAGCTATTCAGATGGAAACTGACTGTTCAGAGAGTCTATGATTCCTGAATAGGAGCATATGAAGAAGTCAATAATGCCCTCAGAAGGCTTGCAGAACCTGATGGTTTGTGATGTCTTTTCCCATCATTATTTCTATACAGGCAAAGCCAGTGGGGATAGTTTCAAAGCAAAAGACCTTTACTCCAAGGAATGGTGCCCCAGTTCACAAATTAGTCTTTGCAATTTGTCTCCGATTTAGACATACATTATTGCATTCCCCTAGCATATGGCAAAGCTGGTTGATGAATGGGCCCATTCCGGCTCCTAGTCGACCTGTTCCCTCAGCATGGTCAGTGTCCTTGCTGCTTACATTTTATTACCCCTGTCAAGGGTGGAGAGTAAATACTGAGTGACTCTTAGTCCTCTCTGGATACCCTGCTGAGAGCAGCTGAGGGCTTATGGGAGGAATTTTTGGTTACACAAACTTGCACTTCAAATCCTGAGTAAGGTTTAGATAGCTAAGGGTTATGAGAAAATTACAAGAAAATGCAAAATAACATGAGTGTGTGCAACAGAATGAGAAAATGAAGCCTGGTTTCTTATGTCTTTCTCTCTGTCCCTTTTTCCCCTTCCCCACTGAGAACCCCTGATATCTGGTAAGACTCCTCTCTCAGCAGAGGTGATATTTGAATTATTTGCTCTCCCAGTTTCCTGGAAATTTAATGTAATGTTGATATCACTGAAGCCTCTACATTTCTGCTGTACTTAGCTGGAGTTGGGCATCAGAGTCAGAAGTCACTGGGAAGGACGAAGAGGCAGACACACATACACAGGGCATGAACTGTAAGCCGGGTTTAAAAAAATGTTCCCTTTCTTATGATAATTGAAGTGCATTTGTTTTGAAGCAGTGAAGGGAGAATGGTGGCAGAAGCTCAGGGTGCTGTCAGGTCTCAGCAATTGCCTTTTGGAGCAGACATGGGGAGACTGCAGGAGCAGCACAATGACAGGAGTGACTTGCCCGCAGGCATGCAAAGGGCCACCACAGAGCCAGACCTCGAGTTTCTCACTTCCAGCCCTTCGCCTCGAGAAAACACAAACAAAAGTCTCTCTTTCCCTATGGCTGTGAGACTTACACATCAGCTGGATGACTCCTCTGATAAAATATTTAGACATCTGTTCAGACAGATCACAACCTCACCGTCTAAAGAAAATCTCTCCCCGGCAAAGACCCCATTGCTGCCTCACTGAGCAATGCCATGATGCCTGGGGCCTGAGGCAGCCCCAGACTCTCCAGGATGGCTGATCTGCACTGCAAGTGCCACTGGTGGTGAGTAATTACTCAACCAGTTACCAAACTCTTCAGACTGACTCTTATGTGTATACATTCCAAGAGGTATTGGAGAGGAGGATTTCACAGTATGACCACCTGACCTTGCTTCCACTTGATACCCTGAAAGTTCGGTCACCGGCGATAGTGGAAAGGGGAGATGAACTCTACATGGTGCCCAGGGTTTCCTGTCAGATACTGGTATCTTCTAACTGCAATTCACTGCTGTGTATAACTATAGAGGCTGATAAGTAATGAGGGAGGGAAGATGTCAGACACTAATGCCCTTGAAATAAGGTACTCTAACTATAACATGTTGGGATCAGGAGAAGCACATTATCCTCAAGTTTGTGTGAATGAACTGGAGCTATTTGGCAGGTCAGTAGCTCATTCAGCTTTTTTCCCTCCAAGTAAAACACCAAACTCATTCATTATAGTTGGCTTCAGGGCTCTGGGAGTCACCCTGAAAGCTCTCCATCTTCAGCATGGACAGCTAATCTGGACAAATCATTTCATACAGTTTAAGAAACAATTTGACCCTCTAGGTAAAATTTCTGAAGGTTAAAGAGACATCTTGGTGTGTATCCGTAGAAAATATAAATTGAGCTGTTTATTCCTTCTCTCTGGAGCCTGTGCAAGGTTCAAATTCAGTTTATAAGCTTATCACCAAAATTCATTTTTTAGAGTACCTTAAACATAAACTCCCACTCAGCTCGATCAAAGCTTTTCCAGCATGAAGCAGCTGAGCTACAATCAGCTTCCTTGTTCAGCTAGCCAAGTCAATGTTCTTAATCAGTATAAAAACAGTAGAAGTCAAATGGTGTTTTTTAATAAAACAGGTTTGATCAGCTTCCAAGGAGGTGGCAGAGGTCTATGGAAAGAAACATTCCTGCCTGGTCCTAGAAAATGTGTGTGAACCCTGTGAAGTGCCAGGCTCCAAAACCACCCAGTGGCTCACTGATGACTGACCTCATTATCCTGGGAGGGGGGCACACCCCTTCGCCCTTCACTCTAATCCATCTCCAGCCTGAAATCTTTGAGTTCCCTACCCCTGAAAACTCAGCTCCTTCCACTGGATAATAATCAAGCCTCCGGGCTTTGCCAGAGATCAAAGTGTGACTGCTCCAGTTGTCTCCATTTCAAAATCTATTGCTCTTTTAGATGCTGTTGTTGCTTATTCAGACAAAGGGATGTTGTGCTGAAAGAAAAGCCCAGAGCATCTGTGGATTAGAGACAGGGTAATGTTTAAGAAGTGATGCACATAGCACACCATCCATCTGTCTTTCTGAGTGCTCACTTAGTTGCTTAAGAGAGAGCAGATGCCCAAGAACATGGCACGGACAGGGCTGTCCCCAGCCACTGCTTGTTGGTGGCTCTGCTACTACTGTCTTCCAAACACATTCCCATAGATGACAACCTCTGCTCAGTGGTCATGCCACATACTCCCAGACGTGCCCCACAGATCAGCACATCTAGCTGAAAGCTAATGTCCCCTTTTGAACTTATCGAACATCCAGTCAATACTTCCAGTGGGAGATGAGTTGCTCCCTGAAGCCCATACCCTCATAAAGCACAGACATGGAGAAAAGCCATGTCCAGGGCACTAATCACCCTGACCACACTAGGAAATCAGTTACATTGGCTTCTTATTCCAAGTCTTCAAGCACTGACTGCCAGAAAACATTTTACTACCCAAACAATAGCTCAGGTATGTGCCTCTACATGGCTAAAATGGAGATGAGCATTCATGGCACAGAGAGAAAGAACCAATGGGGAAAATGAGGCAGTGAGAAAATAAAATCATTCTCTAGATTAGGTCTGTGCTTCAAACATTTAGGGACAGAAAGTGAATGTGAATTAAATTCTGATCCATGCAATTAAGCTACAGTAAGAAGGCAGCAAGGCTGTTTTAGATTCATGTGCTGGGAAAAAGACAAAAGAACTAACCCATGAAGATGCACTCTGCCTTCATGGCATCCTTTCCTCCCTGCAAAAGGCTGTTAACAGAAGCAGGCAATAAGACCAATGTAAGTGAGATATTTTGAGGAAGTTAACTTACTGACAAGACCTATTTCACACAAGCAAGTCACCACCAAACATTTCAACTAGGAAAACTAAGCAGGAGGATCCTTTTTTGCCCTTGGAATTATGCTTGAAATGAAGCATCACTTGCAGTCATCAGCTTTATTGGACACAGAACTATCACAGTTAGTTTAACCAGTGAAGCCATAATCTCTCTTTAGGATAATTTGGGCAGATCCTTCTCTGCCCAGGGAGCCATTACGAGGCAGGAGGGATGTGTCTGCACACCGGTTGGTGCAGGGAGCTGACTGACAGGAAGGAACCTCCAACCAGGAGGCTGGAGTGGGGAGGAAGAAGGCACTTACCAGGAAATTTTCATTTCCATTTATTTATATTTTGATGGGTTATGCATCTGCAGAGATTGGGTCATTTAAAAAAAACTTTAAACAAAAGACAGGAAAAGTACCTGACCCATCCTACTAGTTTGTTACGCATACTTCGACTCAGGCAAGGAGAACGACACAAAGCCTGAAGTGACTGAGCCCTCCTCCATTCACAAAACAGGAGCAGGAAGAAGTGAGCAGCTGAAGTTGCCAGAGATTCCACACTTTTGAAAATAGGAACAGTTCCTTTCATTCCTAAAGACAGTCCTGTGACGAAAATTTTTACACCCACTTTGTTAAAAACCTTATTTGATGCCCTTGCAATATGCTGTGAGTAATCCCTAGCTTCAGGAACTACACGGATCATGTGTTTTTGTCCTGATGTCACTATTGCTTTCATAAATAGAGCACGGTCTTATTTTTTTCCAAATCTCCAGCAGAGCAGGTGGAGTTAAGGAGACGCACCTGGAAACACACAAATCTCAATAATCTGTCCCCAGGCTGCTGGCTTCCTGCTGGCAATCAGTCCTCTCTCCAGCTGTGTCATACAATGTCTGTAAGTCTACAGAAGCTTACACACAATGTTGAAGTGCTGCAGCCAGTACTTTCTAATACAAAGTATTCAATCTAAAAGGAAAAGGTAAGTGAATTACTAGTTAAAGAAACAGAAATGAAGAACCGTTATCCCTCTCATTTTTGCCTCGTCAAGTGCTCATCAAGCTTATAATCCTCTTTGTGCATCCTCCTCTTATCACCACACAGTGACAGGCAACTCAGATTTTCCCTCTGCAGGCCTGACCACCTTACCCATATCACTGATCCCACAGCCCCAACGAGGTGTGACCATCCACCTTGGCACCCACACAGCCTATTTCCATCTTGGTGCTTCTGCCCAGCTTCTTCCCGTTTGCTCACACAAGTATGTTTGTGCTCAGTTATAACTGCCATGCTATTGAATCACTGACAGATACAGGACAGGAGTTGAGTCAGGAGATTTCTAGGAACAGTACATCTTTCTTGTGCTCCTGAGCTGTCTCTCTGTGAAATGCTTGTGAATTAGGGTGTGTCTAGTGGCAGGTGTCCCTGCCCCTGGAAGAGGGTTGGAACTAGATGATCTTTAAGGTCCCTTCCAATCCAAACCACTCTTTGATTCCAGGATCCTATGATGTGAAGAACCAATTTGTTATTGTATTCACCAAGCAAGATGCATCCTGATTCCAGGTAATGAGATCTCCTCATTCAAATTCCTAAAAATGAAAAATAAACATCTTATTATTGCAATTATTTGTAATATAATCAGCTACATACCTGTGCCTGTAAAATATTGCTCACCTATGTTTTCCACCTGTAGTGTACAGAAAGTTATTATATAGAGTAGTTGTTGCATTGTCATTGAAAAAGGCAGTTGACAACCTGGTTTGGTTCATGTAAAGCCTGCTAAAAAGTCTTAGAGATTATAGTTTTTTATGCACTCTTAGTCCCGATATTTATTGCTCTCTGTATGAGATAATGACAGGTTTGATCCTGCACCTTTGAGAACATTACAGGGTTTGTCATATATTTTAGAAGAAACAGGATGGGGTTATCATTCCATCTTCATTTTTATTTCAGCTGAGTGAGCAGAATCATGTAGGACATCAGCTGGGAAAGTTCAGCATAAAGCCTTTATCCTTCCCATCTCACGATGGTCACTAGTCATTGACATAGTTAACTAGTAACCTAGACATCAGTAGGACAGTGAGAAATGTCTACATTGAGTGATTTTATCTTTGTTTTACTACAGCATTTTTTGTGTCTCCTCTAGCAGCCAGTGTTCATCATTGTCTGAAGCAGGATACCAAACTTAATCAGTTTGGCCTCACACAGCAACCTCCAGCTTCCTATAAATAAGGAGGGTGCATTTCTTCTTCTGCCTGCCAGCCTGGGTGCAGTGTTTCTGCAAATACTCACCAGACTGCTCCCTCCTTGTGGCCTCCACAAAAAAAATTCCACTTTCCCCAAACTTGCAGCATGATGCCACAGTCTGTCTCCTGCTCCATGACCCCAGGCATCCTGCAGACCTGACCAGGCAGCCTTCAGCTGGCAAAGCCAGCAGATCTGGGAAGGTAGAGTGGTGGAAAGCCAAAAAGGAGACAAAGAGGTGTCGGGGTTGTCTCACCTACCACAGGCACAGCTGCAGGATGGCTACCTATCCATCCTCTGTCATCCGTGGGGCTGGGTGCGGTGTCCCTCCCATCCTGCATGACAAATGATTTGCCTAATGTGTCACAACCAAAGAAACTTTGGGTGCTTGCGTTTAAACGTGTGGGTCACAAAACCTCTGATGAAAAAAAAGGAAAAGGAAGCAATAGTCTGAAAATATAAGGTTCTAAGAAGAGGATCAGGTTGTGTTTACGTAGCTAGATAGGTAGTGTGAAATCTGATTCAGATGTTTTTATGAGCCAGGCCCATTTAACCACCAACTGGATAAAGCTGCCAGATTTCTGTGCAGTTCTGTTGTGCTTTAGGGAATTGTCACACCCCTGATGCTGTTGCTGGAGAGGAGGAAGGTGACTTCCCCGCCAGGGGAAACCTAGCTTGTCATGCAACAGCATCCATATTTTCCCAACCAAAGGCCGTACAAGCCACTTTGCCAGGAATGGGAGAGACACACCCCATCTGTAGAAAATAGAGGGGATTGCAACAAACAGCCCTTAAAAAAAATGAGCAGCTCATAATGGCTGCAGGCCACAGCAGGCCATTTTCTATCCTTCAATTAGTAATCTTCCAAGTGACTCACCAGTGAGCATTGCATAAAGGGACCTGCAATCTGCAAGGGTCATATCTAACTATTCATTGACAGGACTGGTAGCACCACTTTTTTGAAGATTGCCCAACTTCTCTTTATAAGGTCCCATTTTCAGTTTGCTTACAGCTCTGCCAACCTTTTATCAGTTCCAGCCCGTATGTTTCAAACTTAGTGCCTGTCTACAGCTCATTGCCTGTTTGTTGGGTTGGGGGATTGGTTTGGTTGAACTTGGGGCAGATATCTTACTTTCTGTTTAACCAGTTCAGCTGTTTCCAAGAGAGATTTGTTAAAAATAATAAAAAAAAAAAAAAGGCGGTAGCTTTCTTCCTAAAATTGCTCCCTGTGGCAGAGAACTGAAATTTGTCAGGCTGATGGTCCTCAGGCCGTGAATCTGCCATGAATGTCCATGCCAAATGGACTCCTGGTAGTAATCACACTGCAAACAAGCAACTTGTTGTGTTTCAGCCCGCACGATAGGCAAAGCTGGTCCTTCCTCACAGCAGTTACTCCCAGCTGCACCAACAGCATGGAAGCCCTGTCATCTGCCTACAGATCAGAAAGCCCAGCAACTAGGCTGGCCAAAAAGAGCCTAATGAGAGAAGGCTGAGGAATCTGAGCCAAGTGCCGGAGCAGAAGAGAAGGGCTCGGTCACTCAAGGTTTCACACGTAGACAACGTAGGCTGGGGACCAACAGGGACTGGTCAGTCTCAGCCCCTCTAAACGGATCCCTGTTACCTGTTACAAGGTGCCTACCGGTTCTTTCTGCAGCACTACAACAACACCATCATGAACAATGTTTGACCATTTCAGGAAGGAAGGGCCAAACTGAACAGGACACAGGCATCAGGCATGGGGAACAGGCTTGCAGGCAGGAACCTACCATCAGTGTGCAGTTTGTGATCACTGAATGATCCACTTATTCCCTGTAAGGGCGAAATCTACTTGGACCAAAACCAAGAGAATGACCTGTGAGCCTGTCGTTGCTATCTGCTTCTGTCATCAGTTTTCTTTTAATCCAGAGAAATGAACCCTGCCAATTGTTACAAACAATTTAGAAGAGGCTCTAACTAATTTCTGGAGGTTAATACGTCCCATATGCTCCGTGCAGATACATGAGGATGATGGGCACGTGGCTACTTCTCGGACTTGGGAGATTGTTAGACCAGAGAGCCACCATCAATCAGTCAATTAGCACTGATTAATTAGAGAGGAGATGAAGGACAGCGAAGATACTGTAATCTTGTTTTCTGAACAACAGATCTGAGGATGTGTAAGCTCCAAGTGTTCATGAGCCATGAGCCCTGCAATATGAGGTGTCTGGAGGGGGATCAGAGACTGTGTGGTGGGAACAGCATCACAGAGGAAGAGGAGCTGTATCCTGGAGGAGGAGGAAGGACTTTCTGCAGTGAGACCAGGAGATTATGTGCAGATAACAGTAATAAAAGAGGATGGATGATAGAAGAGGTGAAAGAACTTGGAGGGGTAAAGCTGGAGAATGGGAGGGAGTAAAGCAAGGGAGAGTTACTTGGAGGGGAGACTTCAATGTTAAGTGGAGGGAGGACCAGTGACAGCCTGTCCACTTCCCACTCTCCCCATTTAAGGACCAAAACAGGACTAGAGAAGCTAGGACTAGCTCTTCCTACCTCCCAGGCCAGTCCCAGCCATGCCATGGAATATTGGAGGGCCCTTGCCACAGCCAGGCTGCAGTGTGGAAAAAACAGATACCAGTTTATGAGTCTCCCATTGGGGTAGAGGCTGGTTCCCACAATTGCATAAGGGTGTGATGGGATGTAGCCTGGACAGGTATTTGCAGCACCAGAGGGCACCAGACAGCAAGGAGCAGGTGTAAACTGGGTCATTTGGGCTACAGAGCTGAGGGGGTAGGAACAGGGGGCTGAGCTGGAAAAGCAGACAGGAAGGGCTATATATGTCATGAGGACCAGGGTGGCAAAGTCAAGAAACATACCTATTTCTCCGTTTGCTCTTTGTAACTGACTTTGAGTAAATCTCAAGATAGACAGCTTCTGGGATTTCTCTGCCCTGTCCAATCCAGGAAATGAAGCTACAATGTAAATTTAACCTACCTCCTCTACTACCTCTACCTCCTTTGAATCGGGCATGCCCATACCATGGATACCCCAAATGTGGCTTTGAAGAAAAGGGAACCACCAGGGCTACTTCACAAGTGTGGTGAAACTTCTGCTGTTGGTCTGCATGGTCATTTACAGCTCTAGAAGCAATGAGATGCCAGGTAAGCCTTCCAGCCCTTGCACTGTTTCTTGCAGCTCCCTCAGCCTAATGCCAAAGATATCATCTGTACTCCCCTGGTGTCTGTCACTAAAGCCATTGGCCTCGGTCATTTTCCTGCCCTGTGTTAACAACACCCACGGCAAGAAGGCCTAGAGGTGCTCCCCATGACACAAATCTCTGCACTTATACAATCATTTGAACACTGGAAAAATCAGGCTTTCTCTTTCCCTCTGTTCCCCTGTGCTCTGAAATTAGATTTCCTTAGATGTAGGGTAATTAATATGAGTCCTCAAAAAAAGGAACATTAGGCTACAGACGTAACTCTTCAGCTGCATAACAGAGAGAAGTATTACATCTTCCCACACAGCCTGCTCAAAACCCAGTCTTGGGGCTCTAATGGACTGTTGAAGAGAAGCAGCTGTGGCCAAAGCAGACTCACAGCCTGAGAAATACTTGGGGGAAGAGAAAATACCCTACCTGGCATGATGATTTATGGATATGTTCAGAGCAAGACTTTCAACCATTCCCCAGCTCCACAGCCATCTTCCTCTTTCTCCCTTACAAGCTAGATCCTCTAAATCCCCCATTTAGCCTCTTTCCCACTAAACATTTTAGTCAGGTCGTTTCATTTTTAGCCTGGGGTTTTGTCACAATAAGTGCTCAGAGCAGTAGAGGCCTCCTTTGCAGAGGTCACCACAGGGCCTTTCAGCTAAATTAGCTGCTTTGGCTCTGACAGCCCCTCATTTAAACTCACTTTCTTCTTGCTCTGCTTGAGTTTCACAGCAAGCTGGGCCACCAAGAGGGAAAGGATGTGGTCACCCAATCACACCGGAGATTAGAAACACCTTGTTTTGGAATGAAAACTGAGAAAAACATGAGGATGCAGCTGAATAGGAATAACTATTCATAAAACCTTGATGTGTCATCTTAATCATCTTCCTATTCATGAACACACTTGAAACCTCTCACAAGGTTATGATAAGGAGTCTCTCACCAGTATTATAAGAAGACAAAACGTTCTGTTTTTTCTGAGCAGCATGTTACAACACGCAAGCGAACACTGTGTGCAAAACACTTTTCACCTCCATGTTCCCATCCAGAACTCTATTTACTCTTGATAAATGATGAACTATGTACTACAGCTGTGCTACATATTTCAGACTAACAAGGGCAGTAGTAAGGTCATACTGATTCTAGAGCACTGTCTATCGAGACAAAGGCACTCACACTCCACACATGCTCTGTATTTCATGCAGGTTAGCCTTAGCCTATTTCCCAAAGCCCTTGTTTTCCTGGGGATGTGGCAATTGTTTATGTACACAGCTCTGGACCTGGCCAGCTTACGTGTTTTTCCCTTCCTCTACCAAACATTATCTTGTTCCTTTAAACTCTGCTTAACCTTACTTTGGTTCCTGTTTCTTTGCAGGGCCCATATACCAACAGAAGTGAAAGCAGCTAATTCTGTTTCTTTCCACTGTTCTGAACAGTGCCTGAATGCCTGAAAGTGAATAAGGGCCAGAGACATGTCCAAGAGGCTGAGTGAACCTCCAGTTCCAGCTCAAAACAAAAGGGATTCTTGAACTAACCTTTTGATGCAAAATTTCTAGCCCTTGTCTAGTAATGGGAGTTTGCTGCCAGCAACGCATGGTCAGGCTGCACAGGAGCTGAACACTAATGTTGGGATTCGTCTTACTAAACGTTGGCTGTCTAAAAAACTGAAATGGTCATCTAGGCTTCCTCAGCACGCAATGCAGACAGACCAAAAAACAGGTTCAGCACACCCATTTCTTACCTATTTTGGGCTGAAACAAATTGATCCCGGAGGGTGTCTCTTTGTCTCCATAGGCAGTAAAGACTGGTGTGGGCTGGATGCTGAGCTATCAGATTGCTGGGGTTAGGTGAGAGGCATCAGAGCCATCATGAACAACCATGTTTGTTTGGGTCTTTTGCCAGTCTGTGCATTTGTATCTAGGTTCTCCTAGCGCTGTTACTTCAAGGCATCCAGAGGGCTGTTAGGTGGCACCTCCAGTGACCCCATGTCTCTCTTGCTTTCTGGCTGTTTTTTGTTCTCAGAAAGTTACTTCCCTTTGACGAGGAACACAATTCTAGAAGTTCAAACATGACAGGCTACATGGAGGAAAAAAAAAACATGGAGGATACATCTCCCCAGCTCTTAATGGTGTCTGAAAAATGCCCAAAAGCTGCCCTTAAAAGAATAGTTCTGTGAGTAGTGTAACTGGAGACTCCTGATTTCCTATGATGGATTTCTGTTTATGTTTGAATTATCTGATGCTTAATAATGTACAAATGACAATTACAGCTTTTCCTGCATGTCAGGAGGTCCTAATGATCCACTCCCACGTAAAGCGTCTGGTATCAGCTGTGAGTTCTGCCTGGGCATTTCCTCCAGTGAAGACATATACAGGGCATGTCTCTTCTAGAGAGCCAGCTACCTTCCTGATTGGAATTGGCCTAGTAGTTCAAAAATCTGGCTGGGATGGCAGAAATAAAGAGTTAGACTTCCAGCAAATATAGCAAGCCTCTTAAAAACACAAAAAGAATCCATTTATGCTGTAAAGAAGTAAACTAAGAATGGAAATACTTTTTCCTCTGCACAACTTTCAATGAAAGGTTTTCTTCACTTCTGCCTTGTTTCCCCGTTACATCACACTTTTGAAGGCACAGGCCTAGCAGATGGTAAAAAGAAAGCAGTTGTTTTTGTTATTATCTAGATACAGAGCACTTTAAAGTATGGCGGTAACTGCTGAGCCGAGTGGAGAAGGCTTCCTGATGCAAAAAAGTGCCTCCCTTTCCAAAAAAAAAAAGGAGGTACTTGGAAAGATAAAGGGCAATTCAGTCCTTTGAATGCTTATATCATAGAACTGAATAAGAAATAATTACCATAAATGAGGCAACAAGTTCCTACACCCTCTGCAACCTGGATGACATCGTTCTGTGTCATCAAAACAAAAGTTACTTGCAGAAAACACACCACCTACTACCTTATCTCAATCACCTGAGCACATACATACAAAAGGAGAGGACCAAAGTCTTCTAAATCATCTCCCTCTGCAAATAAATGAACTACAGAGATTTTAACTCTATTTCCTTCTCCAGAACTACTGGCACTAGGACAGGCATGTGATTTTATCCCTAAACAGGGTGTTCCTTAGGCTCTTTGCCAATTTAATTGGCTTATTCATATCCTTCCCTTCCAGATTACCTCAGGGTGATTTACATTTTGGAGGCCTATAAACACTGATGATTCAGTGCATGAAAACCAAAAACATTGTTCAGTGTCTGACGGGGTCCCCACTGGCTTTTGCCCCCAAATTAATTGTTCTTATTGGAACAACCTAACATATAATCAACCTCTGACATCATCTTAATGTTACACAGACAAAAGAACTTCTAAAATACGATGGGACTAATGTCACTTGTTTTTTACCAGTGTTTCCAGGTGCTCTGTAGGAGCAAGCAACAGGCAAGGTTTTAAAACGGGAAGATACAGATGCTCCCAGCCCAGCCTCTTCAGTTTTCTGGCCATTTTGAAAACTGTCTCCCGATTTTCCATGAAAAACCACTCAGAATGAGCTCTAAAGAAACTCAAGACAACTTCATTTCCTCTCTCTGCAAAACTTTCTTTACAGAAGTTCAACAGTTATTTAATATGGTGTTATTTAGAATAAGTAGGTGGACCTCCAGTGATTCAGAACAAATATCTTTCACGTGTTGAACCTGAATTTTGTATCTAGGAAATATTCTGCAGGCCAATTCAGGCCAACTGTACCTCCACCCAATACAGAAAGAAGCAAAGATTTGTATTGATGAATAAAGAAAAGAATGAAAGGGGTTCATTTTGCCTTTTGGTAGACAGAAGTCTTGAACTTGCATGTAGCTCTTTATTTTTGTAGCATGAACAGTTTTGATAAAATGCACCAGAAAACTTTACAGAACATACTTCTCTGCATCTTCAGTAACAATTTGATATATTCTTGTCTCAGTACTCTCACAGAAAGCAGTCATTCAGTCTCCCTTCAGGGGAAGATCACTACGTTTCACGTTTCTCCTTGTGTTACCTGCCCCTGCAGTGTCTTTCCTAAGCAAGCTCCCTGTTTCTGGACCAAAACTACCACCAGCTACATGGCCACTCACGTAAATCCAGCACTCTTCCAGTAACTTCCCATTTTGCTTTCCAAAAAAATTCTCCATGCTTAACATCTATCTCTCTAAGACCATCGACCAGCACTTTTCAATCCATTTCACATAAAGATTTCCACAAGTTGCTTTGTAATGCAGTCCTCACCATTCTGGTACTTGTTTTCACAAGGACTTTGGCAAATCAGCTGCTAATAAAGTTTGTATTCTTTAATAACAGAGTTTATGCACTTAAATACCTGCCGGAGGATGAACACATCTCCACCATCACAGCTGAAGTATTTAAAAGTCCAGCATTTTAAATTAGCACAAATGCCTTAAAACTAGTTTCCCTGTTTGCACTGACAGTTGTGGTTACAGGTGTTATGCACTTATAAGCTCTGCTTAGATATTAAAACTTGCACACAAATTCACTCATATTTGCATTCACTGACTGTGTTTATCTACAAAAAATCTGCAATACATTTGTCATGCCCACATTGACTCTATATAACATGTTCATACAGAAGTTCCAAGCAACATCACAGAATTATTGCAATCCATATATGTAAATGCAAGTGAGCCACTGCATGAAGCTTTTAATATATAATACAAGAGACCAAACGTAATGAAATGGTGGGAAGAATGAGGAGTGAACTCCCTAGAATTAAAGCGTATATGTATATAATTTTTATAAATGGCAAGAATGTTTCACTCCTGCTGAATACTTTGAAAACACTTACACCACACACAAACCAGTAAATAAGATTCAGATCTCACAAGAATTCCATTATAGTACCTGATCCTTTAGAGTATTAGAGAGGCATTGCCTAACCGAGAGAAATAAACCCAGCCTGCTCTCCAGACTGACTGCGGGAAAGTGGAGAGCTGGCAGCCCCGAGAATTCCACCTCTTTGATCCACAATGAAAAAGGATAATAAGGGTGTATGTACTCACCCTTGTCTAGTTTTCACGTTCGTCAAGGAAAAGAGTTATGCTGATTCAGGGCTCTGGTCACGGCCCGGGAGAATTTTGTTCTTACACTCCCCACACATCAAATCTCTACTTTTTAAAAAGTTCCCAAGATTTTCTCTCCCTTTACTTAATTGAATCCATTCTAGTAACAGACGCTTCTTTGTTGCTTGTCACCAAAGTATTTTAAGCATTTTGAATCATGTCTCGTTTTCTACTTGTTTCTAAAGGAGTCAGTTCTGGCCTTCAGCTCTTTGTTTTCTTTCAAAACCTTATGAACAAGCTGTGCTCCTCTGCATCATTCACTCCAAGGACACCACGTTTTCTTTTGTCATGATAACTCTCACTCTGAAATTTCTCAAACCTAAAATCAAATGCAAAGATAATCTCTCTTCCATTTTTGCTTTTTAACAGCATCCTGATGGCTGCATGTTTCTGATAACCACTCGAAAGGACATGCTGGGGGCAACAATGCAGAAAATGATGCTGAATCCTTGCTTGTAGTAGCTCAAGCAAGAAGAGTCATTAGTGCATTTTATTTGGGAACATACAGGTTATGTCTCTATATGCTCTACGATGATTCTATGATTTACAATTTGTGTTGCAACAGGGATTGAGAGCTGCAGTAGGTCTGGTCCTCTCACCCACACTGGGCCTACATTAGCAGTGCTTTACCTAAAACATTAAAGGTAAGCAAGTGTTGAGCAAGTATGGGTATCACGTAGAAAACCTGCTCCTGCTTCCACCAGCGTCGACAGGAAAACAAAACAATCTAGGAGTCAGAGCTTTCCTTTCTTTACTCTTATTTAAATGTCAACCAGTGTTTTATGTGGTTGTTTATTAAATAATAATAATACAATAATGCCCCAGAGGCTCCAATTAGGACTGGGAAGTCACTGCAGAGGGGTTGCGCAAAGCTGGAGGACAGGACGGCGGGCTGGGAATTGGATGGCTCCCCAGCGGTGAGCAGGGAGCGCGGGCTGGAAGCCGGCTCCTCTGGGCGGGTGGGAAGGGCTGCTCCCCACGCTCCCCACCACCAGCTGAGCCTTTTGTTTGCCCGGGAGTTTGATTCGACTTGGGTTTTTGGTTTTCATTCGTTTGGGGTTTTTAAACATTAAGATATAGAATAAGCAGGAAGACATGTAAAGAGGTTTTCTTCAAAGCAGCTGAACCCACAAAGGGGGGAAAAAAGAGTGTATATAGATGTATATGCTAATTCTTATTAATTAAAACCAGAATGCTGTGCTGGAGCTGTGCATGGGCTTTATTAGCTAATATTAAAACAAAGGGCTGATTCTGTGATTCTGTGATTTGCCTTCCACAGAAATTTCACCTTGGCAAAGCTCTGTTGGCTGCAGCAGAGTTACTCCTCAGTTCACACCAATTTGAGCAAAGGATCAGGCCAGGAGCCCTCAGGAGAGACTCGAAAACCGATAACAAAACAAAAGGACAAACACGAGGCACATGGGGAGGACAATCCCAAGGAGCGGGATAAGAACAAGCATGTTGCTCTTGGCAGAAGGCAACTGGCAAAAATTAATTGCATAGTCATTCTCTTGCTCAGTTCTTTTTGTTATGAAACAGGATTTGTTTTTGTTATAGAGGAATGAGATATATTTCAGCAGAGGAGTCCAAGCTGGATAGGCTTTATGGCAGAAGTACATTTTATGGGGAGATTTGAATGAAGACTGAGTGGGTTTGGTTCACAAGATGGACGCAGTTGTTCCAGTCTTAAACAAAAAGGGCAGCAGGAATGAAAGCCCTGGGAGGAAAGTGGAGGAGGAAAGGAAGGAAGCGATTAGAGGAAAGCTGGGCTGGATCAGAATGTGTGGGAGCAAAGACATTAATCCCGAATTAAGGTATCAGTAGAACAATGTCAGGCCCCAAAAGTGAGGCCTGAAACTGAAGAGATGGACAACCCAAGAAGGGGCACAATGGTGGTGAGGAAAAAGGAGGAAGAGTGGAATGAAAACTTTATCTGCTGGAATGGGGAACAGAGATGCCCTGAACTGAGTGGAAAGGAGCAGTTAAAGATTCCCTGGGAGAAACTTCTAGAAAGCTGATAATTTATGACCATCTTCATGCTAGAGGTGACCTAAGTCTGGAAAAGAATTTTGGGAACAAGGTCTGAGGTGGGGAAACAAGTCATACTTCACAGAAGAACAATGACCTAAAACCAGCACCCATATGAGGGAGAAAAGGAAGCAAATGAGCTTGGAGGATGACAGAATGACCTGCGGTGGTGAAGAAAGGATGAGGAAGGTATTTGCCAGCAGCAGATGGTCATCTTCTGTTTTCTGAACAGAAAAGGTGTGCTAAGTGAGAGGTCCTGCATGGGATTGGCAGAGGGTGGCAGAGATGGGGAAGTGGAGGGATGGATTGATCAGAGGTGGAGAAGAAGATTAATCAGTAGGTGTGTATAGATGGTACAGTGAACATACATACCACCTGTGCAACCAGGGAGCACCCCGGAGGTCAGATGCAGAGGGAGAGAGGAGGGTTCTGAGAATAAAATGTAGCCAGATGCAAAGACAGGTAAGATGTGACAGAGAAGTCGAACACTTAGTAAATTATCTGGGAAAATAAGAGTCTTCATTCAAGTCCTCAGTTCTTTGTTGTTCTTTGTAGAAAACTGAATTTAATAAAAGCAAAATTTTCAGCTGGCTTCCACTGAGTTTCCAAGCAAAATTTCCAAAGAAGCAACAGGTCTACAACAAAGGTACGTGCACCCATTCCTTCAATGGGCACACCAAACTACAGGGCTGTAAGTGAACAGAATGGGCAGTGTCTCAAACCTCCGCCTCAGCTTGAGGAAATCAGTAGGAAATAGTTGATATGTCTCAGCTGTCACTATGTTCTACACTGGTTTGTTAACTAACACACTGGCATGGAAGAAAAGCCCGACCTTCACCACATCTCAGCCCGACTCAGTTGTGTAAGCTCATGGAGGATCTGGGCACTGGTCCACCCCAGCAGCTGAGACATTCACGACTCTGTGTTTGACTTCAATGGCTCTTCATTCACATGTTCAGTATTACTCACCTGATTAATATTTGCCCTGTAATTTTGTTCACCATTCCAGTTCAGTGAATTTTTGGTTGACTTGATTCTACTCTCCAGTTAATATGTAATACCATACTGCTCTTTTACCCTTGTAATCACTCATTAAAAAATGTCTTACAGAGATGTAATAGAATTTTTTGGAAAAAAAAAAATCTTTGTATAGGAAATGTAGTTTTCCTTTCTGCTAAGGACTTTGGTAGTTTTTTAAGATCAAGAGCAAAGCAAAGTTTAGCTTGGTGCAGTGTTTCTCCAAGAATTCAGGCAGGAGATATATATTGTTTTAAAATGTGCATTCTTTATTAGAGAAAAAGGAAGGAAGATAACAGGTAGGAATTATGTAAATGTTGGTGTATTAAAACATTGGACAGTGGAGGATAAGGGTGTGCAGGACATGGGAAGTAAGGCATTCTTCCTCTAGGTTTAGGTTTCAGTAACATTTCCAGTACTTCATGACACTGCCCTCCCTAAACCCCATTACTTTGGTGAACCTACTCAAGGTTGTGATTGACAACGGATGGAAAAGTGCACTAACCCACACTTCGCTACTGTTGATGCTTACCTGTAATTGTCAAGGTAATTGCAGTAGTCAGAGCTACAAAATTTTACTGACTGTTCCTAATTATTCTATATCCAGGTCTGTTAACACAATTCATACATATACACCAGTGATTTTAGTAATTTTCCTTTTATAGCCTTGATGAATTATCCTGAATATAGGTGAACTAACTCAAATGGGTTATAACTGCTTCACCTCTTCGCAAATAAAAGGTTTAGTTCCACTGTGACTTCATTGTTGCCACCTTATGTTACAGAACAACTGCAGAGACTTCCTGGGCCATTCACAATAGCCTTGTGCCACTGAAAGCAACCACACCATACAGTGCCTTTTCCTAAAATATTAAGCCTTCTCTAAAAAACACCTGAGCCTCATCTAAAAATTTGGGGTTGATTCTATTTTCATCCATACTACTGCTACTGGAAGAGTGCTCTGGAAACTCATTCTACTCACTGGCACTTATAAAACTGCCTCTTATTTCCAGTTTGGGTGAGGTAACTGCCAATTTCTGTATCCACACAGTCTGCATCACTAAAATAGATCTTAAATATCTCCTGAACTTATCTCCTTCTCGCACTTTTAGATAAAAATCATAGACTTCAACAGTTACTTGGTTGGGACAAAAACCTTTAACTAACAAGCCTTTGACTTCTTTGCAATATATAAATTTTCCATTTCCGTTTCCCTAATCAGCTCAGTCACCTTTTTTCTGGACAAGTTCTGGTTTTAATTAATCTTTCCTGAATATGGATGAGTGGAAGTACATACAGCATTTTAGAGGAAATAGGTGTTTTGAATGTCTCTTATATTGGCAAATGTACTTCTGTACTTCTGCTGGCAATACCTTAGGTCTAAGAAACATGTTTGTCCTATTCAAGGTCAATGTATGTTGCAGGTTCAGATCATAATTTTTGCTACAGTTTACAAGCTTAAGTCAGCACCTAAAGAAGCAGAGCTGACCGCTGATCTCTGGCTTCCACTCCTGTTCCTGTGTACCCCTTCCCTTTTGCCAGCACTGTGTGGCTGTAGAGCAAAGCAGACTAAGAAATCTATTCCATTTTAATTTTGGGTGGTTTTCCCACCTTACAATTCCTGCGCTAATCCCTATTTTTTCAACTTAACCAATCCATCTTCACTCGGCACCACACAAACACTTCACTGGAGTCCTGACAGATAACCTCCACTGCATTTTTGTCTACAAAATCTGCAACCAAAATGTGTTCTTGATACATTGGTAAGAAACCTTCAGTATGCATGGCCAAATGCAAGTGAAATGACACTGCATGAAGTGACTTTTGCTCACTCGGAGTGAGATGGAAGAAGCCCTAGAGAACAGTTCAGCTGACTGGTAGTCCTGTGTTGGTGAGCACGATCAGTTAATGAGAAATGAGCCACTGTGCGAAGTGGAAGGAATATGGCTAGACAGCATAAAAGATAAGGGCTGTGATGTGGATCTTGCATCAAATGAATAGGATGTCTTAAGGAAAAGGAAGAGGAAGCAGAGTCAAGATGGTATATAAAGAGAATGAGAGGAAGACAGAAAAAAAAAAAAAGAAAAACAATGGGGGAGCAGAGCAATGGAAGGGGAAGAAAAGAGAATGCATAAAGACTAACATTTGGTCAACTACAAGATTTCCATCGCAGTCCCAAAGCAATACACTGAAAGGGTTACTTTCCCAACCCATTCAGAGCTGTAAAAAGGTCAAAACATTGTCCCCTATCCGGACTTGTCTTTTTAACAGGTGTCATGCTTGAAGTGCAGATCCAATAAAATTTAGCACAACACCATTTTACAAATCAGCTCTCCCATTCCCAGTATTAATAAAATTTGTGAGTACTACTTATTTTGAAAAATTGCTTACAATATATAATTTTAAAGGCACCCCATGTAGCACATAATGGGACACTGCAAATTGGTTATGTAATAAGTAAGTAGAAAAAGAACAATATAAACAGCGGTTTGCAGCCTTGACCCTATGGTGTTTCCTGCCACAACGAAAGTAAAAACACATGTTCCCTGACAACCATCAAGCATTTTGTCACTGCTGTTGGACACTTTGCTGTCTTAGGGCTTGTCTACATGCAAAGCTACATTGGTTTAGCTGGGTTTAATTTGCTGCAAAGGGCCGTGTGAATTCTTATTTTGACTTAAGTCAGACGTATTTCAGTTTAGCTCAACAAATTAAAGGTCAGATAAAGCCTGAATAAGTCTATTGATGAGGACAATCAAGGCTCTAATCAATTGCTTGAAATTACAATGCCGCCTGGGTTGGGAAAAGCTTGCTTTCTAATCGCTTATCTTGATGAAGTTTTGTCTGATTCCTCAGACTATTTTAATAGAATTAAATAGTGCCTGAATAGTCCTTAGAATTTGGTGTCACGTTGAGTTAATGTAACTGAATGTTTTCTGCCACTGAATGAACAGTGTATATCTATATCTAAGTTCAGTGGGACAAGTATTAAGTTCAGTGGGAAAGTGCTGGTTATTATTTTTTTTTCAATATTGCACCCAAACACAGGCACTTCTCAGCATAGAGATGAAGGCAGAAGTGGCTGTCAGTCCTGTGTGGGCAAAGGACATCGCAAACTAAACAAGTGCACCACACATATGCTGCAAAACACACAAGGTTTCCTTAATTCAAAGCCTGCAAGAACAACATTGCCTCAGTCTTCCTGGGTGAAGTGCTTGGTAAGAATACTTAAGACTGTTGCACTAACACAGGGAAACTTATCTGCTTAGGGAAATGTAATGGAAATGAAGAATTAAATGAATGGAAAACCAGCCATCATTATTCCAAAGAAGAGTATCCACAGAAGGAGTTGTACCGGTATAGTAATAGTAGGACAATTATCACAGTGTAATAGCATCAGTAATTTCCTGAACCTTGTTATGGAGAACCAGAATTTTGTCTCAGCCTTTAAAAGGCTTGTCAGCATCCTTCGTACCAAGGAAATCCTCCAAGTACTTCCTCTACAGATGAAAAGGTAACAGCAGAGGAGTCATTTTGCTATTTTCTGAAACTCGTTTTAGGCCAAGGCGAGTCAGGCAAACCTAAGGAGAATTTCACCTAGTTGTTCCAACATTGTCATGAGCAATCTGTCACAGAAAGCAAATTATTAATTACTATTTCTATTTTTGTTGGGCAGAAAGGCTTTGCTAGGTCACCTCACCACCTGAAACCTCAGTTGCACTAACTGCACAACCACATCACCAGCACAGACACCAGATCTGTGTTTAGACAGACTGGGTACTGTGATGGTTTAATCAACAATACATGCCACACATGGTACATTTGAAGCAAAAACTTGCTTCTAAATGAGAGTAAGGGGTTTGATTTTGTGTGTGGTTTTTTGTTTGGTTAGTTAGTTAGAGAAAGGCTAGCTTACATTTCACCAGACAATTAAAAACCACCAAAGCATTACAATTTTATGAGGGCATATTCTTCATTTTACCTTCCAAAAACAACCTATCTTCACATTCACAGTTAAATTAACAGGATTAGATATAGAAAAGCTGGAGGCTGCATATATTTCAGGGCCTGTTGACTCCTTTTGGCTTTTCCACAAGGACAAACTGTGACACAGTTTATTTCCACTAGGAAGTTGAACAGGAAAGAGCCCGCTGGTCTTCCCATAAGCAGCTACAGCTCTTTGAACCTCTTCCCTCACCACACTCCTTAAGCAAGATTAGCCCTTTACACAACTTCACGGAAATCAGTTGGTTACACTGAGATACAGCTCCTAGCATCGCAGGGCCTTTTTTGGTGTGTCCTCAGCCGTCATCTCCACCCGCTTCATATGCCTGACTCCTGCGTGCTCCCTGCTCTGCCCTCATCGTGGAGGCCACTAAACGCACTCATTTCACACACAGACAAGCGCCCTGCGGACATAGAGCCGCTGGCAGACCCACTCGGCGCCTGAGGTAACAGGAGGCCCTCAGCCGCAGCCAACCAGGCCGTGGGGCTCTCGCCCCCTTTATATCCCTTGGACCTGACGGGAGTTCCCCAACCCTCTGCCCAGGACAGGGTCGGGGCGCTGAAGGCACCCGGCAGCCACCCCCGAGGCTGAGCACCGCTCCCTACAAACACCGCCACGCCATCCCCACAACCCCATCCTTTAACCCGCACCCCACACCGCAGCCCCTAAGGAGGGATTTAAATCAGAACCCGGAAACCGGTGCTGCCGGCGCGGGGCACGCCGGGATTTGTAGTCCTGCTGCCCCTGTGACCTCCCGCCGCCCAGCCGCGGGGCCGGGGCGGGGAAACCACGAGTCCCATGAGCCTCTGCGGCCGCCACCGCCCCTGGAACGCAGGCGCAGTGCGGGGGGTTGGTTTTTGAATCCGCGGCGTTGTTATTGACGCCATATTGCTGGTGTGGGAGTCACAGAGGGAAGCGCCGCTGCCGCCGCCGCCCGGGCCCCGCCGCCATCGCTCGTCATCGGCCGCCCCAGACCGGGTAGCCGGGCCCGGCCCCGCGCCCCTCGGCTCAGCTCCTGCCCCGCCACCGGCCACGGGCGGAATTGGCCCAGCCAGGGTAGGGTGGGCGGCGAGCGCGGGGATTTAACCGGCCGAGCCGGAGCCGCTGGGGGGGCCGGGGCCGCTCCCCAGAGAGAGGCCGACAGGGAGGCGGCGGAGGCCCTGACGCAGCTGCCCCCTCCTTTCCCCGCCGCCCTCCCTTCCCTCCCCCCCAGCCCGCCCCAGACAGCGGGGAAGGCGCCTCTGGGCAGGGCCGGCTGCTGCCACCACCGCCGCCGCTGCCGTCTCCCCTGGCCTTCGCTCCGAGCCCCCTTCCTCCGCTCCGCCGCCGCCCCGCGCCATGGCTTGCGGCGCCACTTTGAAAAGGACTCTGGATTTCGACCCGCTGCTGAGCCCGGCGTCTCCGAAGCGGAGGCGATGTGCGCCATTGTCAGCCCCGGCCTCGGCTGCAGCCTCCTCCTCCTTCGCCGCCGCCTCCCCGCAGAAATACCTGCGCATGGAGCCCTCGCCCTTCGGAGAGGTGTCGTCCCGGCTCACCACAGGTGAGAGACGCGGCCCCGCCGTGCCCGGTAGCCCCCCCGGGTCGGCGGCGGCCAGGGAGCTGGGGGTAGCGGGTGTGGGGCGGCGGCGAGGGGACCTCGGCAGGGAGCGGGGGGCGGGTGCGCAGGGCAGGGGGTCGCCAAGGCGGCCGGGGCGGGAGCGAGGAGGAAGAAGAGAGCAGGGTTGGGTGCGTCTCGCGTCCCCCTCCAGCCATTTTCTGTCGGACTGTGTGGCTGGCAGTGGCGGGGGCCGGGGCGATCCCTGCTCGGCTTGGCACCGCCGCGGAGGAGACACAATAGAAATGGCCGTTTGCAGCAAGAGAGGGGGAGGAGGGACGGGGAGGAAGGGGGGGGCGGGTTGAGCCGATGCGGGCGGGTGGCCACAGGAAAGGGGTCGGGAGGGGAAGACTGGAGAAAGGGAGGTGGGGAGTGGGGGAGGCTTGATCGGGTGCCGAGGAAAGGGGAAGCCGGCGTTCCTCGCATCGGGGACGGGTATGGGCGATTTTTTTTCCCCTCTCCCACGGGTGCCTGGATGTGGCAAGGAGAGCCGCAGGGGCGAGTCGAGCTGCGGAAACGCTGTGGGCGGTGACCGCGGAGTCTGCGGGGGGGGGGCTGGGGCTCGCTCCTAGCCTGCGCCCCGAGCCCCTCTCGGTGGGGCCCCCTTCGATCCCTTGCAGCCATTATCGGTGGGCCGAGCGCTGCCCGAGCCGAGGCGGCCGCAGCTCCTCCCGTTGCTCAGACGTCGGGGGGGTGGGCAGGGGGGGTGCGGGGAGTGGGGGAGAGGGAGGGCGGGGAACGCGGCCTGTCATCAATCACCCGCAAAACGCCAGTGGGAAAAGGCAAAAGCAGATAAAACAAAGGGGTAATTCCGCTCCCAGTCCCTTAAAGCGTGCCGCCGTCCCGGATGACCCATTCTGTGGCGTCCTTAAAAGTTTCGTAGGAAAACCGAGCGATGAAAGCGATTGTGTGCAAGGGTGAGAGTTGCCTTTAGGGCAGATAAAATGGAATCGGGCAGTCTCCTCGTCTCGGAGATGTTTGGCGAGAACGAAACCCTTTTACATTCTTAACGTGTGAGAGATGAGTCAACCAGCGGCCCTGAGAGCTCCAGTTCTGCTTGTGTAATTGTTGTCAATTAAAAATCAACCGAGTTTGTTTTACCAGCGAGTAGGGAGAGAAGAAAGGAATGATTCTTGGCCGAGCACGCAGGATTGTTTGGCCCTGGCTTTGGTTAGTCTGGTGGGCAGCTTCCAGTAATGCACTTCAGAATGGCTAAGCCCACAGCCATGAGTGGCTGTGGTGCTGAGGTATGGATCCGTGTCCTTTGTGTGCAGGAAAAAAAGCCCTCTGCAGTTGCTGCAGCTGAATTCCTCCTGCTGTTGTGTTTGGTACTCCCTTTTATACAAAAGTTGGCCCTGGATTACTGCTAGTGTGACCGAGCAGTAAGTTTTAATGTATTTTCAAATTGCCATCTCCACGTAGGACAGGGCCTTGTTTCAGTAGTCTTAGTCCTGAAAACTGTATAGCAGCATATATTGTTTCACAGATTTTAATAAAATAAAAATGCTAAGGAGGAAATATATAGAGGGCGTACAAAGTACTTAACACTTGGCATCAGTGCCTTGATGTTTTTTTGCACCTCTAGGAAAAGATCTTGAATGAGTCAGCGGTCTGGGATGAGGGTTGTGATGGATGGCACTCCCTGGTACAGCGAGGCATTACATATACTTCGAGATGTTTAAAATCAGAAATAATTTGATTCTTTTTAGAATGTAGGCATAGCTTCATTGCAAGGTATTATTTGGACTTGTTTCTTTCGGATTTGGAGATCTTAGGTTACGAATATTTAATACAAATATTGCCTGGCCAGTAAATGTGTATTGCTGAAAGGATACAAATCAATAACATTTTAAGCAGAGATAACCTACCGCAGTATTTGAGGTAATACCTAAACTCCTACCTTGAGGATCCTAAAGCTCCTAAAAGCTAAAATGTTACTGAAGGTAAGCAAAACCAGGCCTTATCTCTTGAGAAAATCAGAGGTGCAGATGGCAATTCATGTGAAAAGGTGATTCTGCGCTGTCAAGGGTGTGTTTTATGTAAGTCTTTTGTATAATATGAAAAGTGAAGGACAGTAAATCAAAATGTCTCTTACAGCACTTGAATGCTGTTGAGCAAAACTCGAAGCATTTATAAATTGTGCACATTTACATGGGTTTTGCTTAGAAGCTCTCTATGGTTTCTGTTACAAGAAAAGAAAATCTTTATACAGTGCTAGTGCAAATGTGTTAAGCAGCTTGCTTAGTTATTACTTTCAGTTGAATTTAGGGGTATTATTACATTGTATATATTTCATTTTGACCATTAGTGAACAAAATAGAGCTTTTCATTTTAAAGGTGCCACTTGAAAGATTGGGATTCATCTCATCTGATTTTTGTAAATGTACATCTGACCTAATAATTTGTGGTTTTCTTAATAGTTGGAAGGAACAGATTATTTACTCTAGAGCTCTGACTTAGGGTGAGGAAAAATATGCTGTAGAAATATGTATCGCTTTCCATCGACTGTAAAATGAATTTGCATGATCATGACTGATGTGGATGTCTACATTTGGGTCAGTTAAATCTTGGTCTCTGTGTGAAAGGAATTCCAGTCTGATTTTAAGTGTTCCCAACTGAGTCACCATTTTGTTCAGTTTTTGTATTGAGAAATTTAGTAACAACAGCCAGAATTCAGTTGACTCTGTTCATGTAATGCTTAGGTTTCCAGCACTTAAAAAGTGTCTGCCTGAATTTTGTTTAATGAAAATTAATGGTCATATGAAATCACAACTCTGGATAGAAAACCTGATGCTGATACTTTAAGTTCTCGCAAGCATTTTTCTTCTATCTGATTCTCTGTCCTGGTAGTGTTTAACTTCACCAAATGGATACCAGTACCAGAACCCTTATCACATGTTAATAATTTCAGAAGTGAATTATCTGGAAGCAGAATACAGATTGAGGGGGGTGCTGAGAGCTAAGAATACAGTGTGGTAGTCAGATGAGAAAGCAGCTGTCTTTATAGAGTGGTCATAGACAAATAAACGATATGTCTGCTTGAGAGAGGGTAAACTTATTCAAAATGAAATTTATCTCTCACAAGAGTGTTTTAATATTTTGTGGTTGTTTGAACAGCTGTTAGGTCACTTCCAGTTTCTCAATGCATTCGGCAGCCAAAATGTAATTTTGGCTTTACCATCTATACTTTCTGTGGGATTGTGCTTACTGGCTTGAGCATACTCTGAGTATGTTTGCTAATTTTTGGATGCCATTGTTTGCATCTAGAATTATGTTTTTAAAACTATGTTCACTATAAGTGGTGCCAAACATATCTGCCTGGCATAAGACAAGTTCTGTTTTGAAAGAGTGGCTCCTCTAAGAGTTTTTCTACTGCTTGTATACTAGAGATGAGTTTTACTTTCATATAAGCTCTAGCTACAAATGAGACTGTTCTATATGACCAGAGTAGCTAGAATCAGGTCTGGATGCCTGTGTATTGTACATGTTTGGTTTCCTCTGAAGTCTGAAGGGTGCTGTCCTGTTTCAAAGCTGTTAAACGAATACAAGAGGGTAAAAGGAGGAAGCGGTGGCAGTATTTTTTTCCTGTTCTCTGCTGGATGTTTTAGAACCATTATTTGGCAGTTTTATCCTGATGAAAGATTATGTTTGGGTGGGGAAGGAAAAAAATTAACAATCTTAGGTTGTTTTTTAAATTCAAAGGCAGGTCAGTGTTATAAAGCTTGTATATCTCGATATTTATGAGACTGAAGCTACAGTGAGAAATACAGTTCAAAGAAGTGAAGGCACGAGAGGAGAGATTGTGTTGACCTTAGGTATTTTATTTTATCTCCTAATTCTTGATCAGTAGTGACTGAGAAGACAAACTGAGATCAGCAGCTTTCTTCTGTACTCCTCATCCAAAATCAGAGGTTAACTTGCATCTAGAACTTTGTAGAATCAAAAATAATGTATTTAAAAACACTTTGTGAAATGGCTAAAAATCCACAAACTTTTGCATCTGCACATGCAGTTTGTCTTCCATCGGAAACACTCAGCTGCTTCAACACTTCCCCAGCAACTAACTGATGTTGCAAACCAAAAATTGTAGTGGGTGGGGTTATTGAGAACAGTCCTGCAACGCGGGTCGCTGGTTGAAACCCAAGCAGAGATAATGTCACAGATTTGACAGAATATAGAAACTATTGAATCAGTGCAGTGTTTAGTCATAAGTATGCATAATTGGTATTTGCAGCTCTAATGGCAGTTGTATGGCAAATACCTCTAGTTAAAGACGGCAAATTGAGTTGGTTGTAGAAGTCCCTCGCTCATGAAGGACTCTTTATGAACAGAAGGTAGATAAATTTGTCTTTATACCTTTTTCTTTTCCAGAATAATCTGGAAAAAAATGGATCTAATTAACACAAATTTTAGAAGTTAATGCAAGAAAATTACTTTGACCTTTTTGAAGAGCTGTTAAGTCTTCCGTGTAGGCTGTCCTCTTATGACCTTTCAGTTGCTCTCTTGAACAAACTGAACTACTTGTGTCTGAAAATTGGTCTGACAGTGGCCATGTCCAGGTTTGACTTGAAATGAACAGAGCTAATGGCTTTGGGATATGACATATTAGTGGTGCTGCATCTCTTTCTGCTTAATTTCTGTTTTGTTAACATTTATCTGCATGTGTATTTATTGCTAAATTAACTTGGCGAGATGCCAAGTTTCTCATTGTGCTCCAGTACTGCAGAAATCATTAGGATTTTTAAAAAACAAAACATTCCCACCCTGGAAGGAAAAAAAAGGGCAGAAGAAAAAGCACATCGTGGCTGCATCTGGATTTGATAATTTAATTTATATGAGAAATTTCTATATGAATGTCTGCGGTGACTATAAATGTTAAATACCCTTGGTCGTAAATGTCATAAAATGTTGAAGCAGTTTTTTGTTTCAGTGGCAAGACTGATATATGCAATGTGACATTTTTTATGTGAAGAGAAAGATATAATTGATGTGTCTAATACATTTTGCATTCCTTGATTTATTTTTCATTCCTCAACCCCTTGATCAGGAGAACTGGGATTTCCTGAGATCACATTTGCTGAATTAGCTAATGCATATGTGAGTAACTGACTTCTTGTAGAAGAACCAGAACCTTCATCAGCCTGAGACCTTGAGTAATTGGATCTTGAGGTGGCCAGCTCTGTGCCACAGAGACCATTGCAAGCTGCTTCTGTCGATTCTGTAGCTGTATACGCTGGTGGTCAAGTGTCAGTGTGTTCCTGTTATCAGTGTTCTCTCAGGTGCTTAGAATGTGCTCCTCTGAGGTGAGCATGAGTTCCAGAAGTATACATTCTGTTACATTACTGAAGTCTCACAGGCCATGCCTAATTAAGAAACACAACTGGAGTGATTGATACCTATGACCAAAGCAAGACAGTAAGAACAATATCTGGACTGCTTTAATTTCTGTCTATGCGTGTGGATTTCATGGTTAAGTAAATATAAAAAGTGAATAACACTGTTGCCTGTTGCTCTGCTAGAATGGTGCCTTTTGGGGAAGTTAGCTTCTTAATGTTGTGTAGTCTGCTAGGGAGACCCAAAACTAGGAATGTGGTAGCATCAACTAAATGTTGAATAAGGGTGACGGCCTAATGGAAATGTTGTAAATTTGAACTAGGACAGTGAAGCAGTTTTGCTTTAACAGGAGCTGAAAATCCCTGAAGATGTATGCTGTTGACATCAGGATAGTGTTTGATTGATTCACTTAGAAGAAATCTTGGGCATGGTTCAGGTTTGAATGCATATGTTGAATGGTGACATTGCAAACTGAAACCTGAACTTTAGGTTCCATTTCAGGCCAAGAAAACTGCTACTCTGATTTCAGTCTGTTGAGTCACCTTCCTTCGTGTTTTGCCAGTTTCCTTCAGCTAAATGAGAGAAACCAGGAACTGAGAGATTGGTAGCTTAAGTATCAACACAAAATTTAAAAAAAAGAAAATAAAAAAAATCCTTCAGGGGAAACAATCAGCACCCTCATAGTTGATAAGCAGTTATTAAAATGGAGAAAACAATTGTTTGCCTTGTTACCTTTTCAAGTTGAACTGCTGTTTCCCTTCTACATAATTTCTAGGTAATTACAGGTCAGGATGAAGTAATTAGATGACAGAACTTTGAAAAAGAATACCTTGTCTTTTTATCATGAATTAAAGGAAGTAAGAAGACGATGTCACTCCTTCGAAATGAATATTTGGCTTTGTAATCCATTAGTGTGACAGATCATATTTCAGATATCAAACTTGAATTCTGAATTGCCCCCTTCATGTTTCATCCATTCTTTACTGGGTGTGAAAGCAGCTGAAATGTGACAGTTTGATTTTGCCATATCTGAAATTCTGAAAGACTGACGTTAATGCTGTCCTTCATCTTAATGCAGTGTTTCATTAGCATATGTACTCAACTTTATGCTCTTAGTACACAGAGCTGTAGATTAAAATAGAAAAGTATTTATGCATTTCATTATGTTCAGATGTATTTAACTGAATCTCATATGCCCTCAGTGGTCACGTTGAAGATAGTAGCCATCTTAATCTGTCGTTCTTTGTTTTAGCCTTGAACCTGAAGGAGGAGAAGGGGGCATATAATTCAGTCTCGCATACCTGACCAGGATTCATAGTAACCTTGAATTTGAAATGTCATTTATGAAGTACTAATTCCTTTCAGTGTGTTACTGTGTGGCTTTTTCTTCATAGTACCCCAGATTCATCAGGCCTGATTTTCACTTTCAGCACATCTGTCTGCTGTTTCCTGTTAGTGAGCCCTTTGCCTTCAGAGGTACCTCTAACCAGTAGGAAACACTGAACACAGGGGATAAAGTGAAATTAAAAACAAACTGAGGATAGGCCACAGTGATGTATGTTTAATTATTGTCATATTAAAGATACTGTTTGTCATCTTAAAAATGTTATTGCCTGATGTACAATGTCTAATTTGAACTTCATTACCTATAAGGTGGATGCAAGTCTTTATATAAAATATCTAGTGAGTTCTAATATATATATGATTCAAGTTCTTCAGTTTTATAGCCTTTGAGAAGTTCACTTAGGTTTTCTTTAATGAGTGCACTTTCAGATTGTAAATATCTATGTATAAAATAATTGTTAATTAAAATGCATGTCATTGTTGGAAAAGGCAATTTGGGCCTCCACATTGAGGAGCACATAAAAAACCCTGTCCTGTGTTTGACACCAGTTGAACGTGCATTTTAATTCAGGTGTCAACTGCAGAGAGCACAGTCAGAGCTAATTGGAAGTAAAGGAGGTTAAGAAACCGAACTTGAAAAGACAGGAAGGTTTTCTGGGATCAAAATTAGGTTGGAGAACAAGATCTACTAACTCCAAGCCTTGTGTAACTGGGACAGAGTTTTAAAGAGCTTTACAGTTAGATGTCTACAGTATAGGTGGTGTTGAAAAGCTGTCTGGTTTGCACTGCCTTCATATTTCATGGCTGCTGTCAAGTGCTGAGATGCTTCAGAAACTGTTTTGAACAGAATATGCTTGTTCATCAGACATTTTTATGGATTTATTAGGCAAAACTGTAAATGCCAGAAGTGGCGGGGTTTTGTGGTTTGTTTTTTTTTTGTGGTTCGGTTGTTGGGTTTTTTGTGTGTGTGTTGTTGGTTTGTGGGTTTTGGTTTTTAAAAGACAAAATGATTCAATTTGGCATCCAGATTTTCATTTAAAATCAGTCATAAATATTTGCAAGCTTACATTTCATTTCACAGTGAAGTAGTTTTGTTTAAAGGCATGGATTTTATGCCACTACATGCTAATAAAAAATGTCTGAGTAGTCTTTGCTGATGCAAAAATGTGCCTGCTTAATTTGAAGCATTACTCCTATGATCATTCATGTGAGAAGTCATTGAACAGTTTGATGCTATGTTAAACTTGTGTTTCTTGACTATTAATCTCCATTTTACAAGTGATGGAAATCTGGAAGTATGAGGTGAGTCATTCTCACATTCATCCAGCCTACTACCAGCATGGTACTGAGTAGAGCCTATAGTCCAGTTCTCTGTGCTGTGCAGTAGTGCCTTAAACCTCTTTAGACTGGATAGAGGAATACTGCTTACCAAACCAGGTTACGTGCATGCTCAACACGTGTTCAGTCAGGATGGCAGATTTCAGACTTCTTTTCTCCTGGTGGCTGTTTGCAATGTAGACAGCCTATTGTCATGTTTAAATAATTCCCTCCTCCACCTCACTTTGCTTGATTTTATACCTTTACCTGAAGTTACAGTAGTGCAAAATGTCAAAGTGGTTTTGTCAGGGTGGGGATCTCCCATTGTATCTGTCAGTGGCATTTCTCGAGTTTTATTTTCAGAGCAAGATTTGAAGATGGCAAGTTAAAAAATGTGGACAAATCAGAAGCAAATTAAGTTGCTGTGATATCAGTGAGATTTCTGTGTCTACTATTCAGTATAATTTGGAATAGAATCATGTATCCTTTATGTACAGATCTTAATTTGTATCCCAGTCATTACTGTTTTCTCAAAGCCAAAGTTCAGTTCTTGATTTCTCCACTTTCCTTCCCTGTCATGTTCCACTGTCCCCCTGTTGCTTTTGCTCCTTGTCTTCTGGCTGACGTTTGACCATTTCTTCTGAATTATTCCCTATTTAATTTGAAGGGGTTGTTAGGGCTGGAGGAAGCCTGGCTGATGATTTTTGTTTTACCTCTTAGAGTTCTATCCATTGACCAGAGTCTGTTTATTTTTTTTTTTTTTTCTTAATGATTTTGGTGGTTACTGTGGTTTGAGAATGTTTCTGCAAAAATAAGATACAAAGGAGAGCTGTAGAGAAGATTTTTATCAAAGTTGTTACATTTGAAACTTGGCTGATGTTTTTGCAGCTCATGCGGAATTTGGAAAATATGTGCAAGACAAAGTAGTTGTAGTGAAGGATGCATGTGATCTGTTACGTTCTTCAGTTAATATAAATACAGTGTGAATATTTGCAGCCACGTTTCTCATAGTGTAGACATGCTTTAGAACAGATGTTATGTTATGAGCTAATTTGGTTCCCACTCAAAATTACGCAGTGTTGCTTTAGCTAGAACAACACTTGATTCTTTGGAAAGGTATTGTTTTCCCACCATAATGCTGTTGAGTAAAAATGTTGTGGGACCATTCTCTGACTGATGCAGTATGTATGCACATGACAAATTCTATGTGGAATTCTATTTAATTTTGGAAGCTTGACTGCATCTTGGTTTAGCGCAATTTATATATTTCTGTACCATGCTGGAGTGCATGTATCTTGTCCTACAAAAAGCATGAATCCTCCAGCAACCTTGAGTACTTTTTCCTCCACTTTTTCCCCTAGTTGCCTTCTCTTAATTGCCCTGCTGTGCTGCTTTATTATATCTTTGGCATTTGTTGCTTCTTTGAATCAAAGTATTGATTGCCCTTCAGGGAGCTGAGAATTGTACAAGCACTGCAAGCATGGGACTGAAAAGGTATAAACTGCAAGCCCTTCATCAATGGACAGAATCCAAAGCAAGCAGCTCCTTTGCTGAAAATGCTGGTATTCCTGTTGATTGGAAACCGTTTCCTCTCTTCTTATGAGTCGGAAGCCTCCAGATTGACTTACGTTACTGAAAAACCACTGCAATAGTTAACCCTGTGATCTAGGAATTTGTAAATGTTTGCTGTTGCTTGGTCTGGCATTGGCTTCAGCCACTGACTGAGTAAGCTGGTAGCTGAAGTTACTTGCTTCACATGGTGGCTTACTAGGAAACCTTCAAATAAGGAACCTCAACAGTGTACTCTTTACAAACCTGAAAATTAGTTGAGAAGTTGTCATGGTATTGTATTTATAAAATGCTGAACAGAAGTAGGAAAGTACTGAGTGAGTGGAATCCTTTGCAACTCTGACATAATCACATTGATTTGTATGTATCTGAGTTTTGGCAAGCTGTCAAAAGTCTACAAGTCCTAGTGGAAGCTGAAACTGTAGGGAAATTTTTAAAAATGCATTTGAAAGTAAGAATTTTCATACAGAGGGAGCCTTTGGAAGTCTCTGAAAATCCTCTGTAAAAAAAAATATAAACAGCTTTTTTTTTTCTCTTCAGTATTTTATAATACATAGAATAGAAGGCATACAGGATTGATAGTTTTGTTGCAAGCATTACTTTTTCCCTTGTAATTATACAATGGAGATGAGATTATTAAAAGCCCTTACTGTATTTTATTCAGTGCAATCAAATTCTGATCTCCATATTCCCATACTCCTTTAAAAGAGACCATTGACCTGTCCATTGTGTTTATTTGGCTAGATCTGAGGCTGTCAAAAATGGAAAGCTTTTGTATTTTGTCTGTCGGTTTCGAATTACTTGAGATTGAAGCAGTAGTTGCTTTATGCATATTCTGTCTAAATTGTGTTTTCCCTTCCGCTTTGCTGCCTAAATGATAGTAACTATACAGAAGGGAATGGTATTTCATGTGCATGTTTTATTCTGGAGTCTTTTGTTACCCTTAACTGTATGAATTATAAACACTGTCTGGGGGAGAAAATGGTTGCAAATAAAATGTATGAAGGGAAGATGATGAATACCAGTAGAAATTCTGTAGCCTAATCTTTATACAAATATATTGTATAGTTGATAGTTCCTAAATTTTAACCTTACGCTGTTCATTTTTGTTAGCTGTACTCTGGCACCAATACCTGACCTTAACTAACAGCATTTTTGCTAGTGTTCTCCTGGCAAAACCAGCCTGGAGTTACCTTTCTTTTAGTTAGCTACATTGTAGGCATCTTATGTAAAACAAGGTGATTTTTGCCATTTTTTGAGTCTAGCTTTTATCCTCTGTTAATTATCTACAGTGTTTGGTGTTAGAGTGGAAATGACATTAAGTGAAATACTGAAATGTAATTATTTTAGGCTTAATTTTCTTACTGTTTTTCTTTTAGAACAAATTCTGTACAACATAAAACAGGAGTACAAACGCATGCAGAAGAGGAGACACTTAGAAAATAGCTTCCAGCAGACAGATCCTTGTTGTTCTACTGATGCACAGCCACATGCATTTCTCCTTACTGGACCAGCTTTGCCAGGTACCGAGAAAATTCCGTGATTCTGCTATGTGTTCTTAGGCTGTTTGCGTAAATAATTTTCCCTAGTTATCTGGTGGTTTATGGCACGTTCTCGCCAATTACTGTTGCGTTTTTTGGCAATACTAGAATTGAGATGCAAGATTGTAGCTTTTCATTTTAAGAATCAGTAGGACAACAAAGCTTGCTTTGTTTTCAAGATACCATTCAGCATACCCTGCCACTGATACTGTAATAGGCTTCTGCAAAGCACCCGTCTTTGCAAAACTGTACTGTACTGTAATTTTTACATAAAACAGAAGCTTATAAATTTGTACATGGCAACTGCCATGTAAATGGTGTTCACAGTGCTTGTGTAAAACTCTTGGTGTTTTGATACCCGTGCTTATTGTCCATTGCAGATGTTTTTCCTTTTGTGTGTCCAGTTTCACCTTAATGGTAACTTAAGAGTGTTCAGAGAGCAGAGCAAGACTTCTCCAAATGTCTTGTAAAGTTCCTTTAATATAAAAGATGTGAAGAAAACTGATTATAAAAATGGTTCTGAACTACTTGTAAATGTAAATTGGTGTGCCCAAATATTTAATCTTAGGTACTTCATCTGCAGCATCATCACCATTGAAAAAAGAACAGCCCCTGTTTACTCTCAGACAAGTTGGAATGATCTGTGAACGTTTGCTGAAAGAACGTGAAGAGAAAATCCGTGAAGAGTATGAAGAAATTTTGACCACAAAACTTGCAGGTATATTACAGTTCAAAATACTGTGTTAGGATGAATTTGAAAGCTTAAAACTTTTTCTCATTTTTGTGTTGTGCTACTTTTTCTGACCTAATCTGGTTAAGAAATGAGATTGCATACATACAGGACAGAAAAAATGATGTCTCTTTAATAGTTTTTTTCTTTTGTGCTGCCTTGGGTAGAAACTATGACTCCTGGGTATTACTAATCAAAGGAAACAGTGGTTTTATTTCAGATAGAACTTTCTCTTGCTGTCATGTTTGAGTTGATAGTTTCCTCCTCATTTTTTTTGCCAGAAAGACTGTCTGTTTTACTGGCTTAAGAGCTCTTTGTGAAGGATTTTTTTTTCTTCCTGCTTGGGAACTGACTTTCTTTTTCTGGAATTTGGCAAGAGGACAGTACCTTAAGATTTCCCTTTCTCTTCCCAGTACTTAGTATTATACTGCTGCCAGCGGTATTTGGTATCTGCCTGAGCGTCAGTAGTTTAGCTGCATTTCTCATGCTCTGTGTTGAATTGTATTTCACGTAATTCAGCTGATCTTTTTGGTGCTTGATGCCAACTTACCTTTTCATAAGGATCATGTTAATGTCAGCGTTGTAAACATGACCTTCCTTTACTTCTAAGAATCTTGCTAGCATTTGAGCACCTAAATTCTGTTGCCTCCAGAGATAGGTGCCTTCATAGTATGATTCGCTGTCTAATTCAATATTTAGTGTGATGATAACATCTGAGTGCGCTCTTTGGCAGCAAACCTGCTGTTGAATACCCACGGCCGTTCTGCTTCCCACCTGAAAGCACACCAGAATTAAAACTTGCAAAGCTCTTTGGGTGTGAGAATAAACCCTTATACAGGCATGTCCATGCTGAAAGTCAAAGCTGTCAGGCTTGTAACAGTACTGCCTCTGGACCTGAGCCTCTCTTCCTGATTTGCCATTGCTATTTAAAAAATTACTATACTTGGAAGTTTCTCTTAAATCTGTATCCATTTACAACTATAACTAGAGTCCTAAATACTTCCGTTGGTTTGGGCCTGATGTTCCATTTCTGCATTTTTCTTTTTAACCTGCTTCAGACTGAGAAATTAGGACTCTATAGAGCTTTTTTTCTTCTAATATATATGTATGTATGTTAGGAATCAGGTCGTTTTCTTGCATTCTTTTAAATGCATTTCACTTACTAATCATAATAACCATTTGAAGACCAGGTATATTTACATTTGTTCCAGACACTTTCTCAGTACGAACTTGTAGTTCTTTACAGCAGGAACACCTCTGGCAGGTTCCTTACCTGTGCTCTGTCAGGCTCAAAAGGATAATTTTTGGTTTTGGGAAAAGAGTGGGATATTTTCTGTTTGGAGGGTTGTGACTTACAGTGAGATGAGTTAGGTTCACTTGTTCTTAGGATGATGTTGACCAAAAGAGCTATTAGAATGATCATGTTACTGACTCCCATATATCAAGCAAATAATAAATTTTCAGCGTTATATGAGAATTTAGGAAGAGAGACTGAGAGAAGAATTTGGAAATTCCCTATATAGGCAACCAGTTCTCTATTTCTGCTGACAGAATTATCTTTTTCTAAACTTTGTATGGTAAGGTGATCCTCATTCTTACAAACTAGTGAAATCAATGGAAATGTAACTGGAAATTCTGGACTAAATATCAGTTGAATAGCTTCTTTCAAGTCACCTAGCTGAATGTTTGAATCTCAGATACTTTCCTCATTTGTTTCTGGATCATAATTTTCTTGTAGGTAGTTAGCCAAATACAGCCCTTTTTTTCCCTCTCCTGTGTTCTTCATGAGCAGAGTTGCCCTTCGTGCAAAGTGAGTGTTTGATAAGTGGAAAACTCAGATCACTGTAATGCCCTGATTTCCCTTCCTGCCTCTGTTACCTGAAACCGCTATGTTAGCATAAACTTCAGTTTGCAAGATCCTTTGCAGATTTTAAAACCAGCGAAGGAGGGAAACCGTAGCTTTAAAGGTTTTCTAGACTCTGTTTGTGAAAAACAGCTTTTTATAGTAAAGGTCAAGTCCATAGGGTATAGTAATCATATTTGTATTCATGGCATTTAGCCACCTTTTGACTTAAAATATATACTTAGAACATATATGGTACAGGATGCCAGTGGTATAACTATCTTTACAGGTGTTGATTTGAATTTTCAAATGGGTCCCTGTAGGTTGTTCTTACCTTTGGATTGCTTAACTTTCCTAATCTGAATGCTGCAAGAAAGGGGATTTCTAGTAACTGTGGATTATTTAAATTTCCAAAGCCTTAACTTTAACATAGATGATGCAACAAAGGAACTGTGTATGTTGACTTAAACCTTTAAAGAAGAAACTTTCAAGTTGGTTTCTGGCCTTCTAGAAACTTTTAGGAAAAGTTCTAGTTGCTTGCTGTTGCTTTTGGAAATGGTTTCTGGGCAACAGATCCTACAGCCTACTCTTTGTGTTATTTTGTTGTTTGGCTAAGATCCTCGCCTGGCTGCTGAAAAGCTGTCAGTCAGAACTGCAGGGAGGCAGAGGTCCTGCTCGCGGGCAGAGGGGAGCTGGCTGCCGTCACCCTGGGCCCCTTCAGTCAGGGATGAAACGTCCTTAGAGCATTGGGTCAGGTCCGTGCTTGGGGCTGCTGCTGCACTACTTGCTGATTACTGATACCCTGTTTACTTCAAAGGTGAAGCTCCTCCCTGCAAGAGGATGGGGACTTTAATGGGGCAAACCTGTGGGACTAGGAACCACTACAAATCTAACTGCATTTTTGGTTGAAGATTGCCTTCTTTGACCTTGCCCTTTTGTCAGAACACCCCACATTGCTGCACATGTATTTTTCCACAAGGGAGGAAGGGGAATGGAGAGGAGCGGCATCTGGTAGATATTACTCTCCTTGTTCAATTTCCTAATTCTGAAAGGTGATATCCTGCTGATGAGTGCAATATTAAAACTGAATAAAATATTGCGAATGTATTTGTATGTATGCGTGTATGGAAATAATAATCTTTCTGGAAAATATCAATGCTTAGTTTAAAGCCAAATTAATGCATTTGATATCTAAACTTCATTTCAGATTACACAGTAGCTGTTTCATGAAGTCCACAGTCAACTAGGTGTCTCCTGTTGTGACTACTTTTGTGATTGGAATTAGTCAGGGGTTAGTCACTTAGCATTTCATCTTTTTAGTTTGTTATTTGCTTTTGACTTTCTGGTGGTCACCAAAAAGATTTTCTAACTCCATAGCAAATCCCTTTCCTGTAATTCTGTGTTTCCATTTCATTACATTAATTTTCTTACATCTGGTAGTGATAGGAGCAGAGGGAGGTTATGTTTCCAACCCTAGCACTGACCTTAATGCCATGTCTGCTTAACTGCTTTGCCTCCATTATGGATCTGTGAAATGGGCACACTTGGTTACTTCAGTATACAGAGCCCAATGCTTAGCCAGGTGTTAGGTATATTGAAGTCTTCGTTCATGTGCAGCATAATTCTCTTTGAACATATTACTGACTTTCCCATTACAAAAGTTTGTAAGGGAAAGAATAAAGGGGACATGTGCTGCATTGTTGTTCTTGGGGATGAAAAGGAAATGGCAGCTATAAACTGTAAAGTCACTTGAAACTACTGTTGGTGGATGTGTGTTTATTTTATATGATCTGTATGTATTAAAAAAGTAGCCTTGAATATTTTTCAGCTTGAGTCAAACTTAATATACTCACACTTCTAATACTTCATGCTTGCAGAACAATATGACGCATTTGTGAAGTTCACGCATGATCAAATCATGCGACGATATGGAGAACAGCCCGCCAGTTGTGAGTATCTCTTTCTTCTGGTTCCTGTAGCAGCATTCAGTTACTGAACATTCAGTAATTTAAACGGCCATTGTTTGCTGTTAAGCTTCTGCTAGGCCCCAAGTTAAAATACTTAAAATTGGTAATACAGAAGACCGAAGCTGGAAGGAAGATGCGAGATAAAATGCAGCTTTTGTTTAAAACATCTAGACCTGTCTCCCATAACATACTGTTGTTTTTATTTTTGAAGCAGGTTTTGATATTGCCAGAGCAGGTTTGTGATAGAGCTGGCATTTGTTAACTCCATCATTAACTTTATTTTTTTTCTCTTTCCAGACGTTTCATGAATCACACTTCTGCATATGTGGGCTGCCCTATACACCCTGTTTTATTGTTGCAAGCTGTCCCAGTAAAGACTTGCAGCAATGCCATATTTTTTCCCCCTGTGAACACAGGTTATTTCAAGCTTTTGTCAGTGGCAACCACTCTTATGCAGCAACTGGTTTTGGAGTGCTCCCTGATGTCAGTACCACCTGGATGTGGACCTTTGCTACCTGTAATAATACCAGTGGCCTCATTTGCTGTATCATTACAATTTGGCTTCTTATGTTAATAAGTTGGAAAAAGTAAAGGATTAAAGCTGGTGTTCTAGAAGTTGCCCTTCACTGGTTGTGTAAATAAAAACGTAGAATGACACTTCTGACTGAAGTTAGTGTGGTTTTCATAACTGTGCACTACAACAAAGCTATAATCAGAGTTAAATTAGAATGTAATCCCAGGACAATTTTAAGCAAATAGCCCACAGTACTGCCTGTGAAATAGTGAAGGAGGGCATTTCTGTATTCCATGACTTTTTTGGGGGTTAAGAATGGGTTTATATGATTTCTCATTTTTGTAGTTTTTATTTATTCTATCAGTCTTTAACAAATGTTTATTGCTGCAATTTTTCAGTGTATCATTGTTTTACTGCCCTTGTAGTACTGGAATTTAGTTGGAAGAATAAAACATTTACTTCTAATCTGTTTGTTTTTAATATGCAGGTGGAACTTTTGCTGTGTTTGAATAAAGTTAAATCTGAGTGTTTAAATGAAAACTTTATTTACTAGCACTAGTGGGTGGATCAGAATTTTAGATCAGGAGAAGGGAGGTGGATGAAAATTTAAGTAATTCTCCAGAGGTGAAGAAATCCTCCTTAGATTGGCTGTATTGCTTCCTGTTGTGGGAGCATGTTTGTTCCAGAACTGACAAGAAACTGTTGATTTAACTTGCCACAGCTGACTCACGCAGCTGTGCTCATTTTCCTGCAGATTTAAGTGACACATCAAAGGAATTCTGTTCATAAGATAGAGCAGGCACTTGCACCACAAGCTGCAAGTCTGTGGGTATTGGAAAAACTGAAGTTGTGTTATCTTTGTGTTCAGGGCTGAACAGTTTGTTGTTGGATATATTCAGCTGTTCCCAGACTGTTGTATCAGTGCTGGCTGCTGCTGTCTGTGCAATTCTGAGTCTGCATGAATTAATGAAAAGTCACTACCTGGCAAGTCCAGATCCGTGTGCGGTGGTGGGGTAGGAGTGTTGTGTACCAAGTGACTTGAGTTACCTGCTTTGAGGACTCGAAAGCAGTTTCAAAGTGTAATCCTTTGCCTATAAACTGTTGTCTTGTCTAACCTAGCTTCTGCTTAAGTGAAAGTCTGTTCTGTAATAGATCTTTGTAGCATTTCAAATTAATGGAAGAGTTTTAGTTGAAATGTAATTGAAACTTCGGCTGGTAGATACATGACTTGGCTCATGCTGATGGTTATGAATCCAGAGAAGCCATGTGATGAACTCTAGTTCTTAGTGAACTTTTATTCAGTGAGATTACAGGTTCAGAATTAGGCATCGTATCAGTGTATTTTCTGCTCACTTTCCTAAAACCTGTCTTACTTAAATATTTGGATTCTTTTTACCACTTTTTCAGAGTCTCAGAATTGGGAAATCTCTGCTAGACTCCCCTTTCACATTTTCTGTAACTGGATATAAAGACAAAGCTATCAAGGGCTGTGTTTTCTGTTGTCTGCCTCAGGGTTCCCAGCCCCTCTTCTTGCTCATTTTTTTTTTTACCTCCTTTTATTGTTAACTTGCCCAGAGTAGGAGAGCCACTGCTTCTAGGTGGACCAGCACCTAAATTCCAGCATCTTGATACCTTTCCAGTATTTCCTGTGTTGTAGAAAATCCTTGTTCTGACTTGATAGAAGTGTGTGCATGCCTAAGTGATCATTTGAGATAGGAATATAATTAAGATACCAGCCACTGTGGTCGTCTCTGTGTCTCAGCTTATCTTTTCCTTTGGGATATTAAGAGTTACTATAAATAAGAAGTGATGTCATGTTAGTACCCAGCCACTCCTGTGCTGCTCCAAAGTAATGCATAATAAGCAGGCTTCTGGCACATTAAATGTGATGCCACCATGGGTGGCTTATGCGTTACAGCTGTGGTATGCCTGGTTTGTGACTGTTTTGAAAACAAGGTTGCATTCTTTGAAATCTTTCATTTTTTGACCTGCTGCTTGTTCTGTCTTGGACTTTAAATTGAACTAGCTCCTTTTCCTCATCTTGGTGACAATATCTGATGTGATGCATTTCACATGAAAGGCTTGTTCTGACAGGTGACTTTAGCAGGAGAATGTTTAGCTGCTTGATGACTGCTGAAAAAGGAAAACTGGGTGCTGTGAGGAGCAGGCTGGTGCTTAAAAACGAACCTGCTTTGGAGAGCCTTTTCAAATGCTCTCCAGCCAAGTAGGAATAGGTAAGATTCAATAATTACTGAATTCTTAGCACTGCATTTTGTGGTTGCCACATTTAGAATATTTCTGCAGTTTGTATATAACTGCAGTCTATCCAAAAGCAAAGCAAGCTGAAGACAGTTAATTGCAACTTAAAATGAAACCAAAAGATCTTGGTTAACCTGTTTTTATGGTAGTGATGTGTAAATTATTTTCAGGCAGATCTCAGTTACTGTATACTTAAAAAAGCACCATGTGCATTCTGACTCTGTTTTTTGTATCTAAATATGAAAACATATAACCATAAGATTATTCAGCATTTTTCAAGGTTGAAAAGGAAGGAGATTCACACAGTCTTGTGTACTGATTGAGATCTGCCTATGCACTCTTGAACAGCAAGACCAGATTCTGGTTAGAAACTGTGTTTTGTGAAAGCTCTCTCCACTGTACATTACTGAGCTGGGAACTGGGAAGGATTTAGTGCTATGTGACTCCACAGTGGGAAGGAAAAAAATGAGGCTGGTAAAGTGTTAAACGTTTATGCTCTTGTGACCCAGGGCTCAAGACCTTTGTATTGGAAGCCATCCTCTGAGATGTAAAATGTGAGGATGAATGTTTGGCTTCTACAAGCACCTGGCTTATCCTTGTTTTTTACTGCTGTTGTGGTTCCCAAGATAAAAGAAAAATAAGCAAGTTTGTGTCTGAAGCCAGTAGTGCAGTAGTGTAAACCAGTGTCAAAGAACATCTGTAACAGTAAAGAAAAATGGTGAAATATTCAAACAAGATTTAATTTTATTTCAGGTCTGATTTTTGGCAGTAGTTCTGTTGAAAGATGTGGCTGCTGAAGAATGCAGTATAGTTATCAGTTCAGAGATGAAGCTTTATGTTGTCATAGTTTCAGAGCTAGTACCACAGTACAAACATTGACTATTTTTTTGTCCTGTTTGTGTCCAATGAACATCACAGATGGAGAAGGTTTCCTGGAGTTTCTGCTGAACATGTTGTTACTATGCAGACAGTTGTAGAAACTAACATTTTAAATTACATACATATTTGCAGTTAAAATCTTTTGTGTGTGTATTTCACCTAAGGTATGTAAGGGTGAGTTTGGAATATTTACAACAAAAAGTAGTAAAATAAATTACATGAGAGGAGCCAAATGAATCTAAAACTCGTACTATATAGCTAGCTTATCTGCAAACAGAAAGCCTGGTGTTATTAGACCCCAAGCACCAGAATTTCATTAAAGGAGGAAAAGCACGAGGTGCTTTTTCATATCTGTAGTGTCTCCGCTGTTGCTGATGTTGGTTCAGAATTTGCCGGTTAAGCTCGTTGCAGGCATCTAGGACTACAAAGTCCAGCCTCTGAAGAAAGGCAAACAATTAAATTTATGACCAGTTTTGTTTACTTTGTGGTTTAACTGTCCAACCTTGCTACCCTACTTGCTGAAGAAAATGAAATTACATAGTACTTACTACATAATTTTAGTCAAGTATTTCCCCTTTATACATCTTACAGTTCAAGTCTTGAATTAAAGATTTGATCCTGAGAAACCTTATTTAACATAGTGAATGTGACTTGAAGCTTCAAAATTTATGCTAATAGTTAAAGGGAAGTAACAGCCATTAACTAATAATTTTAGCTTTAACGTCATGTTGCCTGCACATTTAGAGGTTCAAAGCCACACACCGTTAAGGCTTGCTTCTCTTTATTCCCAGATATTTTACCCTCCAAAGGTGAGGAGGTTGGATGGTGTGGGCTTTTCTTGCATTGGGGGAGGGCAGGTGGCAGGCAGGTGGCAGACTACAGCTGTGCTGAGCACTTGGCTCCAGGTCTTCTTGATCAGCCAGAGATTTGGCCCTTGCTGCTCCCTTTCATTTGTCAAGTGTGTTTGCAAGATAAATAGGTGAGGTTCAGGAAGGGAGGGCCATTCAGTGTTCCCCTCCTGTTGAAATTTCTCACTTTCCTCTCTGCTGCTTAAAATCCTTACATAGACTACTATGTGACAGGTCCCCTAGCTTGGTCTCTGGAGGGAAGAACAGTTGGGTTTGTTTACCCCCATGTCTTGAACAACAGGAACTTTTGCAACTGCTCCACTGAGATCCTAAAAATTCTTGAGTTTCATCATTACATTTCCCAAGTTGTATGCTTAGGCTGTATAAAGGCCAATAACCTACTTGTCCTCCTCACTCTCTTAATTTTCCTGGCAACATTTAAAACTGGGCCATCCCTTAAGTACAGCAGGTGGTGTTCCTGTGTAGCTGCAATTAGAGCAATTGGAAAATACATGACTTCTACCCTCTCTGAGGGTATTTAAAACAAGTCTGACCTATATTATATACATTCCTGGTAAAAAGCTTGTTATGTTATAGCTTCTCATAACAGAACTCCCCCTGCTCCTAGTACAGATCTGGATTATGCAAGTGATTCAATCAGCAGAGCTCCAGGCTATCATTTTCAGTTGTTCTGAGCAGGCTGAAGTCCCAGTGCAACCAAATGGGAGCATCTGGATTCTAGTGACAGCCAAACACACACAGCAAGAGCAGCACTTAAATGCCTCAAACAGAAGGAAAGTGAAGTGTATGTAATCTTCTCCCAGTCACCTGAGGAAGTCTGGGAGTTTTTTGAAAGTAAATAAAGTCTTTCACAATCAAGTAATCACCATTCAACTTCTAAGTTGCCTGGGAGGGACAAAGTCTAAACTTTCCTGTAACTGCAGCCTTTTCCTAGGTGATAAGACTGACTTGAAGTCCCTGCCCATACTGTTGAAATACAGCCCTGCAGCCTGTGGGACAGTTTATCAACGTATGGCAGACATGTATGCTGTTCTGGAGGGAAAACCAGCTTTTCCTCTTTGGTTTCTAAGGCTTTTTCCATGGCTGGAAAACATGGCACGCTGACATTGGCATAAACGCATTTGCACGTCAAACTGAGGGAAGACCTGCAGTGTAGCTTCTGAGTGCCAAAAAAATGGGTCTGGCTGGAACATACCTGTGTTACTCTGATACCTGGGATCAGGGATAGGTTTTTCTTAACCTCAGCTTCCTTGGGGACCAGAACTCCAGCGATGACCAGGGTTTTCCAGTGCTATAGCACAGCACTTTGTGGCTTTTGTTACTGTATCAGGCACTGATCTGACACTAGATGAGAGTAGCAGGTCTTTGGTCTGTCCTGATCAAAGGGTCAGCAGCTGTGAGCCAGTCCAGTTCTACCAACAGTACAGAACTGGTAACCTGCACAGAGGTGTAGGCTGTGCTCTGTGCTGGCAGAAGCTCAGAGCATGGATCCTGGGCTTGCTTACTGTGCAGGGCCAAGCAGCTGAGGAGGTTCGTTTACTGAAGATCTGTGAGATAAGCAGTGCTTTAACACTCTCTGCCAGTAGTTGTTATTTTCACACAGCTGTTTCCTTTGATTGTGCACAGTACAAATCACCAACATAAAGTTACAGTGTGTACTTTAGGTGTGGATTTTACGCTCTTCCTCCAGTGTGTATGAGTGCCACGTTCTCTGTCTATGCTGACACAAGGTCACCTGACAGCAGAAGTCAGCTAGTACTAGTCAACTTCACTGGAAAAAGGGAATGATTTAAAATTTGCTTTTCCCAAAAAGCAAAAATGTTTATCTTCAAAATTATTCTGTCTCTTCCTCTTCCTCATAAAGGAGTTTTTTGGGACTTGTGACCAGTTTTGGTTTGAAGAATGTGCAGCAGAGGCTGAACATGGAAACTTACTGTCTTTTTAAGCATACTGGTTTTATTTATTTTTAAATCTGTAGTTCAAGGAACTGGAAGGTACTTTATAGTGATAACTAACTCAAATCCTATCAGCTTAGAAGCAAGCTAAGAGTACTGGTTCATCACTTCTCTAGCTTACATAGCCAGTGTTTTCCTTTTGGCTTGCTAGACTGAATTATATCAGCATAGTGTTAAATATCACACATCAAAGATTAAAACTGGCACAACAATACAGTATTTGGAACATGGGCATTAACAGAACAGTACATTACACAGGGAGGCTGAGCACTAAAAACCAACATTGCTATTCATGCCTGCCCAGGCACTCAGAATTTATCTTGCAGCATTCAGTCAGCATTGACTTTGACTCAGTATGCAAAGTTAGTGAGGACTCATTTAGTGGGAACACAGCCATTGCACAATGTTATAAAGAACAGGTTTATTGAGATCTCAGTGGCACATTAACAGCCTCCCCACGTCAACCTTGCCACATGGTCAGTTTTCTGCTTGCTGGGTTTTATGAAACCCAAGAGCTCCAGTTCAGAAACAGCTCGAATAAAACGAGCACTGGACATGTCAGTAAAGGAAACTGCGTGAGCTTTTATGACACACTGATGGCGACACTGGACGGAAAGATTTTTAAGTTGTGGCAATGATTACACAAAACACTAAAATCATTGAAAATAAGGGCAGAGCACAATGTACCTACAGAAGCACAGATCTTCAAATCATCATTTCTTTTGCTATGCTATTTCTTTTCCTTTCCCCACTGCTAAGAGATGCTTAAAGCCTACAAAGATACTGACTGTGTAGTCTCTCAGAAAAAGAATTTATACTTTTATGTCCCTTGACAAGAAAATGGGAAGGTAGACAGATTCTTCTGAAGTTTCATAAAACAGCACCACCTTTTCTTTACTCGCTAGCCACTATACTTTTCTTGCTGCATTCCTGACACACAGCTCTCTACCCTTGAGTTAAACAGATAATTTAGTTTTGTGTTAATTACCAGTGGAGCTTGTAGAAAGGGAAAGGCCTTATACTCAAGGAAAGCTAGGTGTAGTGTTAGAGCACATAAATATTCTTCATCTCTGTAGCAGCACTACTGTTGTAGCCATGAGTTCTGGTTCCAGTGCTCATCCTTGAAAGATTTGTCCTGATTCCTAACTGAGCTCTACTAAAGTGAGAAGCAGAATGGATGTTTTGTGGGAACTACAATTCTCAGCTCTAAGGTACCAGAACTCATGGCTTCTACAGAGACACTACTGACAGCATTTCCTCTGCTAGTGCTACCATCTTCCTCATAATAAACTACTGTCTCTCTCCATTTGCTCTCTAGGTCACAGCTATCCTGTCATCTGTTCCCCAGTAATGCTCCCCCTCTACAGCAGCTGTACCAACTCTCAAATGATTTAACCGAGTAGAATGGCTTCAACTTGTTTTAAGGACTGTTGGTTCTATTTCAGACCCAAACAGGTGCTATGGACAGAAGCTGCTCTCTTACCTCACCAGCCCTAGCCCAACTATTTCAGTTGATCTATTCCTGTGACATTTTTAGCACACTGAAGCTGTTTAAACTAGTCATCTTGTTTTTCTGGAATTAGTTATCAATGCACATGAAGCTGTATTTTAAAAATCCTAGTTCACTAATTATGTAAGCATTTGTAGGGCAAACTTGAGAGAAAGGATACTGGATAATATCATCCAACTGGTCTGAGGAAGCTGCATCTGCATTTGGTCCCTCAACTGCTGTCACCACAGTTGAGAAAGCCTAGAAAGGGAAAAGCAGCACAGATTTAACACACTTCGTAGGTAGACAGAGCTGCATATAAAATAACGAGCTCTGAGCTGATGACTGTCAGGAGAAATGAGATGAGAGGTAACTCCATGAGAATGTCAGTTCAGCAACAATCAAAAGAGCAGGCAAGGTTACATATATTACCATGGCAGGAATACAGAATGAGAGACATCACTATGAACTCGTGTCTGCGTTCTACATCCCAGTAGAGTTCTTGTCCCCAACCCATTTCTGGAAAAATGAAGGAGCAAAGCTGGCTGCAAAGAAATCTATAAAATTGAGGGACAGCAAGAGGCTGACTAGGAATCTTCAGTTCCACTTTTATATCCAATACACAAAGAAGCAGCAAACAAAACATACTGAAAACAACTAAAAGGAGCATCCTCTGCACTGCATGTAGTTAAACTGCAGAATTTCTTACCAGAGGATGTTGTTGCTAAAAAGTTATACTGGTAATGCTATCCAAGTAGGCTTATGAAATACTGAGAAACTATTCCAGTTCAGGAATCTTCAGAGCTAAAACATGATTGTTAGCTAGGGAGTATTCAGAGAACGTATCATATTAACGTATGAGACACGGTATCAGGCTACAAGGAGCTTTGCTCTTCCGTAGTACAAGCATTCTCTCCAAAAGCCCCTCACTTGCCAGGCAGCAGGACTTGCCTTCTTCCAGTAAAGCATCACAGAATACTTAAAGGAGGAAAAAAGGTAGCTCTGTGACACATAAAATCTGACTTGTGCTGAGCATAAAATAGAAGCGGAAGCAAAAGATTTTCATCACAGCGTAATAATACTGAAAATAAATGATGCACAGTAGTCAGAGGAAGACTCTGTGAGCTGGTGATTGGCATTCCTGTGTGTTCTTGCACAGGAGGGACTGAGGTGAGCAATGATTTAAGCTGTCAAAAGGGGCACTAAAGAAAAGCAAACATACAGCATGAAGATAAATCAAAACAGTGAAAGCAGGTAAAGGCATAGTTCGCATTGTCACATACCTCTAACCAATCAACAAGATTAATCAATCTGCCACACTCCAAATGAAGCTTATACACTATGCATATGTCGGGGGCTTTATTAGAAATGTTTCCTCCATCACTTTTTAAAGCTTGATTCTGATAAAAAAAAAAAAGAATACAGGAACTCTGATCAGTTTTTAATCTTGAACAATCTCTGGGGCTAGATAGAACATTATTTCAGGAAATTCACATGGTAAGTTTTTTAACCAAATGTTTACTGGTTGTGTGTTTAATGGCAAGTTGATGACATGAAGGAAAAAGATATCCACAAAAAAACCCCCACAAACCCAGGAAAATAAGAAAACATACTATTAAAAAACAAACAAAACCACCACCAAAAAACACACCAACCCACAACCCCAGGAAACACCAAATAAAACAAAACAAAAACCAACCAAACAAAAACAAACACAAAAAACACCTCAGTGCTTCACTCCTAGTGTTCCTTCTACAGTTCTGTACGCTTAGGCAGTCTCTAATGAGTGATTATCTGATTAAGGCTTTTCCCCAATTCTTTTGGTAGTTCTATTTTAAATATCAGAGAAATATTCTGTTCTGTGGATTCAGGAAAAGAAACTACTCATGATTTGTCTGAGACTCTACTATGTAGAAAGCAGAAAAGTGTCCCTTTTCCCTGATCCCCCCAGAAGAGGAAGTCTTAGTATAGATCTGTCAGATGTACTAAAAAGCAAAATTGCTTCTCTCATCTCAGGGTTTTATCTCTGAAATGTAACAACCATTTCTCTCTGGCTTGAATCTCATCTCTGCACCTATAAAGGCAAGAGTCTGGTTTCTCATGAATTATTCTATATGTCAGGAAATTCAGGTCGTCAGTACTGAACCATTCACCTGAGAAGTAAATAAGCCACTTGAGCCAGAAGCAGAGTCTGTAGAGCAGCAGGGATTTACAACATTTCATAACAGTTCATAATTTTTTTTCAGTTTCATGCACTCTAAGAAACCAGCTCTCTTAGCAGGAAAACAACCACTGATCATTCCTTTCAGTTCATTTTTTTTTTTTCCTAAAATGCTAGTAAAATATGCCAGTTATTTTTAAGAAGTCTATAAAGTCCTAGCAAGGATACCTTCATAAATAAATGCTTTTCAAGATAGGAAAGAAGACTGGGCAAAGAATATAGCTTTGCTCAAGAATCCCTAGCTTACCTTTCACAGCTCTCAATCCCCGCCATTTGTGAGACTCAGATTCAGTTTGGACTCTAGCACTTAGGAGACATTTCACAATTTTCAGAAAGCCTAACAATTTTCAACTTTGTTTATTCTGTATAAGGAACACAAAAGCTGCAGACATTAGGTTAAGTTCTGTCACTTCAGGTGGTCTCTGGATAAATTCAGACTAACGTGGCTAAACCCTCAAAATGTTACAATCCAGACTATAATTCAGAAGCGTACCATAGTAGTTTCAAATACTACTGTCTTACTAACCAGCACAGGTAAAGTTACACCTGGCTGATCTAGTGGCTCCCCACTGCCCAGAGGAATGTAACCCTAAACCTTTTTCTTTTCCCCTCTGCTACTTCTCCTAACTCTGCAGCCTCCTACCATGCACCCATGTGCCAACGCTGGCATTGCTGGACGCTTTGCACTGATGTTCTAATCTTAAGGCCAGAACAGTTCTCACAACCAAAAGAGGATGCAACTCCCAGAGCAGCCACACTCTCCTGGAACAGGTTCATCTGTAGAAATTAGTATCCGGCTGGACCACACACAAGTGCTGAGAATGATCCAGGAAAGATTTATTGACTGGCACCACAGGGCCTCTGCCAGCAGCTGAAAGGGTTCAGCCTGACTTGTGATATTAATAACTAGGCCATTCCAGCACAGTGGGAGAGAGCTGCCGTTGCGTGCGTGCAGGAAACCTCAGCTTCCTGCAGCAGCGGCACTCGCGCTGGCCCTGAGAGGAAACAACCCACTGACAAGCAGGAAACTGCCCCAGAACGAGCAGCCAGTTGTGAAACCACCTGTGCAGCACAGAGATGCTGCTTCAGAAAGAAGAGGATGGGAGCGGGAAGAACCCAGAACACGGCTGAAGAGGCATTTCTTTTGCTTGACACTGCCTGCAGAGACTTGACAGAGGACAGACTCCTACCTTGCTCTGGTATCAATGGTACTATCTTTCTCAAGGACAAAATGCTAGTGTCCCCTTTACCCGATACGGGAGCTTAACTGCAACCCAAGGATTTTTGTTTCACAGAAGTCAAAGTATCTTCATGGGTAACAGGGCTCATTCCTTGAGATCATTGAGAAAAATTGCCTTTCTTACCCAAGGCCAAGAGTACTTGGATGACATCTAAACCCCAGCAAGACTCAAGATCAGATTTCCTTCTGCTGACACAATACTAAGCAGTGCCTTGCTGGTATTCCAAGTTACAACTTGTTGAATATTCAAGTGATCAGTGAAAACAGGTATCATCCTTGGTTCACATTTTGCTAAATAACTAACTGGACTAGATTCTTGTAAGAAATGCATCACGTATTAATCACATGCTGGTACTCCACTGAAGCAGATCCTTTTCTGTCCAACCTTCTGGAAGGAACAGCTCTAGAGAACTTTGCTCTGGGTCACGGACCAGGAAAGTACAAGCCATGCAGAAGTCATGGATACAATTAATAAAAAAGTATTTCTTTGAGTCACAAAGATTAAAATACTAAGCAAGGTACTCAGCCAAACCTTCACCATCTACTCAGAAAACATCTGTAATATGTTAAAGTATGTCAAAGAACAAAGTGCAGGATGACAGAGGGCTTTAAATCCTGTCAGCTCAAAGACAGTATGTACTAAACACATCAGCAGCTAGACTTTTCTAGCTCTACTAATCTATATTTTTTCAGATTTAAAAAAATATATGAATTACTGAGGTTCATATTAGGTCTCTATTAGGGCATACTAGCCCACTTGCTAGCTACTGTTTTCAAAAATAAGCTCTTTAAGTGGTTTTAGAAATAACTCCTGCACACAGCAAAACTGACAACCTTCATTCAAATAGAGGCATGGTGCCAACAAACCCAATACGAATTGGGTTGCAGATTTCAAAGACCGATCTTTATCAAGTATTGTTCCTGATAAGTGTTGGCTTTGACTCAAGTAATGTATGATCGCTCAGATACAGCTGCAAACACTGTTTTCTTCAAAACTTTAATCACATTTTTAAGGGAAATGTTAGGGCACAAGGACAACTCCAAGTATCATCAGTAGTCAAGGACAAAAAGATTGTATATTCACTCTTTTTCCAAATCATTTACGTCAGAAGACAACCTCAGGATCATTGAGTCCAACCATAACCTAACTCTGGCACTAATCCATGTCCCTAAGAACCCCATCTACGTGTCTTTTAAACATCTCCAGAGATGATGATTCAATCACTTCCCTGAACAGCCTGTTCCAATGTCTGGCAAAACCCTGCTCTACTTCTTTCTTTTAATCATCCTGTGAATTTGATGTATGAAAGAAACAGAAAAGGGGCTGCTTTTCTTCCCTAGAAAAGAGCAGAGTTAATTAGCAAAATCTATGAAAATCCTTTTCTTGGACTTGGAAAAGATAGAATATCAATGCACAGCTGATATTAAAATAAATGTAAAAAGAAAAACAAAGGACTCCTTTAAATATAGTGTATTTAAGCTATTGTTAATGTCATTACTCTGCCTGAATGGAACCTTTACCTTACAGCAAGCCTGCACAGTGAGGAATAAGCACCAGCCCTATAAACCAAAGTCTCTGGGAAGAGCCACAGACACTGTATTTTTCCCCGTGGACAGTGATGCCAGTTGTAATGGAGAACAAATTGACTTTTCTGCTACATCTACAGGTGAAAGAAAAAGCTCAAAACAAGAACATGCTCTCGAAAATGGATTCCCCATATAAAACTCTTTCCACAATTGGCTGCTTTATTTCAGCCAGTCAGATTCCCTAGCTCTTTGCAAAGTCCCCAGTTGCTTATCAACACTAACTTGCTGGTTCTCTGCAAAACAGCTGAACGTGTGCCAAGCTTCATGAAACAGCAAAACTAAGCCTTTCACATCATTCTCACGTGCAGCCTTCAGAAACTACTCCAGCACCACAAACAACTCACTGGTTTCTTACCTTCAGGTAGCAGTATGGGTTATTTAAAGCTGTATGAAGTGCAACCCTTGGGGCAGCATTCAAGTGCCCACGGAGAACACTGGCTGTGTTGAAATACATTATCTCATGCAGAGTCTTGTGGTCTGCAGGAACAAGGTAAGTTCTGAAACAACAACATGAAGTGTGGGGAAAGGAGGGGAGATACAAGCTTTACCTTAAGGGAAACAACTGACACAGTCAGAGACTACAAGAACGTGTATTTCCCAACCTGTATTGATAAATCTTTGAAAAAAAAACAGATGAACAGCACTGAAATCAACTTTTAAGCAGGGAAGTCAGTTGTTATCAAATCTAATGGATTTAGCGTAGAACTCTAGCTGGGCCACTGACAAATTCAAAAGGTCGGGCAGCGGCTGAACCGCTAACACCAGTCTTGCACTCTATTCCACAGATCTTGCTTATGCATCCCAAGGCCTCCTGCTGAGTCTCTGCTCATCTTTGTCTTCATATTTGAAGCGTTTTTCTTGGCAGAGTCATATTTGTTAGCTTCTCTGCCCTTCCCCCCAAGGCTCTATAATTAACAAGTGCCTTCATCTCTTCCCCCACCCCAAGCCTTTCACATTTTCTGCTACAGAACTGCCTCCAAAACCCTACCTGCTATGCATTGCTCATCAAAACAGTTCCCTCAATGGACACGGTATCACACTTTACACCTATACAGTTTCATAAGTAGAAAAGATCAGCAAAGATCAGGGTAAAAACTCTTGATTTTATTTTGCCACATACACCCAGCCCTCCCTCAACTTTTTTCTGAAGCCAAAATAAGTTGGTAAATTCATGTGCCAATTACTTCTACTAATCTTTGGAAAAGAGAATTTTTAAACATTATTTTTTTAGAGCTCTCATCAAAGAAAGAGTAGGAAGAAAAAGAAAGTGTGCTTCATACCGCAGGGATCAAGACACAATTTCAACAAGATTAACATGTTAGCAAAATTTCTGTTACAACTTATGATGCAAACTAATGCAGAAATATAAAACGGGAAAGCTCACCTTACAAGACTGTCTATATAGTCAACAACTTCAGAACGAAGCATTTCAAACTTTGTCAGTTTCTTAGAGCGCCTTGATTCCTTCAACTCCAACAAAGTCTTTAAAAAAAAAGTGGGTGCATAAAACTACATGGGAGGTAGTTATTCTCTAGAGAACACAATCTCTATGTTTAACATGTATAATAAATTTTTGCTGGCGTGTCTTCACTGATGATGTTCAAAAGTGTGATTGTGCAGTTATTTTTATTTAGCTCAGTGTATTCAGTTCTCAAACTGGTAGGAGTTTGGAAAATTCAAGGAAATGTGTGTTAGGTAGAACGTGTAATTTAAGAGTTGAATAAGAAGAAAACCCCTAATTTTCATTTAAAAATCCTAGTTTATGATGGATATTTTCTATAATTTTCTATAATTTTCTATGCATCAGGTGGTCCTGACATGCATAGCTGGGACTTACTCATTTTTAAGAAGAGTTACTTATACACAACCTTTACTAGAGCTCCAGCAAGCTGGGAAGAACTAACCATGGCCAATTACATCTTAAAAGATTCAGTTAAGGAACTAGTCAGTAAAGCCTAGGCAGGCCTAACCTTCTGAAGATGATAAAGGTCTGTCTTCTTCTGGAGCTCCTTTTGTGCCGATACGGACCCATCTCGTTCTTGGAAAGCTTCTGCTACTAGAACAAAACTAACGTTTGGTATGTGGGGTAAACTTTTCCTGACTACCTATAGAAACCCCCTAACCCAAGCAATCCGAGAAGCGTTCAGTTACTTGTCCACACAGACCCAACACCGGCAGCTTTTCAGTCTTGCACCTTGTGAAAGATTGTTAAAAAAGGAGGCTGCAGTGCAGCTTAACCAACATTAATTAAGTAACCGAGGCAACTCAGCCCTAAGCAAGGATCCAGCACAGGCCTTGCACATCACTTGAATTCCACTTATGCCACCCTAGGTTGTTCTCTCAACATTTTTAAGTTGGACAGATTACTGCTAGATACTACTGATGCTTCAAGAGTGTTCAAAAGCCACACGCTGCGTATTTTTTCCTTCTTGTGTGCAAAAAACCACTAAATAGGAAATAAGCTCTCCCCACGTAACCCAGAAACTGCAACTAGAGCAGCAAACAGAAAGCATGCCAAGGTATTTTATTGTCCAGTTTTATTCTCATCTTAATTCATAAACTACATGGCTATTAAAACAAAAATTTGTTGATCAATTGCACCAATAATTGTTAATTTTAAGGTAAAAACAAAGAAGCAAAAACTCCCAAAGCCCAATCAATGCCAGGATGAGTGATAATCAAAATCAAAACAAAAGCTAACCAGATTTCTTGCCTCACTGATGAAGATGGTAGTAAGATGGAGATTCCACCTACAGGTCACAGGTGAAGCTCCAATCAGCAGTGACAATCGTAACATATAAAAGCTTTTTGGTGACCTAGACAGAATGAGTTTTTTGGTATGGTATTTTCTTGTGCCCTGTGGACATTTGTATTTGGGTTGAAGACTTCAAAACATAGAACTTCCTCTCTCTACTACTACATTGATATATTTTGAGATTTTTTAAAAATCAAATCCTTCAGCTCAAAATAGATTGACAAGAAGATATGTTGTTTAGTCAAGCTTCATGTTTTAATTTTTTCTAGTTCATTAGGCAGCCAGGAAGAAGGGCTTTGTTGTTGTCAAAGAAAGAAAAAAACCTGGACTATTCTAAGGGCTCCGTGGGAGAACCAAGTACATAACATTTTTGGCAGACTTCTGAAAACTCCTGCTGAAGATCAACACAATCACAGAAAGATACAGGAAGAAGTTACCTAACTCAGGAACCTATTAATATAAAGTTTATCTTAACTTCCCCTCTTCACTTTTTCATTATAGCTTAAATCTGCTTTGAAAACAAACTAAGATCATTCATAGACTCATTAGACCTTCTCCCATTTCAAAACATCTTCAAATCCTAAGTGAAAATAAATATTGCCTTTTTTGTTTTATAATTCTGCATGTCCCTAAATTCCCAGAGTTGTTTGGTTTTATTTATTCCCTCAAGGTAAAATCAAACTACTTAAAGGCCTTTTGCTTCAATTCCCTTTTTTCCAAAGTAGATGAACCTTTAGGTTTTCCTTCATACTTCAGATTCTTCAGTGCTGGTATCTTCAGTGACATATGCAGCCTTTTAAAAGTAATCACCTGTTTCCTGTACCACAGCCCTGCTATTACTGCATCAGTTCAAAAATACAAGGTACAGCCAAGAGCCAATTCTTCTAAACAAGCCTCAGTTAACCCTAGAGCGTTACATGACTACTTTAATTAAAATTACATTGCATTTGGTGGCTTATTGCCGACTTGTCCAAATGCTGGGTAGCAATCACACTGAGAATGAACTTCATATGCATAAAACAGACCAGAAGAAAACCTCTTCATCTTCAAAAGGGAATCACAGGGGAGCACTTCTCTGTGCTTCAGGGGAAGCAACGAAGTTCCTATTCCAGAATAATGCTGGAATAAGTAATATTCCTATTTCAGAAGGAATACAGCAGTTTCTGTTACCCTGCCTCTGAAAGGCAGCAGTCTGCTACTCTTTTGCCTTACTAAACTTTCAGAGATGTCCTCTACCACGAACAATCAAACACAGGGGCCTGACAAGTTACAGCACATCAGCAAAGCCCTGACAACTGGTGCTTGGTGTCCTGGCTCTTATGTGAATTTAAATGAAGGTGCAGGTGAATGAACTTTTTATACATTTGGACTGAATATCATGTCATAAGAAAATCTGCTCCTACTTATCTTTCAATATCTGTTTTTATTAGTTAAATGTTTTTAATGATTGCAACATCTGGTAAAATGCTCAAAATATAAGTATGACAGATTTAGTGACTAATGTTTGCTGATCTGTTCAGTTTCTTATCTTGCATCACAGTTCCATATTACAAAAAGCACAAACCACATGCCAATAAAGAATATAAACATTTCCTAATTTTGTGCACGTATTAAAAAAAAAAACAACAAAACCCTGAAAAATCTGATGGTTTGATACAATGACAGGATATCACCAGGGAAAACGATACTCATTATTCAGATTATAAAACAGCTTTAATTTAATCTGCAATGGAATATATAATGGTACACACTCACCTTCTAGTTCCTGAAACTGGGTCAAGAACTCCTTCAACTTCTCTATTGTCTTATCAAACTCCTTGCCAGAAGATGACACAAAAATTTCCACACATTGTTGAAGCATGGTTACCAAATCAGACTTATTCAACATCCTAAAAGAAACAATTGTTGGCTGAAGTTGAAACGCAGAATGATGAAACAGCTTTCAATATTCTCAGTTTAAAAAAAGTTTTAAAATACTTTGAAAAACTTCTTTTAAAAGAGAAAACCTCCAAAAGTTCAAGCATTCAGTCTTGCAGTAAAGTCCTTTCCTTGCTGTCATTAACAAAAAGAAACAAATCAACTTGGATAGATGTCCCCCACATCCTCCTGCAGAGCTGACAATGAAAGCTTTTCTGATATTCTACCTAAAAACATGTGCTGGATACAGAGTTATAATTTTTGAAACTGTGAGTCATATTAAAAAAAAAGTATGGAAATATGGTAGGGTTTATAACTCCTTCCCAAGAATAGTAAATGAAATGCTAAAAATCATATTAATACGTATTCAAAGATCCACAAAACCCATTACTCTGCGATTCAGAATGATTCTCAAACAAAATCCGAATTGCTGTTTTCTGCATTTAATTGCTATAAACTTCACCACCACTAGAATCCCAGAATCATTTAGGTTGGAAAGGACCTCTTCAGATCACCTAGCCCAACCTCCAGCCTAGCATTTACTTACTTTTAATTATGTATTAGGCCATTTTATAAATGTCACCAAGCACCACCCAGTCTGAGAATCTTAGTTTAAAAGGTATCAAAGCAAGTCCTTGCAAATATCTGTAAATGAAATCCAGAAGTACAGCCATTGCATCAAGCCAGTACCATTACACATGCATGTCTCTTAGATGCAGTGCAAGAGGTTCCCATTGCTAAACATTCTGGTTCTGAATAATCACACATTTGTAATTGCTGCTGTTATCAGCAGCCCTTCCCGGCCTATACCTGTGATTTTGCTTTTGCCTTATACAAAACACAAGGGTGCCAATGCAAAAATACAAAACAAAGGTGCTAATAATTTAAGGATTTTAGAAGACACAAAAAAACACAGCTACACAAAAAAGAACTAAATGGTGGTGATCAGTGTGTCAGATGGTGGGTCTTCATTTCAGCTACCTCAACACTGACTATGAGAGATTTAAGGAAAAATTTAGAAGAGGCTGGTGAAGCTTTATGGATGTCCAGAGGGGCATCTGTAATTTGAGCTCTAGCTTCTAACTGTCAGTTGATGCTTGTAAAAGACAGAATTTGAAACTTCAGTTTATCTGACTCAGGGTTATGGATTTTCACAAATGGTGAAATGGTCTTGCCTTCAGATACATTTGTTTTGTACAGAAAACCATCAGGAGTTAACAGAAAATGTAACCTTAACACACAAAAGGCTAGAAAACATTTTGAAACTGTCTTGTGGGATATAATGGGTAAACAAGATGGCCTTCTTCCAAGCCAGACAAAACACTGCAATAATTAAATATTTAAGATGGAGAGAGGATAAGCAGATTTAGAGATCTGTGAGTGGGAAAGAACAAATTCACTTCAGTAATATTATTCAAAAAGAAGCTGCAAGTTCTAAAAAAAATCCAAGCTTATTTACAACAATGGAATTACAGGGTCCAAAGAACAGGCAAGAGGATGGTTATCACCTATGAGGAAACAGTAAAGAATCCTTTTCAACCTTTTGGGCTTGAGATTACTGCAAAGTATGCCAGGCATCAGAGAATGGGGTTAAGATTTTAGTTTGGCTAGGAGACAAGCTTAAAGCAGAAAAGAAGATCTCAGATCATCCAAAGAGAGTAAATAATCTTGTCTCTGGTTATTCAAAGACAAAGTATAAAAGAGAAGAAGCTAAGATGACATCCACAGAAACTCCTCCTGAATGCTGAAGTGGGAATCATCTAAAGAAGTGATAACAGAGATTGGCCAACAACAAAACAACAACAGTCACAGAACAGCAGGACTGTGATAAGCAGTCTGTGATGAATGGCAGCAATGATTAGTAGATAAAACCAGACTACAGTATCAAGACAGAAAATAACAGGTCAGACAGTCCTCAAAGTTTTGTCACCTAAAAGCCTGACCAGATGTCCCAGCTCATTAGCTCCCCATAACCAATCCAGTTCCTGAACATCCTGAACATCCTGAACCAATCCTGTTCCTCCAACATCTCTTCATCTGTCTTCTGATTGCATTATCCAATGGGAACTAAAGCTCACACACTGTCTCTCCATGGTACTTTTTTAGACTCTAGACAACTAGACTAAAGTATAATAACTACTGTCTAGAATGCTGAAGTTAGATCACCTGAAACACCATCTTTGGGGAGAACATTTTTAGCTGAAAGGATAAAAGTCAGTCCAAGGAAGCGCTGAAGTAGAGAAGCAACCAACCAACTGCATGCAAAAGGAGCTCAATGCAACAGCTAGAATCCCCACATTCAAAGGTAATTCACAAAGGGCAAAAGAGAGACTGTTACAAAATGAGAAATAAGATGATCAAAAGCTTCTCTATTTTTTACTTTGTAAATACAAGGAAAAGAAGATGGACTCCAGAGAAACACTGGATTAAGAAACAGTGAATAACTTCCATATCCAAGCAAAGTGGAAAAGACGATTGTGAGTAGAAGGGAAAAGATCACATTTTATCATTTTCTTCTAAAAGATGGCAGCAAGATCCTATGCAGAAGCAGCAGAGACAAGAGGAAGTATGTGCAAAATAGAACAGAGTGTGAAAGTTAAAAGCCAAAAAAATAGACAGCCAGAATCCCAAGTATTTGAAGGAACTGTGTTGAAGGAGTTTTGTTAGAAAACTGTCAGAATTCCTGGATAAAAGAAAAAATTAAAAGAATGAATAATTATCTATTAAAGGAATTACTGCCATCACTGTATTTCTACCAGAAGCTCTCACAGTGGGAACCAAGACCAGAGGAAAAGCAGGAGGGAAATCAACAGATAAGAGTAAAGGGGGAGCAAAACAGAATCTGATGGCAGCATCAGCTTTGAGATAGAAGAGGCAGATGAATTCAGAGTGGAAGAAAGCAAATTAAACATAGGAGAAGAAAAAGGAGAAGGAAGATGGTCAAGAGGTATTAGAGATTACAGAACAGACAGTCCAGGAAAGCAAAATGACACTTTTGTGGGCAAGGGCTGATAGGTGATTGAATGCTGACAAGATTGAGGAGAGTCAGAGAAGGATTAAGAAGGAAAGGCTGTAGAAACTACAAATCAAGCATGTAATCCTTTCAAACGGATAAGGGTAAAGAACGCAGCACAGTGGCAATGTGTGAGAACCACTCAGTGTGGCAAAGGTACAGTTTGAAGAGTAGGTTTCCTTGTATATGTGAGCCCAGAAAGTTATCCTCCACCCACCACTGACATGGCTTTTCTATGCAATTTTACTGTCAGAGATATCAAACCTCACAAGCCCAGAGACTCTTGAACAGGCAGTTATGGTAACGGTGTTGCATCAGCTCCTTGTGCAACAGGACCAAGGTATTATTGGAATAAACGCAGCTATCAGGAAACAGTCACTTGCCATGATAAAACATGTTTAAAAGTCTTTAGTTGCAACACTGCAATTGCAGAGTTTTCTATTAAGAAAATCGGCTTAGATGACTTTTCCATTTTTAACATTGACTGGCAACCCAAGTGTAGGCTCTCCTGGAGTCCTGAGCTCACAATAACACAAAAAAATAGCTCAGTCTGTGTACAAACTGTTAGACAAAGGAGGCAGAGGGAAAAGCAGTAAAAGAAAATATGAAAGGCCTCAGCTGCTCATTTGGAACAGATTCTAATTTTCACAACAGAATAAAATGTAGGCCAACTAAAACTAATAATTTGGTTGATAATATCTAAAACAATCCTACTTTAAAAGACAAAACCCAACTGATATTCGCACACAGTAATCTCAGTGGTTTCAGCATAATTACTCAGGACATGAGAGACATTAGAACCTGGTTCAGTTTTGTGGAAAACGGTAGAAAGAAAAATGAAAACAGCAGTCAATTATACTTGCAAACAACCCTACAACTAGCTGCAAACAGGTAACAGCCTCTGCTTTAAGTTCTAGAGTAACCAGTGACTGATATTCTCCATGTGTACAGTGGTATTAAAACAAAATGGAAAATTAAAAAAATAAAAAAAAGAAAATCACCTTGCTAGTTGAAGAGATGACTCATACTCCTCTGTCTCCCACACTCGGTTTTCTAAACATGCACAGTGCAGCTCCCTGATCTGTTATGCAGAAGGTAAAGAAACAATGAAGTGTTTTACAAACAAAGTAATATGGAACTCTTACAACAAGCTTTTCAAAATAACATGTAATTGCTTTGGAGCTTGTTTTCCAGAGATGCAGAATGACTGCAAAAGGAATGAGAGCGTTTAGTATCTCACAGAACTAAGCTCCTAGTGTCGCTGGAATCTGTGTTAACTCTGCACCAGGTTTCAAACAACTAATACTTAGATGATGATAACTGCAGAGAACAGAGAGGAACTCCAATCAAATGCCCCAGCTAAAACATCTTTTTATTCTCAAATACTGGGAGAGTTCATGTTGATTTTGTAGTTAGGGACAGATCCTAACTGTGGAATATATTGAGAACCGACAGACAAGTGCACATGCACAGAATATATTGCTCTTCTAGTGGAAGAAGAAACTGGCTAGCATGAGAAGGTGGATCTGATGACATTAGAGCAATAAGCTATTAAGAGCCATTATCACTGTTCCCTTACTATCATTTTATTCTGTATATAAGATTGCTTAAACTCAGTCTCTTCATCTGAATTTGACCAGCGAGCTAATAGGCGGTAAAAAGAGTATACATTGTCTGCAATGCATACAGATAATTGCTGATGCAGGAAAGTCAATGTGTGGATTCTTTTGATGATCTGTGCATCTGCCTCCTCCTGGAAACTCCTTCCTGTTGACTGACAAGGTATCATCCATGCCCCTAAAGAAACCAAACGCCATTGCCCTCTGCCCATAGCAAGAAAGCATCTGTCTCCATTTTAAGAAATAGGAGGCAAAGCAGCAGAATAGTAAAAAAAAAAGAAAGAATAAATACTTATTCAGGTGTCATACTTTGAAACAAAAAAACCCTTCTCTTTCACTCAAATGGAGTAATGGTACATCACCTGCTTGCCCAAAGGATACTTGGGAAGAGAAGATGTGAAAACATGAAGACATCTCAGAACTGAAACATAATTTTCATGGTAAACATGCAAGTCCTCCAGCAACTTCTGTGTTATTTCCTATAGTGACAGAATAATTGTTTTACAAGTCATTCTGACATTCATTTATTTAAAATTCTCATAAAGTATTTAAAATTACTCTGAAGTTTTGACATTTTGGTGTGCTATGATTTAAATCACCAGTGTTAAAATAAGACCACTACGCAAAAAAGCTGCATTTCACAGTTCACTGCAATCACATTACATATTGTTAACTTTACTTTCCTCCTCCATCTCACTGGAGAATTGTTACTGATTAGCATTATTATTTTACTATTTTCAACTATATTTAGCCTTTAGATTGGGTACGTCATCTCACAAAAACAAGACTATTCACTACACCTTTAACAGGCAATGAGAAACTATATAGCTACTTCTACTCAAATAATTATTTGCATTTTTACATTACAAATCCCTTTAAAAGTTTATTTCTTATACTTTGAGTGTCTGCTGTTTGTATTAGTTAGGTATTATATTTTGCCAAATAACAGAGAGAAAAGGCATATTCTGTTTTAGAAGAGTTTGAGAACATTTTTAGAAGACTATGCAATCTTATTTCCATAAATATGTATCACCAAAGTAGATAATTTCTAATAATATTTGCCATGAAAACTTTCAGACAGAGTTGTAAGTAATTAGGATGTAAAATTGCTTTTAGAACTTATTATTCTAAACAGGTGGAACTCTTCCCACTATTATTAAAAGGAAGTGGTAGCAACATGGAATATAAATTGCAGCTGACAAAGGGGATTGCAGGTTTAGGTGCTAAGCTTGAACAGCAAGTTTACCTGGTCCTGAACAGGAACATTAAATTTATATGAAGTAGTACCATAGTGACTTTGTCCAAAGTTCAGAATGATATTGTAGATTAGTATGACATACAGAATAAAGAGGACATCATTAATGCAGCAGGAGGGCCTTTCTCCCCAAGCAGACTACACTGCCAGCTCGGCAATGCAATAATAGTCCTACCCCTATTGTAGAGATTAAAACAAGCATCTTAAACTTGTCAGAAGCGTCATTTGCATATAAGCACAAGAATTCCATCTTCTTTCCCAAACTTACAGGGTGAGGCTTGTGAAATAAGGTGTGTATTATTGAACATATAAAGTTTAAAACATATAAAGTTTTGACTGATGATTATTCAGCTTTCTAAGTAGCAGCCCATTATATGGTCTTTAAAATTTAAACAAAGAAAGAGAGTCTCAGCTGCTCTCTCCCTCCTCCTGTTTTTTTCAACAGAAGCATTTATGCACCTGCAGAATGAACTGCATCAGGGAAATCATTCTGCAGAAACAACCCAGTGAGAGAATTCCCATGTCTTGTCTTTCTTTTGGTCAGGTTACTTTAATTGGACTTTTTCTCTGATTACATTCATTGCACAGCCACACAAACAGTTGTGCTGGGAATAAAGCAAGGAAGACTGAAGACTAGAGATTATAAAATCACGTATAAATCATGTTTCACCTTAACTACTATAATTGCACTGCACTTGCAAACTTGCCCGCTACAAAACTCTCTTCTACCCATTATCTTTGTTCTTCACGCTTGAAAAGTCTTTACAGACCAGGAACCTCTGCCAGGATAAATTAATTGCCTTATCTCTAGTAGTACCATTTGCCTGACAGGTTAGTTATAGTTGAAATGAAGAGTTAGGAGAAACCCTTTACCCTGAGCGATGCTTCTACTGGGGGTGGTTCAGCTGGTGAAAATAACCAACAGCTCTTTTGTTGGTGTATTCCTAAAGGGCTCACAATAGTAGTAGCCTGACTTTAATCACTTGACAAACCTTCAGATAAACATGAAACATAAATTAAAGTTTTAATCCTGTACGACATCTAGCATGAATGTGTGCCTCAGAACCCAGACTGCCCTACTGAGTTCAATTAGAAACTACACAGAGGGTATGGAGGATTAAGAGCTTATGAAATAACCTCCAAGATTACTTACTCATGTTTGAAACACTTCACTGACTTTCCAAGGAAGTCAGTCTGAGTAAGCATTAAAAGACCAGGCCATAAATAAGCCTTGTAACCTTATTTTTAAGCAGTTATATTTCAAGACATAGCTAAAAATTGATGTTAGAAAAAGTTGTACAGCTTTGTGTAAAGGTGCACCTGGCAGCCCTAGAGATCTAGACTTTTGACCTGCCAATCCCAGTTCTCCATTACTGGACATGAAGCACAGTATATACTATATCAAAGATGTTATACAGAACTATACACCTTAGTCTTGTATGTCATTACACTCCACGAACTAATATATTGGGAAAGTTATATTTGCTCTTCAAAGACATTCTTAAAAACTTACCTTTAAGAAGTTGTCTGCTGTCAGCAGTAAAATCTGCTTCTCTGATACTTGATTTTCCACATACCTGATGGCAAGGAAAAACAAAAATCTAAAAATTATAATGGAAAGTATGATTAAAGTTTATGCTGCTATAATAATTTATTTGGAAAGACTCAAAAAGGGACAGTCAAATCCAGCAAATTGAAAGGCCACTCCAAAACCCTAGAGATTATGCTCCAAGTCAGCTTAACAAGTTCAAAAGTGATTCATGGTTGTCATAATAGCTTGTTTTTGTATTAAGAACAGGAGGAAAATATAAAGGTCAAGTGCTTACACATCACAGAGGCTGCACCCTTTAGGCCAGAAGATTAAGACTTCCTGAAATTATTTAGAACTTCCTTCCTTTTTATCCATTTACCTTTGCTATAGAAACATACGCACAAGTGATCCACAGTTTTCATAGAGTTACACTTACAGATTCCCTGCATCTTTGAAGCTGACTAAATACAAGATTGTCCAAAAATTTATTTCCCCCTTTACCTTCTAAAAGAGGGCAGCCTTCGAATGTTTTCACACTGATCATGTGATAAAGAATTCACTCTCTTCTTAGCGTCTACCAGTGGGCAACACAGAACACTAAGAGGCTGGGAATAGAAGTGTTCCACAATACAGAGCTGAAAAACAAAGCAAGAACCAGTGATGTTAATAAAATTAATCCACCCTGCTATATCTGCCTCTTAATGCTTTTTTTATTATTACAGGCCATTACAACAATGGTAGTAATGGTATTCCTTTAAAAAACCAAACCAAACCAAAACACAACATTACAGTTCATAAATATTCCGTAAGTCACTACAGGACACTGATAATTCAGAGTTAAATACAGTCACATAATTACCTTTTTTGCTGTATGCGCTATTCATTCTCAGTACCTCATCTTTCCCCTCTTACGTAAGATAACTACAGCTTGTCAAATATTTTCTATTCACTTACGTGAATTACTGCATTCTTTAGGTTACATATTTAGCTCCAATGCTCACAAACAACAAAGAAAATATTTAAAGATATGAAAAGCAACTGCTGTACACAAGCAAACCTGTCATGTCCTAATTTCAATTTCTGTTTCACGTATGCAAAACGACACTGCTAGGCTCTTACTATGCATATGTGCAAACACACTTTATCATGGATTTCAGCTGCACTAAATGTTTGTAGCATCAGGGCCTTGTACAATAGTAGCATATATTCATCGTTATGTATTCTTCAAAACAAAAACCCAATCCAACAGACTACCTCACTAAAAACTTTTAAAACATAAAAACTGTCAAAGAGGAAAGACACTTCCTGCCAGAAAAGTAAACATGACTCGACATAATGAGATGGTGGTGATCCCTTCTATCTATCACTTAGGAAATGTGATCTGAAATTGTTTCATCCTTGAATACTTTTAACACCCAAGGACACAGCCATATGCTGTCAGGGACAGGACTTCTATTTTCATATTGGGTCAGCAGGGAATCATTAAATCCTGGTGACTCTTTCAAGCAAGAGGATTTGAAACCTATGAAAGCCCACGCACGTCTGTCTGTAGGAAGAGGTACTACAGGCAGAATATTTCTCCTAGCCACGTGTAATCATTGAATCTTAGATATCGAAGAATCTGGGACACACTAAAGGTATAAAATGCTAAAAGGGCATGTTTTACTAATGGGTTCACGCATGGAACCAGGCAAGAAACAATTTCACAAATCTGCATGAAAACAGATTACAGGGACTATAAATTCTTCAGAGAACTCTTGTCTACAATCCACAGAATATACAAGGAGACTTAGACCCAGAATACATCTAGATACGAAGATCTATTTAAGCCAACAAAAATATAATTATCATGCTCTGTATGGACTACTTTTGGAAACCTTGAATTCTTCCACTTCGTCTCCTGAAAGGGTAGATGTTCCTGCATTGTTGCACAGCTGCTAGGAACACAAGCACTGCTGATTCTAAGGCAAGTAAGTGACCCTAAAGCTTCCATTTCCCTGAAGAGATAAGTCATGTGCATTCAGAAACTCTGTCAGAAGACTTCAAGTGGAAAGAGCCTGCTGTAGCCTATTCACACCATGACAAAGCAGAGGACAAGGACTTGGTACAGAGGATCAGAGCTGGAGAGTTCTGACAGCAGTGTTAGAATCTACAACCAAATCAACAGTAAAACACAGGTCTTTATACCCACTGAAACAGGTTACCCCTTAAAATGTAACCTTTAAATAAATTTTTTTGTGGCAGAATAAGCTTTTACATGCTTCTTCATACCCATCCTACAAGTTTTTCCTTAAAACCTTAGCAGCTAAGGTTTTAACTTTGAAACACCCATCTGTTCACAGATTCAAACTGTTTCCAAATAACATTTTTTCATCCAATTCAGTGACTGAAAGATTAGGACCGAAGAAATCTTTCATTGTTTTGCAATTATCCTTTGTTTTCACTATCATAATTTGAGTTCATGTTACCGTTGCATACCTGAAATCCTTTGATAAAATTCTGGACAGAAAAATCATGGTACAAGAATATGTTGATGAGAACCTGTAGAACTTTCTCACCCAGTTTAAAGGGAAACTGGGCTGTCAGAAGCAGCTAAGGGAGACAAAAAGGAAAAGTAACAATAGCAGAAATTCTTTCCTGAATTCAACTCAGCAAAATTAATATATACAATTTTATATAACTCTCAGTATGTGTTAGCATTCAAATGAGATACTAAATACACTAACAACTTCTAAACCCAATCTTTCTACTAAAATATCCAAGAAAAGATTGATTTTCAGTTTGTTTCACCACATTTTCACAAGGACCTTTTACTAGTATGCAATGTTTGAAGTTAGTTTTGCTTAACACTGGTTTTTAATCCTAAAATTAAGAACAGAACAGAGATTGCTGTAACAACCAGGGATACCACTACTTTCAGCACGTGTAACTGCTGATTTTGGAAATCCTGCACATAGCGACATACCAAGAATTACAAAGGCACAGTGTCTGTATGGCTTGATTGTCTGGATAACTCTGCTCATTTTTGATAGGAGGCAAAATTCAGGCTGAGCTGTATTTTTCTATGTTTAAAGCTACCTTTTTACCGGAACAAAGGAAAACTCAAAGCTCCACTTTAATGAAGGGGTGGGAATGTCAAAGTGTAATTGCCCAAGTACGTATGCACAGATGTCAATGCAAATGAAAGATGAAAGCAGGCGTGTGAGTGTGCCTCAGTGGGAGAATGAAGCCCTCAGTGTGAAGCTGCTCTTCAGCTATGTGTAGAAGGATCAAAAAATCCACAACTCTCAGCAGCAGATTCCATTTCAAAAGCTTCAGACAAACCTACTTTTAAAGGCCACATATGTACATTGTGCTTGAATACACACGCGCTCCTATTTAGAAAGGGAATTACCTTGTCAATTATAGTAGACAGGTGCTCCTTACAGGAAAGGGACTGGAAAAGCTCTATGCACAGCAGAGAGGAAACAGAGTGAGGAAGTAAACTGTGGATAATCATTGGAGATGTAGCGATTCCAAAAACCAGTACTAGTGGTAATTCATGGATATGCTGACTACATCATGCAGGAAGGGAGAGAAAAAAAACAGAGTAATTACATTACAGAAAATCATGAAACAAATGCTTTATGTTCCTACTACAGCAATGAGCTCAGATGAAGAAAGGGGTAAATTAAAAGATTTGTTGCCAGTAAACCAAAAGAGTTTTGATGTGGAGTAAAATGAAAGGAAGCTATTTAAAGGCCTAGAGTAGAAAAGCAAATTAAATTACATTTTAAGATACAAATTTCAGGAAGTGGCATAAAAAGCTTTTTCAGTTGGAGTATTGTATTGGTCCTGCCTTCCCCAACAGTTATATTCAAAGAGCTGAATCTTATGATTTTTTTTTTTCCCAAAGAAACAGAGGAAAAAAAGAACAAACATTAAACAGCTAACAACCTCAAGAAAGTTTTTAAAAAATTACACAATTTAATAAATTTAAAATAAATATGAAACCCCTCTAATGTTCTATGCTCCCATTACACTTAAAAACAAAGAATTCTAACTTCTTCATCTTCAGCCTTCCTCCTCTGATAATTTTTTAGTATATACTTTGAGAACTGATAACCAGGATGGAGTGCTGTATTCCTTGTGAACAGCACACGAATTATACAAAACACACAGTTTTCTGTATTATGTCATAATTATTTTCCATTTTTTTATTTGTTTCAAGGAGACACAAATTCTGCTAGCTTAAGACTTCTAGGTTAAGACAAAATTTATTCCTCTTCTCTGTTTTCATCACAGCAACTTTTTGACCTTGGTGTTTTAATTGTTATCCCACAATTATTTCATGTCTCTAACTACTCAAGAGTCAGAGACTTAAACATAAAACCAATGAATGTCATATATTACTGTTCACTGTTGATAATAAAAAGAACATCTGAAAGAAACTGAATCTTGTGATTAACAAATCAGGAGAATCTCTTGCATTTACCTACATCACTTTTATTCCTAAATATGTTTAAAACTGAAATGTAGAGAATAAACCCAACCTCTATAATATCCCAAAGATTTTTTCAAAATACTATGCAACTCCACCAAGTTTCTGTTTTACCCATCTTCTACCTTACTTCAATCAAGACAATCTTTAGTTATAAGATCATTTGATTCCCTAAACATTTTTCCTGAAGAGACACATAGTCTATTAAAAAAGGTGCATTTGCAAATAGCAGACTGACAGACTCAAACTGCATTTCATCTACAGTCCATATGCGCATAATTAGGTGTTTACCCTTGCCATGAAAAGCAAAATAAAACACAACACTTAATAAACAATTAAAACCTAATTTTCCCCTGCCTTACACCCTAATTATTTCCAGATAATTATTCATTTCTGATTTCACTTCTTGAAATGTTCCCTAGAGAACCCATCTGCCAGACCTGAAGAAGAAAAGTATTTTTATTGTGGGTCTCTCAGCAAGTGAAATTGCCTAGTTTAGAGGTAATGTGAGGTGTGCACGCTGCAGCTGAATTAATTGTACAACTGCAGCCCCAGTTCTGCTGCAACTGTAACTTCAACCTGAGGACTAAATGTAAGATGCTCCTTAGCAGGAGTTTTTCATTGGAATGCATGAGATGATATTAAGGAAGACAGGTTAAGGAAAGACAGAAGCACAGGAGCACCTGAAGTAGTCAGCTACTCATTACAGATCCTGGCCAATACTGAGAAATTCTTTGGGTAAGTCTTATATACTCCTATTAGGAAGCTAGTGACCTTTAAGCAGAATTATGTCAGTAGTAATAAAAAAATAGACTCTGAAAACAATTTTGTAAGTCTACAGAAGAAAGATCTAGGCATCTTAAAAATGGGTTTCACAATCACAAATTCTATAACAACTAGTACAAATAAATCCTCTTATGTTAAGAATTAAATCAGCCACCTAATATTTCAACCCATCTCTTAGACACTCTGGTTCAGAGACCCAAGATAGCTTTAGCACAATGCTGCAAAGCAGCAGCATCAATATTTGATTCCAACTCTCTACCGGCCTCATTGTTACACTTCGATACAGCTTCAAATAGAAAATGCGTAAAAGAGTAGAATACGTAAACTTCAGGTCACATTACCTGCTGATGACTATGAAGTCTTGAAGTACTTTTGTGGTGAAACTTTCCATGTCTTTGAATATAACTACAACTGGAGGAGATTGCCAGTGTCTAGAAGAAGTAGTTCTTTTTTTGCTCGGAGTTTCAGAACCTGTTTTCTTTAAAGTCGTTTGTTATGCATTAACGAACAGAAGACAGTAAAATAAAAAGATTGAATCACGTCTATGATATTATAATGCTTGAAAGTGACATGACTAACTTTTTGCTATAGTTACATTTATATATAATTATATTATTATAATCATATATTATTAACTCTTCTCTTCCTGGCACAGCATGAAGTACAAAGAATAAGCAAATTTTAAAAACCCACATTCCAACAAAGACAAGAACAGCTCCGTGGGAGCTTTTAAAATTCTGTTGCGATTGAAGGAGAAGATTTGAGCTGTGTACACAGATGTTGCCCATTTCCTATATCTTTATCCAGTAATACAAAGAGCATGTGCTCATTAAACTTTTGCTTAACACAATGCTCTGATGAAGTCATCATAAAATCAGTTCTAACTTTAATTCATGACAAAAACACCCTTAAAATTTCATTAGCATTATTAAATATAAAGATACAAACCCATTTTTAAAGTTATTTTCCTACTGCTTGTCAATGCAGCACGGGCTGCCAATGACACATTAGCACTAATAGTGTGCCTTTCCCTGGATGGCTGTTCTTTCATAAAGTTTTGCTTTAAATAAACAAAACATCTCAGCACTCCTGGGAGAACAGTATCTGGCATAAAGTTGATACTACATTTTAAGCTCCTAGTTCCCAATTAAACATAGGATAAAATAGTACTTTTTGCTTGGTTAACAGAACTCTGGCATTTATATGTCATCAAAAACTAACTCCACATTTGTTATCTATGTCACAGATTTATATTCAAATAGCCTTAATCTCAGTTATTTAGTAGGTACTAAATGAAGAGCTAACCTTTGGCATTTTTTCACTATAGCACAGGAATATGAGTTATTAAATCTCTTTCTTAAAAGCATCTACATGTCAGACATTTTTATAAACTGGTGATAAAATTAAAATCATACCTTTGTTATGTTTTGATACCAGCTGATAATAGAAGTCATTGAACAACGTATTCTATTCTGGGAAACCTGCATGTGGTCCTCATCTTCTAAAGAGTCCACATCTATATAGCAGTTCATCAGCTGCCCCATCAGCTTCTGCATCAGATTTTTTATGCCTTTACGTAACATTTTTAGACACACAGTAGAGAAATTTGGTTATTTGGTAACACCCCTTCAACTCATACTCTAAAAAATTACCCCAAGTTATCGCTTATTTTTCACTTTTCTAATTATTCTCCTTTTCTCTCCAGAATGCATACCTCATGCTCCAGAAAGCTTGAAAGTATTCATGATATGCATGTTGTTAATGCAATAAAAATTATCCTGTTAATTTGCCTAGATAGCAACAATTCAGGTTAAGAGGTTGGCCCTGCAACTTCCCTGAACTCCAGCCACAAGCTATTGGAGTGACCTAAAAATAAACCAGGTAGCCAATCCATAGATCTGGGGATGCTCCCATAAGTGATTTTGATCTTTTTACTGAAATTTAAAAGGAGCAAGGAGAGTGGGACAAAATTTTATTCTACCTACTCCCTCACTGTAATAATGTTACTGTAAGCATTTAAATAGTGGAATGCATCCATACACTGTCCAATTAAATAAGAGGAAAGCCAACCTACAATACCAACATGCAATACACTAAGCAGTATGTTCTTAACATTTATGCTACAACCAAGTAGTATTTCAATCTTCATTGTTTTAAACAGAACTGGATACCTCTTAAAATACCATAGGCATTACTGCTATGTTAACATAGGATTGAGCAAATCTTTAAAAAGTCTTCAAGATCCTTCCGTCACATTATTCTTACATTTGGGGGCAAAAGCTAGAATTTCTAGTTAATGGATAACTTATTCAGAAGCAGCAGCAAAGCTATTGCAGTATTTACCTGGGCAATCTTTGGCTTCCAGCAAGGCTATATAAGGTGTAATGTTATTCTGAAGGACTTCTGAGAGACTTCTAAAAGTCAAGTCATGATCTGTAACATTTACACCTAGGAAAAAAAAAAGACATATTTTAAGGGTATTTCTGCTGTAATTTGTGCCCACAATGACTGAATAATATACTACTGAACAGCAGCCAAAACCCAGAAGATAACCTCAAATACTCAAAGAAGGAATGAAAAGCATCGCATCAGATGAAAAAGTAACACAAGATTAGACATACATGTAAATGCTAGCTGATGAAATGGAAAAGGGAACCACTGAGAAGACCCCTTGTATAATTTGGTTTCTGCTTTCAAAGAAAGATTTCTCAAGGGTGCAAACCTGCAAGGACTAGGAACTAGGATTGGTTTTCCAGCTTTCTTGCTACTCATATGCTCAGAAGCCATCCACAGTCATCTAAGGCCAGCAGACAAGAAGATGAAATTCACCTTCTCTAGAAGAGCAGTACATATACCTGAGATATGGATCTCACATGGCTTATGTAAGGATCAAAAATTACTACAAGTTAGTATGAAATACAGTCTGAATTTACTATGAACTACTCAATATTTACTGCCTTTGTTAAAATCTTTAGTCAATTAGGAAAAAAAAAAAGCCCCTCCAAAAGGCAATTCACATCTTCTTCCACCGACATATTCAAAGCAGGAGCTTCTCACTTCCTATAGCTCCAAAGGTAGACTACCTTCAGGCTCTGTTAGTGTTCGCACAGCAAATTTGAAGCACAGGCCTGATTTCAGGTTCTCTAAAATGATCTTCTGAAAATGCGTCAGGTTGCCTTGAACCAGGTTTAGGAGTATAGTTACAACTCTTCGAAAGAAAGCAGGGTAAGAAAAAAAAGAAAAAAAACACAGACTTCAGAACATCACCAACTTCAGTAATAAGATCTTCAGCTATTTTCTTCACCCTCTGCTTTTTCCAAGATAATGACACTGCTTTCCTACATGTAAAGATGCACTGCAAGAACATGTATCAGAAATTCAGAAGCTGTATAATTCCATAGTTAGCCATAGAAACCACCAAGCATGTTGGTGGCAGAAACAATTCCGAATCAAAGCATCTCTAGTGCATCAGGAAAAACAACCCCAAATCCCTATCAGCTGCCTATGGCTGACCTTCAGGGAAGGAGTTACCTTACTGCACTATTATGCACAAACAGGAAAGAGGTCTTATCCTGCTTCCTTCTTCCAGACCAATTTCTTCTGTTAACATTTCTGAAGCTGACATTACTCACAGTAGTCGCTCAAAGTCAGCAACGTGTTTTTCTTTGATCTCTGTGTCAGTTTTAAGCAGATGTACATAACAAAATACATAGTGAAAAAATTACCTAAGACAAGAGCTGCTGTAGGGATTTCTCTGGACTTCATCTGACAAGTCCATTCTGTTGTCTTCTCTTGGAACTGAGAATGAGACCGCCTCAAAAAACTCACTAAGTTATCAAATAACTGCTTATTCAAGTCTTCTTGTATTTGCTGTAAACAAACACAGAGAGATTTTATTTATAAAACTGTGGACACATTATAATATCTTCCTTTTCCTACCCCCTTCCTGCATAATTTTAAATGCTTAAAACCCCAGGGTGATATTTTAAGTAACACTGAGTTTTGCTGTGAACTATAAACATGCTAATTTATTCACCATGTGGCAAACACAGACATTTCCCACCTTGGAACTTCTGGTCAAATGCCTCAATTATAATTTGGAAAGCAAATGAGTTTAACTCTGTTGTCATACCACAGGCTTTAAAGACGGAGGAAAGGAAAAAACCCACAACATACTGACAAAGTGTAAGTGATACAGGAAGAATAAAAGAATATAATTAGCTCTGGAAGAATGTTCATGAAAATTTCTATCACTTCCTCTTGACTTACAAAACACCTATAAACATTTTTCTGATGGATCTAAATGAGAGCAAACATTCAGCTCCTCCAAATCTAATTCAGGATAAAAGGGGAAAAAAATAAAGGAAAGCATTAAGTATTTTTAATAGGAAAAAATACTACATCACATGACTGACATTTTACTAAACTGCCTTTTGCCCTTCAGGATGATTTTCATACAAGAATATGTATATGTAGGAATATATGGAAAGGGGAGAGAAAGCAGGGAGAGATAAAACTTTTAAAGGCAGCAGCATTTAGTGGCAGCATTTTGTATTTCTTTTATTATGTATGTGCCTTTGAAAAATTGGTCTCTAATCCAAGATATGCCTTCTGCCAGAACTGACTAAAAAACCCCATACTCCAAAGTTCAGGATATCAACACATATACTCTAGAATATAACTGTTAGAAATAAGGTTAAACCCCTACCCCAAATAGAAGAATCATCAAGATTTATTAGCAACAAGAAGTGACACACACAGAGCAGTGAACTTGATTTTAAACAAAGTGGCCAAGGCTGTCTCTAGCAGCACTGATGAGGCAGCTGTCAAAGGAGTTAAGGTCACATCTGGAGATTGCATGCAATTCCTGCTCAAAAACCTGAGCTCCATTCCCGTTATACAGAAAAGCTCCTGTTGCTCTCCTGAACAACTGATAAAACTGTACACAAAATAATCTTACTCTTTTCACCCTCTGTTTATTAAAAAAAATATTCTTTGGCCTTTTTGATGTTCATTGTGTACCTCTGAGCTCCCAGCTGATAAATTCTATGGCAACTCAGAAGAAACTCTAACACAGTATTTTAAAAAGAAGAATTTACACCATCAGCTTTATAACAGCATGGTAACAGTTCCTGTATTATTACATGTCCCGTAACAATCCTCTGAGCTTCTGCTTTAGAATCCATCAGACTTAAAGCTTCTTCTGGTCATTACTGTACCTCTTTTCACTAAGCTGCCCTTAAAACAACCAGAATCCTTACTTTGCATGGTTACAGCATATATTATTTATTCCAGCGTGCACTTGTGAAGATGGAACTCAGTCTGCCACAGTACTACACATTTACTTAGGGTTCCTTAAATTCCATTAACCTTTTCTTGTGAAAACAATGTAGTTACTGGCATTATTTTTGTAGCATTCCAAAAAGTACACTAGGCTGGTCTGCATCTCAAGTGAGCAGCTCGTTTACTTGCATGACACTGCTTACTCTGGAAAAGTCATACACACTGGAAGTCCAGTCCCTGCTACAACACTAGCTTTGGTCATGAGTATTGGCTGCATGGTCTGAAAACCATTATCTGCACATTAGAGGTAAAATTACCGCATTACAGCCCTGCACTGAGCCTTTTTGTTTCTAACCTGGCTCCTGGTAGTGCAACCAGAATTCCTGACCTTACAGGAAGGGAATGTTTCTGAAAGTCCAGGATAAGATGTATCATAATAAGAACATTAGCAAGGCCACTGCTGACAGCAGCAGTCAAATCTGGGATACCTTGCAATATTGAAACAAAAATGGTCCAAAATTCACCTTCCAAAAATGAAGGACAGTTGCTGCAGTACTTTTGCCAGCTTTTATGTTGTGAGAAGCCTGTAAGAATGTCACAGAATCACAGACTGTTAGGGATTGGAAGGGACCTCGAAAGATCATCACCAAATGACAGAAGGTGCTGCCACAATTGCAGCACAGTTTATGATAAACACAGAAAGGCCAAGAGTGCTCTGCAACAAAGTACTTGGAGGTCAAATCCTCTTCACTCTTCAACACCTTGAGTAGATACCAGAAAACTGGGAAAACACCAGCACAACCACATGGCCTGCCAAGAAATTCTCAGGTAGCCCTACCCTGGCAAAAGCTTTGGAGAACATCCTGCTACACTCCCTTGGCACACTACCAGAACTACTAGAATATAAGTCCAAACTAGCAAGCTACGTACTTTCCAGGTATTCTCCCATGGATCAGGTTTACTACACCAGGGTTTGAAAGTATGTAAGAAATAAAATCCTGACTGGATAAAGCCCTCACCTGCCTGATCTGACCTCACAGACAATGCTGCTTTGAACAGGAGTTCTGACTTTCTGAGGTCCCCTCCAACCTGAATTATTACACAATTTTATACGTACAAACAATTATCAGCTTCAAGGTTGCCAACAGTGGGATAAAGGATAGTAATTCAGAACTCAGCAGAAAAAAAAAAGAGACATCCCAGAAGCTGGATAAAGGAAAATGTATAGCAGCAAAAGTAGCTGTAGGTAGTCTGCCCTTGGGCAAATCAAACTCTAAGGCAAGGCCCACATCAGTTTGTCAATCTAGCAAGAACTGCCTTCCATCAGGAGGAAGAAGAACAGAAGAAAGTATTGGGCAAACTCCTAGCAGCCTCAGAGAAAACAAGGGCAGGAGAACAGGACAGAATGATGATTTTCCAGGAGGCAATGGCTGTGTGTTTCCGAGTGGCTATGGAAAGCTTTCGCCATGATGGGCTGTGCCTGCTGCAGAGCACTAGGAAACAAAACAAAACAAAAAAAAACAAAACAAAGCAAAGCACTTCTTCAACCTGAAAATCCTACAGCCACTGCTGGTGATGTAGAAGCATTGTCTCAACAGCCTTGACAACACTCTGCCAAAGAACGAAGATCCAATAAAAGGTTTTCCAGAAGTAGCTACAGAATGTCACCTTTCCTGTAGTCCACTGTGCAGCTGACATGGCAGCTTCTGGTGCAGCTGACAACATTACTGGCAGTGCTGGTAGCCAACCCATCAAACTGAAGCAGTTGGCAGGAAGATACCAAATGTATCTCCACTGACTTCTGTGCATTCTCGATAATCAGTGCCGTGATGTAGTGCACTGCTTTGCACAGCCTGGCTAGTTATGGTTTGAAAAGGGTGCTGACTAGTCAAAGTGAGCTGTATCATGGAATGGTAGAAAAAGAATCGGAGGAATGTATGAGTTTAGCCCAGGGGTCCAGATTGTAAGCTACATCCAGCTGGCTTCTACTGTACATCCCAAAACAAACTTTGGAAAAAAATTCTCATAATGTCTAGAGCAAAACAGCAGGCAGAGGAATATGGAATACTTGCCCAGAATCCTTGACACTGAATAGGGGAGGAAATCCCTGCTGTACGGAAGCAATTATTCACACTATAGTACAAGCCAGCTGGCTATAGGGACATCACAAGAGCAGGCCATCTAACACACAACAATTAGGCGGCCATAGTTCATACGAAATTAACTCTGATCCTTACCAGACAACCCCATTGACACTGGTTGTACTAATTCAATGGACTACACTTTCAGCTGTGTCATTCAGCATTTGACGTCCATGCAGTTGTATTCACATAAATCTGCTGTGAATCTTGGGCTGCTATGAACTCTGTAACGCTGAGGTCAGGAGCAGCCTAAAATTCTCAGAGGACTGGCAAGCACAGAACTGAAGTGAAGGTAGAAAACAGCAGTATGCCAGCAATTAATAAAAAGGAAAATTAGTAAGAAGAGAAGCCTATTAGCAGCACCCTGAAGAATCAAAAGCATGTAGTTCTGTGATTAGAAGTAATGTGCAATTGATAGATTTATTATTACTATTTTATATTCTGGACAAGGATTCCAGTCCCAGTTAATATTTCTGGCCCTTTTATTGCTTTAATTAATTGTCCCTTTAAGCCTGTAAAAAATACCTCCAGAAACAAAGAAGTAAGCAGTGTTGTTATAAATATAAAACACTGCTTTAGTATTAGGTGCAATACTCACCTCTGTTTCCGATTTGATCTGATTCCATAAAGACTGACAAGTAACAAACCGCAAATCAGTATCCTCTAAAGCATTGTTCCTTTCTCTGAAATAATTAACTAGAAAGACAGAAAGCAAAGGCAAGCACAAATAAGAATATCAAAACATTTTTGTTCACAAGAAAAGGAAGCACCCAACTGAAACAAGAACATCTTAATATATGTATATATCTGAGGGAGATTACTTTTATCTTAACCAATTAATTAACTGCTGATATCTGGCAGAATAAATGAGGAAACAAGCAGAATCTATTTCCCAAGTATGCAGGCAAAAGGTAAAGAACTGGCTTCCATCTCAAGTCCCAGATAAGCTAAAGGCTAAATAAGAGCAAACAGTCTTTATTATTATAATTTAAAAAAAAAAAAAAAATCTTTCCCTTGCTTCAGAAAGTTTAGTGAGTCTCTTTTACCTATTAAATATTCAATCATCTTTGGTATTACAGTCAGCTACGAACCATAAAGGCTTGGATTAATAGATACAAGAAAATCCTTTCTGTTCCCTAGGGAAGATACAGCTAACATCGATTTCCTGAAAATAATAAGGCATACTAGGAAAGGACTGTCAGGTTACATAAAACACAGATTTATTCCTTTAAAATACATTTAAGCGACACAACTATGCCAGCAAAACTTTTAAGTGCAAACCAGGCCTACACTTCTGGCTCACCTCTCAATTGCCTCTACTTCCGTACATGCTCTTTATGAAAAAAGAGAATAAAGAGTCCTTTTGGTAAGAAAGTATCTTGGCACATTTTCTGAACGCATCTGGTTTCCCAGGTGCTGTTCTGCCTCACACATGTGAACACAAACTCCTCACCAGCTTCCAACTAAGAAGGAAAGACAGGGCTGGAAGTAAAACAGGAGATTGAATAGAAACTAGTGTAACTGAATGACATTTTCCTCTTTGTTTTTCCTCCCACATTCACACAGTCAACATTTCCCTAAGAAAAAAGAGAAAAAAAAAAAAAAGGCACAGGCTTGGAACCATCCTGCTCCCAGCATACATTTAGCAAGCCTGGTATAGCTTTAAGGCTTCACTGACACCACCTGGAAGAACACAAAGACTGAAGTAAACAGCCTGTTAACTGTTGCTACAAAGTAACATTAAACATAACAACTGATTTTTTCTAAAAGTATGCATATAGAAAAATTAATTTGCTAGCCGTTAATATCCGTTTGGTTGCCATTGAATGTAGCATCAGCAGTGGTCTGATCCACTTGATGAGCACATTTAATATCCCAAAGCATTAAAAACACACGAAACACCTCTGTAAATGATGAACAAAAGGCATCCCTTATCCTCCATTTTCATTGTCTCCCCTAAGCTAACACGTCATTTGTATCCCTATGAAAAAAATCACTTAAAATATATAAACCATTCTGATTACACAGGTTTTAGGCTTTTAGTTAAAGAAAACCCAGCCACTATATTACTGGTCATATACCAAGGCATGATATTTTTTTTATACTACCAAAACTCAAACTAGAGGGTACAAATGTGCACAAAAGGCCTTTTGTGAGGTGCAACAGTATTATCAACTACTTTCACAACTGAAACTTCACACTTGACAGGCTTGGGCTTCTGAACTGGACAGAAGCACAAAGTACTGTCTATTGAGAACACCACTCTAACAACAGCTGTTAGCAGCCAAACCAGCTCATCTCTGCCGCACTTTTAAGGGCAGTTCAGTCACATTTGTTTTTCTGTCTCAAAGTGTTTGCTAATTAGAACAACATGTTTAGTAGTACTTATCCAAAAACTACTAATCTTGCAGAAACAAACACAAAATATCCAGTAAGGGGTAGATTAAAGTGTGGTTTAAATGCATAGGTCTTGGTTGTTGGTTCATTTACCTTGCAATGACGGACTGGATTCTATTTCCCTGACTCTCATTCCCAGAGCTACAGATGGGGCAGCTCTCACAGAAAAAAATAATTTGGGATTAATTTTAAAGCAGGTATTACAGTGAGCCTCTCTCGTAATGCATGAGACTGTGGTGATTTCCACAAAAATGTGGTCTTATTACTTTCCCCCCACTTTTTTTTTTAATACAAACTGTCACACCTTTTGACAGCTCTGGTGATGCCAAAAAAGTTTAACCTGGGCAGAAAAATAGTAAGTTTCCTAACCAAGTCTCAAACAGCAACTATTTAAGCAGCATTATTTGTGGCTCGAGTAAGAGTCAGTTCCGTTCAGTCTTCCTCAAATGACAAGGGACCTGTATACACACCTGACAGGGTAGAGAAAATACATGTAACAAATACTAGTACACAGAGGCCATGGGATCTTCGCAAATAGTTTTTTATTTCTTCTTTTCCTCAAGAAAGTTAGGCAAACTACCCAGAATATGATTAGATTTATGAATGGGTTATCATTTTTGACTCCCATAGCTAAAAGTGGCTCATTCAGACTCTTCAGATAAATAGTTTGTCAGCCAGTAGCATGGAAAAAAGGAGTTATTTTGTGAAAAAAAAATAATTGCAAAGACAAAGATCATATGCAGTCTTGATTGCTGGAGATTAAAAAAAAACATTTACACTACCCAACCATTTGCTGGGGTTCCTCCAAAGAAATGAGTTTTCAGCAATACCAACGAGCAACAGAAATCCTCACGCAGCTATAACAGAACTCAGTCAGATGTGGTGAATCTTCCAGGATTAACCCTTCTCAAGCACAGAAACGTATAAAAATGCACTAACCTGTTTTCTGAGACAACTTTCTCTTCTTGGGACTTGGCTTAAAAACAAAGCAGCCCTAGAGAAAAACAAAAAATAGAATCTTAAACATGAGCATCAATCTGACTAGCTCCTGAGGCCACTTTATTCTCTTTCAATTTCAGTGCTCCATTAAATAATTTGGACTGAATTGCCAACACCTTGAGGATATCAATTTGCATGTTGTCCCTTTATATTCCTGTTTCAAGCTGGAAAACTAGTGGAAGCAGTATCCCAGTGTATTTGGGAGCAATGTCTTCAACTTTCCATTACGTTCTTTAATTCAACCGCCAACTACAACAGCAGCAGATTCTTTCTCTCATAATGGGTTTAGAATTAATAGGAAGTGATTCCCTGGGGACAGATCAATAGTTTTCTTTGTATAGTTTCAGTTAAAAACAAAAGAAAAAGCAAGAGGCTTCAATGCACAGAAAAGGTGATCCAAACTAATGCAAGGAGTATTAAGTCACTTACAAAAGGCAATGCATGCCCTAGCTACAGAGGACAAATGCATCCCAACTTGAAAAAGCAAAGATTGTTAGAAGCAGAATGACAAATGGCTTGGAAAAGGCTCAGATAAATAAGAACCATGGCTCCAAGCAAGTCCTCCAGATAAAAGTGATGTCCCAGTTAAATGAGCTTAATCAGAAAGGAAATAAAACACACGTATTAGGCCTTAAGTTCTAGAAGACTTTCATTTTCCTCTAGAAAATCTGACATTTTTTCCCCCATCCTCTCAAACAAAAACTCATCTCTTTTGAAGAGTTATAATAATTTCCTATATATCAGAGATCATATGTATTCCCCAACTTTCACTGTGAGGTTCTTGTGCTACAGCAAGGGAGAAGGAAACGCACAAGTGTTCAAATAGATAAACAGAGTGATTCAATCCTGTGTGTTTCTCAATGGAGATGCTTACACAGGCAAAGATTACTGAACTCAACTTAGGATAGTTCAGCTGCTAGCGTAAGAACGATCTAGTGAAAATGAAACTCCAGAGGTATGTTCAATTTTGATCACAGGCACTAGTCTGTTTGTTGGGTGACTATGGACATATTTCCTTTCTTATACAAATAAGAAATTGCAGTAAAACACAAATAACAATATTGGCCTCCTCTGAAAAACAGCCTTATGAACTGGAGATGCCTTCAGGTATTTCCCATTTTACATGTATATTAGCAACCATTTAAAACTGGCTGGACAAAAGCTGTAGTTATTGTACAGATCCTAAACACTTTGGAACAATTCCACTAGAAAAAGTTACACTACGGCCTTATTTATGCTGTAGTACACATGTGTCAGAAAAATAATGCACAAGACCGCAACTGGAATCAGCCAGAATAACTATCAATCATATATACATACATACATATATATATATATATAAAAGAAGAAACAACATATGCTTAATCTAAGAAAAAACACAAATATTATTTAATACTTCATAAATATTGGATTTCCCTACACCACTGAATGTATTAGGGACCAGAATATAAAATGACAAAAAGTATTACACATAAGAGACAGGAGGAAAGAGGGGGGATGATATTTCACTACCTAACTACTTAATGACAACTGCCATTTTGAAAGGGACATCTACTTGTTTTGGATTAAGTTTTAACTTTGTTTGGAAGTAATTCCATTTACTGCTGAAAGTAATAACCTGCACAGAAACTTCCACAGCAAAGGATCCAGCTGCACTTTGCAATTCAGTGAAAAACAATATAAGGGACAGCAGTCTTATGATAATAAAATGCATCCCTTCCTGCTGTGAACCACTGCTCTTGTTCACTATATGAGCAAGGAAAACAAGAAAGATGTTAAATATTCCAATACAACATTTTAAGTCTGCTACATATGAAGACTGATGAACATCCTGATCCTACTGTCAGTCCTGACTACAGGCCAGGTAAAAGCTTTCAGCTCAGAAATACCAAGGTGATAATAGATATTTAACATTATGTATCAGTGACAGCACTTTTATTTCTCCATTAAATTAGTTTTGGGGGAAGACAGAATGAATGTTTCAAAGTGGCAGCAAGCGATGCCAACAGCCTTTAGCTGGGAGTGACAAAACCTGCAGCCACGAAACCACTGCTCAGTTCCAGGTGAGGTTTACTCAAGTACGGGTGCTTTTCACGTCACAGAATCACAGAATATTAGGGATTGGAAGGGACCTCAAAAGATCATCTAGTCCAATCCCCCTGCCAGAGCAGGAACACCTAGATGAGGTTACACAGGAAAGCGTCCAGGCAGGTTTTGAATGTCTCCAGAGAAGGAGACTCCACAACCCCCCTGGGCAGCCTGTTCCAGTGCTCTGGCACCCTCACTGAGAAGAAGTTTCTTCTCAAATTTAAGTGGAACCTCCTGTGTTCCAGTTTGCACCCATTGCCCCTTGTCTTATCATTGGTTGTCACTGAGAAGAGCCTGGCTCCATCCTCATGACTCTCACCCTTCACCTATTTATAAACATTAATAAGGTCACCCCTCAGTCTCCTCCAAACTAAAGAGACCCAGCTCCCTCAGTCTTTCCTCATAAGGGAGATGCTCCACTCCCTTAATCATCTTCACTGCCCTGTGCTGGACTCTCTCCAGCAGTTCCCTGTCCTTCTTGAACTGAGGGGCCCAGAGCTGGACACAATATTCAGATGCAGTCTCACCAGGGTGGAGCAGAAGAGCAGGAGAACCTCTCTTGACCCAGCAGGCCAGAGGAGAAAGGCAGGACGGCTGGCTATCGTCAGGCCACGGCTGAAGAGACTTGACAGAGCAAGGAAAGGGCACAGACAGCCCGGTCACAGGGGTGAGGGAAACGGCAGAGGATGAAACAGGAGGGGGAGCAGACGCAGGGCGCGACAGGGAGACTGGGCGGTTCCGCAACAGCTCCCTCAGCACCGCACAACCGCGCCGTTCTCCCCAGGCGGCCCGGCAGGGACCGCTGAGGTCACACGAAGGCCCCATGCCGCTGAGGCAGGGGAGCAGCCAGCGCTTTAGGCACGCCGGCCCCGCACGCCCGGCATCCGCCGCGGGACGAAGCCCCAAGCCGCTTCAGCAGGGCGGGAAACAAACCCGGCGGCCCTGGCGACCGGAGAGGAGGTTGGAGAGCAGCCCCCGCCCCCCCTCACCTTGGAGACGGAGCACGTGCTCATGTCGCCCCTTTGGCGGCCCAGGCCCGAGCGGTAACGGTCAACCCGCTGACAACGGAGCCGCGAGGGGAGGGCCCTGCGCCGAGCGGTGGCGCACGCGCACTCCCGGGAACACCTTCCGGCTCCCGGCGCGCCCGTAAACCGTTCCCGCCTGACGCGCCTCTTCCGCCGCTCTCCCCCCCTCCCCTGCGCAGTGGGACAGCCCTCTGCCTCTGCGCACCTCCTCCGGCTGAAGGGGGACCAATGAGCTCTTACTCCCCCTCCCACCCTGTTCGTGAACATGGTACGACTCAGCCCGCCCCTGGGCGGGCGAAAAGGAGAGGTGGGGGGGGAAGGGGCGCCTGCGACCTTCCGCCTGGCGCCGCAGCCATGGCAGCCTGTTCCTTTCGGAGGAGCATCGCTTCCCAGGTACTCCGCTCTCTCCTGCGGACAAGCCGCAGGAGGGGTGCGCCGTAACCGAGACCTCTAATTTGCGTCGTCACCCCAACTCCCCCTTCTCCGAGCGTCTCGCAGTGGGTCCGACCTGTTGCCGAGAGGCTCGGCGCGGGCTTCTCTGCCCCGCCCCCTCCCAGCGCGCGGGCAGCACGTGAGGGGTCAGCTCCGCCCGGCCGTTGGCGGGAGCTCTGACAGGACCTGGGTCCCCTTACAGCCCCTCACAGCGTCCGCCCCGCCGCGGGCAGTACAGCTGTGCCCAGAGCCTTGACTCGATTTCCCCTCCCCATGGGCTTAAGCCCGTGAGCAGTTAATTAGGAGACGCTTCATCTTGGCCAGGATCCAGCCAGTGGTAACTTAGTGGTGCGGCGCTGGCGTGGTATGGGCCTCTTGGTCCCCTGCTTGGTAGGTGCAGGGTGTAGCGACTACATAAGTCCATAAAGGTATCCGAGGGTTTGATGGGACCCTTCATGGGAAACAAAAAACCAGCTATACATTGTGGAAAGCAAGATGTTTGGTTCCAGCCACCTGGATGATAAAGGAAGGTCAATACTAACATGACCATCTGGATGGTCAAAGACGAAATAGTACTAACGTAATTAGATCACAGCAACTAGTCAAAATATAAAGGGCCTTGGACAGGTTGTGCTGAAGTATATTTCTCATAATCATAAAGAGTGATAGCCCAGACTTGTGAGAATGGTATCTCGGGCCAGATGACTGCCCCCAAGTACATGTGATGTGTGAATGTTTTTGGGCCTGATCTGTGAATGAGTGGGAATGTAACTGAAACAGATGTAACGTGTGTGGTGTGTTTTTAATAACAATTATTGATAAAACATCTCGTTTAACCTCTTAGTTCAGGCCCGTATCTGTAAGCCCTATAAATTGACAGTGGCTAATAAAGAGGGTCTCAGGCTGGCTCAGCTCTCTGCTCTGCCCGGCTCTGTGCTCCTTCCTGAACAAGGTTTCTGCCTGTGTGTGCATCTTTGTCTGCATCCAGTGTGCATCGTCTCTCATCGCCGCAATACATTGTAGCTTATCTTGGTTTTTCTAAGGCACCTTTAACATTTATTTGGTTTATATTGCCTTTTTTTTTTTTTTAATTGCTTACAATACTTAATAAGTATTTGCTTTTTTACCTGGGTTTAAAGTTGCTTTCAGATATAAATGATGCATCCCCCATAAGAGTTTAAACAGTGAGCAGTATTTTTCCTGTATCTGCTTTGCTTATGCCGCTTTGTTCTTTATTTTGTCTTTAGCTTTCAAAGGTTTTGGATCTGCCACCAGAAAATTTAATAAAGTCTATATCTGCAGTGCCTGTCTCCAAGAAACGGTAGTGTTTCCATTTTATCTTACAATGTTATGTCATCTTTTATTATTTTCTGTTGTGCTTATTGTTGCAAGAGCTTAACAGGACTTTAGGGAAAAAGAAATATAGAAAAAAAGAAACCTAAACTAATACACCAATTATAAGAGACCTACATCTAATTAAATTGCTGTATTTTTTCAAGCAAGCTCAAAACAAATGTAATTGCTTAAATATTTGTACAAATTATAGGCACTGGTTGAATGGCAAATATTTCAGCATGAATGATCTGAATGTGAAACTGCTTAGAACAAATGTGAAGTTAGTGCCGATTTTTTGGCAGTGTCCTGATGCAAAGGTGTATTGATAACATTGATGTTATCAAGTACATTGCTTTTATTCATGAGCATAGATTTTGTTCATTCTGAAATAGTGTTCTCACCATATCTGTTTTCTGTTTGTATTAGTTAGAGCAAAGGCAGTATTTGGCCTCCAATTGAAGCTTTTTTAACATAGTGAATTTTCAGGTATCTGTGCCAGGTTTATGTTTGCCAATTAGACTTGTCATATGCAGAGTCAGTTCAGATCTGACAGATTTCCCCATCGTTTCAACAGTTTTTTTTTCCAATTTTCGTATTTTCTTTTTTTCTTTTTTTCAGGCATGTTGCTGATTTCCAGCTTTCCATTGCTTCTGTAACAGAAGACGGTTCTAGTAATTGCTTAGCACAAGATCTTCAGCTTCAAGCTCAGAAGCTAGCTGAAAGGGTATGCTAATGCATTAATCATATATTTGATGAAATAATGAGCTTACAGATTAGAGGTACAACAGGAAAGTGTATTCTTTCTCCATGCATCTGTTTGATTGAGAGTAATTTAACAACTGCAACTAGTGTAATTGTACACAGGGTCTTCACATGGAATTGGAGAAGCAGTTTTAGTTAAGGTTCTTGTGAAATTATTGTTTTCAAACAGTTTGAGAGTAAATAATATTTGTGAAGTTAGGAGGGTGTCTAAACGGTATGCCATGGTCTGTACTGTTGGCCAAAACTTGAGCAAAAAATTGAATATGCAGTGGCTTGAAAAATCAAAGACAGCAAAATCCAGCACCAGGATGGCAATGGAGAAATTTAGCTTGTGGGTCAGACAGGCCAGATTTTCTTATCCTTAATTGCTTGAAATTGAGGTTTCTTAGAACAGCATTTTTTTCAGGTGAAATGGCAGTAGGTGAGCTGTTAAGACTAACTACAGCATAAAAAAAAAAGCAACATACAAAACAAGGTCTACAGAAGTAACTCAAACCTTGAAGGAAGGGAAGGAAATAAAAATTTGGAGAAGTTGGCATGCATGTAGTTGAATAGAAGTGGAACCAGAAAGGTGATGCTGAGGTTTGAGGAATTGTTTGAGCTGAAAAGAAACTCCTTTACAATCTAAAAATATGTTGCTGATGCCAATGAAAAGGAGTATAAACTAAGACATTGTTGCATAAAGAAAGTGCAAACAAGGTTGTTCATCTGCATCAGAAAGTGGAAGTTTGAGAAGGCAGTTGGGTTGCTGTATGATCAGGAATTAAAAAGGACAAATAAAAACAGTTGTAATACTACTGAGAAGCTAAATGATTTTTCCATTTCATCCTTCACTGCTGAGATGTTGAAGACATCCATATCTTGGACACATTCTTGTAAGAGATGAATATTCTGATTCAGGTGAAAAAAGAACTGATGGTGCACAGATGGACAACTAAAACTGCTGAAGTTACTTAGAGATGATAGAATCATAGAATGGTTTGGGTTGTAAGTGATCTTCAAAGGTCACCTAGTCCAACCCTCATGCAGTAAGCAGGGACACCAATAACTAAATCAGATGGCTCAGGTTGTATGTGATCTAGGACCATAAAATACTTCAGGCTGGAAAGGATCTCAGGAAGTTATCTGCTCCAGTCTCCTCTTCCTCAGTGCAGTTTGTTGGGGCTTTTTGGATGAGGTTGCTCAGGACTTTGGAAATCTTATCAGGTTTTGAAAGCCTCCAAGGATTTGACAGCCTCCCTGGGTAGTCTGGTCCAATGATTGTAACATCACAGTAGCGATTTTTTTCTTCCTCTTGTGTGTAGTCTGTCACTTTAAAAACAGATGCTGCTCCCAGTGGTTAGAAAGCTAGAAATTGTCTCTTTCGTTTATTTTTTGTGGCCTTATGGAAATTGTAAATGAAATTTTTAATGAGTTTGCCTTTAACGTCTTTATTTTGTATCACCACATATTGCAGAACATTGTCATTAAAGTCAGAAACTTCAAGAAACAGCAGTCCAAAACTTCTGTCTCAAGTTTTATTTAAGATCTTGATTTTTTTTTTTTGAGTGCTGATAGGTACTGTGTAAGTTGTCAAATGTGTCTCAGCTTTTGTCTGTACAAAGAGATCAACTCCTGCTCCCAGTCAAAATAAAGCACAGATTGTACACATGCAGGGACTGAAGTAAAACATATGTGTGACATTTCAGGCTGAGTTACATTCAGAGCTATTAAGCATGGATTGGAAATAATGAAATCTTCCTTTTTTCAACAGGATTGATTCAATGATCCATTTGTGATTGCTTCAAACTGATAGACAGCATTTAATGTTTACGGTGGATTAAATTAATATTTACAATGGTTTGAATTACAATTTTCCTATTCAGCTGTTTTCATATAGATTTTCTGTTATGTTCTTTCAGCTAAGATGTGATGCTGTAGTGAGTGAAATCAGTGCTGGTCAAGGAACAGTGAACTTTACAATAAACAGGGAATTATTAGCAAAGGTGAGTACTATATTTCAGGTGCATTAAGGTAAAAATAAATTCCTCAATATGTAAAACCATAGAATACTTACTGTTGTCTTAGAAAATTACTTGCTGTATAAAACTGTCTTTTGTAAGTTCTTGAGGATCCCTGTTGCTGATTTGTTGTGTAGACCTAGAATTTGGAATGAAGCTCACAAAAATTTATTCTTATGATGAAGCAATGTGTCGGCCATGCACTGATAATCATAACTCCTCTTTTTTCCCCTCTTTCTGCTTTAAAAGGCAGGCATGGCATCTGCTTTGAGTGTCTGCAGTATACAGCTCCAAAGTCTTGATCTTGGATGTAAAGATTCTTGTTTAAAACAGAGAAGGATTATAAAAAGATACCTGAAATAAAAGTGTTTCACTACATACTTTGCCAAAATAAAAGGGGGCTGGGAAGATGTATTCCTCAGTTTTCTATGCCTGACTGAAATGGAGAGCTTCATTTGTTAAACTAGTAACTTAATGAAAGGAAGATACCCGCTCAGTCTATAGGAGTTGTGTCTCAGTTTTACTCTCTCTGGATTATTTGCAAGAGCTTAATAAAGATAAGTGGATGGCTGGTACTGTTAGACTGGGGACTGAATGAAAGCTTTGCTAGGCCAGTTCAACTAACTTGTGGAGCAAACTACATTGTGCTGGTTCATGGCCTTCATCTATAGGGTTAGCAATTCATGTAGAAATGATATTGTGGTCTTAGAAAATTAACCACACGTATATTAGGGGCAAGAAATCAGGTCTTACCTAATACTGGTGAAGCCCTTTTCCTGTCAGGACTTCTGCTGAATCACTTAGGTTTGTCATCTTCTTTTCCTGAATGGTAAGATCCTTTCTTCTTGCAAATTGAAAATATTTAGGCATGCCTATCAATCAGTTGCTTTATTTATTGCCTAAAAAAAAAACAACCTTTAATTTTTCATTAACTGTTTATAATCCATCTTGATAAGAACATAGCAGTAAACTATTCACTGAAAGAGTAGTGTCAGTGGTAAATTTTATTCATGGACAGAATTTCAAAGTGCTTTACCTGTAGGGATTCTAGTTGGTTTAATGATTCACGCCTAGTGGCCTAGTAGAGTTTTGCCAGAAAAAATGTGTAATTAGGACATGTAATTTTACATTCTGTCACTGAGGAGATAAAACCTAGCAGTGACTTTGACTGATAAGAAAAATAGGCCTATGGATAAATTTGTCAATTTTGTGTGTGTCTAACTTACCTTCTTAGGTGCCATAATACGAAAAGAATTAACATTAACAGGCACCATTTTTTGGTTTTGTTTGTTTGTTTAATTTATTCGGTATCTGTTGCAGAAGAATTTTAAGGTGATTGTTGGAGGGGAGTAGGGAAAACCTTCTACTGAATGGAGTGAACTTTCCATTGCAGTTCACCTTGTTCAAGACCTCTCATCAGGAAGTTTGTCCAATACACACAGCTTCACGTACTAGGTTTTGTAGTATGCTGGCATCTGCGTGACAAACTGAAGTATGTAGGGTTTGTCCAGGGACTTACCTCGCTGTATGAATGCATTACTGATAATATAGTCAGCACAGAATTCCTCTAACCACAAATGGTGTTCAAGCTGTTGAGGAAGTATTTTCAGGCATTTTACACAGTCTCCATAGTTTTGAAGTAGACACGCTTTTGTGGGGACCATTCGCCATGTCCTTACAGACTCACAGGTGGGGAAAGGGAAGAAGTGGTGTTTGGACATGTGATGATTGAATAGTTGTATTTCTTTGGCACTAAAGGAGCAGAAAGCAGGCTGGCTTTTGGTGCCTAGAAAAAAATGGCAGTTTTAGTAGAATATGGATGTATTTTTCCCTCTTCTTGTTATTGACTTAAATGACTTAGTAGTTCTGAGGAGTCTTCAACTCTTGCAAAAGACTCTTGTTTTTCTGTTTCCCCATTATATATACATTCTCTCTTCCGAAGGAAAAGAATATTGGGCAGATGCTATTCCAAAAAAGGATTAACAACCCAATACAGTGGACACTGACATAAAGTAACTGGAAAAAGGTAGAAATATTAATCTGCCTCATGATCTTGGATGAACAACGAAAGCAATTTAAATTTATACTACCAAAATTAAAAATAGCTAAGCCTCTTTTGCCTGTGTCACTTAAACCACTTGTGATGTTTAAATATGCTGTTAGAGTTATGAATGACCAAACATTTAATGAGCTGTTGTTGCAGGCTATCTGCAGTGAACTGATGGAGAGGATTCTATAGTAGTTGTTTTGACTCTTATATTTGCTTTAGTGGTAATCACGAAGACTAGAACTCCCGTACTTCTGTGTGAGATTTCCTGAAATGAAAGAAATTTGTTCATGTGCTATTCAGGTGACTTGCATATGCATGGTACTGCTCATGCAGTCAGAGCTAATGGGATTTCTTGTAGGTCCTCGGTCACAAGGAGTGTGTGGGCTGTCAGATGTGTCCCAAAAGTCTGGACCTGCACGATCCAGCTGTGCTGCACACAGCAGGTGTCCCCTCTATTCACACCTTGACAAAAAACCTTGGATATAGGACAGGACTCGTAGGAATTTCAGAGAAATGGCCAAACACCTCAAAGTGTGCATAGATAAGATGTATTAATGGGAAAAGGGCACTTTTGAGGAAGGCCAGAGGTATAGTATGTAGCGCTTTTAAAATTAAATCCTGTTGAGAATGTTTGGCTGCACAAGGAAATAAATTCTCTAGTCAAGTTTACTGCTCGTAAGCTCTCCTACTTTTTAATCCAATTCTATGATCTAGCTCTACAAGGTACTCTTTTTTATTTTAAGATGTGTTACCTGAATTAGGAGAGGTGAGGGTCCTGGCTAGAACCCTGTTTACCTGAGAACTCTCTCCTTTTACGTGAGGTCACTGTTCTACTCACATTCTTGGACTTATTTCTACTCCTGCCCACCAATTACCTCCAGGTTACTCTCTTGCCCTTTCATATTATGCAACTAAAAATGATAAAAACTAGACTTTGCACTTCCTTTTAAATTTCTGCCAAAATCAGCCTTGATTTTCACCAAAATCTCTGCCTGTAATTTTTTTTTTAGTTGATCAGATGCAGCTTTCAAAAATTAATGGCATTTTCATCTGCATATGAGATCGTTTGCTTGGCAGACCAGCCATCTAATTGCTAATGTGAATAAAGGCTGTGGGATCAGACTCTTATGTGGTTGGCAAACAGTTTTAATTTCTTTCTTTCTCTCTCCCGCCCTTTCTCTTTCTTTCATTCTTCTGTATTCCTTCTGGTTTAGACTGTATTGCAGCAGGTGCTGAAAGATGGCTCAGAGTATGGAGTAAAAAGTGAACTATTCTCTACAGTCCCTAGACAAAAGGCAGTGATTGAGTTCAGGTAAGTGAGTGTGATGAGTCCTTTGAGAAAATTTCCTTGTCTACTGGTTGATACTTGGCTGATTGCAGACATCATACATTACAGCAATGAATATCAAAGTTAAACAATATTTACAGTATTATATCTGGCGGTGTTTGATACTCTGATAACTTTGCCAAGTAGAATATAAGTTACGTGTAGGGAATTGAGGCTTTTTCCTGGATTATATTTTTGGTATTTAAAAGAGTTGACACCTCACACTGCCCTCCAATAAGAATATTCTCATTTAGTGCATAATAGCATTCAGTTTTTAAATAGGCTTATTTTATTTTGCTATCAAGAAACATAATATGAATTTTCCTTTTTTTTCACATTAATACTTTCCTTCCTAACTTGCTAAAGCATCTGGGCGTTTGTCTCGCTAAATCTCCGCAATTGCTGGCCCCAAAATTTCTGTCCAGTGTAATTTTGTTTACAGTCACCTACTCATGAAATGGAAAGTGGCTGACTCAGATCTCTTTATGTATAAATATTTTTTCTTCACTTACACTCCATCTGTAGGCTTCCGTAGTCACAGTAAATAAGAACTTGGCTTTGATTTGGAGAGTGAATTTCCATATCGGAACTTCCATTTTATTATTGGGGTAAACAGTTGTGGGTACAGGGCCTTTTTGGGGCGGCACTGTTGGTAGAAGATGTGATTTTTTAGTTACTGGTTCTAGTACACAAGGTACTAGTGTACCTTCTAGTATGAGATTCATCTCTAATAAATATATGAGTAGAATGATCCATATGTCCAAAACATGTAAAAAGTGAGAAGTATTGTAAGTCCTTTGTCACTAGTATAGTTGGATTTTGGGAGGTTCTTTGATGCGTGGTGTTTGTGGGTTTCTTGGTTGGCTGGTTGTGGTTTTGTTTGGTTTTTTTTTTTTTTGTTTGCTTTTTCCCTGTAACAATGGCTGTTAACTGATATTGGAGGAAAAGCTGGCAGGATAGGAAAACTTACTGTCTAGAACAGAAGCTAATCAGGGAATTTTAAGGGAAAATGGAAAATTGTGGGTTTATTTCAGTTCTTCTGCTATATGCATGACTTGAATTCTTTTGAGTTGATGATCTGGCAGTCTTGTACATTGAACAAACATTATTTGTGAAAATTTGTTACAGCTCGCCTAATATTGCCAAAAAGTTTCACATAGGACATTTGCGCTCCACGATTGTAGGTAAGTATGGATTTAACCGCCTCCTAAATGTGCTTGTCTTCCTGTTTCACTTGACTGGAGAACACTGCTAACCTTTCACTCTTCTAGTGGAGTGGCTGTGTCAGGCTTAACTTGCTAATTAAAAACCTTTTGCTTATTATGCAGTGAAGGAAAACAGCATGGTGTGTTGCTGGCAGATTTATTAAGTCACACATAATATAGTTTTATGACTGTGAACATTAAATGAAGTAGTTTTAAATTGTTCAACAAAGACACCTAGGCAGTTTTCATGGAGGTGTTATCAGAGTCCTTTGAATTTTAAATTTCTGATTTGCACTGGACTGCAGAGCAGTCAGATAGTTCTGTCTTGGTGGCTCTCTTGCAAAAAGCTGGCTTTTATATGTTAATTACTTTATGCCTTTATTACTAACACAGTTCCTGTCCTTTGTAATGGAATAATTAATAAGTTTATTTTGCAGTACTCTAATGGCATATGGAAAACATTATTTCTCCTTCCTTTCCTTTCTCACGATAAAAACTAGTAGGTTATTAGAAGAAGGTCCTATGGCATCTGTGCAGCTAATAATGCATTAGTTTTTACTTTATATATAATGTATCATGTATAATTGTCATTTACATCAAGGTAATAATTCTGCCTCTTCATGGACTGATAGTTGAGTGAAATTACATATTTTGGCTCTGTATGTTCCATTTCTGGACTCTTGGCTACAGAAAAAAAAACCACTTTCAAAAATAGTTCTGTAGATCAATGCTTGCCCAACAGTAAGAAAATGAATTGACTACAGAGAATGGAATTGAAAGTAACTTCAAGCTATGATACGGTGTTATAATAACACAAGAAGGGAAAGCTTTCTGCATCCTTTTCCATCAGTATTGTAGTTGAGGTGCCCTTGAAGGACAGGAAAATAGAGGAAGGGATGTGGGTATTTCATCTTCGTAATTCTATGGCTGTACCTAACCTCAGGAGAACGATGAAGGAGTTTTGTTTTAATAACAATTAGAATCAAGATGTACATGAGTGATCCAATAAGTTTGGAGCATATTGGTCATATAGTGTGTTAAGTGCAGAGCTCAGTACTGCTCTAGCAGTATATAGACATTCAGGACTTGATGTTCTCTATTTACCATCACAGTTAACAGCAGTTTGTGAATTTGAGTACTTGCTTAACCTCCCGGTATGAGGTTGCCTGCGTGTAATGGAAATTATGGATACTGCGCGTATTTGTGAGAGTACAAGAAGACTTTAAAGAGTGTTTTTCATATTCATATACTTTGCAGTATGTACATGCACACACACGTGTATGTTTTTATCACTGTTCTATGAGACACTTTATGGCACCTTTCAAATGCCCAGTCTTTTCCTGCTCAGAATACTAATGCTTTTACTTCTGAAGTATTTTAGCAAATTCTGTAGAGTAGTTCATCTGATTGCTTTTCCTCTTCATTTTGAATACAGATCATACACAAGCTGGAAGCTTTTCTGTTGGGAAATAATAATACATATTTTGTTTCCTTACCAGGGAATTTTATAGCAAATCTCAAAGTTGCACTGGGACATGAAGTAACAAGAATAAATTACCTTGGTGACTGGGGCATGCAGTTTGGTATGTTTATACTTATTTTTCCTGTTCCCTTTTCTACTATATAATACGGTCTAGGTTTCCAGCTTCAGTTTTTGCAGGCCTGTTGGATTCACTCTGGACTCATAAAGAGTAATATTGTGTTTCCATGCATGGAATGTGTAGTTAATATCCTTAAAATATGAACAAAACAATCCAGACTTATTAATCAGCAATATGACCTATAGTACTTATTCATCAGCAATATGATCTATAGTACTGTACAGGAAATAACAGGAGGAAATTTACCCAGCAATGCCTTTGTCCCTCAGTAGCTCCTCTCTCAGATGACATATGTGTAATTTGGGATTTACTTTTAAAGGGCAGTAAAATGTTTTCTGAGTGTGCTGGCTATACCTGTGGAGCTCTCATAGCAGAACAAACTTCTGTTGCTGCCTCCAGACAAAATACATATGTATTTCCATAGGTGTTGCATGTCTACTATGATACTGTCTTCTTTATTCAGATTTTGAATGTGTAAGAGTTGTGGAAGGATAAGCTTGCTAATTTAACTGTGCCACACCTGTACATAACAATACAATAATTATAACAAAATGTATATTTTGTATGTGGTTGTCTTTGTGTGTGTTGTGGGATTTTCTTTATAAGTTTTTTTTTTTTTTATTCCGTCTGGAAACTAGTTCATTATTCACAGAGCATAATTAACTCCTGTAGCAACTGCATATTGGCAGGTTGAGGCCCAGAGAGTTTGTATCTTTTAAAAATATCCTAACACTTCCCCCAAAATGTTCAGTTTCCCATTAAAAAGTAGAAAAAACGAGGTGTGTAAGTGGAGAATGTACAAGTGAATAGGCCTAGAAGACTATCAATCTTGCATGCATGCATGTTTGCATGCACACAGATACACGCTTCTACCTCTTCTGAAGTGTCCATCAGATAAGTGAGGACTGAAAAATCTTCTCCTGTGCAGCCCACCATGGGTTGATATTTATTCCCAGACCAGAGATCATTTATGTCCAATTGCTGGATCTATAAACATCCCTCTTAAATGACAGTTGACCCATCCACACGATTCACAACTTTCTGTTATTAATCTTGCATTTTCAATTGATCCATATTCTCCTCTCCTTTTCTCATTTCCCTCTAAAAGCTGACTTTGACATATTCTAGGCATTTTGAAAAATACAATTATGCCCACTTCTTTGTCCTTGAAAGCTGGTACACCTGTGAAAACTGTAAAACTCCCCCACATCTTTTGCAGTGGCTTTTGAAAACAGTGTCCATATATTTATTTTTAAATGGCAAACACAAAGTGCAATGTCAACTAGGCAGTCACTTTTGCTCATTCCAGCCCTTATGCTACCCCCTCCAGCTTCACTGGCATCACTGTTATGGGGACATTAATGAATCAACTTCATGAACAGAGCTGTGTTAAAAACTTAGTGTAGATACCCTACTTCTACTCCATTTATGTATTCAGATTCAACAGTGTAGGCAACATAACTAAAATGTATTCAGTTCTGCCCATTCTCCTTCTAGAGTGAATTATTGGGTTTTAGACAGTTGAGCAGAACATCCTTATGACTGTGAGAGCAGTAACAGCATATTTTTTTCCTTTGTTAAATTATTTCCTCCACAACTCATCTTTTCTGCTTCTGTTTCTGATCAATCAGTGGTTTATAGCAGAGCTTTGCTTCACTTAGGATTTATTTCATAGGAATTGAATAAAGAATGAGGTCACCTAAAATTCAGTAAGTTTCATCATTGTATTTCGTTCATTTTTGCCCCTTAGACATTATTTTATTACTATGTTATTGTATAATGAATGTGGCAATGATGATTAAGCAACCAAATGCAATGTGGTTAAAGGGCTTCTCAACTGACCTCCTTCACCCTTCGAAGATACTAAATTGTACTCCAAAGTCTAAATATCAGGAATTTTATGTATTTTAATACAGAATTTTCTGAAGATATAAAGATAACAATGCCGGTTATAATATTTGCATGTGTACTTGTTGTCCAACCCACAACTGTTAGAATAATGTTTTTGACCTAGTAGTTCCAACTGTGTCTCTCAAAATGGGTACCCCCCCTTTTTATTTGGGCTGGCTCAGCTCAAATATATGACAGGTTTTATAACAAATAATCTAGTTATGCTTAATAAAATTATAGCATAGGAATATTATTGTAATGGTCCTTTCCCAGAAGCAGTGCTATAATTAATGATCTGTCAGCATTTCTATTACAACTGCTATTGTCAGAGGCTTTAAAAAGTAGTAATTGAGAACATACTTTGCTGAAACATGGCAGAGAAGTTCTCAACCTTTAGGCAGTTTGGGGGCAGGTTTCTTAAGGTAACAAAGCTTATGCAGTCACACTGTCTGTCCATCTGTCTTCCTGTCACTTTGCTCCTAGTAAATTTTGAACCCATTGGCCAACCAGCCAGATCTGGCAAAGAAAAATGTCTCCAAGAGAACAAATATTTTTTTTATATTGGGACAGTTGGCAACTGAGTAGGAGTAGGAATACAATATAATGCCCTCTGGGAGGGAAAGTTAACTTCTGTGTTTATCCTGCCCATTTACCATTCAGCACATCTGAGTGGGAATCAGTCCCGACATGTGCTGCATCTTGCCAATAACTGGTGAGTATAACAATGGCTGAGGATCACAGAATCATAATCACAGAATCATAGAATGGTTTGGGTTGGAAGGGACCTTAAAGATGATCTAGTTACAGTCTGTTTTCATACAGTAGAATAATAGGTTATCTGTTTTTGTAGCATACGCCATTATATTGTTTAAAAATGTAAGACATTTGTTTTATTACATACAGTATTAAGATTAGAACTGATTATGAAAACAACAGAGCAGTATACTCTGGGCTATCTTCTAACTTTGTATTTAATTGTTATTCAAGGCTTATTGGGTGTTGGTTTCCAACAGTTTGGTGACACAGAAAAGCTAAAATCCAGTCCTTTACAACACCTTTTTGAGGTAAGTTCAGAGAAGACCAACTAGGGACTTCAGAGGACAGTCCATTTGACTTGGTTGTCAGTTTTGTACAGAACGGTATGTCTGCAGGGTCATGATGAGACTCGTGTTGGATTTGGACAACCTTGCTTGAAGGAACAGTGCTAGCCTGGGCCATGGCAGCAGAAACAGTTTTCACTAGGCTGTGGCAGCAGAGACAGGTTTCATTAGGCTGAAAAATGCCCCCCAAAAGGAAGGTAATCATAGAGGTACTTAGGCTGCATTGATTGCTGCTACCACCACAGCCAGCTTGACTGATATCAACTGTCTTAACTGGGTATAGTTGACCACTGATGTCACTGTGTTAACTGGAGTGAAGTCTCGCATCTGATGCCATAGTATGTTGGTTACCAAAGTTGTGAAAAAAAGTGGCATGTATGCTGTAAAAATCCTCTCATTGCTAGTATTTTTTAGAGTAAGTAATATTTCCATTGCTCAATACACAATTCACTGTGGTTGGGGAAAGTGATCTTTAAAGTGTTTTGTATCTAATTTGGAGCCTTAGCATATATAGGTAAGAAGGAGCGACTATCACTTTCCAGAATCCTGTTCTGGGTCTTGTGTCTTCAGTCAGTGTGAAAGAGCCAGAAACATTAGAAGATGCAGTTTCTGCTGACAGACTTTTAGGAAATTCCTTTCAGCAGTAGTTTTATTGCAGGAGGTTTGCCCTCTTGGTTGCCCACAGTGCTGCCCAGCATGGTGCAAGTGCTACAGATTTCATTTCTGTGTGTCATGGACAAAACTGAGTCAGTGGACTGTCAGGTTAGCAATAAAGATTGAGGTAGTTTAATGAATCTCATTTTTCTCCAGGACTAATATGGTTTTGGTTGCTGGTTTGCTCCATTCAAACATGCCTAATATAATCTGAGTTAATATTTATTTCTTTCTCTTTACCATTTCCTATGTCATTTCTTGTTTTATATAGTGCAATGTGCAAAAAAGGTTTTTGTCAATCTTTTGATACTTGTAAGTGATCTTTAGTTGACAACTGTGCTGGGTGTAACACATACGTGACACGTGAGAGAACGTGACTTTATGTACTTACCTGCACAAATCCAACAACCACAAGGATAGGTGGACAACATTTTATGACTGGCTAATGTTCAAGCCCTCATCCTTTAAAAGGAAGATCTCACATGTTAATGGGGTTTTGTCAGGGTTCTTGTGTGTCACTGTCCAGTGTTCTCTGACTACAGAGCTGAGTTCTGCTTCACCTTCAGTATGGGAGCTGTTGCTGATGCCAATTTTCGGGCAGTATGTCACAGGATAACTGTTCTCCATAAATCTGTTTACTGGCAAAGGAACAATTGTGTTTGAATACTTGGAGACTCTACAGCTGAATACATATTAGGCAGATTGTTTATGTGGCAGAGTAGCTCCTTCTGAGTTTACCAGCTTCTTTGATATAAATTTTGTTTGCTTGTTCCCTCATCCCGGAGGCCTGCTCAATAAAATTGATGGAGTCTCAACACAGGTGTATTAGAGCTGTAGAGCTGATTTAAAGAGATGACGAGAAGTAGTCATATTCTTGTGGTTGTGCATTACTGCATATTATTTATTTTTTATTTATAGTTTCAGTCCCTTCTTAGGATTTAAATTTTGAGTACTTGAATTTTGCACTAAAGCTTTAAAATACCATCTATTGCAGTAGCATGTAGGCTTTATGACCTTATAAAAATTACCTTCAAGGGTAGAGAACAGTATTCAGTCAAGCTGCAAAAGATTCTAAAATAGTAGTTGTTTGAGACCAGATTAGTTTCTCAAATATTGCCAATTTTTAACTTTTTCAGCTGTATTATTGGTTTATATCAAAAACTGAGATGCGTTTCAAAGTGGTAATTTTTCTGCTGTTGTGTGAAACTCTCTCCTATAGTTAGTTTAAAAAGAAAATTTCCATAGCACAATTTCTATATAAATAAATGTATAGACAAATGTACCTTTCAAAACCTCTTTGCACCTTCCATTTAATCAAGAATCAGATGCAAATGTGCCTTTTGCATTATAACATCAAAGATCGAGGGGGTGGGGGCATGTTAGAATATGTGAAGCTACTGATGGGGAGGGGGAGCATTGTTGTTGGAAAAGGTTGAATTTTCCCTCAACTTTAAATTTCTTTTTTGTGGCAGAACTAAGCAAACATTAATCTTTGAGGCTTATCAGCAGTACTGTCTGTTAAAATCTCTAAAAATCTTGGGACATAAAAGGAAGGGGAAAAGTTCAAGAGTTTTGCCTTGGAAGGTTTTTTTTAATAGGCAGAATTCATTCGAGCAAGGTATTGTTGGCACACTCATTGGCCAGACATTGTAGGAATTAAGTGTTTGTTTGTTTGTTTTTTGTTTGTTTTTGAAATCAAGATTGCATTGATTTGGGGATCAAAACTGTCTTACAAAGGCATAAACAGCAGTGAACTACTTGGGTCTAAATACAAAGTGTAACCACTGGTTAATTTAATTATTTTTATGTAATGCTTTTTGAAAACTTTTCCATGGGCTTTCAAAATGCTAGATGTGGAAGGCAAGGAATCATTATCTAGGCAAATATTTGACCTTTACATATAAAAGAATGTTATAGGATAGAATTATAGAATATCTCAAGTTGGAAGGGGCTCATAAGGATCATTGAGTCCAGCTCCCTGCTCCTCACAAGACCACCTAAAACTAAACCATATGACTCAGAGTGTTATCCATATGCTCCTTGAACTCTGATAGGCTTGGTGCCATGACTTCTTTCCTGGGGAGCCTGTTCCAGTGACCTCATGACCTATTGCTGGTCACCAGAGAAAGGAGATCAGCATCCCCCTTGAGGAAGTTGTAGACTGAGATGAGGATACCCCTCAGCCTTCTCTTCTCCAGACTGGAGAGCCAAATTTGTTGTACCTAGATACAGTTGGCTGATACAAGAGTTAGTGGTGCTTTTAGCAAACACACAGCACCTACGTGTGCGTCCAGGCAGATGTTGACATTCATACACTTGACTTCAGCCACAGAGAGACATCATGTATTAGTATGGGTGCATGGTGCTATAGGTAGGTGACTTTTGGATCGGAACTGGTTGAGGGTTTTTTTGAGCTTGTAAAACATTGAGTCTCTTCAACTTTGTGGTCTTCTGGAGAAAAGTCTCTGGTTTAAAAGTCTGGGATGGTTTCCCATTCATGCATTAATTAGTTATTCCGTATTCTGCTGCTGCTGTTGTTCCAAGGTTATGAAGACGATGATAGTGACAGCAGGAAGGAATTATGGTCTTAGTCTTGTATCAAGATAAGCTGCACATTTTCCTCTTTAAATGGGAAATGTGTTCTTTTAACACGGCTTTAAAATTTTTATATTACAAATGTCATCTTTAAATGTATTTGTATTGTTCTTGTAGATCTTTGCTCTGCTTATCTTTATTGGAGGAGAGGATTATACTTCTTCAGCATTTTCAGTGTCATTGTATTTTAGGTGTATGTGCAGATTAACAAAGCAGCAGAAGATGAAAACACAAAGAAGCTGGCTAAGGATTTCTTTAGAAAACTGGAGGAACATGATGAGCAGACATTATCACTTTGGAAACAATTTAGAGACTTCAGTATTGAGGAATACGTCCGAATTTATAAGGTACAAATGATCCACTGCTTTTTCTTTATTGTTGTTACAACGGTCTCTTTTTATCTGTTGCTCCATCAATCTAATTGACAGTGCAGAGCACCTTTTCATCCAAGAGACTGCCAAGCCCTGAACTGATTTAGGAACAGAGTTTGCTGTAATGCTGTCAATTATTTGCCTTTCCAGCAAACTTTACAGTGATGGGGGAAGATATTTCTAAATGTGCCAGGTTATGCCCCATTCTGTCTGGGAAAAGCACGGTAGTCGATTTAGGCAGTCACTTTAGTTGCTGACAGCCTAGATATATTTTGTTTAATGGATTCCATGTAATTGACCCTCTGAGTTATTCTGCCTTCTCAGAAACTCTGAAGCTCGGAGTATGGTGCTAGGCAGCAAAGCAAATCAGTGGTAGATAAATACCGTTCAGTTTTGCTTTATCTTAAAAGTCAGCAGCAACCCACTAAATTTAAGTTTCCATGTCATAAATTTTATTAGGAGATAACTCTGTTTTCACACTTGTGATCTAATGTTATAATGCAGAGCTGTGTATGTTGCACATTAAATTGAGTGTAAGTAATTATAGCACAGGAGTTTACAATAGTAATCAGTGCATAAATTACCTGCAGGTTGGGTTGAGTTGAGTTAAATATACAGCCATCTGTTGCATACTGTAATCTCAAGAATGGAGCCAGTGTCCAGTGTTTCGTGGGAGATGTTTGTGCCACTGACCACAAAATGAATCTTAGGAGTTTGGAAAACAGGAATGAGATACAACTTCTATCACTGAATCCGGTCTTTTTGTATGAATACTATGTAATCTTACTGAAGAGTCTATCTGAAAACCAGCTAGTGTTCTTCTTTCCCATGTTCTTTCAATGAAATTCTTTCATGGGTGCCCAGTTTTAATGGGCTTAGACATTTTTTTTCTAACTCATAGCTCCAAAGAATTTGTGACTTGTTTTATACCACTTCCTTCTCTTAGCATTTTTCCTTACTTAAAATTGCACTTTTCTATCTCCTTTCTCTTGATGTATTTGTAGAAATTGGTCATATCTTCTTTTATCCTTGATTGCAAAGTTAAAAGAGAAGTGGCCTGCCCCTTCTTCAATAATCCAGATAACCTAGCTGTGCTTTAATTTCTTCCCTAAAACATATCACTGGGTTCATGCCAAGTACTCTGTTAAGATCTCCTAAGTGAGACACAGCCTTGATAATCCTGGTGGGAAGCTGACCTGTCCAGGTAAGTTGGTATTGGGCTGTGTATGCAGCAGCATCATGATGGTCACTCGTCGTTGATCACATGAGGACTGGTGCTGCTACATCTTTCTCTCTGAATTATTTTTCAAACTAATAAGTATCAAGCTGATGGACTTACCGCTTTGTTGCACTCAGTTAAAAACCTGGTATTTTTATACTATCATATTTTACCTAGTTTTGACAGCTAAGGTCATTCCATCTCTCCTAGGTGTACCCTCTGCCTTCCTAGTAATGGTGATTTGTGTGTGCTTAGCAGTGTTTGTGAGCAGCTCCTGCTTATTTATTTATTTATCTTAGCATCCTTTCAAAATAGGATTGATTTCAAGTCCAAGTAACTTCTCTGCAGTCCAGTGGTTTCACCTCTAGCACAAGTTAGAGATCTACCTCTGAATTTTTATGCTAATAGCTCTCTCCAGTTTACTCCTAATTTCTCATGAACATTATATCCAACACCGTATTAAACTCAGGGAGACTAATTCTAATGCAGAAATCGATTAAATCAAAATCCAGACATCCTTTCTTTTTAACAGTGAAGTGACATTTCCTGGAATAAAATTAGTCTTTGCACTCTATCTGACCTGTGACACAAACCTATAATGTAACTTAGTTTGAAGAAATGATTAGCCTCAGTCTAACGTTTCCCTTCTTTGATGTTCTTGGAACTTTTCAGCGTCTGGGAGTGCACTTTGATGAATATTCTGGAGAATCATTTTACCAAGAGAAGTCCCAGGAAGTTCTAAAGATGTTGGAGGATAAAGGACTCCTTCAGAAAACAACGTATGACCTCATTATTCAATCTGCTGGTGTAGATTACTTAACAACTCAGTTGCATTTCAAATGAAATATGATGACTGAGGTGTATATGTCATCTATAGGGAAGAGTTTTCTTTAGATGGTTTTGGTAGCTGTCCTAGTAGAAGGCCAACAGGAGTTGTGCACTCACAGCTCAAAATTGAGTTTACTTTTCCTTGTGGCTAGCACAGAAGCCTGGCTGTGACAAATTAGGTGCAATGACAGTATTCAACTCCTGATGGCCCTTTAGGCTGCTAATTACTTTAGTAGCTACATGTGCCATTTAATTACTAGATTTAGACGAGATCTTTGCCTTGATGTGCTGCCTGGCTGAACTGAGACAGAAGCTGTAGTCATGAAATGCACCAGAATGTGGGCAGGCGGCTCTCTGGCAACAGCAATGGTGACAATAAATATAGATGAAACAGTCTTCTAAAAGACTTAAAGGATACAGTCATTCAGAGAAAAGAATGAGGTTGTGTAGAGTGAGGAGGTTCTGTGGCAAGAGGCCTTAATTTTGTTTCTGACCTTTATCTTATCTGAACTTGACCTGTATTTTGCATCTGGCTTGCAGTTACTTCAGTGTTTTCTCTCAACTTACAGAAAAGGGACAGGAATTGTGGATCTTTCAGAAAAGAAAGACCTCTCATCGTTTTCCACTGTCATGCGTAGTGATGGGACATCGCTTTATATAACAAGGCAAGTAAGCCCATCTGTGTTTCTTGCTGTTGTGGTTTAACCCTGGCCAGCAACTAAACCCCACACAGCTGCTCACTTGTTCCCCCCCGATGGGATTGGGGAGAGACTCAGAAGCGTAAAAGTGAGAAAATTTGTGGGTTGAGTTAAAGACTTTCATAGGTAAAGCAAAAGCTGCATACACAAGCAAAGCAAAACAAGGAATTCATTCACCACTTCCCATGGGCAAGCAGGTGTTCAGCCATCTCCAGGACAGCAGGGCTCTGTCACACATAATGGTTACTTGAGAAGACAAACACCTTCACTCCAAATGTCCTCCCTTTCCTTCTTCTTGCCCAAAATATATACTGAGCATATGGTATGAAATATCCCTGTGGCCAGTTTGGGTCAGCTATCCTGGCTGTGTCCCCGCCTGGCTTCCTGTGCACCTGGTACCATATGAGAAGCTGAAAATCTTTCACTACTTAGTCACAACTAAAACATCAGTTATTTTCATTCTGAATCCCAACCATAGCACTATACCAGCTACTAGGAAGAAAATTAACTGTATCTTAGCCAAAACCAGGACACTTGCCTCCTATTTTGCCAGTAAACTTTTGTGCATGATTACATTTGTAACTGATAGTGCAGATTTTGAAGCTTTATTTATTTTTGGGCTGGAGCACCTTTGTGAATGAGTAATTGTAACTGAAGCTAGCAATGTAACTATGGTGAGATGAAAATGGGTCAGGAAAAACTGCTTTTAAATACTTTTTCTCCCCTTAACCAGTCTCTTCCCATAAATCATTTTTCCAGTTGCTGACTTTGAACACAAAGCTCTTCATCTAATAAACACTTGCCAAATAATGAAGGTTTTAGAAATACCTTTGCTTAAAATGCTTACTGGCAGTGTGAAGCAAAAAAAAAAATAAATGGCTTGTTCAGCCATGTCTTCATTGACTCAGTGGGCCACCAGCAGCATACAATCAATTTTATCATTGTTTTCCTGCCTTCTCATCAGTATCCTAAAATTCCTCTTGGGTATTTGTATATGGAAGCCTTAACAGTTTCTTTGTGCTAGTAATGTAAATAATTCAGATGTCTAGCCCTCAGGGTAAACTGTGTACAGCTTTTCAGGACAAGGGTATTAGAGAGATGCTGCAGTCAATGCTGTACAGGCAGGGGCTGAATTCTGCAGCAGGACAGAAGCAAGGCTGCCACGGCTCTATGCCCACAGGTCCAACCAGCAGTAAAGGCTGAGCAGCTGTTCCCAGTAGGCACAAACATACACACATGCATACATACACAGAGCCAATCAAACAGGGCAACACAGACAAAACCACTCAGCATGAATGGCATAATTTTGTTCCCCTGGTGCTTATTAGGGTGAAGGTCTAATAGTGTGAAGCAATATACGTGTGTGTGTATATATATATATACACACACGTATATATGTGATAAATATTTTATACGTAAGTAATATAGATATGGATTATGTGTATAGAGTATGTATACATAGTGTGGATCTCTCCAGTAGCTGAGCTTCAACATTGTGTGCCCCTTAGTTGCCCCCGGATCCCCAGGTCTCCCCACTTGCTGGCACCCGGCCGTGCGAGCCCCCACGACCCATTGCCCCACTCCAACTGCTGGTACAGACAGAGCAGCTCCCTCGAGTAACGAGGCTTAAATGTGTGGTCCATCCAGCAGCTGGCCCTGGATCTCCCCTGTTGCCTCCTCCACAGAGACACACATGTACATAGGTGGGTCTTTCTCCATTAACCCCATGCCCCATGGTCTCTCAGCAGTTGGCCTGGACCCCCTGATGCCCACAGTACAGATTCCTCTGGGTGCTTCATCTTTGAAGACACACATGTGCCTGGCTTCCAGGGCACTTCACCTGCTTGCTGGCTAATTCAGCTTGATGTTTGCTGTCAATCATGTGGACATGTGTGTCCTCACTTCGCATGTTGGCAGCAGAGACATCTTGGCGTCTGTAACACATGGTCAGACTCTGGTTGCTATCACTTAATTTCACTTACCTCCAGTCCTTTCAGTTGCTGGCACCACAGAGTCATACCCTGTATAACCAGTGGTTCACAGCTCCAGTTGCTGATACTTAGACCTCCAAACATACATGCACACAGAAGAGCGACAACCTCACCCAGGAAAAGTTTAAGGTGGAGTTTAATGAGAAGATGACAGGACAGGCTGTGCTGATCAGGTGCAGGGCACAACTGGACAAACATACTAACCAGCAATCAGTTTACAAGCCACCTGCCCCTTTTATCATGTTATCTGCCTTCTCATATCTTTTGTTCCTGCCCTAAACATCCCATAATAAGCCTTGTGCAATTGCAAAGTGCTTTTCCCTTGCATCCCATGTGTTCCATGTCCCTTAGGCAGTAACCTCCCTCAGTCAGAAGGTGGTCCACAGAGCTGCTTCTTGTGACCCCTGAGGGGGGTTTCAGACTGGGACATGGGGCTAACGGCTTTGCTGTGACGGCCCTGGGAGAGACTCGAGTGAGTTGTTTCTCTGTCTGCTTTGTGTGTGTGAAGATGAGATTTTTATCATGTAGCCTAACACTGAGCACTGGGTTAGTTTTCCAGGAGAGGGTCATTTCTCTCAAGTTTCCCAGTTGATTGATTGTCCTAGCAGGGAGACAGACCAGAACTGTTTTCTCAGTAATTTTCATAGCTGATGGTAAAAAAAAAAAATTCAAACACATTGTGAACAGAAATACACGTGTCCTCTTTTTTATGTCAGGCAGACATGGACCCTCTAATCTGGCAGTCCTCTTGCCTCCATAAAAGTAGATTATTTTCCCGAGGGGCAAATTAAGAGGTATGTTTGAGTGACACTCCAAACAGTTTCTCATTATCTTTTTCAGAGATCTTGCTGCTGCTATAGACCGAATGAATAAGCATAGCTGGGATACTATGATTTATGTGGTAAGTAATTCTAGATTCACCAAACACTTTGGAGCCTGACTGTCACCAATAATCCAGGGAGCCTTTTACTCCCAATATGATTCTGGCATGTGTCTTTTGGGGCAGTAAAATAGATGCCCTTACTGCTCAGCAACTGTCCCTCTATGTGGCAGTGCTTCTTGGTTTTGTTTTGATTCACAACCCACCAAAACAGTTGAAAAATCAGCTCTGGAGTTATTCTTTGTTTTAAAAATTAATTGCGATTCATTTTAAATGGACTATTACTCGATATATTTTCCATATAAATGTTGTGATTAATATTTTAAAAAGTCAGAAAAAGCTGTTAGTCTTATGAGAGGTTGTAAAATGTTAATTTAGAATTTTAGAAATTAATGCTCTGAAATGAATCTAGGTCTACTCTGAAGTCCTGGTGTCTCATCTGAAATGTAAATTTTTATGGCTTTGAACAGTGCCTTGGTTTCATTATGTGGAAGTTGCACATAAAGTACTGCTTAATCAATGTGGAGCAGTTGTAGACAGAAAATCTTTTTACGTTTCTTGGTTTGATTAATTTGCTTTTTAACAATTTCAGCAGTATCTGTAATCAATAGCAGGATTATCCCCACACTTGTGTGAAACTTCTTTGCTTTAATATTACCAAGGATGTATCACACAATGCGTTTACATTTTTCTTTTCCCCAGATTTAGAACAAAAAAAATTGAAAACTCTATTCTATTATGTGAAGTCAGTTAATGATCTGAGGAAAAAATCTGCAGGTTTCTGGCATGTTCTTTATGATGTGTTTGGTAAAGCCCATAAATATTCTCTGGTACAAGTCTTTCAAAAGCCAATATAATATTAGAAATACCATGAATCAGGGGAGGGGGAAGAGATCAATAAGCATGAAATTAAATACCCAGATAGTTTAAAGTGTGACTCTTAGTTAAGTCACATTCCTCCTTTTATTTTCAGTCTTCAGGAAAGATTCTACCAACTTGTCATTCCCACAGGTGGTCACAGAACAGGTTTTTTTTGTTGTGTTTTTTGGGAGGAAGTTACCTCTACTGACTCTAAGGTAGTAGATTCACTGGCATCGAAGGGCAGTGTTGCTGGGAAAGTGCAATGCTTTAGGAGTTAAGGAAGCTCCCTGCTTAGTTCATGTGAGTACAGAATTATTTGTATTTTTTATACCATGAAGTAGCAGGGACCAAGGCAGAAGAAGTCATTAGAAAAAAAGAAAATAGTTGGGTGAGTATTTTGCACGAATTAGGATGGGGGCTGAATGTTAAACTAATAGAGTGAGGAGGTACAAAAGCAACAGTTTTGAGTTTACTCGCTTCTCGTAGCTGAACTCTGGTAATCATTCACTTCCTTGCCTGGGCATCTTTGATCGACTCCTGGTCCAAACAGATACACAGCACAGCCAGACTGTGGTGTGATCGATGTGACCGTCAGAATCTGTCTCATTCAAGTTGGTAATGACAGATCAGCCTGTCTAGTCCTGTCCTCTCAACCTTGCTAAGGCTGCGTAGTTTTGGGATTACATGGTTAGTATTTCTATAATTTCTGACTTTCCGGGGGCTTAGAAAGTGGGTCATAAAACAAGGGGTGGTAACGTAAACTATTAAGAGAGTTTGCGGGACAGATAGCCTGATGATAGAGCTGCCAGCCTTGCTGAGTTTTGCTGCTGTTTTGTGCCAATGTTTTGTAGTGGGTTATGATTTACTCAGTGTTACCAGAGGTGGGAAGACTTCATGGTTTTAGGCAAGAACACTGATATTTTTAGTCTTTCATTATTAAATACAAATGTATTTCAGAATCCCAATCTTGTTACAAGAAAATTATTTAGAGTCTTATTGCATAAGATCATCTTATTCTTGTCAGATCAACTTGTTTAAAAGAACATTAAGTTGGTTTATTAGTTGTAATGCTACAAATCAGTGCATTCATCAGTTTATATTTTTTAAAAATCCTACTTAATTCGTAAAAATGCAGTGATATGAGCAAAACATTTAAAAATGTGTGACATATTATTAAAGAGGTGCTAAGATTCTGTTGAGTGTTGTATGCAAAACAGGAGATGAAAACACTTCTGTATATGAAGAATTAAATATTAATATAATCCACATTGTCATTACTGCAAATCTCTCCCATAAAGCTAATCGCTTAGACCGCATTTGGACACATGTGATTTTGGGGCCTGTAAAGAAAAAAAATGCCATTCTTCATAATATGAATCTTCTTTTTGAGCGTTTGTGTTATTTTTGCCATGCTATGAAACTATGAAAAAAATCTGGTTTCAGTGTCTGTGGGTTCTTCTTTTTTAACCTACTTACACATCCATGTTTTGAGTATTAATTTTAGGCAGAGATAAAGTTGTGTGGTACTCCTAGTATTTATTTCCATCCTTCTTAACAAATTTGCTTTTCATGCAATTTTAATTATGTGGATTGTTCAAGCATAATAAGCACTCACTGTTATGCTTCTTGCTGTATTGCACAGCATCCCTGAAACACAGGGGTTGATACTTAATTTTCAGGTTGCCAGCTGAAACCTGGAATTCAGCTTGTACTGCCTGTTAGGTGTTCTTACCTTGGCTTCTCTTTTCATGTTCTTATTTCAATGGGAGTTTAAAGGATCATTTTAAAAAGCTATTAAATTATTATTAGATTATTTCTGTTGATGATTTTGAACATTGTTCTGTATGCTATTTCTGTGTACATTGGTTGAGACAAGTAATTGCAAACGTAAGTTGTCTTTTAGTTTTGTTTTAGCTGAAAACTCCGCTCTGTGAACAGTCACAAAGGAAAAATTCAGTTCAGGACTGGAGTCTTTTGTCAGTGAGTATGATGTTTTATCACAATACCTACTCACAAAAGACTGCAGTCCTCCAAAAAGGCTTTTAAATGCTATAATTGTGGTCCAGGTGGTGAGGGACATGCTGTTGTGTACACAAAACTAAACCATTTTCTGTCACAGAATATAGAATCTCATGTAAAACAGGAGAATAGAGATGGATTCAGACCTAGAGAGAAGTAGAGGAAACCACGAGGCAGCATTGGCCAGTGAGCTGGCCTCAATCTAAGCTTGATAAAGTTCATTGTGAGATCTTTCAGTGAGAGACATCTGGCTTTGTTACAGGTACAGAGAGCTTTTCTCATATGTAAATTGTATGGAAAAGAGCTTGTAAGGCATTGTTTGAGATGCTGAGCACCGCCATCCATTTATCAGCCTTGCTTGTGAATTGGCACAGAGAGACGTGATAGATGGGAGCAGAGCAGGTTAGGAGGGACCGTGAAAGAGGAGGCAGGTGCTTGAGGTTTGATACAACGACAGAGTTGAGAAAAAATGCAGATATGCACTTCACTCGCTGCTGACTCTGTCTTGCAACACCAAACTAATAAAGAAATAGTGATTTTTTGTTTATCACTGCAGTGTTTTTTAAGGAGGGACAAAGGAGTCTTTAAGTGATGAAGTCAAAGCAACTAGGTAAGAAAGTGAACTTCATAGCAACAGCTGTAGCTGGAAACACAAAGATCATGGTTAGACATAAAGAAACTTCCACCAGAAACTGCCTTGAGTTGTAGGAGAGAGTAACTGGAAGTAGAAGAGAGCACAAGATGCATCATTAATATGAAACCGCGATAATTTATACTTTTTTAATTATGCACCGGACTTATGATGTAAAGCTCCTCAAATCATGCTGGAGACAAAAGAAACCAGTGGGTTCTGGAGAGAGAGAGCTTAAAGAAGTGTTCTGTTCCTAAGCCAAAGGAACCTTAAAGTTTGGTGATGTAGAATATGGGAATATAACAAGAGCAGCAAGGTTCTGAAGTGAAAATGGAGACATTTTGTTTGATGGGCAGCTCACAGTTTATGTGACACTAAACATCAAGGTTTTGTTTCTGTTCATGGCTTTGGCTTCGTGACCTAGGAACAATGATTTTTTCAAAGGTAGGTTACTTTTTCTGACAAGATGCAAAATCCCATTGCCATAGATTCCAGCTGTTACATTTTCAAGTCTTACCTGTCCTTATAGGTCTTAATTCTGTTTGTGGTGGCTTACTGGCACAGTATGTGTGGTATTGTGTGTTTGTGTGTTAAAAGCTAATCCTTATCAAATGTGGAGTGTGTTCTAATATGCACCAATTCTATTCCTTAGACAGATAAAACTCAAAGTAATCACTTCCAACATTTGTTTCAAATACTGAAGCTCATGGGTTATGACTGGGCAGAAAGGTATGTATTTATGAATCTTTATTACATACTTTTTTTCATTTTTTAGGAGTACGTAATATGTGCACTGGAATTTCAGTGGAGTGTTCTTTTGGAGAGAATCTCCTGATTGTATCTATCCACCACCACACTGTAGCACATCATGTACGCATTTTGGATGAAACTAGGCTACAAGACGTGCTGCTGGCGTGCAACCACTGAGCTCCAGAGTGCAAGCAGACATTTGGTCTGTAGGACCCAACTAATGCTAGTCCAGTGAGGAGGAAAACATAAGAAAACAAAACCTTCAGAGCCATGTGCCTTGTGGGCTTCGGGTCCTTGGCATCAACCTTTTCATTCTGTATGTCCGCTCCTGCTGGGCTGCTTTATTTTATGTGTTCAGGATGTGAAAACCCTGCCTCTCAGTTGAACCGGTCTTTCATAACTGCTTGATGTAAAAATGGGAAAAAGGGAAACAATCTTTCAGAGGCTTCATGGCATAGCTTCTGGGGTATTGTGTGATCCCATATTAAACAATTACTTCTTGAAGTACAATATTTTAGCAGTGATCTGAATCTGAGTTTGAATTGTGCTTCAGGCTTGAAGTACCTATTGCAGGGAAATGTATCCCCACTGTTAATCATTGTAATTACCAATCTTGTTAGCAATCTGAGCAAAGGTCAATAATGGATCTGCAGGCTAAATCATATTCCTCTCCGACAGAATGCATGTCTTTTGTGGTTAAATACAGAATTTTAGCCTTCAGGAATACTAATCTGCCTCCTTTCATAGTGCTTAAAGTTGCACTGAAATTACCTTAGATTATGGATCCAGAATAATGCTTGGGATTATTTTAAGCAGGCACAATGAATGTTTTGTTATTAGCAATGATTAATTACACTTTTAGTTTAATGTGGCCACAATTTAATTATTATGACTCCATTTGTAATGTTATTAACAGTTCTGTGCTGCCACAGTAATTTGATCTGTCTACATCCTGCCTCTCCTCAATTTATTGCAATTTATTGTGTTGAGTCCTCTGTACTAAAGCTAGTAGCAAGAGAGGTTCCCAAGAGCACGCAAGTGACCAGGTTATCATAATTATGATCATAATTCTCCCATTATATAATAAGTATGGAGCTTCGGTAGCTGAACTGAGAGTTACTGATTATATCACCAAGATTCCCATGTTGGAGCACTATTTATTCAGCTGTTATTGCTGGTTCCTGGTAAGAATCCAGCACTGAACAAACACTGCAAACATTTCTCTTGATTAAAATTTAATTTTAGGTCCTGCTGCTTTTCAACACAGGTGCCAGCATGTGTCTTTTGGTCTAGTTCAAGGGATGAAGACTCGGAGAGGAGAAGTAATTTTCCTGGAAGATGTTTTGAATGAAGTTCGCTCACGAATGTTACAAAATATGGCCTCTGCAAAAAGTTAGCTATTTCAGGTCTTATTAATTTGTTTTGATGTTCTGTGTTGATCAAAAATGTGTCATTTTTTTCTACCCTTCACTTTTCCCTGCATCAGACTAATCACAGTGATATGCCTTGATTTGTGCATTTTTCCTATCTCCCATGATATAAACAATGTTAACATAATCCTTTGCAACTCTCTGAACTTCCCTAAATTACAGATTTGCAAATTTTAACATTCAGTGAAATTATTTCATTGTGCTTTTGCACTTGGAAGGAAGTACCTGCCTTTGAGGGGACAACAGTTGCTTTTTTCTGGAGGGACAAACTAATCAATAGTGGGGTTGGGGCTGGTGTTGAGGGAACGGGCAGGTTTCATCCAAAGGGTTTGTAGCTCTGACAGTTTTCTCTGGCAAGATTGAGTGTAGCTTGTCTGCAACTGCTGCCATGTCACCCCCCACTTCATGACTGTTTCTGGAGTCCGCAGGAGATCACTGCCCTGCGGCAGAACCTGCAGAAGGGGATGTTTGCCTGAATCTCTGGCTGCTGCTCTAGAGCCCTTTCCTCTTGACACAATGAAGATTCAAGCAGTTCCCAGGGAAATGCTGCCCCCTCTTGTGCTTTCGGGAGTTGGGTGCTGAATTCAATCAATGAACTGTTCAGCTTAAGTGATGTGCTTCTTCCTTGTTCTGCTTCCTCAGCTTTTTTAATCCAGACAATTTTGCCTGTAGAATGAACAAGGAGAAGGGGGGGCACGCAGAATGATAGAAGGGTGGACCTTGATTCAAACCAGTCTTACTGCAGAGAGGACTGGAGCTTAGAGCTTCAGTTTAAAGGTTAGTATCATAGCTGATTGCAAAGCAAACTTATTTTTATGCTGGACTGAACTGACATGGCAGAGGTACAGACCCATGTTCCATTGCGCAAGCAGTAGGCAGAAGTACAGCTGAAAGAAGTAATGTGTTCAGATGGCACTGCAGCATTCCCCAGAGCTTATCCACTAGATCCTAAATCCTACCTGTGCTTGTAGAAATGTCAACCCTTATGTTTGAATTCCTGCCTTACTTCCCCTTTCTTAAATTAGAAATCTTAAATCCCTGACTCAGAGCAATGTCTTCAATGTTTGAAAAGTGTTCGGATACACAGTGGAAGATATTACAAACTTGTGTGTGGCATCAAAATGCCTCACTGTCATTGGAAAAATATGGGGAGTGGGGCATCTAACAGCCAATGCTAGCTTTAAAAGCCATGTGGAGCTGAAGCTGCTTACTTAAGTGCCTTTATATAAACACTTTATTTGCTGTACACAGCTCTTCTGTTATTTAAATTTCCATTATTGGCAACCTGTTTTTTTCTACTCATCTCAATGAATTCTGCAGTAGTTACTCTCTAGAATGCCTATTGTTTCCTTTGCTGCTTCACTTTCTCTGAAACAGCTTTGTCTGTGTCTCTTGAAGCATCTAAACAGTCCTGTTTTGAAACAAATCTCAGTTATGAAATGTAATAACATGATCTAAACATATGTCTTTGAGAATGAAAGGCCAGTCTTAGATTTCTCAGGGCCATGAACTGTCCCCACACTTCCCAAGCTTAGTCCTTTCTAAATTTTGTAAATAGGAAAGGTATGAGTAGTGTGAACTACTCAAAGTTGTCTCAATTAGTTTTGCTGACCTGGCACAAAGAAATAGCAAAGCAAAAGACAGAAATCTAAGGACTAAAACTGTACTGCAGACCTGGTTTAGCTTAAGTGGTGCCTTAAGGGAACAGCTGAATTCTCCATATTCCACTGTTAGTAGGAAATCATCTGGGATAGGAAATCATAAACGGAACTCTGCAAATTTAATAGATTATATATACCACAATAAAAAAAATGGACTTAGCCCTTGCTAAAGTGGAACAGATTTGCTGTGTAAAAGGCTATGATAGGAATCCTCCTTTCTCTCCAGTAGAGGCAAACAGGCAGAGGAGACCCTGGTAGAGCACAGTGTGACCTGAGTTTAATAACAGCATTATGTATGTCAAAAGCATCACCTTTTCACTAGGCAAGATTATGGGCCCAAACACAAGTAATCGATTTCTCAGAAGATGCAGCAACTGAAGTGCTCTTATATAGCCAAGTTTACTGTACTTCTCATGAACTGGAGCACTAGCTTGGCCCTGTGAACTTCCCTGGGAGACAGGGAATGAAACAAACCCTTTGATGAATTTCTGTACACAAGAGCATGCTGCTTGTCTGCTGAAGAATATCACTTGAGTTGTGAAAAAGCTGGAAATAGCTTTGCAGACATGTCTCTGCAGCTACTTTAAGGATATTCTTTCTTAGGCTCTTCTAGATTAATTAGGTTTTGTAATGATAGACTTAAGTTCAGTCTGTTTGGAGAGGTTCTTGTCATGTCTACCCAGGGAGGAGAGCAAATTGTGCCTGACTAATCTGCTGGCCTTCTATGATGGAGTGACTGTACCAGTGGACAAGGGAAGAGCTATGGATGTCATCTGCCTGGACTTCTGTAAGGCCTTTGATATGGTCTCCCACAACATTCTTACCTCTAAATTGGAGAGATACTAATTTAATGAATGGACTGTTAGGTGGATGGCATGAGGAATTGGCTGGATGGCCGTGGCAATTGCTCAGTGTCCAAGGTAGAGACCAGTAAGAAGCGGTGTCCCTCAGGGGTCTGTACTGGGACCAGTACTATCTAATATCTTCATCAGTGACAGACAGTGGGATTGAGTGCACTCTCAGCAAGTTTGCAGATGACACCAAGCTGAGTGATGCAGTTGACATGCCTGAGGGATGGGATGCCATCCAGAGGGACCTGCACAGGCTTGAGGAGTGGGCCTGTGCAAACCTCATGAAGTTCAAGAAGGCCAAGGTCAGAGCAATCACCGGTATCAGTACAGCCTGGGGGATGAAGGGATAGAGAGCAGCCCTCCAGAGAGGGACTTAGGGGTACTGCTGGGTGAAAAATTGGACGTGAGCTGGTAATATGTATGTGCAGCTCAGAAAGCCAACCGTATCCTGGACTGCATCAAAAGAAGTGTGGCCAGCAGGTCAAGGAGGGTGAGTCTGCCATTCTACTCTGCTCTGGTGAGGCCCCATCTGGAGTACTGTGTCCAGCTCTGGAGTCCTCAACATAGGAAGGACATGGACCTGTTGGACCAAGTCCAGAGGAGGCCACCAAGATGGTCAGAGGGCTGGAGCGCCTCCTCTATGAAGACAGGCTGAGAGAGTTGGGGTTGTTCAGCCTGGAGAAGAGAAGGCTCTGGGGAGATCTTGTTACTGCAGCCTTTCATTGTATAAAGGGAGCTTATATGAAAGATGGAGAAATACTTTTTTTCATCAGGGCCTGTAGTGACAGTACAAGGGACAATGGTTTTAAACTCAAAAAGAGTAGGTTTAGATTGGAAGAATTTTTTTTATTATGAGGGTGGTGAGACACTTGGGTTACCCAGAAAAGTTGTAGATGCCCCATCCCTGGAAGTGTTCAAGGTCAGGATGGATGAGGCTTTGAGTAACCTAATCCAGTTGAAGATGTCCCTGCCCATGGCAGGAGCTTGGACTAGATGACCTCTGAAGGTCCCTTCCAACCCAAACTATTCTATGATTCTCTGAGTTCAGCTTCTCTCAGTATAGTCAGTTTAGACAGCTACAGTGGACGGTCTGAATACTCCCTAAATGTACATTCGACTGCTCCATTAGCCATTGGAACAATTTTTCTTTGACTATTTATGCCTCCTTTGGAGTTTTTAAACAAAATCTGAATTGCTCTGTCATTCTCTTCCTGAGACTGGCTGTCTGAATTGTGAAGAGAAACTCGTCGTAGTCTATCGAGGCTGTTGTAATGAACCCTTCTGACTTTAAAATCTGCATTGCACGTACGAGGGGAAGTGGGGAAGAGCCCATCTGAAATAGCTGTATCTCAGCTTTTATGGAAGTTTTACATCCTGAGATTCTTGCTGTAAGCATCCTGACAATTTCCATATTGCTAGCTCACACTTTTACAATAAGCTGTTTTATTGGCATCTTCAAGTCTGAACAAGGGAGTTGTTATGCTACTACAGACTTAGGATTTCTTTGTTTCTTTTCAGCTACTAAAGAGATAGAAGACCCTATGCAGACAGCAGAGAAAGTTGGTCTTGCGGCACTAATTATTCAGGTGAGTCCAAGCTGCCTCCCAAGGTGTTTGCATCTTCTGTGAAAAGTTAAAAATTGGGATGGAGAGCCATATGTAGGTGACATTAATTTATTGTTCCAGGATTTCCGGGGCCTTTTGTCATCTGATTATCAGTTTAGCTGGGACAGAGCTCTTCAAAGTCGTGGAGATACAGGCGTGTTCTTGCAGTACACCCATGCCAGACTCCATAGGTAAGAGGAGCATTTGTAATGCAAAAGTACAGTTTGACATGTATTTTAACTTATTAACTTACTGCTTTGTTAAGTAGTAGTGTTAACTCTTTCCCTGAACGTGACACATGTTCACTTTTTCAGCAGAGGTATGAGTTTGATAGGAATCACTGAGACTTCACAGAAGAGCAAGCCAATTAAAATTAAATTTCCACCTCATTTCCACAGGGCTGAGCCGGCTGCTCATGTGCTTTCTCTGTTCTAGAACAGCCTCCCTGTGTAGTTGGTGTCAGTGATGAAGAATGGTGGCCCTAGGATTAAGGAAACTAACGTAAAAACCAAAATGCCTGTACATTTAAACTGTACCAAATCACAGAACTTTAATGTTTTTGGCTACTGCTGTAGCTGGTGTCTTTTTAACCTTCTGTTATTTCCTACTGTTGGTAACCAAGGTTAAAAGCACACCCCTTCCTGTCGACTTCGGTCAAACACCAGACCTATTTAATTATTTTATTTAAAAGCATTTCAGAATAGTCCATTTTGAACAGTTTTATCAATTATAGTGATCTGTCAGAGCATTTTTAGTGCAGACACGGATGTGTGTTTTCATAAAAGCATGTAAGATGCATTCCTGGATGAGGCCAAAGGTCTGTACCAACTTGGTGTTCTGTCTCAGGCAATGGCACTAGCAGATGGTGTTTGGGGAGAGCGTGCCAGCCTGATCTCTGTACTCTGTTCTTCTTGTACCCCCTTATCATCTTGGTATTGATCACAGTATCATAGAATGTTAGGGATTTGAAGGAACCTCGAAAGATCATCTAGTCCAATCCCCCTGCCAGAGCAGGAACACCTAGATGAGGTTACACAGGAATATGTCCAGGCGGGTTTTGAATGTCTCCAGAGAAGGAGACGTTCTAGGGTGCCATTACTGGGGTATTGATTACCTCCCCAATCCTTTTAGCATCAGATTCTGGACCTGTTGTTCATGCATCTCTCTAATCCTGTTAATACTGAATGGCTGGCACAAATTGTTTTTATTTTGAGTTGAAGTCAGCTCATCTGTCTCAGTGTTCCATTCAGCTTGAGCTGTAAATGCCTACCCTTTTTTCTTAAAAACACAAATTAATGTTTTTCTTGTTCAGCTTTGCTGACAAGAGTTTTTAATCCAGTATTTGCTTTTTGTTCTTACATTCTAGTTTAGAACAGATGCATGGGAATGAGCAGCTAACTGACGTTAATGTGGCGTGCTTGCAAGAGCCAGATGCCATCTCTGTTCTTCAGCATCTTCTCAGGTTTGTCTAGTTTTCTTTCCAAATACCAGTTCTCTTAAAATAAACTTATGGATTTGCTGCCAGCCTGTTGAGCAGACACAGGCTGCATGATCATAAAAGAAAAATGGCTATTTCAGGCAATGGCTTGTCTGTTGGGTCATACTGATTGCAGCAGCAGCCTTCACCTGAAATCTTTGTGGACTTTAGGAGCCATATGAGGGGAAAAAACAATATTTGGAACACAGGCATACCCTATGTGCATGAGCCTCTTAATTATTTCTTGTCCTCACAAAAATATGCTAAGCTCTATATAAATATTGGCTGCGGATTTGCTTGGTCCCTCTTGTTCTGTTTTTATCATGTGGGAAAGGGGAGAGGAAGTGCTGCTGGGTGAGGTGAAATGGAGTGTGTGGGTGCATATTGAGTAGCTCAGCATCCTTCAGAGCTACTGAACATGCACATCTACTACCTGTTAATAGCAATAATATTCTTCATTAATTCAGTCTTAAAATTCAACAGTTTCTGTTTTCATTATGTCATAGGTATGTAATTAAAATACAGAAACAGAAGAGTTGTCCATGATGGAGTGTCTGTGATGGAGTTGGAAGTAATTGAGTCTTTCAGAATTCCTAGTGAGAGGTCCTATATACTGCGTTGTGCACCGCACAGTGCCAAAGAGTTAACTCCTTTGGCCACACGAAGGCCTTCTTGAGGGCATCTGCTTAAAATTCAGACTTCCAAAAGTCATGTCAGAGTCCCAGGTGGCTCCTTCCAGCCTGCAACTGTAGGTTGCAGAGTTAAACTATAATTGTTAACTGTAATTGCCACAAGAGGTCTGCCTGCAGGTTATCGTATGCTGCATGCTCTCTTGAGGAACAGCAAGGCCGACCAGCACTCTAAATAAGATCAGTAGTATCTTATTTATGCAGTACAACTCTATTTCACACAAAAAAAACCCCAAAAACTTGTGGGTTATTTCTTGAGTTTTATCAGATTAGTGTATAGCCAGTCTCATGTGTAAAAACTGACAGGGTTAATGTGTTTCAGGTTGATTGCAGGGATCACTGCATCCCAGACATATGTCTGTTTCCAGAAGTTGTTGTTGTTGCTCCACTGCAGGGCTCTCATTTTTGTGGAGCTTCGGGTCTGCTTATTGCAAAGGCCTTTGACTCTGACCCAGCACCATATGTATGAAACACCTCCTGGGGCCTTTATCTCCAGCAAACAGCAATATTTAGGTTATCCATTAGACCAGGCACTCAGTGGCTAACAAACTCATGTTTAAATATCCCATGATTTCAGGTGTAACAATTACTGTTCATTCCTCCTTGTGAGTGGCTATGAGTAGATTCTTCTTGAAAAGTTCTCATGATAAACATTCCTGAGCTGTCAAAAGCCAACTTCCCACAGCTCTGCTTCTGCCGTTGAAAACCTACCAAACATTTGCCCTTAAAATTAGCTAACCAGTTCTGAATACCACTAACTTTGCAGACTAATGAACAATAGATTGAAAGTAGCATGTAGTCCGCTTGGAATTTGAAATTATTCAGCCCCAGAGGTGTTGGTAACTTCTTGTAGGCTCTGAAAAGGATCATGTGCACAAGTGGACAGCAGAACACATGGAGAATAGACATGGACCTCCTTGATTCTGCCTGTATTATCCAGTTTGATACTGTGTTACATAAGTTGATTTTATTCCAGGATTATGTAAATGCACTTTGTTTTTGTCTTTTCTAATGTTACAAGATTCCCTTTAGCTACTTAACATTCTAAGCTGCATTTATAATACTAAAGGCACCATCCTCTAAGGGACTATTTTGACTGTCTTGGTTATTTAATACATGGGTTTTACTCCTAGGAACACACAGTTAGTGTTGAAACGTAAAACCAGGCATAATGTTCCAGGAGCAAATATAGTTCTTGTTTTCTTTGCTATAGCCTGCCTCTCTGAGCTCTGCCATCATGATGAGGAGCAGAAGCAATCTCCTTCAATAATAAGTAAGCGACGAAGAAAAAAATCAATTGTGTGCTAATTACATGGCTCAGGTCTTGTTCAGAAGATTGTTTTTGTTAATTCTGCAGTTGCGGTTGCGTGTTTGTTGTGACTTAAGCAAGTCTGATGAGCCTTAGATCCAAGTACACCTTCCTACCACTTTAACACCAAACAATCCTTTTCTGTCTTCACAGGTATGACGAGGTCCTATATAGATCTTCTCAGGATCTGCAACCCAAGCACATTGTCAGCTACCTCCTCACACTTAGGTAAGGTGATTGCTGATACTGGCATCCATCTCTGTTAAGGACAGCTCTTCCTGAGCTGGCTCTGCAGCCCTCACATCTGCACTGCTTTCAAGAGTACAAACAGCAGGAAGATGTAAATTTGTGGGACAGTTTCTCTGGAGCATGAACGATATAAAGTAGGATAGCAAATAATATAATAAATAGTAGAGATCGGGGTTGGTACCAGGATCAAAGGAGCCGGGAAATTTCCCAGAAAATTATTGCTTTCAAAAAAAAAAAAATCAGCTGGCTGTAACACCGTGTCAGAACCCAAAATCATGCAGGACTAATCATATCTCAAAGAGCAGATTTGAGCTGATAATACGCTCTCAAATCACAAAATTTCAGCTAGGAAATTCTGTCCAAACCCCTTTTAACGATTGATCTCAGACTAGGTGTTGAGATGGACAAAGCATATTATTACTTTAAGTCATACTGCATATGTGACCTCCATAGGGAGGTTCCCCTTAGGGACCTGTCGGAATTAACTGAACAGTGAAACGCTGGAGTAGACTTGCAGGAGGATGCTGTAGATCCTGTATGGGCAAGGCTTTAACAAGGAAAATGGTCTAAGGAATCATGCACCCTGGGAATGACAAGGCAGGCTCTCAAAGATCTTTCCAGACCAGTTTTGGGGCTTTTTGGGGGGAGGAGTGGGGAGATTGTTTTGGGGATTTTTTTTTTTTTTTTTATGAGCATTAAGTTGTTGATGGCGTGCCCTGACAACATACAGGCTGCAGAAAACCATGCCCTCCTGCAGCCAGGTGAGAGGGGTTGCTGGAAATAAGCTCTGGCATGCTGCAGTTGTGGCGCTTCCAGTTCTGCTGCTTTCTGTAGCCCACAGCACTGCTCTTGTCAAGAGACTTGCTTGTTCTCACCATTCTCATTGTGTTTTCCATTTCAGCCACCTTGCAGCTGTGGCACATAAAACTCTTCCTGTGAAGGGCAGCGCCCCTGAACTAGCCCAGGTATGGCACGGTGTTGTTACAGGGCTGGAGGCTGCACGGGGCATCCCAGAGGAACAACCTGTTAGGGCTTTGCCAACCCAGCGGTGTAACCACTTGGGTGAACGTGCACCTGCAGGCTAAGGAGCCATTTGGGTTGGCAAGGGTTGCTCAGCATGGCTGTGCCTTTACAAAACAGAATGCTCCATAAGGAGAACTGCTCCAAACCAAATCAAACCCCTTTCCTTCTCATTGCCTTTCCTTCTGAACTTTTAAAAAGTAAACATTTGAGCATTTAACCTGCTGGTTAGTTTCTGATGGTTTCCTTTAGTGGTTATGTGGGAAGATGGAGATTTAGGAGATAACTGAGTCGCTCTCCTCCCTCTTGCTACCTACATAGCACAAGTTGTCTATACTGCCTCTCTAGCTAAAGCACTGAGGCTGCCAACTCTTCATGTGGAGTTCTAAGTAAATGCAAGTTATTTTGTACTGATCTCCCAGGCAGTATTTGACTCCTTAACTGCTCAGTTAATGATATACTAATTATAGTGCCTTTTTAATTTCCTCTTTTATCTACTTCAAAAGCAGTTACCCATCTGTTTTTGGTAGAAAATCACATTTAAGTGTGGAGCTGTGCTCTCAATAACCTTTTTTTTTTTTCTGAGTAAGGTTGCTAGACCCCTTCCCACGCAGCCAGCTGTGTAACAGCCAAGACATTGACAAGGAACAGTGAACTTTTCAAAGCAGCCCATAGCTGCTTGACAGCCTCTAACTCAGGCACAGCAAGAGGAGGGATTCCAGCAGTATCCTCAGGCTGTAACAGCCTGTGGTGCATGGAAGATTTTCACTTTCTAGTCACTGCTAGTTCCTTTTGCAGGCATCTCCTCTGGTCACTCTGCCCTAAGGGTACCAGAATGGGCTGGACGCCCCTTTCCAGCATCCCTTGGTTAACAGAAGTGTCCTCTGTTGGCACTGCAGTGGGTTATCAACAGCTGGTGTGAATGCTGCCAGCATTGGTGTGTCAGTACTCCAGTTCTGTGTGTCCAAATCCCAGTGCCCTGCATGGGGGCAGGGGATGTGCACAATGCGCACACGGCTGACAGGCTGCTCCTGAGAACTTCGCCTTGGTCTGCAGCAGTACCGGACACTGACAGCTATTCTTGTTTTCCAGGCACGGCTCCGTCTCTTTCAAGCTGCACGCTTGGTTCTGGCCAATGGAATGAAACTTCTTGGCATTACACCCGTCACTCAAATGTAATGAGGCTGCATGCAGTGTAAAGTCACATCTCCTAGTAAAAGGAGGTTTTTTTTCCAAGAGAAGATACTCTCCTGTGTGTTATTGCTAGCACAGTCAAGAAACCTGCTGTCTGCACCATCCTACTGACTGCAGAAGAGCTTGCACAGCACAGCCAGTTCGGGGAGGCCAGGGTTCCCACAGTCACTTTCTCCCAGGCCCTTGGTAGGAGTGGTGTACTTAAGACACTGGTCTAGCTGGTGTTTCCCATAAAAGAGAACTGCTCTATATTTACCTTTGTAAATATATCATCCTTTTGGCAGAGGAAGTGGCAATAAGTGTGATGTCCTCAGTGGTCAGAGTTCTCCTCTTCTGCAGTTGCCATTGTTTACTTAGGCCTAATGGTACAACAGCTACAGGTGCTCTGTGGATTGTAACAAACTTGAGTCAGACCGTGCCAGAGATTTTTTTTCTTGTTTGTTGTACTGCACTCCCCCTTCAGTAACGTCAGCCAAAATCAGCTGTCACATCCTGTTCCTCACCCATTTCTCTGCCACACCACCCTGATGACCAGGACAAGAGGGTTTTCTGCCCAGCTGGTGGAACAGGAACCACAGAGTGCTCCCTCAGCACGGTACACACGGTCAGACATGGCAGGTGCTGCTTGGCACCCCTGAGCCTTCACACCACTGAAGAGAGATGGAGCGTCACACGTAAGGGAGGGCAGGAGGCTGCTCCAGCCTTGGAAATGCACACCACCACCCCCCACCACCAAGGCCTGGACTCACCAGAGCAGCACGGTGGTGAGACACTTTGCTTGCACAGAACAGCGGCCAACAGGCAGAGCAGAGCATCCTCTCCCACTGGAACGGAATTCAACTGTGTTTGTCACTGCTGTGCTGAACACACCCCACTTGAATGTAAAACCCAGCTAGTTAACTCATATTGAAAGAATCTAACCAGAATATAAACTTGGTCACATATTTGACTCCACTTTGAATGTAAGTAACCTGCCCAAAGCACCCAAGTCAGTTTTCCCTCAATGCAGAGCTGCAGTTTCTGAAGGACTGAACTGAGTGAGGCCTCAGAAAATGAGGGAGGAAATTGAAATGATACAGTTGGCTCTTATAAATTAAAGGAAAGCCTAATACGCATTAAAAGTTTTAGAGATAAAGTGTACAGATCTTCTAGTCTGATGCTTTGAGTTGACTCGTGTACCTAAGCCAGAGACACAAGAAAACATATGAACCTTCATCCATACAAACTGGGGTTTGACAGAAAACAGAATAGAGGATCAGTCTACCAGCTACAGCAGGTATAAAAAAAATCATTTGAAAAGTGAAAGAAAGTCTGCAACTTAAGAGAAACACCAGTCTTTCATTCTGACTTTTTAACCCAAAGAGCAAGTATTGTTTCTAATCACTTTTAGGTAAGTGATGCCTGAAGCATGGTTACTCCTAGTGGGGCTGTGTCAGGACACAGTGACTGCACAGAGGGAAAAAAATACTATTCATTCAACATAAAAACATGGGAGAAGTACTCTGTTCATCTCGTATGCATCACCTAGAAGAGAAACTTTTCCTGTCATTAATCAATCTGCAATTGCCAACTAGTTTAAGAGAAAACGTTGGCAGTAATTGCTCTTTTTAATGTATTTTTATGAAGCTTTTGAACATTTCTGTCCTCAAAGGGCAAGAGACAGTTTATCAAATACACAAAGAACCAATTTCCCTCCATTATATACATTATATACAATTGAGTGTTCAGTTCCTTCATTCTTCTTTCCTTCTAAATGAGACTCTTCATTGTCCGACGTGAATGAAGAAAACCTTCAGTAAAATACCCATCCAGCTCTTCGGCCGTAACGCAGCCTCAGCCACTGGAAACTTCACATGTAAAACAGAACTAACTTCCACTTTTAGTCTATCCCACTTAAACAGTTTCATGACTAGCTTAAGGCTAATTTTTAAAAAATGCAGGTTCTTTTGAAGTCCATTTTTTCTCTTATCTGTCCATTTTTATGGACAATGTCACACAGTAGCAAGTCTCTCTTTTGAGCTCTTAGTCTCTGACGGCTGGAGTTTTGTGGTGTCTTGTCGAGGTAATCCATAAAGGTAAATAGAAACACACACCAGGAGAGCACCCAGGGAGAAGGTAACAGCTGAAAGCAGACAAAAATAGCTTATTTAAATGCCTCCATGTAAGAAGAAATCTTCGGAAGACTAAGCTGTGTAAGTAATTATGATATCTGAACGGCAGTATTAAAGTTACTCAAAACTAAACAGGACAACAAGCTGCTAATAATTCACAGAATGTAGAATTATCCTCTGACACTGAGAACTCTTGAGTGTTTACAGTCCCCACACCATTTCAATTGGTCTCAGATGAGCGAGAACATGGTGATGGTCAGAAAAGCAAGCGTGAGACATCTCCTGTAGCTCCAGATGCCATCTGACAGGCTGACTTTACAATGAACTTAATGATAAAGACACAGTGGACAGGATAAAGTAGCCTGTGGCAAGACACTTTGCCTTTCCTCCCCTAGACTGGGTTAAACACTGTTAATGACGCTTTCACAGAAAGATCACCAGTGCAGATTTGATTTGTGTTAATTATCAAGAAAATGTTCCGCCCAAGTGAGTTTTTAAACTAGTGTTTTTCACCACTTCAGATGTTCTTTTTCAGCCAAACACTGATTACTTTCTCCTTAAGCAAACTTTATGTTTCATCTCACTTATGCCACATCAGACAGCTAGCTTTTCCCCCATCACACCATACCGTCTTTGGATTACAGTAGAAAAGTAAAAAAATACCCCAAACTAACCAGTAACGTACTGAGCAGGAGCTACTGGGTACAGTACTAGACACAGAACTGACCAGGGAGGAAATCCTTTGGAGCTGAAGAACAGCCCAAAGAAATCTGCTGTTTCCCCTCAAAAATATTCCACACATCAGTCATGACCCCAGCTGCGGTTTGACTCACTCTTTAGTGTTGTTGCCAACAGCAAATAGGGAAGGTAAAAGTTAATGCAGTAGTGGGTGTAACTTCATGGGAATGTGGCAAAGCCCTTGCAGGAAGAGCTGAGGAATTCATTTGGCACTGGCTGTACTAAAACCAACAAGAAATGATAACTCATCAAGGTCTCAGGTAAACAGCTCTATCACACACCAAACTGCATCAGAAGGTGATTCATGAATAAAGCCATATAAACTGCAAAGCTGCTTAAATGAGGAAGAACTTTTCCATTTGAGGTTGTAGGATGACTCTGAAAGAGCAACCCGTGAACACCTCTGAAAGCACAGGATCATCAGGCACCTTAGGTAACACAAATTACACATGAGCACACAGGAGTCTCACAGTTAAAACCAGAAAAATGCAAAGATGATGCACACATAGCAACTGCATACAGCCTGCTGGCCGGGATGGAAGCATCCCGGTATGGTCAAATCAAAGGGCAAAAAGGCACTTACTGATCTGGAGGCCAAAGAGGATGACTGATGCCACAGTAGAGAGAACAATGGCTGCTGCTGCAGAAAAGCCTTTCATAATGTTATCTGTGTACTTCACGACGATCGAAGTGTAGAGGCCACCTACGCTGGCGAGAACTGGAAAGGAGGTAACATGTTTCTGTTAGTGAAGGCACAGCAGGTTACTCCTGAAATGATGCATTTTACTCCACTGGTGTACTACTTGTTTGGGCTGTGTTATCCTAATTGGCGATTTAATGTAACATTCAGCAAAATGGGATGGCTACATGGCATCTAATCATCAGATACGACTCATTTAAAGGTGATCTACTCACTTCTCAGTCATTTAGACTGCTATTTCAGCACAATTTTAAATTGAACAAGTCAGTAATTTCCAAGATAATGATACTTTTAACAACCCTCAAAACACAGTAAAGAACAGTGGGTCAGACTGAATTTGTAGCTTCATGCAACCAGTTATATCATAGTTACAAAGGCAAAACAAGGTAATAAGACCCTTAAACCACAAGATACTTACAGATGACAAACCAGACGTAGTATGTATAGCCATAGAAAAACCCTTTCTCAAGAACTTGGGCTCCGTCTGACATGTACACACCAAATAAAGTCACCACAATCCCCGATAAGTACATCTGAATATTCCTCACCCACAAGGAAGTATCTGAACTCTTTAAGACCTTCTCAAAATAAACTCCTAAAAAAAAAAAAAAGAAAATAAAAGGTTTTCAGTGAGATGAAGTGTCATCCTTAATGATTTGTGGTTTGTCGTGTTTTAAAGCCAGACAAGACTACTGGAATCATCTTGTCCTACAGACTTAAGTTTCACAGAAGCTCCCAATGCAGAAGGGCTTAAAAGTACACCCTGCTAACCTGCATCTTCCAGGACATGATCACTTTATTGGCTACATAACATCAAAAATTATTCTATTTCTCTTTACAGTTATTTTAACAATTAACCTCATTGACAAGTGAAACTACTAATTTCTGCTTGATTTGCCAGGCTTCTGTCCAGCAGAGTTTCTTTACAATGCTACACCAGAAAAACAGCATTTCACATTGTCACCTGATATTATATCCCCAGGACAGTATTTATGTATTTGAGTATGACGTAGAAGTTTTTTGTTTGTTTGTTTCCTCTATTGGGATACTTAGCATTAAAAAATTAAAAACAGGGCTGGGACTTTCAGTACTGAGACTGAAATTCCTCGGAAGCCTGGTGCTTGCAGAGTACTTGGCAGGGTGGTGACGTTCCGAAACCACAGCTTCAAGGGACTGCCAGAGCAAACCAAAACCAATGCCTTCTGCTGACTGAAACTACAGATTGGTTTTGAGGCAATGGAATTCACGTTAATCTAAAGCTCCCGTTCACAGTGCCACGCTGGTGAGCATTACTTTTATCCTCTGCATTACTGAAATTCTCCAAATTTCATTATTCTACTTGGGAGGTGTATGTCAGACTAAAAGGCCGACATTTGACAAGGGCATCACGAGCTGCCTTTGTAACCATTGCTCCCATACCAGGACTCTGCTGATCTCTGGAATTTCCCCTGAGTTTCAAAATACAAACCAGTTTGCAGGACTCAGACCTTCTCAGCCGCTTCTATGACTTTCTGGTGTGAGTACTACTGACTAAATGCGTATTGTTGATTAACGTAATCCATGATATTCCATACAATACAAGAAAAGTAACGGGAACTGACAAAGACAGCGTAAAGACCTGTGGCTTAGAAGCCCCAGGCACACACTCCACCTCCTACTCTACCTCCTTAAATCACAGAGTTAGCTCTGAGGAAAGTCTTGCTACTTTTTTATTAATGAAAAATGCGATTTATAATTTCATTCAGTATATGGCGTATTTGTGGTGAATAAATTAGAGAGCATACTTATTTTTCAGGGGTTCAAATAATAATGCCATGTTTCCTTGTCTGTTTTTATCTCATATGAATATACATTTTTAAAGTCTAAACAGCAACAACAAAAAACTACTCTTGTTGATGACTGCAGTGCTTAAAAGAACCCACAGTAATCAAGTTTTCTGCCTGCTGAGAAGACCCACCCTGCACAGCCACATGTAATTAATGTACCAGAAATCTGCCCTGAGCATGAAGCATACTTGTAAACTTTATAACTTGTTATAAAACAAGTAAGGCAATGACATTACGCATTCAGATTCCTGAAAATGCATAAAAATCACTCCACTACGCAGGATGAAAGGAAGAAAGGGTGCTACTTAGGAGAAATTACTCTTCAGTATTGTTTCAAGTCACAAAAAATGTGCCATTGTATATTTGTTCAACGCCTTTATAAGCATTGTTGAGCCCCTTGATACTTGGAAATTATCACATGATCAGCACTTTAAAGCAAAAAACTTTTTTCTAAGTCCAAGGGACAAAACCACATAATTTTTTTATTTTGTTGGAATAAAAGAGAACATTTAACAGTAAGTCCAGAAACTGAAGGTTTGATGCCAAAATAACCCCTTGATGTGGGTGGGGAAAAGAAGAAGAGGAAAGGAGTTTGAATGGGATTTATATTTTCAACATGTAAAGCCCCAAGGGCACAAGGAGCTCCACAGATTAAATACTGTGTCCTCCCAGCTGCCCCAAAGCTACAGCTGTCAGTGAGGAAACACCCAAGCTGCAATCCTTTTGCAGTCCTATGTGTTTAAATCCTCCAGAGCTGCCCGCATCAGCCTGTTCAGTGGTCTGAATCTGCAGACCTTTAGAAGCACAGCTGTCTCCCCACGTTATCAGAGAAAGCCAGAGAGCTTTAGGAGACTCTGAAGGCTTCTACTGTGAATGCTGTATTTGGTCTCATGGCTTGGAAGCATCTACTGAAATAAGTAAATTTATAACCTTCCAGAAAAAGCTGACTGAGCTCTACAGTCTTATTTGTAATAGTATTTCTGCTTCAAAGCACCCACTTCACTGAAAAGACACCGAACAAAAATTACATCCTCCTCCTTCTCCCCCCTGCCAGCCAGAATGTTTTCCAAGAGTAACAAGCATGTATGCACAGCACAAGATTGTTCTTGCAGGACTGTATGGCTCTAGAGGTGTGTGATAGTATAATACCTTGTTTCCTTACAGAGGGAGGGGGAAGAATCCAGTTTAGAGCCAGGGAAACATACCCCTTCCCCCCCCAAGCCAAATTTCAAATTACGTAGGAATTTGTACTTCCTTATTTCTTAGCACCAGCTCACTTGTCCTCCAGTTCTAGTCTCCTTCTGCAGAAGCCAGGGAAAAACTACTCTGAGGGATAATGCTGCTTGAAAAACAAACAAACCAACCAACCCCCAAAAAACCCACAAAAACCACAACAAACCACAAAACCAAACCCCAATAATGAAACACCAAATGAACACCACCTAAAAAAAATTCCTTCCTGGAGTTTGTCTAGGCTTCCTACTACTCATGTTTCTCTCTGCCTTGCTTATGCTCCCTCTGCATCTCAGCTTTCTCACCTACAGGACTACATCAATGTGTATTTTGGGGCTTAGCTAGCACAAGAATTGAACTAGGAGCTCATTTCCTCTGCTAAAAAAATGCAAGTACTACATATAACCACTATAAGGGAGCTATTTACTGTAAAGCCAACTTCATAAAAGTAGATGTACATTAACTAATTGTACTCAGTGAGTAATTATGGGTGTTCCCCACAGTATTATTCTATGCATCTGAAAGAGATGCTTCCACTTGCAAACCAGCCTTCTAAGCTGCATCATATAAAACCAACAGTATGTGCTTGACATCTGGAGTAGTTGTGTCATGAATCTGTCATAATTACTGCAAGCAGAAGGTAATTATGGGCAGAGGGGCTAAAGTACATTTTTATCTTCTAACCAAGGAAGACAAGTAACATAGAAAGTTCTGTTTTAAACATCATGAGTTCTCCAATTATTTTCATGTGACCTGCATACAGAAATAATACTATACCTGCAAATCCTGAACATAATACAGCAACAGCAATCGCTCCAAACCCTAGCCATGGATTCTGCTCCACCTGCAACATCAACCAGTATTTTAAAAAGGACGCAACACTTCAGTAATTTACAGTAATCAATTCCACAGCTACTTCATTAAGTACAGCAAAATTACTAGCATTTGATTACAGTGTAAGATGTACTTGCTTAGCTAGAGCTGCCCTTTGGATTAGCTCGGCGTAGCTGTGTGGGGTTCACTGTCAGTGTGCGCTCTTACCAACCCCTGCAATGCTCAGAGACACCCTCTGCTCGGCTGTGGCCAGTTGTCCCAGCTGTGTGACCTGCCTTTCCCACTAACGCCCCCGATCAGCAACTAAGACCTGAGCAACAGAAGACAGTTGTTTCTTCCTGGAGCGGGATTAGGTCAGTGTCTCCGCAGGGTGCGTTTAAATGTCATACCCACACCCACAAAGCATTAGAGTTTCACTCCTAATTCCGCCAAGTGCTTCAATTCCAAGTTCTCTGCTCCAATGATTACAATGATACCAGGGCCAACTGCTGGAAACACTATTACTCAGATACTCCTATGATGGTGCATTACACCGATTATGATGACTATGGTAATTTATACTAATTGTAGCAATCAGGTGCCTTTCCAAAAAGTGAGACTGGAGCAATACCACAAGCCTGCCTGAACTGGTACACAAGAAATGTGAAAGTGAACAATCCAACAAGCATTTATGCTGTAGATGGAGCAGCTGGACATAGGAAACAGGTACTGCTGTGTGGAATGTGAGAGACCTTGCCTTAACCCCAGCTGCTGTGAAGTGAAATACAAAATATAAGGCAATGAAGTTTATTCTTCATCATGAAGTGACAAAATGTAAACTCTCACCTGTACTTTCGTAGCCTGAGCGGGCTTCCACTGAACAAGGGTAACGCCACCGCACAGCATGAAGACAGAGAACCACTGCAGCTTACTGAGGGTACGGTTTAGCATTAGGACTGTACATAAAGCTGTACAAGGGATCTTCAGCTGGTATGTCACCTAAAGAAGACGGGAACACCACAGAGGATGCGGTTTTATAAACTCCTCCAAACCCATGAAAATAAAATAGAAAACTCAACCACAGAGTGACAAATTAAACTCTATATTCATTGATTTCCTACAGATCCTTGGGGTTTCGTACCATTGCCAACTGCAACAATGTGAATTTGAAGTGATGCCAGCAGTGAGTGGGTTAGCTCAGAAAACCAGAGCTCTCCAACAGAGCGCACACTCAATAAAAGCCAAGCAATGCTTAGTTACAACACTAAAGCTGAAGAGAGTACCCTGTGCTAGGCAGACAGACACCCTGGTACACATGACGCATGGAACAGTACAGAGAAATGTATCCACAGATGAGTTACTGACAAAAACACTATTACCTGGTAAACCGCTGCATCCAAGTTGCTAAGAGCCACAAATGCCATATTGTTTTGGAGAGCATACACCAAGGATGGAACACTTAATTTTAGCAATTCTGTAGGACTTCCAAATACATTTTCTTTTAAAGATGTTATTAATCTTGCCAGACTTCCAGTTTCTCTGCAAAATAAAAATATTAATATAACTAAGTGCTCTCTTAAACTGGTATTTGAAAACACAAATCAAATCAATGAATCCTTTGGGACGGCTGAAAATTTGTTCTCAACAATTAGTTGTACCTTCTGCTCATTAAAGAAAAATTAACTCGGAAAAAACAGTGAGGTTTATCAACAAGTTCAGCCCCTGAAGGTGAAGACGACATTTTGGAATTAGGTTAGATGCATTAATGTGCAATAAATTAAACAAGAACCATGAACACTGTAACCAGTGGAATAAGTTGCTAAGTATATAGGCAATGGAACAGAAGGCTGTTGTCATGTTCCCCTGCCTTTTTTTTCTTTTTGCTACTAATATTTGTGTGTGATGTCAAATGCCCGTGATTTTCCAGACCCCCTTTAAACTGGGACTCACAGTACATTACAAAAAATTATATCCTTGTGCACTACTGAGCTGTAAACACTTCTCATTCCTCAGCCACCCCTGGGCTCCTCTTCTCTCCTGTGCTGCAGGAGATGCTGGGCCAGCACCAGCAGACATGTGAAGAAGTGTGACAGGACGTGTGGTGGCTCCCTGTTGCCTTGCACCTTCACACATCTCCTTCACATAATTACAGTGTGTGCAAGAGCAGGCAACGGGGAGGAACATGCTGCTTCTTGTTGCCATGCCCATTTGCGGTTTGCTCCTCAGCTTATCACAGCTGACCTCTGCATTGCTAGCTCTCCCTTACCATTCGTACATCAACCTGATATTTCTCGCTTGTCACTGCTGCTAAAGTCCTCCAGTTCCCTTCCCAGCAATCCTCCAGTCCCATGTTCGCTCTCTTCCATTCTTCTCCTTCTTAGCCACCGACAAATACCAACATCCAAAATCACTCCTGCCTGCTCCCACAGGCCTCTCTACTTGCATCCTGTATTGCTCTTGAGTTGAAAACTCCTTTTGCTTCCCTCACACACACATAGGAAGGAATGGCTCACCTCCACCTCAGTGCCCCAGGAGCCCAATTCCCCACATTTCACTCAGGTCCCAACTTCTTGTTTACAAGTGTATCAATACTTATTAAAAGGAAATCTACCTGCCCCAAACTCTCGTTATGCAAAATGAACAATCTCTCTATGCCCCAGGCTCCTTCATTAAACACCTTGTTCCTGCATATTCTCCATTCCAGATCAACCCCTGACTCTGTGCTCCAGATTCTTAGACTCTACCTCTCCGAAATTTATGGACTCTACCATCTCATGATCCTTCTATCCAAGTTTCTCTCCTCCCTTCCCTTCCTCCTTGCTTGGCACCAAGATATACCTGCTTTTCTCCTCCTTTTGTGGTGAGAGCTGTCTTTACACAGGCAGCTGCAAGGGATTCTTTTTGTCATTTTCCCATAACAAAGAGCAAACACGAAAAACCAGTATTGGAGCAGAACAGTTACCAAACAGAGGTGAGCCTGGTTTCCCACACTCTTGCTGTGCAAGTGAGGTCACATGTGAAGTGCTTTCCTAACTTCAGGGGATTCTCTGCTTGGGACAGACCCGGTGACCCTGAGCACGTCACACAGGTGTCTTTTGCCACAAGGAACAACCATTGACATTAAAATCTATAGACATGTAGCACTTAAAGTATAGTTTGCAATACGATGAAGGGGAAGATTTCATGTTACAGCTCACCGTGGTTAATGACACGAGACACAGAACTGCGTAAAATGTTATGAGTCATTGACATTACAGGAAAAACTGTTCGTTTACTTATTCCACAATGTATTTATTGTATTGCCCAGCATTGGGAGATAAGATGTACAAGAAATCATAGAGCTCCTGGTAATACCCAAGTAAAGCTGGACTAAGGCTGGACTAATGACTATCCAACGTCTGCAAATAAAATGTAATACAGTTCTACTCCGTGAGAATAAGTAAAAATACACCACACAGTACTGGCTGCTTCTATTTATCAATACTAAGGTGGGCTGTCAAACAAGCAAATAGTATTTAAGCTATACCTGCTTCTGTTCCAGACCATGCTCATTGAATTATTAATAGCTGATCACACATTTAAAGTCATATCACAGCAGTAATTGTAGTTTCTGTCTACTTTGACTTCTAGCACGAAATTTCAGCAATGAAGAATGACAGATGTCCAGTAAGCACCATCTCCACTTTAGTTTTTGAGAACAAGAAGATTAAATATCTAACAGTTCATCTTTGCAGCAGGTGTGCTTTCTGAAGCACGCACTTACCAAGAATCTCTAAGTTGGCTACAGTACAAAGATCATGTGAAGACAGATTTAAATCTACACAAAAAATAATTTAAAACAAGCCTCTGTGTAAAGCTGATAATGCAAAATAAGGTGCCCAAAGATGTACACCGCATAATCAAATAAGAAAATAAAAACTGCTCTAGCCTGAATTCAGCATTCTTGATGTTGATCTAGATTTGACTTTAAAAACATATTCTGTTTTCTTCATAGGTCTCAATAGGTGACAGATGCTAATGACAATCAGTTCTGCAACAGAAACATTGCATTTGTTAGAAAACCTAAAGTTAAAACCAGAGTTTGCAAATCAGCTTTACTTTTCTTCATCCATTGTTAGGAAATTATGTACCACCTAAGAATGTAGACAACGTAATTACCAGATGGTCAAATAGACTTTAAATAAATATAAGAAGTTGAGAGTTCTGTTGAGTATATAATTAACATAGCTTAAACTATCATAAACTTCCCTCTTGAAAGACAATCTTTTGGCATTCATCCATTCAATGTGCCTTCTGGGAGACAACTCAAAAGTAAACGCAGCAAAGGCACAGAGTAATAACGTGTAAGAAAACAAATCCTGCAGCCGGAACAACACGAGCCATACTCCAGTATCCTGTACATTGCAGGAACCAACACTGGCTGTTTCAAACAGGCACTCAAAAATATCTTGCTGTACGGAAAAAAAACCAGACTGTATTCTATCTTTTAACTGGTTATTAAGCTACCAATTCACCTTGCCTTAGATGAGACAAATAGGACTTTAAAACCAGAGGAAGTTGTCAAGGAGATTCTGCCAGAAACTATGCTGTAATTTATGTTGTTTGGCATATTTGTAAGTGATCTAAAATGGAAGATCACTAGAAAACTGGCAAATTTTGCTGATTATACTCAATTATATGTGATACTGAAAACTTTCAATAGTTGCTGAAGAGTCTCTCACTACACTGAGTAGAATTCACCGGATCTTTTGCCACCTGAGAAATAGCTCAGTTATCTGGACAGCAAAAGAAGGCGTCCAGATCCACAAGCAAGACACCCTACCAAGAGGAGGTGAGCACGGCCTGATGAATAGTGTTTGTTGGTCCTCATCTCTCAACTAGGGAGGAAAAAACCCCACTAGCTGACCAGATCAGAATAGATATTGTAACCATCAAAAAGCTCAGCAAGTCAGATTCATCCCATTTTAATCAGCAAGTAAAACTCAGCTGTCAATAAATGAGGTTGAATCATAGGAAATGACAACAACAAAACACCACGACCACCTCTAAACCAGTTATGGGCATTTTGGAAAAGATGCAAGCAGCTGAAAGACCCAGCTCAAGGCTCAGTTGTGTTCAGAGAAATGAGCAGAACATTAGGAAACCTTAGGAAAGGAACCAAGACCAAGACAGAAAGCACCTTCACCCCTCTGCCTAATGCCACTGCACGGTCACACCCTGAATGCTGCATACAGCAGTGGATCCTGTTTCAAAAGGGATCTAACAATCCTGGAAATGCTGTGGAGATGGGTACAAGGACGACCACAGAAAAATGAGTCAAGGACTCCCAGCTTAGAAAATAAATGAGTGATGAAAGCACAATACAAATCTATAGAGATATGAAAATAAAAGTGAAGGGGAAAAGATTGTTCATGATGTCTGCCAGCACAAGGAGACAGAATCCAGTGAAACTGCTAGATGAAGTGTTTACTAAAAAGTACTTTCTCATATACCATGTAATTATACTGCAGAAGTCATTTCACAGGTACAATAGGGACTAACAGTTCAAAAAGAAACTGGATAATCCCGGCAAGGACAAGACTGTCAGGGGCTACAGCCACAGTGAGCACCAGTCTCCAGGCTGGGAAATCCGCATGCTTCTGCTTGTGCTCACCCTATTGCTCCAGGCATCCCCTGCTGACTCCTGTAAAAGGGAAGACAATGGGCCACATGGGTTCCTGGCTGTGCAGGGCTGTTCTAAAAGCATAACAGATATCCCAGTTAAAAGTAATTGTCTTTTTAATTATTTCAAGCAAAAAAGACCATTTGTACATTTGATGAACACAGTATTTCTGAACCTTAATGAAACACAGATTGCTTGCCCTGCTGAACCAGGCCTCTCTGGTATGCTATAAACAGCTCAGGTCCCAAGTGCACAGGAACAGATTTGAGAAGTTCCACACCCAGGTGGGGCCACCCACAGGTCCCTCACTACGGAGAACCATGGGCTGCTGCAGCCTCCAGACAGCACATGGGTCAGGATCCCCGCTGGCCACAGTGCGGTCACAACCACACCACAGCCACTCGCCAGCACAGATGCTTCTGCCAACATTTTGTGCTGGCAGAGAGAGAAGCCCCGGGTGCATAAATTTGCCGCCGGTCACACTTGCCTTTTCTAACACATTACATTTTAATGAAAGGTTAAATGAAAGGCCGTTTGTCACAGTTGTCTTACCAAATTCGAATATTGTCTCATTTCTAAAGCAAATAAAATACCGTTTTGATGTTAAGTAGAAAAGATCTGATCAAAATCTGAAGTACACCATGTGACTTCATGATGCTCTAGCATGAAACGGCCAGCCTTCTGATGTACCAAAAGCCACAAAGAGATAAGCAGAGACCCTGAAAGAACAAATTCTACCAGAACAGCAAGAACTGGGATTTGGAAAAGTCTGGAGTACAAAGATTCTTCCAAGAAAGGATGCAGGACAGGGAAGCTGAGAGGAAAGAAAGCAGACTGATGGCTTTCCTACTTCAGATGCTCACATGTGGACTAAAGTTCTAGTTCTTAGCAACAGTCTGGGATTACAGAAATTCTTAATATTTTTTGACCAGCCTTTCAGCTTTGATTCCCCAAGTTAACAGAGGCACCAAAATGTCTGTAACATTGTCTGGGAAAATTCATGAGTAGGAACATTACAATTTTACATAACTCAGTAGACAACAGCTGGCAGTCCAGCTTTCATCTACCCCAACATTTTAAAGACCCAAAACATCGCAGATAACCCGTGCTGACATTTTGAACCTATGCCAAAGCATACAAAACCAGAAAATATGCAGAAAGGACACACCTGAACATTGTGGTGTTCTCAAAGCAGTTTCAGTTGAGGAGGACTCACAGGACTCACCAGCTCTAAAATTACTCTTCCACAGCATGACTCTCCAGCCACGTTCTCACCTGTATCTGTACTTCAGTATCTGAGAATCTGAGGTTAGAAGTCAGGATTCATTTTCAAAATACTCATTAGCATTCCCATACTTACTTAGCCAAGATGCCCACACTCAAGAACAGCTTGATAACTTCAGTGATGCACACAGCCGTCGTTGAGAAGTACAGTTCTGTCTCCACCGTCCTTGTGTACCGCAACGCGACTGTGTACGTGGCAGCAACCAGGGTCATCACTGTCAGGCAGTATAACTTGAAGAGTAAGCTGACATTTTCTGAAAGAAAACAAAGATGATGACTCAGCATGCCCTTCGTTTTAATTTAGTAACTGAAACAGCATGTTCTCCAGCTGGAGGACTGTATCAAATACTACCCTGGCAGGACACAATAATTACAGTGTTGTGAAACACCTCCTATAAAACATGCAAATTAAATTTTCAAGTCACTTCTCAAATAAGCTTGTATAGGAAATCCGAGTATTTGCAAATAAGATGTCCTCTTTCCCTCATAACCATCCTTCATTCTAGAAAATATAATCATAGACTAATATTTACTAACATGAATCAAAAAGTCTTTCTGTGCTTTCCTGCTCTTCAGCTGACAGTAAGTGCTTGCTCTGAAACAGAAGCCCATCCCCTCCACATAGTATACTGAGGTCCGACACAGAGAGTGTTGGCACACTAGTAAAACCAGAGAGAGAGAGGAAAAGTTCTCTATCAGCAAAGAACAGGATCAATCTAACAAATCTTAACAAATAAGACAATATTTCCTTCAGCCTTATATTCTACCTAAGTTAGTAAGAGAAAAGCGTTTTGCTCAGAACAGCGATGGGGCTTCACACAAAGGGCTTTCTTGAAAAATTATTTATTTTAGAAAACACTAAGGTTGCAGTTATTCACGTAAATCAAACCACACGGGGATTATGTCTCATCTGTGTTACTGCCTTTATCTTCCCTGCTCCTGGCCTTCTACAACAACAGCAATTCTTGTAGCAGTTTTGCCCTGGACCAAGCCGGATCCTGCCTGATTTGGGAGTCAGCCTGTTGCAGGTCCACTGGCGAAAGGCAGTTTTTCATACAGCCACCTTACTCTAAGGCCCCAGAGTTCCATCAAGCGGACAAAGGTCTCAGAGTTCCATCAGGTTGACATGGCCAAGCCACGCCAGTTCATTCCCACCTCAGAGAATGGCCAAAACTGCATCCGTACCGGTGAAGAGAACAGCACGGGGCTCCAAGCGGGGCTTTTCTACACAAACACCTGACCTACAACATGTGACATTAGCAAACGTGTGGTGTCCACAAAACCACATCTCAAACTGGCAAATTTTTCTTTGTTATGTATGGCACCTGACGGGCGGATGTTGGCCATTCAGCAGCACCTTCTGGGACATTATCTGTCGTGTTCTGAATATCCTAAATAAATGTAGTTTAATTGGTAGAAGTTTATGTTCCTCTGCTGATTAGGTTATGAGCTAACAGATAAGCTCCAGGCAGATTTGTAATAACTTTGTTCATTCAATATGGGAATGAATTGCTGAACCCAGTGCAATCAATGTTTTGGTTCGTTTTTCTTTCAAGACAGTGATGTCTTCTATTGCATAATATTTCTGCAAGGTACGGTTAATACCTCCTGCTGCTGCAATCACTTAAATTAGCTATTTCCTTACAGATAAAAATCTTACCCACGTCAGTAACCACTTTTAAAAGGTAGAGCCAATTATTTTTTGGACTAACAATGCTTAAAAGAGACTTACAAACTTAATCCATTTTTAAATTAAGTTTGGACTGAGGGCAGGGTGGGGGGAGAGGAAGGCAGTGGGAATCCAAGGGCATAACCGCCAGGAAATAAAATTAACCCAGTCCAGTTTCACAAAAAAATGTATTTTCTACTATGGTTTCTGTCAGCAGTAACATGTCATTAACAATGTGCTTTTACACATTAAGATGTTAAGCCTATGTGCTACTGAAGATGAGACTGAGGGGAGACCTCATCGTGGTCTACAGCTTCCTCACAAGGGGAAGAGGAGGGGCAGGCACTGAACTCTTCTCTTTAGTGACCAATGACAGAACCCAAGGGAGTGGCAGGAAGATGTGCCAGGAGAGGTTTAGGTTGGACATGAGGAAAAGGTTCTTCACCCAGAGGGTGGTGGAGCACTGGAACAGGCTCCCCAGGGAGGTGTCACAGCCCCAAGCCTGACAGTGTTCAAGAGACTGGACAACGTCCTCAGACACATGGTGTGAACTGTGAGGTTGTCATACGCCAGGACAAGAGTTGCACTCCACGATCCTTGTGGGTCCCTTCCAACTCAGGACATTCTATGATTCTATGAGCTAAAACTACATTTAACACTTGCCTATATTAACTAGTCTTAAAAAAAAAAAAAAAAGCAGCCTCAATTTGGCAACAGTTTGCAAACTTGAGTAAATCAAATGCAGCAGAACATGATAATGAATGTAGTAACTGTACTAGATCGTCCTAGTGATATGTTAAAAGCAATCTGTAGTTAAGTTTTCAGCCAGAATACTTCTCCAGTCTGGCTCACATGTCTGCCCCAGTACCAGTGCAGCACTGGGGGCAGAAGGAAAGTGTAGCTCGAGCACCCATAGCTTCTGCTGCTAAGCCTGAACTTATACCAGCTTTAAAAAAAAAAAAAATCTGAGCTGAAAGCAGCTGTTGTTTGTTTCTCTCCCAGAGTTTCTCTCACTGGCTTCAGCATATCCTCTCAAATGAACCGATTCCAGCAAAAGGGACCAGACAGGCCCAAAGCCTCGGGATATAAACGCAGAGCCTCCCACACATCTCCACAGCTCATCTGACCACCCTGCCAGGGCTCTTCTCTGCAGCGGCCCAAGGCCAAGCCCAGCGCCTGCCGAGCCCAGCGGGCACCTCAGCGCAGCCTCGCCCGCTGCCGCACCCCCGGCTCCGGGCCCTTCTCCTCCGGGGGCCTCGTCCCCCACAGCCGAGCAGCCCTGTGCAAGGCGTCACCTTCCCGAAGGCTTTAAACCCGCCCGGCTCGCCCGAGTGCCCGGCTCCGGCACGGCCGTGGCTCCGGCACCTCTGCTCGCCCTCCAGCTGAACCCCAGGGGCCGGCGGCGATTTTAGGGACACCCGCAGGGTGGGTGCCCGTGTGCGCTGACCAGCTGGGCCTCACAGCCTCGGGCTGAGCCCCCAGAACGTTGCGCCGCGTCCAAACGCCCCCGGAGCACGAACCGGCGCCGCCGCTCCTCAGGCGGCCGCGGCTGGCCCTAAAGGCGGGGGAGCCACCGGTGCCCGGCGAGCCCCGGCCCGGGAGCACCCGGCGCCCCCCACACGCCAGAGAAGCGGCAGTGCCGCCGCCCGGCCTCGCAGCCCCGGCCAGGCCGGGCACACGGAGAGGGAGCGCAGCGGGGGGGGCGGGAAGGCGGGGCGGAGAGCCCCTCCCCGGATCGGCCCCGCGCCCCCTCACAGCTCCTTCCCCCCGCGCCCGCGGTGGTAGCGCTCAGCACCGCAGCCCCCGGCGGGGAAGACAGTTCCATTTCCTCCAGGGCGGGGGAAACAGGAGAGAGCCGCCGGTCCGCTTCGTCTTTGTGGGGGGCGGAACCGGCCCCCTTGCCTGGCCGTAGCTCCCTCCGGGAGCCGCGGTGCCTCTCACCGACCCGCGCCGCCGCCCTCACCTTTCGAAGGCGACATCGTGCCGGCTGAAGGCGCCAGGACCGCCGGGCCGGAGCCGCCCGCCGTGCCCCGCCGCTCCGCCCATCACACCATAGAGAGTGGCGCGGCCGCCTAGAGCGCCCGCCTCACTGCGTTTCACCATAGAGTCGGAGGTCCGTCTCGCCTAGACAGTCTCTCTCGCCCCCTCCCGGGAGGCGCATCCTTACTGAATAAATACACTTGTACCTGGGTGTTTATCTCTCTTCGTAAGCTCTGTCCGGCTAGTTGGTTCCTCAGAGCGGCCCTGAAGGATCCGTCACCCCCACCTCGGGCCCGCCTGTGAGCAGTGCTTGGAGACGGGGTGCTCGGGGTCTGGGAAGGGAGCGGTGTTTTAACCAGGCCTAAAACCACCGACTGACTCTAATTAGCGTATCGATGCATGTAAATTATCGAGTGAAGTTCAAGGAATTCAAGTCAAACATGCTGCAATCTGCGCATCTCCCGCTGGCTATGTACCCGTCTTGTGCTCCCTGAACAACAAAATTAAGGAAAAAGACCCCAAACCCGCTACAAATTCAAAGGGCGCCAGTGCGCTGTGACGAGCTGCCCTCTAAATAACCCTAAAGCCTGGTAACCGCCAGCGTTGTGTTTTGTCACCGAGCCCTGGCTCTTCTCCCAGGCAGTCAGCAATAGGACAAGGGGGCAGGGGCTCCAACTCTGCCAGGGGAAATTTAGGCTTGATATTAGAAAGAAATTCTTTACAGAGAGAGTGGTCAGGCATTGGAATGGCCTGCCCAGGGAGGTGTTGGACTCACTGTCCCTGGAGGTTTTTAAACTGAGATTGGACATGGCACTTAGTGCCATGATCTAGTAAATGGACCGAAGCTGGACCAAGGGTTGGACTTGATGATCTCTGAGGTCTTTTCCAACCCAGTCGATTCTGTGATTCTTTGAGGAAAAAGGGGTCACCCACTTAAAAACTCAGGTTCAAATGGGCATCAACTGAACGTTGTCTCCCCTTTCACAGAATCACAGAATGGCTGGGGTTGGAAGGGACCTCTGAAGATGTCTAGTCCAACACACCTGCTAAAGCAGGTTCACCCTGAGCACATCACGCAGGGTTGTGTCCAGGAGGATCTTGAATGTCTAAAACCATTTTGAAAATTAGCCTTTTTTTTTTTTTTTTCTGAAATATTTTATTGGTAGTAAACCCCCAGGGCTCCCACACACGTATTTCTCATTGCAGTAGTACGTACCCTCATATTTCTGCCGTGCCAAAACCAAGATGATTACACTTGCATTCCCTAGTGTTTTACAATACTACAGTAGCTTCTCCAAATGGAAAAGGGTAAGTGCAACAAAACAGATTTTCACTTATCAGTTTTCTTTTAAATAGATGTATTTCTGTATTCTTAAAATACCACTTTGTTGGTCAAAGTAAGAACTTTAATATAAAAGGTTCAAAGGAAATGATGATAAAAATACCTGGAGATGACAGCAACAAGTATTTCATGAAGCAGCAATAGGGTGTTTTCTCAGGAGAAGAAAAACCAAACTGCACCTGGTAATAGCATTCATGGGGTTTTTTTTAATAAATCTAAAAACTGGTGCCAGCTCATGATTGAAAAAACATGGAAGAGCAGCACACCCAGCTGTTATTGATCAGTTTTTACAAAAGAGGATATCATTTAGTGGAAACTATCTAACTTTTTTTTGCTCTCCTGTCCCGGTCCTTTTATTGAGTGGATTTGTCCCAGTTGTAGAACTTTAAAAAGTGAAGCCTTGGAGACAGCCAGATGAAAAGTGAATACAACTCTGTACAATCCCACAGAAAAAAATCACCCAGCAGCTTGAATCTTCAAGCTTTATTATCACAAGTTTGTATAACGATGACCCAGGAAACCATGATGCACCACTCTGCACCTGACCGAAAAAGAGACGTAGAAACCTTACTACGTCCTGTGCAATCACAGTTTCACACCTGGACATTTTGCAGATAATAACTGGTGGAGCTTCTTCTTGTTGTGAAGTCTCTCTGTTCTAAAGCACTCCCTATTCCCATTTGAGAAGATGTTTCATCTTAAAGCTCAATGACAGCACTAATGGGCAGGCCCAAGGACCCCAACTGATGTAATTTTGCTGGCTTTACCTTCTTGATGATTCTGTTTTAAGGGTCGAGCTGTGAGATTCAGGTGACTCTGTTGGGATCAGTTTTATTTCACACCAATGGAAATTACGCCTCCGCCGGAGCCGCAGCATCGGCCCATATCTCATAAAAGCTATTTCTCTTAAGACATGACTCTTAAGGATGGTGGTTCAACAAGCAATCATTGTATTAAAATGTCAAGAAAATCCCAGGATGCACACTACACATTTAAATGTTAGTTTAAATCAAAGTCTTTGGGAACATCTTGAATCTAAATTGCTATTTAAAATCTATGTGCTTCAGGCTTACCATTTCTATCATTTAATGCCAGTCAGCAGCCCCAACATATAAGATAAATGAAATAAATCAACTGTTCCTAGAGTCAACAGACACAGTAAAATCTTTTGTATCTTAATCCAGATATATTCAGGGATTTTATATATACATTCAATATATATCTTTAGGTTTCTCATTTTCACTTAGGTTTCATCTACTGCTCTTGTTAAGTCTACTTTGACCATATGAGTAGTAGGAGATGATCCTCCTCGGAGACCTTCCAAGAAGATCTGTGGTCTGGGTACGTTGCTAGAACTGTCACGCTTAGTCTGGGTGCCAACGTCTTTTGGCAAGTACACTTGGGTGGAGTTCTCTCTTCTCATATGGCTGAGTTCAGTCTGCATGGCATGAGTTAATCTGCGGCGCAAGTTGGCCTAAAGACACAAAAAGAATCAGATTAAGCGAAATTATTTTAGACCAATGTGCTTCACAGACCTGGAATGTGGCCCGCATCACCCTGCTGCCCACGTCACTGTTACAACTGTGGTGTGTTCACTCCTGAACTAACAGCCCTGTATGTAGCCAACACAGTTTGAAATCAGCTTTTTATCTGCTTTTATGTTTTGCTTTGGTCACTCTGCTTCAAATTTTGTTAAATGCTGGAGCCTTTTTTTCATTAGAATAAAATGGTGTTTTCATGTTAAGCTCTTCCGACGCTTCAAATTAATTTTAGTCAGTCTGAAGCACACTGAGTGGCATGGTGGGCAGATAAATCTCTTTGGGCATCTGAAACCTAAAACAAGCTTGAGGATCCCACATATTGTGGATAACCAAACTACAGGATTAAGCCTTTGTCTGGTTTCAAACCAAATGTGATGAGGTTTAGGTGCTGGTGTCACGAAGTACCAGATAAAGGGGAAAAAATGCCCCTCTTCAAGACATTGCTTGCTAACCCCTTGGCAAGGGGCAAAAGGTAGTTTATGATTAAAGCTCTCCTCAATCACAGAAACTGCTGTAGATACAACAACAAAGCCACTCCTCACGGAGTGGTAATATTACAAAGTCAGAACACTTGAAACAACAAAATGTTCCTTATTCCAGTGAGCCTTCTATGTCAGCAACAACGTAAACCACTGTAAACCATCTGACATGTTGTGGTCATTGAAATATATAAAATCCAGCCTCATGTGGTGGGATCCACCCCCCATATGTAAGTGAGAAAGTCCCTGGAGTCCAGTCCAGTCAACAGAGACTGGAGTCAATGGGAGTTGGAGGATGATTAAGTTGGCCAAATTCGGTGTTTGCAGCAGTGTGAGTCAAAACATTCCCCAGATGCCACTAGTTTGGTCTCCATCAACTGGAATGGACATTGAAGCACCTATATGGAGACACACTTTGATATCTTAATCTACAACTGAATCTTACGCACAGTGTCATCAAGGAAAATACAGAAAAGAACAATAAGGAATTTACAGAAGAGACACCATGGAAAGAAAGACAAATATTTTAGGTGTTGGGGGTATTGTGTGGTGTATTTTTTGGTTTTGTTTCGTTTTAATCTGAGGGTTTTAATGACAATTAAAACAAGAGCAGGCATGAGATACTGTTTCTCTGTTAAGTTTATCCCTCTTAAAAACTGAATGTACCTGTTGCAAGGAGCTATGCTTGCACAGAGAAACAAATGTGAGATGAAAATTTCACTTCCGACATCAAATAGGTGTTCTAACGAAGTCATATTTTAACACTTCACATCACTACAAGTTTTCTAGCCAAGTATGAACAACAGAAAAAAAAAAACCCAAGGCATCTGCTCTCATCTTCTAACAAAACCCTCAAATATGTCTGATGCTCCCCTAAAAGTATCAAATACACAGATGCACTGGTAAGCTTTTTCTGTCATTTGAGCACTTTGATTGTAAATGTTGTATCACCACCATATTACAAATTCAGCATAGTCACAGGAGATGAAACACTTCTGCATGCATCTGGGATTTTTTGTTTCAATGCAGCATCACCAGCCTCCCATATGGACAGTTGAGTACTTTAAAGTACTTTCTTTAAATATTTCAAACTAATGAGCTACAAATTTGTTTCTGAATGGTCCTCAGGCTCAGCTATTGGGAAACATCCACTTTTGCTTATGCTAAAGATAAACCACTGACCACATCTTACATTTATTTATGTGCATTTGTTAATTACAGAAGTAAAGGAGGCTTTTTCCTAGGCCTCTTGTAAACCTAACTGGCTTCTTTATGTTCCTCAGTAAGAACTATTCCTTAGAATCCTTTAGAAGCCAGTTAACACTGGCAAGACTTCTCAGACCAAAATTTTGGTTTCCTTTTTCCTTGGAGATTTCATGGCAAAAAGAACAACAGAAAGGAAACCACAGGCCTCCATAGTGCATGTGTTCACAGAAAAAAAATTAATCAACCCTGCAGTATTCTGTGTCCAGTTGTTACTGGTAACTGCAATATTCCCTGTACTCACAAGTTCACTTTGACTCAGTTGTGGAGATCAGGTGCTATATCTCAACAACTGCATGTCCTGGCAAACCACAGAAAGAAGCTTTTTAAAGATATACTGCTACTTTGAAAGCTTTTAGGTGTGTGTCTAACCTGCTGTGGACAGACTGTGATTTCCAATCCAACAGAAAATCATCATGATAGTATAACAAACATTTCATCTGGTTTATGTATATATAACACAAAACCTACTTGCTTTGTTTCTTATCACTCCAGATTGGTCCTAAATGAAAGAGGGATTTTTTTTTTTAAAGCAGAATTGGTTTTAGCAAACATGAAGAATCAGCATAAAATGAAAAATATTTCATTATATCAAAAAAAAAGGCTTCATGCTTTGATACCATTCAAGGATGGATAAGTTAGGTCAAAGAAAGCTGCTGCAGGGTCAGACACATCCAAAGGCATTCCTAACCATTCTGTCTGCCACTTACTACATTTTTCTTCTTCTTACTTGATGGTGATAAATATTAATTGCAATAAAGTTTTGCCTGAACCAAACCTTTCTGCAACTTTTCTTTTTTTTTACAAAGAAAGTATACAGCAATATCTTCAAACTGTCAAATTTATTTGAGTGTAGAGGAACAACTTAAAAATTCAATGCTAATCAACAAACTCTTATTACTTAAAGGTGGCAAATGAAAAATCTGGAATGGACATGGCAGTGGAAGCACTGCTCAAAAAATTGGGAAAAATACGGAAAAAGTGGGAGAATGAGAAAGTCTAGAAATATGGGGAGAAAATAAATGAAAAAAAAAATATTGAGCCAGTTGTAAAGGAAGTGTGTATATTTAAATAAGGTTATATTTATATTGCAAGAAATTAAAGTTAACAATAATTTATTCTGTACTTTGTTATCCAACAATGAAAATCTGGTAATAACAATACAAACCAATTTTATAGCTTTTCTTCTCAGCTCCCATTCATTCCATTCATAGGACGTCACAATAGTTGGAGGCAAGATATGAGTATCAGTTTGAGTACTACTGTCACATTTTATGGTTGTTTTAATCGAAAATCTGACTGCATTTCCGGCCTGGATGGAAAAAACAAACAAAAACACACGAAAACATCATCATCATCATCAACAACAACAACAACGAAGACAAACAAACAAAAAAACCCACCAAACAAAACAAACAAAAAGGAACAAAAACAAAAACAAAAAAACAAACAAACAAAAAAAAAAAGCAAGGCTTTAATGGTAAGAATACAGACATCTAAGAAAAAAAACATATGGATTTGCTACTTTTTAAAAGTAAATAACCTGCAAACCACAAGTGTATAATGATTTTTACATTAAAAATATTTTTGTTCCCCATGCTACAAAAAGAAGAAACCATTAAGTATTGAATGGATTTAATTTCTGACAGAAAGCCCTTCAGGCAGAGGCCACAGCTGAATTTCAGACTCACACATCCCAGGTGTGAGCTTTAACCACTGGATTTTCATAAAAGGGGATCCCACCACCACCACACCAGTATTTTATGATGCCAGGACCTCAGTGTATATTTATGAATGGATTAAAAATCATAATTAGGAGAAGTTCTTACATCCCTGCCAGAGCTGGGATATAAACCATATCTTGGCTCACCACGGGCCAGTTCAAGACCACATACTTTGCTTGCTAGGGACCTAGAGTTCACAGTGTAGCACACAGAATATCTATGAATCCAAATCAAGTCTTTGGATTTCACATGGTAGCACTGTTGCATTCACTAAGTTCCCTTTCATTTTGTAATATATTCCGTAATTCTTGTCCCCAGATACCACCACACCCTCATCCAGCACACACTGATGAACTGCTGAACTAAAGCTCCAGTTAATACGGTATCTGGCTTATCTTCTGTTGCATCTATTTACTGTCCCTTTAAACTACTTTAGCAAAAATGAGGAAAAGAAACATCAGACACAGGATCTTCCTAGGCTAAGGACTAACAGCTTTTATTGCTGGCACAATCCTTTGGCTCTACATATTCTCCTATGAAGAGATAAGGTGAAAACAACATTAAAGGAAAATGTTTCTTATCAACACCCTGAAGGCCTAGAAAAGATGGACGTTCAGACATACTGTTTGGCAGACAGACAATTATACTTCTTTCCTAAGGATGGGTATCATCTGTTCTCTTTATGTTATAGAAAGGACAGGCCAAGCAGTGACCCAACTGCTGTTCAGCAAGAGGCATGGGCGGTGTGTACCTGGGCATAGGAAACAAGGTCTTCAAACTGATGGCGAAGCTCAAGCAGTTGAATTAGCTCTGCATATTCTTTAGCTTTTTCTACATTCAGTTGAATGAACTTATCTGGATCTTGAGCAAAGAGGTATGCAGCTTCTTTGGAACTGAAAACATAACATCTCTCCCTGTGCTTCAAAATTCCAATTGCAGGATTTCCTAAAAAAAAAAAAAACAAAACCAAAACAAGCCAAACCCCACAAAATAAAATAGTGAATAGCATGATATCCAATACAGCAGGCATCTGTAATCTAGAATCTGCATTCCCTTCAAGTAAGTTTCCCTTCCTTTTTTTTTTTTTCTATGAAATCAGAATAAATCCCTGAAAGTAAGTATTTAAATATAGAAATGTCTGTTTCTTTGAGCCAGTACAACTGCTTTTGATCAGTTCACATCCACCATGCCTTAGTGCATGTCTGTTGGAAAAACAACAGATAAAACACCTATAGCAAAAGGCATAACAAAACATTGCTCATAACCCAGAAATGTTTCCTCTATAATCTCCAACAAATATTTGATTGCAGATGAGTGGTCCATTTATACCAAAGGGCATAACATTGAAATTAACTGAAGAAGCAGAGGAAGCAGCTGACAAGCTTGACAACAAATTAACAGAGAAAATGTCAATAAAGGCCAAACAACTTATACAGGAAAACACAAACAGAGCTCAAGGACAGTGGCAGGCTCTGCTTTAGCTGGCATTGCCCAAGAAAGGCCTACAATCACCATAGATAGTGGCTTGAAAATACTAAATGACACTACTCAGTGGCAATCAAAAAAGCAAAAAGAATTGTCAGAAATTATTAGGATGCAAACAGAGGGGGAGAAAAGAACCAACATTGTAACAGCCTATATGCTACATTTGTCAGACTACATTTTGTTCCAACACAACAGAGTAAGAAAAAGTAAAATGAAAGGATCTGGCAGTGATCAGGGGCTTGGAATACCTTCCACACAAGGATGAGTTAAAGAAAAGAGGCCTCTTCAGCATTAAAAAGAAGGAACTGAAGAGAGATAATATGATACGGGGTTATAAAACCATGAGTTGCATGCAATATAAAATTACTGTTTGCTAATTTTCCTAATAGAAAGACTACCAGGTCTTTGATGAAATTATCAACCCAGAGCTTAAGACCGTCTCAGAAAGAGGTACCTTTTCATAGTGTATAAAATTATAACTGTGGGACTCTTTGACAATCAGAATATCCCATGGCAAACTCTAAATGGATTCAAAAAGCAATTAGATAAATGAAAAAGCTCTATCAAGGGTTATTCAACAGAAAGGGATGGGCACAGCATTTATCTGAGGAAATTCCATAACCACTGGCTGCTAGAACAGGGAAGGATATAATTAAGGAAGGATCATCCCTACTTGATTTCTCATAATCTTCAAGTGTTCAGGACTGACCACATCCAGAAATTTGATACAGGGCTAAGGAGACCTTCAGTCCAACCTGGGACAGCTGTTCTCATATGCAATACTACATAAGAGTAAATAATTTACATTGCCATAAAAATATCTATTTTTTAATACTGCCAAGAAATCGCAGTATTTTTCTCCCAATCTTTTTAGGTTTAAAAAATTCTGTATGTAGAAGTTCTATTAAGGACAAGGAGACAGAAAACATGAACTGATGGGGTGACTGAAATAAGGCTTGCTTTCAAGACAAACGACCCTAGAATATACAAAAAAAAAAAAAAAAATCCTGATTAGTTGACTTAATCAGGTGGACTTTTGCATTCTTTTCAGAGAAGATTTTTGGTACTTTATATCCACTATTTGAAAATACATACAATGTAGGCATGAATGGGTCTGTTGCAACAGACAGATACACAAAATAGAAGGAATGACCATTTTCCTACATCTGTATTGAAACACATGAAAACCAATAAACAGACCTGCATTCAGCTGCAGTGTAAGTTACACAGATGCATATATAGCAGGGGGAAACATTTATCCATCCCACCTTGTTTCTGCCTCTGCTTGCTCAGGCCTGTTTTCTCTTTAAGCCCTCCTGCCTTCTATTTAGGGCAGTTTATTTGTGCATTTTTAAAAGAAAATACTTTAACAGAGGAAATAAGTTGTCTGAGATGAAAATTACAAACATGAAAATACAGAACTCCAGCTCTGACATAAGAGGATGCATTCAGAATATGTCTTTACATTTTCACTAGTACTCACGTGCATATACAGTATGGAATACAAAGCTTACCTGGGAGGGTGAGGCCTTTCACACCAATTGCGTGTGCACAGAAACTGTGGTACTGGATTGGCAACTGGTCAAAATTATCAATAGTCTCTGGAAAAAGCCATTCTTGGTTCCTGAAATCCGAAACATTCACTCTGATTCCTAAGAAAAGGTTTAACAAAGGAAGGATTTCAGTAACAAAACATCAGATGTTTAGAATATAATAATGTTACAGGACGACGGGATTACTGTGGTCTTTACAGGATGACCTGCAGTGCCAAGATCCCCAAAGCCAAACTTTATTGCTGCCTTAAGAGAGATCCTACTGAAAAATCAGTCCTGCGGGAGCCTTTAGTAGCATTAGTTCGCTTTGCAAACAGGGCATGACAACAGGAAGGCAATATCTTAGTCTCCTATTTTGTTTTCACCCACTCACGTATTACAAATGCCCCAGAGTACAACTTGATTACTAGGGATACCATCTTACAAACTAACACTTCTGGTAATCAAAGCCCTGTTAAATTAGCTTTTTATTCTCTCCTTCCATTTCAGAAGTTCTGAAAGGTATAAAAAGACAAACAAACTCAAGATAGGTCAAAAAAAAGTAAAGTATGTTTGTGCCTATTAGGTATATTTTATGTATAAAAATGAAAGCCCAAAGTACACTACATGAAAAATAAATCACCACACTGCAAGACTAATTTTCATTTGCTGTGTAAATTCTGATAATTAAAAAAATCAATGTGTAGCACCTTCTGTAAATAAAATCAAACCCACAAAATCTTGGAGAATGAAGGAAATTTAAAAAGTAATAACTTTTCATACCCTTGGTTTCTCTTATCCTTTCCTCATCACTTTTCACAGTCATTCCTTCCAGAAGAGATGACAGCATGTCCTCAGGAAAAAGCTGTGATTGGATTTCTGAGAACTGTTGGAGATTGTTAGTCATATTTGTGAGGAAGTGTAGCAGTAGCGTCTCATCCTGAAAGCCGGTCCAGAGGTTGGAAAGTGCAATAAAGAGAGGCTAGATAAAAGAGAAAATTATCTGAAATCCACTTTGTTTTATATCTGCAGTGTAACCCAAGTGCTGTGCAGAAGAATCCCTGCTATGAACAGAGTGAGGCTGATCTCCAAGGCCTTCAGCACACAGGAATTTCAGGGGAACTCCTGGGATTTGTCAGAGGAGCTCCCATCACATATGTCCAGAATGTATACCTATAGGACAGAATGGTACTTTTCTACATTTTACTCCAAAGCCTTTCCCAAATATGTTACTTTGAGGTCACGCTTGGTATTGAGCGCTTCGCTGACAACACGGTTTTATAACTGAAAATAAGGTGGACAGGAATAAGAAAGATGAGAAGAAATGCACCTGTTTAAATGCCAAATGAAGTAAAACCCCACCTATATGTGCAAACTATCAAGTTTTGTTATCTTGTCTGACCTGTTCCAGAGCAACCTGGTACCACAGCCCCCAGGCACACACAGACTGAAGTGTCAGATCCCACCTGAGATATACCTCTGTCAAAGTGCCTGCCCCATGAGTTGCAACTATGATGCCTTTACAGGGAGTATAAAAAATACTCCTGAGTAGGTGAGAGGTGGATATGATCTTCCTCCCTCCTTCACATTAGACTTTATTTTGCTTTCTAATTATTTGTTTGGAAGTCTGAAATATAACCTATGTGTGAACTGCATGCTAGTTCAGCAGCTAACTATAAGAACTTAAAACGACAAACATATTACACAAAATAATGAGCTCTTCCATGAAAAGCAAATTAAATGAAACTGTTTTTTGACATATTTCTCTCCCATTTCCCTTTCACCATGCTGTCATAATAATCCCAGAGTTTCACAGGGTCATCAAGCACCCTCCTTCACAATACCAGCAGGTAACATTCACATCGCAGATTTGATCTTAGGAAAGCTCCAATTGTGCCTCTCTAGGTGCTTGTTTTCCACAAATCATGCAGAAAATAACATGTTTTGAAATCTCCAGACTGTTAAATTCATCTGAAACTGGCCAACAGGTTCAGAAGCTATTGGAAGAAGCAGAGGCTGAAAGTCCCCTCACAGAAACCTGATTTCTTTAGAAAAAATTACGTCAGGGAGTCATACTGTAATTACAGGAATTGCTATCTGAAGGTACTTTTAAAGAATCACGCTCTGATGTGCTGTTATCTGTCATCGTTATGTACCTACTAGGTCTGCAAGGAACAGGAGAGAATTTTTGCACAAAACAGGAAAATATCACTGTAAATCTACAAATACTGACAAATTACTCAAGACACAGCAAAATGCCATTTATTTCCATCTCTCCCTTTTTGTACCTTGCTTTTCTTTTACCTTGAGATCAAGTCCTTTAGTTTTTTTGCCCCTTCAAAAATTACTCATGCTGTTACAATAGAGAGAAAATAATGTAGCGCTTTTCTAAACACAAGCTATGCAAAAATACACCAGAAAAGAACTTTGGTAATTTTTTATAATTAAGAAGAAATAGGTTTCCCATTCAAAATACTTACAAAAACTTCATTGGTATTTACAGAAACCTTATTCTGCACTGTGTTTTTCAACTGCTCCATTGTTGCTGTGAACTGCACATTCATCTTTTCAACTTCTTGAGCACTTGTAATTACATCAGACTGAAAAGAGAACTTACTTCAGGTAAGAAGTGTGACAATCAAAGAACCAAGTATTTAATAATACGTATTTACTTAGTCTCTTCATTCAACTATTTTCAGACAATGTTCTAAGGAACGAAATGCACCCTAACTTTCTGTAAAATCAATTTTTCCTTAAGTGTTCAGGCATAAAACCAGGTGCTTCTCTCAAACATATGCTAGTAATTTTTTAATAGAAAATCTCTACAACTTTATAGTGAAGAGAACTGAAAAGAATTGAAAAGAGAAATATTTTTCTAAGCTTTATCTTATACAGGAAAATCTTATAAAACCCTGCACTTTCTCAAAAGGCAAATTTAAAGATCTTGATAAAGAAAACAAATTTCAGTAATTTAAATTGTATTCTTCAAAAACTTCTGATGACTTCATATGTGTTGAGGATGTCTGCAGACTAAAATCAAGGTGACTTATGGACTGAACAGAGATATTTTTTTCTCTCATGCCTTTTGGGGCAGAGTATCAGTATGCAAACAAGAAAAAAGTCCTACTCTTTTAGTCCTCTGTTAACGAAATTAAACGAAAAAAGGAAACCTCCAGAAATTAAATGGAAGCACAGTCACACTGCAGCAAACAATTAATCCATTTTGTCTTAACCAAAGCCAGCAAGTTAGGTACAAAGTTCATCATGACAGATGATGTAGGTTCTCATATATTGAGAAAAATTTGATTTCAGAGATTTCTGAATTATTTTTTCTTATATTTCTGTCCTGTATAAGTACGTAACTTGAATACATTCCATCTGCAATAAAAACCTACAGGATATAACATGATGGTGTCTCACCAGAAGGATGCAAAGGAAGGCCTCATATTGTCTCGCATTGAACAGAGCTTCTTTCAGTTTAAAAGAACTAAGCTGTGTACATCTGTCTTGGTCTTCCTGCATGGATTCCAACAGAGCTGTGTACTGGTGGGCTCGTGCTTGGCAAGTATTAAGACTTTCATCGAGAGTCTGTGTAGCTGACGGAATGGCTTCATTCAGAACAGCTGGCACTGTTTATATAGAATAAATATGAGATACATATAAAAATAATTATCAAAATCATTTGCAAACGGTTAAAGTGAAGTATTTGAGCAACGCAGTCTTTTGTCCTTATATTCATGCATTTCCAAATGCTTGCATACTAGATTCGACCACTATATCTGACTAGTCAAGTAGTTTCAAACAGTCAGAATCACATGTGTGAAAATGTCACAGTCAAGTCAAGGACTGTGAGAAAACTTGCTTTACAGTAGATGCAGTTCAGTTGCTACTGCTGACATGGGTTTCCTGAGAGACTTTAGGCAATCTGGACAATTTTCAGTTCTCAGTTCTCTCATTTGTAAAATACTAATAACAACAGCAGGCTTCCCGTTCTCTGGGCACTTTGAGGTCTAACAGTGCTCTGAGTCAAAGATTATTACTAAAAAGAGAAGATGGATACTACATGAAAAAACATGCCTATGCAGTTATTAAAATTCAGCATGAGAACTTAAAAACCCCACAAATTCCCCCCAAATGGCACAGGTCAATAAAAATCTATTTTTGCTAATGCAGAATATACTATAAATAATATTTTTTCTTTACAATTTCATTATGGATAGCAGACAACCACACACTGAATATTTTGATAGGTTTTGTTAATTAAGCAGACATCTATGCAAGGAATAGGATAAGGCCTAGCCACTTTCTTTAAGTGCGCAATACGGCTCTGTGTTGTGTGTGTTGAATTTCTAATGCTTGCAGCATTGGCAACCAGCAGTACAGTAATAAGGCTCGTGTTATGTCCAGTCAAAACCCTGTGAGCATAGAAAAGCCAGATTTAACAAAGCTAGAATGGGAAGTAAATTTGCACAGGTCTAGCCACAGGTAGAGAAAGCTCAGCACTTGGCTGATTTACTTTTTTGGAAACAGGGTAAAAAGCCAAGGCAGAGCCCTACTTCAGCAAGTCCGCTGCTAACATGTAAATTAAAGCTTTAGCAGTCTAACTACTGGCCTTAAGCATTAAGGCATCCTAAGCATTAAGGCATCCTAAGGCATCCTTAAGCATTAAGGCATTCTAAGAGTATTCATGCTGTGTTTTTTCCATCTGTTTAAAAGTGATACGTAAACAGGTCAGTGCAAAGAAGTCATATTATCTGTTTCAAGCAGTTACAAAACCCGCAGATATTACAGCGACAAAGACCACGTGTTGTATATCATGCCTTTTGTATAACCACAGTAGCTGAATGTTCCCTTATGCTGTAACCCAGGCCCAGTGAACCTAGAAGAGAGCCAGCTGCAACACAGAAAGGTGCCATTCGTGGGAAAGTGTGTATTATAAAAACAGAAAACCAACAATGCTTTGCTTGGCATGTGAGAAGAAAAAATATCACCAAAATCTAGAAAGTTGCTTAGTTCTTTCTCTGATGTGGTAGGTGTGGGGTTTTTTTCCTACTTATAATGCTTTATTTAAAATACTGTCTAGCTAAGCAAGTGCTTTGCTTTCCAGTAAAGCACAATTTCCTTATCAAAAGAGGTATGTGCTATAGCCTTTATTCCTGAAACTTTGGTCTTGACTTTTTTTGTTTATTAAAGGTGCAGAAAGATTCAAAATACAAAAGATTTTTGAGAACATGTTAAGAATCTGAAGGGGTTACTCTGAATTAAAAGGATAAAGATATTGCCCCAGCAACTTTAACACTTCTCATCACACATAATCAACAGAAAATTGTAACTGAATTGACAGTGTACTTTCAAGATTTTAATTAACTGCTTTTAAAGGCAAATGTTACATATTTAATTCACGTAATGGCAAGGGATCAGCAAACAAATTACCATGAGGTAAATGAGTGTGTCAAGTTAATACTTATAATCCTTCCACATCAAGCAATAGGGTTCCTCTTAGCTAAAAATTAGTAGCCTACATGGAAACCTTTAATCAATACCAAATATGTACTTTTCCTTCAGATCTACAGAACCAGGGTTGAAGCTGTTTATCTAGAGAGATGGGCTACTATTGGAGGTGCTCCAGTGAAGAAAGTTGGGAAGAATTTATTTGGAATACACAGTCCAAATGAAGTTGTCTACTTACAGTCATCAATGCTGCTTCCTCCCTTCCCACATTCCTTGTTGTACAACCGAATCCCTGTGACTAGCATGGCAAGATTTTTCAGCTGTTGCTCTTTGTTCTTCTTGCTGAGTGAGATGAAAGTATTCATCTCTGTCAGGGGGAATACACTCTGCAGGGCAGCTATAAGCATTACAAAGGGTGAGAAAATGCTCAGTATGAGAGAACAGAAAATAAAATAATTAAACAAGTAAAAATACCCTCTCCTGAACAACTGCAAAAGATGGGAAACCCATGGCAAATTTAGACTTCAAGGCTGAGCAGTGACAGTTTGGTTAGTAAGCTTTCATCAGAGTTTACCACATCTGTATTTAAAGATCAGCAAAGAGAAGGAGCATTTTTATTCTTCAGTAAGAAAAGCCCATTTTCACAGCTGAAAGTTTACTGACCTGTTACCTCCCTGACAACCTGAATATCTGTTGGGGGTCCCAGGCCAGAGCTCAGCAGCACATAGCTAACAATCTTTCGATACACATCCTCCGTTTCTTCTTGCACACGAGGACGACTATCTGTGATTTCTCTGAGCACATGAGCCAGCCTTCCCTCCAGAACATGGTGCTGCTCACGGAGTAATTCAGCTAGGAAAAAAGAACACTTAGAAAGTGCCATCTAAATTCTTTGGAATTTGGGTTGTACAGAGGGTGTAATTAATTTCCACAGTCAGAGCACCAATTTAAGGTTTCTGAAGCACAGAGAGGTTCAAGGTACAATATCCTTATAACTAACAACAGCGGAGCTAAACTTTAAAATAATTAGCATGATTAACATGAGTCAGTTGAGTCCAAAGAACTATTCAGCCCAAACTGAGCAGCAAGTGTCTGGCTCTCTGGACTCTTCTGGCTGCAGTAGGACATAACACACACACATATTTCATACACACCTGAAGTTACACACCCAAATCTGAACACTACCCAGGATCTGAGAATCTTACTGGACTTACTGAACTTATTGAGTCCAGAAGACTTTGGAGCAGCTTCCTAATGTTGGTAATTTTTGGATATAATCCATGCTAACAATAAATTATAATAGGTTAAAACTCAATTAGAGAGACCGATAAAACATCAGGTTCTCTTTCAGATACATGAGTGCAGTTCTGGGTACTGGTTCTCTTTCAAATACACAGGTGCAGTGCAAGTTTTTTGTGCTGAAGGCAGCTAGCCATTGCAAAACTGAAAGCATAACTGTTCTCAAGCGATCTAATACACTATATTCAGTAAATCTCTCAGACTGGATGAAATGAATTTACTCTCCAATGTATATTTTTTCCCTACTATATCCATATGGAAACACCATGCTCCTATGTAGTATATTTATCCAGGGAGATTTATTTTGCTTCACTGCCAGCAGTCATTTAACAGGAATCACTATTAGCTCTACAGAGAGAGATACTAAATCCTAACCTCAGCATCAACTTCTATGAAAACATATTTGAAATTACCTCGGTTTGTGTAGTTCATATCAAAGTAAACTTGCATCTTAATTGTGCTCAGAGATGGGTTTGTTGTATCAAGCAATCTGGTAACACAGAGCTAAGAAGAGAGACAGAGAAGTGAGTTCTTATTGCTGGGGAAACATCTGAACCAACGGTGACTATGCTACACATTTCATAACATCAGTAGAGCCCCCTCACTACTATTCTCTCTATATAAGGCATTTATAAGGCATTTATTTACATGAGGAAACATGCAGTCCAGTCTTTAGCTACAGAACCATGAGAATAAACTGGCATTAACATTTTTGAAGTGTTCATATAAAAATAAAACAGCATTTTAGTAACAGGAACAGGTAGCAAATACTGCTGTAGTCTTAACTAAGTATTGACTCTCAACATCATGTCAGAATTACCTGGGTAAGATTTTGCACATCTTTTTCCATAAGGATTTGATCCACATTAAAGTCATTTCTTGGATCTAAAACAACAGCTTTCACCTAAAGATTGCCAAAAGAAAGCTATTAATTTACATCTCAACATATACTCTTTGCAACTAACCTTTTATTTTCTGAAAAATCTCAGATGCAGTCAATATTTCTCTACTGTTCTTTTTTTCCTTTTCCATCTTTGATAATGAAACAAAGTTACATCATTTCACACGTTGATCATTTCAATGTCAGTTCACGGACATAAGTGAAAAAAAATCTATTTGTGATGCAAAATTTGCAGAGAAATATTTAAATATATCTCCTTTAAACATTTCCTGGAAAAAAATATTTTTCTAAGTAAAATCTTATAAAAATCCATCATAGTTGTTTATAAACTTCTCAGTTGGTGTTATGTGCATGAATATTAATGTTCACCATTTGGATTAAAAAAATCCATAGTGCTCTGCATACAGGGAAATATGTCCATGTTTGTGACTGGTGTGCATGCTGGATGTCTAGCCAAGCACTTTTACAAGTTTTTTACTCATTAAAATTTCCATGCTTAATTGATTAATCCTGCTTTTGAGACCAATGTATTTTTTAAAGCCACGGTGTCACCATTAGGAAAAATATGTCATACTAACAGTACTGCTGTGAACAATTTACATTCATGTACACGTTTATCAAGAGCAGATTCTGTTCTTATACCATCAATAAAGAAATAAATTAGCTCCATCTTTCTCCAGACACAGCTTTGCAGGTGCATTCACACTATATTCTGCAGCAGTTCTGTGTCTCCTAAGAGTAAAATGCCAGAATGTATAATGTTTATTAGGATATTTATAGTTGTCTACGAAGGGCAACACTGAGATTGATTTAATTTCATTTTTAGTTTAAGTGGGATCCAAGCCTACTCCTTCAAATATTCAGCCCATTTATTCTACCTGGCCCTGCCTAAACAGAGAAACAAACAAAAGAATCCATCACCATAGAGGGAAGATGTAAATGCTGAAGAATAAATATAGCTGCTGCAATAAACATTCACCGATGTGTCATCCCTTTTTGGTCATTCATGAGAGTGGAAAGAAATGTTTTTAAAACTTGGGAACACTTCTCTTTTTCACTTTAAAAAGAAATAAATGGTTTATCTGGTTGTAGGAGAAAACTGAGGGAGAACTCTGAGTTCAAAGACTTCGCAGCACTCAGAACCTGCAGCCTTTTCAGGGCCTTGTATTTGGATAGGTAGCGTTTCAGAGGAATGAAATGCTTTTTCAGGTTTTTAGGACCCTATACTGAATATCACTGAATACCCCTTTACACCTTGTCAATGCGGTCAATTGGAAACCGAGATATTTGGAAGTTCAAAACATCCTGGAAAGCCTGGGCCAGGCTGCCCTGGAGCTGCCATTGAAGTTTGTGGACTTTTAAGACCCAAGGAGTGAGTTTTGTCCTGGCTCCACGTCACTCAGTTGGAGCAGTGTCAGTCAGCAGCTTTGGGGGAACTGTTCACCTCAAGTTGAGCCCCCACCTCATGGAAGCCTTAAAATACGTTTTGAACTGCCAAGCTACGGGCACACAGGTTTGAAACCTGTGATCTATATGCTAGCAATACATATTTATCTTAATATTTTACAGTCCATAGCAGAATTTGAACAAGATTAGGAAAACATCCAGATGAAATAATAAAAAAAAAAAAACAGCTTAGAAAAACACCCAGATGAAATAATAAAAAACTCCACCTCTAAACATTTAATTTGCTCTTACCATGAATGCCACCAAGGTTTCAGAAACAGTTTGTCCCTGGGTGGCACATTCTTGTCCAATTTCACGAACGATTTTCTTGATGACGTTTTCAGTCTGGTTGCAAGCCATGCTGGACAAACACACACCTTAATGGGAATTACATTTATTTCAGATTTCGGGTGCGTCTTTCAACGTTTTTCCACGAGGGCCTGAAGGTCCCCCTCGCCCCGGTACCGTCGGCCGGGGGCCACCCGCAGCCCCTCGGCCCCGCCGCTTCCCCGGGCACCCCCCTCCCGACCCCGCAGCGCTCCCGCCGCCCCGGGCCCCCCGGAACGTCCCGCTCCCACCTGCCCCCCCGGCTCGGCCCGGCCCGGCCCGGCCGGCAGCAAACGGGGAGCGAGGCCCGCAGGCGCGCCGGGCGTTGCCATGGGGACGCGGCCCGGCCTGGGCCGCTGGCGGGCCCGCCGGAGAGGGCGGTGTGGGTGCATGTATGGGTGTGTGCGTATGGGTACACAGCTGTGTATGCAAAACACGAGCTTACATACAACGTGGGTATGCACGTAAAGAAATACGTGTTTATATAGTATATATACACATATACATACGTGCCTGTGTATATGCAAAACACAGGCATGCGGAGGCATAGGACTATGTGTATATGTGTACATAAACATCTGTATGTGTATACAAACCATGTATGTGGATGCCTATGGCTATATGTAGATACACATAAACATACCTGTGTACATATAAACATGAATATGGTATATGTACCTAAATATATACAATATATATGCTTATGACTAGGCAAAGCACGTATGTGAATATGTAGAACATACATACTGGGATATATAAGTATGTATTTATAAACATAAACATGTACGCATCTATACAAACTAAAGGCAGCCAGTCCACCAGTGCCAGGGTGCAGGTGTCACCCAGCATCACGTCCCGGACCAGCTGCTGCCACACAGCCTGCGAGGACCAGACATCATCTGGGTCTTTGGAGACCCAGTCATTGTCCAGGTTGCTGCAGACAACATTCCTCACTGTGGTCCCCTTTCCCCTGGTAGATCCTCCTTGAAGGGATACTTCTTCACACCCCAGGGGAGCCACATCCAGAGGCTGCCGGCAGCCACCCTCCTGATCTCCCTGTCAGTGTGATGGTTGCTTGTGAGAGACCCCAGCTGCTGCACTTCCCAGCCCTCCAGAGCCAGACTGCTGGCCCCCATATGCCAGCACCAGAGCAGCCAAGCCGCAAGCCGCTTGCCTGGCTGGTGGGTGAAGTCTTTCTGCGCCTCTCACACCCCTCTGGGAAAGAAGCAACAGATTTCTACCTCTCCCCTGTCTCCTGTTGCCCTCCCGGAGCTGCCTTGCTCCCTCCTCCTCTTCCCTCACCAACAGGGTGGAGCTCTGCTTCTGCTGCTTCTCCTTGGAGGTAGCCGACAGCCGTGCCTCAGTGGCAGCTGACAGCAAGGTCTCTGCTCCAGCAGCCATGTCCAGTTGCATGTACTTGGACACCAAGGCTGGCCTGTCCCAGTGAGGCTTCTGGAGGGAGGCCCAGTAGGCATAGACCAGGGCCCAGCACAGGTGGCACAGGCGAGGCAACTTCCTTCTGCATCATAAGCAAGAAAGCCAACCTTGCTTTCAGGGCTCATCCTTGCTGCTGGAGGCGGCAGTTCCCCTGGGTGCAGTGGGGTTACAACCCGCAAGCCGCAGCCCAGTGAGCCCTAAGTTCATCCTCGGCTCTTGCACACACCACTGAGCATGCTGTTGGATGAAAGCAATGCCTTGCTCTGACTAGTTCAGTTAGTCAATACTCAATTAATTCAAGCTTTTCCATGTCAGATAGAGGAAAGAGTAATAGCATGTTAATTAAATTTACAAGCCATGTCCCTAAAAGGCAATCAAGTAAGCTCAAAAGGTACAGGGAATGCAGGGATAAGAGCTGACAAGCTATACCAGTTTTCAACTGATTTAATTTTTTCCCTTTGGTTCAAGATGTCAGACAGAGTACTCTGGTGGGAATCCTGATGGGAGGAAAAGATGATGTTTTTCCCCTGTGACCTCAGACAAGTAATTCTTACCAGTAAAATCAAGATGCTACCTGGCAGGTAGCTGTAAGATAACATCCACTTGCTCGGTGTGCATAGAAAGGTACAGTGCAATGAGTCCCAGCATTACCTCTGGGAAATGCTTTGGGAAGGTTTGTGCATCAGGTATCAAAATAAGACTGCAAAGGACATAGTGAAATCTTAGGTTTCAGTCTAGTAGTGCCGCGATTGAGAGACGGGGACACAGTTTGATGCAAACAAGTGTCCGATTTATTGATCAGAGGCGACACATTGATATAGTCTAAGGCTAACGTGTTACATACTGATTAGCTCATCTTTTGCAAAGTTAGTTCAGCTGAGAAAGTTTCACAAGCTATGTTCCCATCGCTAACAGTTGCTAACAGTTGCTAACTTCATGATCACGAAATATACTTTGTTGCAAGGAGAAGGCACTGTTTATCACCGTAAGCCTTGTTCTTTGTTCTTGCTTCAGCATGCTGTAATTTTCCCACTGCAGTACTTTTCCACTGTTACCATACCCTGCTCCTACAACAGACTAGCTAACTTATTATATATATAAGAAGATTATGTTATAGATCAATTCACATCATATGAGTTTAGATAACCCACATCTCCCCCTTTTTGTTTTCAATCATCTGATTCTTCCCAGGGTCGACGTCCGACTAATTCCAGGACATCTTGTTTCACCAACATTTCAGCACTGGGGGTTTTTGCGAAGTCCTGTTGCTGTACAAGGAAGATTTTATTCATTGAAGCGGTTATCGATTTCTGTAAGCACTGCAACACACACGGAATCATTAGTAATAGCACACAAATTATTAAAAGAATAGAGACTCCCTGTTTGAGTAAATCTTTTATCCATCCTGTAATACCATTGTTTGTCACTATATGATCTGCTTGTTTCTTAGTAACTGGCCAAGCTTCTTGGGGTATTACTGACCCATTAACCGGGAGAACTTGGGGTCTAAGCCTACTTGTGCCAAAGACAAACAGAAATCTGTAGTCCCGGTACGGTTTGCCCAAGTGAGCCACACATTAGTGCGAGGGTCAATGTAGTGCAAATCAAAACCTCTACTGGCATGGGCTATAATCACAATTAAAACTACTATTCTTTTGCCCATTTTCATAACCTCTGGAACAGAGTTCATTCAACTATTGATCAGTAGTGTCTTCTATATCAGTCGCAGGATCAGGAGCAGAAATGTCTTCAGGAGGCTGCTGTAGTGTCTCTCGAAAAGGTCTCACGTTTTTCACCGGGATCCAGCGAGGGCCTCTTTCTGTGGAAACACAAGCATAGCCTCTTCCCCATGTGACAAGGGGATAGGGTCCCATTATCATACCTGTTTCCGGGTCCCGGATCAAAACCGGCGGTTTCACCCTGGGTTCAAAAAGGTTATTTGTGCTGAAATGGTGAACTACTGGAGGATTGCTGTCTAATAGAGAACAATTCAAAAAGTTAAAAACATACAAGGCTTTCTGTATTCGCTCCTCTGGCGTATCAGTCCCTATTCCCCCTTTTTGTTTTAATAATAAACGTTTTAAGGTTTGGTGAGAGCGTTCTATCAGAGCTTGACCCGTGGGAGAATGAGGGATGCCTGTAACGTGAGAGATTCCCCAAAAAGCAAAAAAGGCTGTTAAATTTTTTGACACATATGCGGGACCATTGTCTGTTTTAATTTGAGAGGGTACCCCTAAAGTGGCAAAAGCGCGCATTAGATGTTTTTGCACATCGCGTGCTTTTTCTCCTGTATGACAGGAGGCAAATAACATTCCCAAAAATGTATCAACAGAGCAATGAATAAACTTTAAACAACCAAATTCGGCAAAATGAGTGACATCTGTTTGCCAGAGTTGAAGACTCTGTAATCCTCTGGGGTTAACTCCTCCTGCTATGGAAGGAAAAGAGTGCCTTTGACAATCAGGACAGACTGCAATGATATTATTGGCTGGTTGTAAGGTAAGGTTAAACTGTCGTTTTAGGCCTCCAGCATTTTGGTGGAAAAAGGAATGACTAAGTTTAGCTTGTGCGACACGGTCTGGTAATACCTGTACTGGTAACGCCAGCATGTCAGCCTGCCGGTTCCCTTCCGTGATAAAACCTGGTAGAGAAGTGTGAGATCTAACATGCATAATAAAATAAGGGTGAAGACGAGAGTCCAATAGGAAGATAAGTTCCTGTAACAAATTAAACAGTGCTGCATGAGAAACATCTCGTAATACAGAAGCTTCGGCTCGGCTAACAATTCCTGCAACATAAGCAGAATCAGTAATTATGTTAAGAGGAACAGACCATTTATGAAAAACTCAAACAACTGCGGATAATTCCACTATTTGAGGAGAACCTTGAACAGTTTCGATATCAGATTCCCACCGTTGGCATTGGCCATTCCACCAAAGGATAACCGACTTGTGAGATCTCCCAGAGCCATCTGTAAAAACAGTAAGAGCCTGTAAAGGTTGGTCACTCCGCTTTGGGATAGGTAAAAGGTGAAAGTCAATGCTTAACAGTTTGTGAGAAGGCGGATGAGAAGTGAGTTGGCCTGCATAGCCAGTTAGAGCTACGCCTAGTGCATCTGATTGTTGTTGTAACCATTGCAGGTAAACACTTGTTACTGGCATACATATAAGGATAAAGTCTGTGCCTGCTAGGGTAAGTAATCGCTGTCGAGCCCTGGTGATTAAAGATGCAAACATCTCATGTTGTGTTGAAATAGTCTTTGTGGCTTGGTTAGGCAAAAAAATCCATTCAATGATCAGTAAGGGGTCCGTTTTCTGGCAGTCCCATTGGAAAATAAGTGCATGAGGCTGTCGAGCAGGGTTAAGGATGATTAATTGAAAAGGCAATTCTGGTTCCCATCGATGCGCTTGTCTGGAGGTAATCGCTGCTGCAGCTTTATGCAAGGAAGCTATGGCCTCAGGACTGAGACTTCGTGGAGCGTTTAAGTCTGAGCTTCCTTTAAGCATTTCGAATAAGGGGCTGAGATCTGCATTAGTGATTCCTAACAATGGTCTGACCCAATTGATTGTTCCCAGCAGTTTTTGCACGTCATGTAAATTTTTTACATTTGCCTGTATTTGTAAAGGTTGCGGAGCAATAGTCTGAGCTCTTATACGCCATCCTAAGTATTTCCAAGGTGGTACTTTTTGAATTTTTTCTGGTGCAATACAGAGGTCTGCTGATTTTACAGCAGCCATGACAAGGGCTACAGCTTTCTCCATGACTTCATGGTATTGTGCTGCCACTAGAATGTCATCCATATAATGATATAGCAATGCAGCAGGTATCACAGTTCTGACAGGACTAAGTATTTTCGCCACATACCATTGGCATATTGTGGGACTATTTTTCATTCCCTGTGGTAGCACAACCCACTGGTATCTTTGCAAAGGGGCTTGCATATTGACGCTAGGGACCGAAAAGGCAAATTTAGGAGCATCGTCTGGATGCAATGGAATGTTGAAAAAACAATCTTTGAGATCTATGATAGTTAAATGCCAATCTCGAGGGATCATGGTAGGTGACGGTAGCCCGGGTTGTAGGGCTCCCATGTCTTCCATAGCGTCATTAATTTTTCTCAGGTCATGGAGCAAGCGCCACTTGCCAGTTTGTTTTTTAATAACAAAAACAGGTGAATTCCAGGGACTTGTAGAGGGTACAATATGTCCCATAGATAATTGTTCAGCGACTATTTCTTGGAGGGCGTGAAGCTTTTCCAGTGGCAGGGGCCATTGATCAACCCAAATAGGGGAATCAGTTTTCCAGGTTAACTTTAGGGTTTCACGCCCCTCAATGGCCCCACCTAAAAATTTGTCTGTATAGACATTCCCCACTGGGACAGCACATCACGCCCCCCCAAGACCATAGGTACTGGTAAGATAAACGGCTTAACTGAGGCAACTTGTCCTTCTGAATTTTGAACTTGTATTATTTCTGTGCTTTGGCGGCTAGCTCCACACCCCCCGATTCCAGCTAATGTCTGGGAGACATCAGCTAAAGGCCACCTAGAAGGCCACTTAGCTTGAGAAATAACAGTAACATCTGCACCTGTATCAATAATTCCACTTAACACAACTTGCTGACCCCCTCGAATGAGGGTGCATTGGCATATGGGGCGTTTTTGTGAAATGGTTTGGACCCATAAAATTTGTGGTTCCCCCGTAGATCCAAAATTTCCCTGTCTTTGTGGGAGTGATTGGCCAGGAATTGGGACAATATCCTCCTTAGGGATCAGTATTAATTGTGCGATACGACTTCCCTCTGGCACTGTGCAAGGAGGAAACGGAGTCCAGGCCATAATTTTAATTTCTGCATTACTGTCAGGATCGATTACACCGGGCAATACAAAAAGACCTGACAGAGTGGTGGACGACCTTCCTAATAATAATGCTTGTGTTCGTGGAGGTAAAGGGCCTGTGACTCTAGTAGGCAGTAAGTGAACGGAGGAATTGAGCAGCGTTACTGTGTGGGCGGTTGCCAGGTCCAAGCCTGCGCTCCCTGCTGTTGCTGGGCAGAGGCTGGAAACACTCCTGCTTCCCGTCCTCCCCCCTGCGTTTGCAAGGGCGCCGAGGCTGGCCGCGGCGCCGGTCACGGAACTTGTGTCTGCGCGCGCCGCGGTCCCGCGCTCGACCATCGGTTTCCCAGTATAGGGCGTCCGTTCACATCAGACCTAGATTTACATTGGTTTGCATAATGACGACCTTTCTGACATCTAGGGCAAACGTTAGGTGCTGGGGGTCGCTTCCCAGATCCAGTACTAAGACAATCTCTTTTAAGGTGCCCCGGTTTTCCACAGCCGAAACAATTTTGTTGTGGATTGGCACCCATGGGTCCGCGCATGGCCGCAAAAGCAGCAGCCATTGCCTCATATTTATGGTCCATGGTGCCGATTCTGTTACAGGCTTCTATCATTTCAATTAATGTGGGATTTTGATTCGGAAGCGATTTCAAAAGCTTCTTACAATCAGCGTTAGCATTCTCTACGGCTAATTTAAGAAGCAGGATTTCTCGGGCATCAGCATTGTCTATTTGGCGTTCCAGAGCTTGTTTTAATCTGTCTATAAACTGCATATATGGTTCGCGGGGTTCTTGAGTAATACTGGTAAACACCTTTTGGGGTCTGTTAGAGTCAGGAACTCTCAGCAGGGCCTTTTTTGCCTCCTCCCGAATTGCTTCTAAAGCCTCTCGGGGGATATCTCTAGCTTGACCAGCCGGATCAGAATGTTGCCCAGTTCCAGTGAGATGTTCTATAGTTAATGCATCTAGAGCAGCATTGGCATGTCCTGTATATCTCAACAAAATTGTCTGCAATCCCGTTCTCCATTGAGACTCCCACATTGTATATTGCTTTGGGGTTAACAACAACCGCGTAAGGGATTTTAAATCGTGTGGGGTCATAACATACGTATCAAATACAGAAGATAAAAGGCTTGCAAAATAAGGAGAAGACAACCCATGTTCGGTAACCGTACAGCGCAATTCCTTAATAACCGAGAAAGACAGTGCTTCCCATTGAGCCGCCCCCCCGCTTCCTTGGTATATCACGGGGGCTACTATGGTTTTCGCTATTTCCAGCTCCCCCTCCTTTAATGCTTGGCGTTTAATCTTTCCCCAAACCTCATGAGGATCAGGGGGAAAAAGATCAGGTTCTTTTCCAGGGTCAATTGGACCAGGGTCGAAAGGATCATCTTCTGGGGGGCATCCAGCAGCGCAAGCTAATGGTAATGGTGGCACAGAAGGTTTTACCCCCTCTTCCGAGCCTCGTAGGCTTTGCTCTTGTGTTTTTATAGTCTCAAAAATTTTTCTCCACCTAGGGAGCATACGCTGCGCTTCCTCATTTCCTGAGGTGGCTGCATCCCATAACTTTACCCCCACATTGTCCCAAAGTTCACGCGTAAAAATTGAAGAAGCAGTCACTGTGGGGATTTTAACTTGAACCCATTTAAGGATCAATTTAAGGTCCTGACCCGAGAGGGTTTTTTCCCCGTGCTTCTTAAGTAAAGCTTTCATTAGTTCATAAACGTCTCTTTCAGGAGAAGACTCCTGATTCCCCATTTTTTAGTTTCCCGCAGCTCACCTCTCGTTCCAGACGGGGGTGATTGATTTGCCGGCCGGCTTATCCTGCTTCTTTCAGCAGCACTCCAAGTTCTGCGGGACTCGCGACACGCCACCAGGTAGGTGATTATCTGACCTGCGTTCCTGTCACAGACTATCACGTCGGGGTCAGCATTTGCCGCGATTGAGAGACGGGGACGCAGTTTGATGCAAACAAATGTCCGATTTATTGATCAGAGGCGACACATTGATATAGTCTAAGGCTAACGTGTTACATACTGATTAGCTCATCTTTTGCAAAGTTAGTTCAGCTGAGAAAGTTTCACAAGCTATGTTCCCATGGCTAACAGTTGCTAACTTCATGATCACGAAATATACTTTGTTGCAAGGAGAAGGCACTGTTTATCACCGTAAGCCTTGTTCTTTGTTCTTGCTTCAGCATGCTGTAATTTTCCCACTGCAGTACTTTTCCACTGTTACCATACCCTGCTCCTACAACAGACTAGCTAACTTATTATATATATAAGATTATGTTATAGATCAATTCACATCATATGAGTTTAGATAACCCACATAGTAGGACAGTTAATGGGGCTTCTTAATATGTCTTCTGCATTCTCATTTAAAAAATCAATGTCTGTAAGCTCAGTAATTACTGCAAGACATTTATCAAGAGAACAAAAATCTACAGGACCACTTTTTCCACAAATTGCATGAGGAGAAGCATTCACAGCCCTTCCCGGAGCAGAAGCGTGTTGCTGTTAGTGAGCTTAGGGTCACAGAGATTCCCCTCAGCACTTCCCAATAAATCACACAATAACCAGCTCTTCTGCAGTTGCAGGTGGGGAGGAGCAAGTGGAAAAGAAGAATATAGTTCTGGGGATTAAAAGAAAAAATAGAAGGTGCCACTAGCAGGTTTCTCTTTACAGGAGCAAATTTCAAAAGTCAGTGATAAAACCTGATGCTCAAAGCAGTGACAGTAATGCTTTCTTCTGAGAAGATTATCAGCTAAAAGTGAATGGTTTTACAGAGTTTAACCAAACACTATCTGCAGTAGAGATAGTGGTGGAATTTGCAATTTTGCAGCCGCAAAAAGCCAGTTCCCATCCTGTAACAGTCAGAGGCTATGACTAACACATTCACAGGCTTACAGAAATACTTTCAGAGTAGGAAGCCATAGGTAGGATTTTTCCAGGTTTTCAGTACGTATGCAGAGCCTGCATAAGTGTGCAGTTTTGGCTTGACATTTCAATGTCTTTTTAAAAGACAATTTAAAGACCATTTCAATATATTCATTTTTCTTCTGGTACCTGTGTCTTCATCTGCAAGTGGCGCAACCTCTGCAGAGCAAAGCAGTTGTTGCTCAGAGCCGGAGAGACACATCATACGTGCTTCAGCATTTGTTACTTCAGACTATCTTTAGTCTGGTCCCAGTGACAGATGGTATGTTTGTGGCTGTAGCATATTATGCTGTAGAAGATCATACCTTCCAGTTCGATTTCACCTAAAAGGTTCACGTGCTCTACTGTGCAAACCAGAGCTCAGCAAGTGAGGGTTATCAAGCAATTATCTCCAAAACCACACTCTTGATCCTAACAAAAAAGCCCTACACCCTGACACACACTCTGACACCCCCCCATCTGAGTTACCAATATTCACAGTCATATTAGCTTGACTATTTCCTGAAGGAATAAGAAGATATAAGAACACCTTCAATTGAAATAACTGACAACTCTTCAATAAACCCAATTTTGCTGTTGTCAGTAGGACACCTGCAAGCCAAAGAGCACTTAATTCAATGGACAAAACATTGGGAATAAATAATAATATGTGACTATATCACAATGTCACTGCATTCGTGTCACAGAAACTAATGTTACATGGAACTTCTGTAAAGCCAGCACCAGATCACATCCATAAACCCTAGTAGGATACATCCATCTGCCTTACACATTTTTAGGCTGCCAGCGGGAAGCCTAAGAACAATTTATCTGCAGCTTAGAATCATAGAATCATTTAGGCTGGAAAAGACCTTTAAGATCATTGAAGTTACTGAGAATTTAAATTCTTTTATTGTTTTAAGCATTTCAGTAGTATGAACCTGTATTTCAGATAGTACTAGAACTGAAAAGTTATAAACTACCAGCAGCATTCCTACTACAGAAAGGAGGAAAGAAAAGAAGAAGGACAGCAAATTGTACGCTTTCCAAAGAAAACTGTGGTTTCAGGGGAGATTTGCAGTCTTTATTAGACCACAAAATATTTAATTTGTTGGTGAGCTACTGTTTCATGATGAAAGCAGTTGGATTTCTCCCCTAGAATTAGTATTAACTTTAAGTTTTAAGCTTAGTTCCTGGTAGCGGAGGCCTGGTTTATCCAGCGTTCTTGTAACTAGAATGAAAGACTCCTCTCATCCCCCCCCAAATAGTCTGACGATGCGTCACCGGCACCCGAAGGACAGGTAAAGGCTGCCCCCTAGCGGCTTTTCTGAGGCACTGTTTGACACTGACAGGGAGACAGTGAAAAGATTCTTGGGTTCTTGATGTAAGGGTTTTAAATGTTTGAAAAGCCATTGAAAACGACATGGTCGCTTTTAAATGACTATGAAGTGCTTTCTTCAAGGGAAAGCATGTCACCTATTTGATGAGCCTGCTATCACATCAGACTATCACATTTAGAGAGTCACCTCTTTCTCCAGCTACATCCAGAAGACAGGATTTAGTCAACAGGCTGTTTGAGCCCAAGCAAATCCCCTTATTTTGCCAGGGTGGGGACAAAGTTGCAGCTGAGTGCTCTTACACTGGGGAGATGAGGGGGAAACAACCCATAATCAGCAATGTGACTCTGGGAAAATCTAGGGCTCAGCCTGAGCTCTTGGCAGTCACATGAGGTGAACAGAGAGCTTGTACCCCAGAAGACACAACCGCCAGGAGGGCAAGGAGCATTGCCTTATGAAGCCTGACCCATTGTATCAATACATTGCCTTGTGCCCAGTGAAGAGGCTTGGCTGAGGGAGAGTTGATCTGAGCTCTGCTTACACAGTCATGAGCACCAAGGGATTCTGCAATGACTAATCCTCCAGTCATTCTCACTCATCACTCATCTGAAGAAGACACTAATCAAGTTGACCTTGCAGTTCAGTTACCAGGCATCTTCTGACTGGGTGGCCTGCTAGTGAGAGAGCACCAGCCCTCTGGCCTGAAGGTCTCCTGCTGTCAGAAACAATGCAAGGGACCAAGGAAAGCTCTTTGAAGAAGATACAGCTACATGCAGGGATTTACAGCTGACAATGTGGGATCCAAGAAGTTGAGTTACTGTCCCTTTCATCACCTCTGAAGTTAAAACGTAAGCCATGCAATGCAGATTTTTGTTTGCTTTGTTTCAGGGTCCTGAAGCTACCTTGTACCTTGATGCAGAAACTAATGTTCATTGATTAACCTTGATTCTTCCCAAAGAACAGTACAAGGAAAGCCTGTATTCACACAAGAATAAAAACCCTGTCTCTTTCAAGAGGGAAATATACTTCGACTATCTGGCTTTTATTATTTTCAAATAATCCCACAGAAGTCTCACCATCAGAAATCTACATTGTGAGGGCAAACATGTCATGCCACCTTCTACAGTTTGTCTCTTAGTTCACAATAAAACCGATTTCTGGAGCTGAGAATGTTTTGGTGTCCTCCTGTGCAAGATTTTTATTTCCTGCCTAAATGTGCACATCAGCAATTGGAGGCCTCTGTCCTTGTGTGCCACCACACTGTGCCAGCTGACAGCAAGAAACAGCTCAGCTTTAAGGACACATTTGCACAAGAGTGTGCAGCACTATTTTAAGTTTCCAGGACTCTCCTGGAAAGCTGTATAGGTGGTGGATATATATCCATTTCGGGCTTATTGAGGCAGAGTGCAGACTAATGGGTCACATGTAAGGGAATCACAGACGACATCTATAGCAATTATTTGGGAGTTGGACTCGATGATCCTATGGATCACTTCCAACTTGAGATATTCTATGATTCCATGATCTGAAATATCTTTAAGGGCTTGAGCTTCCCTTGTAGAATATGGTAAAGTTAGACTGCTCTTCTGTTTTCTTCTCTCAGCTCCATCACTTTGCTGCAGTAAAGAAGGGATGTCTGGGCATGTTAGTGCTGTGTCTCCCCCTAATTCCCACTATATTCAAAGTTCACTACAATATGAGAGTACCTAGCAGGGAGCTTGGACTTACTCATTGTACACAGAACTCAGATCAAGGAAGCTGACAGTTGTCTCACGGATGAAAGTGTTGTCAAGGCATCAAGATTTTGCTGGACAAAGAGGTCCAATTTGGCTTTTAACTTAGAAATAAAAAAAAAAAAAGTCACAGATAACACGGCACAAAAAGGTTACCCTTCATTTGAGCAAGCTTAGAAATCCAATTAACAAATGCACTATTGTTAGCCTGGATCTCTCAGCAAGCACAATGGATGGACTGTATTTGCCAGGTTACAGAAAAGGGAGTGAAGCTAAATTATTTGTCCTTCAAACCTTGAGAGCTCTGGCATTCACTGGGCAGAGGGAGCGGAGAGATTCCAGACATGCCATCATCGAGTGCCTCAACTGGAAACTCCTGCAAAAGCTGCGTTATTCAGCTGTATTCAGATGAATCACTACCCAAGGCTCCTAAACAATAATAACATTACATTAACATTTCAGTCAAAGGCATTAATAAAAATAACACAGATCAAGAGCTTTTTCAATTAATCATCCCTCTAAAACAATCTACTGAAAATTAGACCCAGGACTTATCATATACTACTTGATATAGATTAAGCAGTTCCCGTATATTCCTGCCGAGTTATGTTTCAAAAGAGCTGCAGTTTGGTCAGAAGTTCACACTGCTTTTTCATGGGTTAGCGAGATATTAACTAGCCCTTGTGTCCGTACAGATGATAATAACACAAACATTAATATCCTTTTTGCAGGAGACCACCTGCTTGTGCAATACTAAGTCATTGCAACAGCCCCAAATCTCACCAGTGTGCAAAACAAAAAAACAACCAACCAACCAACGAAAACGAAAACAAAGTGATGCAGTAATTTTCCCACGAGTGGAACAAGTGTAAGAAACAACTGCTGGGCACAATGTCACACTAATGTGATCCATGAAAACTATCCAGTAAATGGATGAAGGAGAGAATCTCATAGGAAATATGCTGCTGTGGCTCTGACTCCATTAGTGAAGAAGAAAAAATGCACTAATAATGGGAATGTGATTATTCCACGGTCTGCAAATTAACTTCTCACTCAGCTCACTTTTATCCAGCTACAGACTTCTCACTGCTGTACAAAGACGCTTTTCATTCATCTGTCAGAAAGGAAAGGAATGATCAGTGAATCAGACAGGGAGGGCAAGAGGATTATTATCCACAGTACTCCAGCAATAGAGCTCTCCCTGCAGTCTTTTCCCCATGCCAATAAATGAGCTGGGAACCAAATGGATGCCCTTGCAGTTATGTACAAATTTGCAAATCCTTCTCCAAAATTCTGAATTTTGTTGCCCAAAAGCATTTCTATTCACCGTGCAGCTTCTCTCCCCTACAGCAGCTATTAAGGCTTAAGATCTGTCAAATTGTGCTGAATACTTGGCAGAATAACTCTTTAGAGAGCTCTGATCTTCAAAAGCAGCATTACGGACTGGAAAGAAGTGGTATTCTAATATCATGGGATGCCTAGTAACTCTTAGAAAACCAGAAGGATTGCTGAGTTAGCACTTCTTCTCACCTTTTAGTTTAGAAATTGACTTTTCTACAGATGAGCAGCACTGGCCAGCTGTGACTGTTTTTTCAATCTGGCATGTCAGCTAATCTTGATAATAGAAATGAAAACAATATTTAGATAGAAAATATCCTGAGGAGAAAACCAATGTATGGAAGTAAAAGTACAGAAAACATGTGCCATAGAAGTAACCATTTAATCATAAAAGGTGACTGAAAAGGACTCAGAGATGGTCATTAGGTCCATCTTGCTGAAACAACCTGAAGATAATTTAGGACTTAAACATAACTGTGAAATTTTAGGTTTCACAACCTCTTTTCAAAGTTCAATTAGAGAGAGAATTAATCTAAAATGTAAGTGGTCCCTACGCTGAGGTTTAAAGGCAACACACATTAAGTATTTGCACAAGCATATTTCACAAAGAGTGCAGGACTGAGCATTGACCTGCACTATCAAAGCAGTAACTCACAGATCTGTAAAAATGGACACTTTGAGCAAAGCCAGGATTTTTATGCCAGTTCCAAGCCTGGTGGTTGCAATTGATGCAATTCTTTACTTCAGAAGACCTTCAACCCCTTCAGCAAGCTCTATGGCTTTGCAAAAGGACATCCTCTTTTATTTCACATTGAAGAATATCCTTTTCCTCCTGGAGTAAGAGTTTTTGAAGGAAGCTCACATTGGCATTAAAGCTTATTTCTAAGCTTTGTGGATGACACTGAATGCACAAACTGCTCTCAAAAGTACCTGTGAAACTCTGGAAAGACGTTTTGCTGAGAGACCACTGGTCATTTCTTTAACCTCTTGCTTATGCTGAAGGCTTCCCAGCACTCTAGATAATGAATATCTAAAGGGGTAAATAAATACAGAATATCAAAAGAAAGCATATATATTTACAACCTGCTAAGAACTGTATCCTGTCTGTATCAGATTTATTCTAAAAGTGCCTGGAAAACACCCATAATATAAGACTTGTCCAAAAGCTGGAGTTAATAATGACATATCAATGGACATACCTGGCAGTAAACCTATTTATGACCCAATCAAGTAGAACCTACCTAAGCCACACCTTAACATATGAGCAGCAGATCAAACATTTACACGATACCAAACTGGAATGTTATTGTACTCAGGGCAAGTGTAAAACAGCCTCTTTGTTCCTGCATTGCATCCCCTATGTCTAGTGAACACAGAGATCTCTAGCACCCACATCTGTGGTTATGTGGAGGGTGGAGTAGCCATCGGACTACTTTACTTGTAAAAAATTCCCTACCCTTGTAACTCAGAGTAGCTTTGCAATGAGGTGCAGAAGGGGCTTATAACCAGTAGGTGAAGGAAAAACCTTTTCCTGTGTCCTATGGAAGATTTGGGGCAAGCTAGAAGCCTGCAGCTGGAGGAAAGATGTTTCCCTCTTATCTGTACTGATAGTAGCAGAGTGAATATTTACACCATTTGGAGCCAACAAAAGAAGAAAATACAACAGGTAAGAAAAATAGGCTACGTATATGTGTGTGTGAGGGTGAAATAAAACTAAGAGATGTCTGTATATGCATATTGTAAATCCTCAAAGATGCTAATTTGCCATCCTTCACACATTTCTGTGCTGGTTCTGGTTTTATTGACTTCTGATTCCAGTGTATTAGTCAAAACCATTGAAATACTTTTAAAAAAAACATGTGGTGTCTCCCGTCCGCATACATGCTGTATGTGCACATAGAGACACCACATGACTGTCACTTCCAAGGGGAGGGAGAAAGAAACTGCTGCCAAGTATTTTGACAGTCTCAGCAGACTCACTACTTCTCTGGTCCACACACATCAGATTCATTAAGATAGCTTGCAAGGAAAGGGGAAAGGCGAAGAGTTCAGCCAGCCTTAGTAGAATGTCACGCTGATACCAACTAACGTCCAGCTTTTCCAGCACATTATGGTTAGCATCATTCCTGCAAGAGTTTTTACTGAAAGGATGATCCCAACTTTCAAAAGGATAGTTCACTAGAAGGTGCTGTAAGTGTATGAGTGCCAGGAGTTTCAGAAGGAGATCTGCAGTAATGCTGGAAGCCTTGTTCACTGTGACAAATTCACACAGCATGTTTGAATTCAGACACTCCTTAGTGACATACATTGGATTTATCAAAACATTTGGTGTCCAAGAGGAAAGAGGCCTAACAAGGACATACTAAGAACCAAGAAAAAAACATCACCTAACACCAGCTGCCACTCTCCCTGTGGGGTTGTAACGCTTCTTGCTGTTCCCCTGGGCTTCAAACAGTAACGTACCTCTCAGGTGTCCCAGTCTGCTTACTGTGTCAGCGTTTGGGTGAGAACAGATCAGTAGATTGCAGAAGCACAGATCTTTTTGTCCTAAGTAAGGCTGCGAGGCAATTAAAATAAGATGTATACAGACTCTATGTTCAGGATTACAGTATCCCTAAGCCTTTTTTTTTTTTACTAGAGGAAAAGAAAGATTTTAGTATTCTCAAAGGAAAAATAATTTTCATTATTAAAATAAAAAAGAAGCAAGCAGCAGGGACTTCGGAAACTTATAGGTCTTATAGAGTTGAACCCATATTATTCACTTCCAAATGAGCTCAGTTCTTTCAATAAGTCTTTCAGCACCATGAATGTCCTCTTCCACTGCCAGACTTTGAAGACCCACTCCAAGTCACTCAACATGTTGCTGCTTAGATAGAACCAAGCACAGGAACAGATGAAACTAAGACTTTCAGGCTTTTACAGTAGTAGAAGCTTTTTGTTCAGGAGGATCTTTGAACAATGTACATTCCAACATCTTAACCTTGGATTGAAAGCTAAAAAGATTGGGGGCATGTACTGAAAGAGCTCTGCTGGTGTGGTGTGTGTAGAGAATCCCAGGTTATTTTCCTTCTGAATGAAATAAAAGAAAGTTTTGCTGTCTTTTTGGCAGCTTTCCAGGAATCCTCTGGTGAGATCATAGTGGTTCTGCATCATACTCTGAAAGGAATCCAACTCCTCATTGTCCTTGGTGAAAGCCCTGCAGAGGATGGTCTCTATGGTGCTCAGTTCAGAACTGGCAAGCCTGCAAGAGCGTGTGTCAGCTTGCACAGCATAGACACAGATCAAGGTCTCAGTCACGCAGGTGCATCCCTAATTGACCAGTAATAATGTCAGTGAATTACAGTTCACGTCCCACATGCAGCAGACTGGGTGGCTGGTGGTTTCTGTAACACTGCAAGGTTTCCAGCAAAGTCAGCCAGGAACTCTCCACTACCTTGCCAACAGCCCCCTTTGGTAGTAGAGTTTAAAGGGATAAGAACTTTTCCTTCACAGCAAAGTTAGTAATTCCAAGCTTTCACTTACAAAACTCAGCTTATTCAACTGAACTGAACTGAACTGAACTGAACTGAACTGGATTATTACAGCCTTATCCAAGTCATGCTTTGAAAACACAATTTCTCTCCCATGGTTTGTGAGATGGCATGGGAAGTTTCTGCTCTTGACTACAGCAACCAGTTTAATTTAATGTGGTTTGTAACAGAAGAAAGGATCAGTCCAATCTGTGATGAAAACCAACTTTTTCTCATTAACAAACCGAGTATTCCAAACCATCTAGGAGTCTTTATCCAGGAGAGGTCAGCAAGTCTTGTATAGAGCCCTGTTTAATAACCAAAAGAAGGATATTATTGAATGTATATATATTCTTGAATGTTACACAGTTTCCATTCTCAGTTCTCCATAGACAAAGTACTATTTATATTTAGTCGGTTCCTAAATAGAATGGGTAACTAATATAAGATGGTTACAAGAATAATGGTTTACCAGCTATTTTCTGCCATTGATTAAACACATTAAGAAATGAGAGATGCAGTTATTTTTTTCTTTCCTTGAACTGCCTCCTCTTCCTCATCACTGCAATGACATCTGTTGTCTTTGCTTTCTGGTTCTTCTTCATTAGCACAAGGATGCAATGTTTGGGTTAAATATATTTACAGATGAAAGTCAGCAGTGAAACACATTACCAGTTTGTTTTATTTTCTGTTGTGAAATTCAAGAGTTGCCCTGTGAAGAAACACACCTCAGCCACTTAATTCCAAACCTAGACTCCTCCAAGTTATTAATCACAGGTGATCACTAATGTGACTTATAGTTCCTAGTGGCAAAACAAGTTTTGTAAAAGAAAAATAAAACAAACAGCGCAAACCAAAGCAGAGTCACTCTCAGAGGTGAAAGAGTTTAGGAAAAGCTTAACACAAACATCACAGCAGCGGCCAGCTCCTCCTCTGCCTTCCCCACATGACTGATGATAATGCATTAAACATACCAACAAGTATTTACCTTGTTCTCTATTGAATCAAAAGCAAAGGTCCTGTTTTATAACAAAGTATCTACATATATCTGTGTGGCTTAGACTCTCAACTCTACCCTTTACAGAGGAATCAGGTCCTTGATCCAGTTCTCAGCATCACAACAGTTGGGCCAGAATAAAAGAAGAGGGGGAGAAGGCAATATTTTAATCCAATTTTACTATGAGACACTTCATCCTGTGAAAATGTGGCCACTTGGGGAGAATATAAGGCTGTTGTCAGAGGGTATAGGGACACAACTAGGAAAGCTAAGGCCTCCTTAGGATTAAACCCAGCGAGAGGGGTCAAGGACAATATTTTTCCAATATGTGGCAGATAAAACTAACACCAGAGGCAATGTAGGCCCACTGATGAATGAAGTGCGTGCCCTGGTGACAGAAGATACAGAGAAGGCAGAGTTACTGAACTTGGCAAGACCCTCCACAAATTTCTGCTATGGATTTTCCGTAATTTTTCTGCTAAAGTACCAGGTGAGTTGTATAACTGATTCATTTCTAACTCATTGTTTTGCACCCATGTGTGTTACTATAAAGACTGTAAAGCAGCCTTAGCCATAAAGTGCCTTAAACACTGTGAGCTGGTGCCCAAAAGAAAAAATGCTCATTTTTTCATCTAGCTAAATAAGAATTGAGAGAGCATTGGCTTTGAGAGTGCAATTACACAAAACTGGTGTTGGTTCTACTTAACAACAAATTAATGAAAAGACTTGAAGCAGCGTTACGATTTCCCTTTGCAGTAGCTTTTCAGTGTTATACCCTCCTCTTCCTCAAACAAGAAGGGCTCTTTTCTTATGTTATATATTATGAGAAAATTTGATTTAAAACAAAATTTATTTCACTCACATTCTCATAACCATGCCCTCATAAGCAAGAATATGCTTGTATCCAGGTGGTCTGACCAGGATTCACTGTGCTGACACAGAGGACAAAGGAACATACTTACCATGTTGTCACCGTATCTCTTGGTTTAGAAGTCAGGTTAAAGAGAATGGGGCACGGCTAGAGCAGTAGTGCATTTACTTGCACACCCATTACTTGTACCATCTAAGAATACTTCTGTTTGAATTCATGTTTTATGAAAACCTGTTGAACACCCCTGAATTAAGCTTTGAACCTAGAAAATATGGTTATGAAGATCTTCTAGGTAGTTTATTTCAGTTAACAAGTGTTGGTATCTTGATTCCTCCATGTTTGCAAGTACTTGGTGGTCAGAAGTAAGATACTAGACCTTAAAGGAAGAGGTTTGGAATCATCAAGAGATACTTCCCAAGGCTATTTAAAACTATGTCTTTAAACAACTTACGTAGATCATATATGAAGTCAGGCTGGGAATGTAAGAGAATGAGTACCCACTGAACAGTGTTTTGAGAGTTGACTCCTCAGTCTTTTTCTCATGACAGTCAGCTCTAAAGATTTAATGCAATTAAATTTTCTATTCCAGGTAACCTTTCTAAGAATTCATCTCCTCTTATTACAGTGACCTTTATTTCAAAAGTCTCCAAATTTCATTCCCATATACAAAGGTGTTTATATTACTACAATATACAGAAAATCAGTTTCCTCAAAATAAAGAAAAGGATACATTCAAGTAGGGAATATTATTGCTATTAGAAATGTCCTTTGTAACTGAGAAATTAGATGCAACGTCTGAAAAGTCACCAAACGTGAATGGTGAAATTGCTGGGATAGAAGCAGGAGAGCAGAAAACAGGTTTTATGGATTATATGGAACCATGTAGTCAGCTGACTCAGAAATAAGCATTTCTTGCAGACATACAGGTTTAGTATTTTAAAGGGAAGAGCTTCCGGTGCTCACTGGAATAGCCAAGTGTCTCAGATTCATACCGCTATAATGAAATTATAAGATTCTTAAAGGTGAAGTTTAAGGCTGAAAGTCCAGGTCACTGACTTCTAAATCTACACTGAAAATCAGAACTGGATATAAATCAGGATTATAAACCTCATACTAAAGAGAGACTATCAGAAACATATCAAAGATGGATAACACCTGAAGTATAGAGACAAAGTAGCTCAGATGATAGCCTCAGAGTTAAACTACTTTTTTCTAAAACCTAATATTGCAGTACTTGGCAGGTAAGGAAAAAAAAACCGAAACCAAAACCAAAACAAACAAACTAACTAACTAAACCCCAACACACAACGCTCAGGAATCATTGTAGAATGCCACAGGCAGCACAGGGAAGTGACTCTAGTCTTTGTGGCTAGCACTTTGTAGCTAATACCTGGAGCCCTGCCACTAATTTGGCACCAGCAGTACAAGTTCTTGAGAAGCTGCGAGAGAAGACAGAATGAAGTGGAGCTCAACTTTGGCCAGCAATATTCCATTTATAGTGTGCCTTATGTTTTCAGATAAACAAACTGAAAGTGTCTGTGCCTTTTTAAAAGTTTATTAGACGACGGAAGAATGTAATCTTGTGAGAAAAAAATGGAAAAATATGGTGCTCAGACATCTCGATGGGTAGGATTTTTCTCTATTCACTCAAGTTGTAGGACAAGCATAACAGAGGACTGCAGCTGTATACTGGAAAAAGTTCAAATACACAAAAGAAAAGCAAGAACCAGTAATAAGGATGAGACAGCCATACTCTTAGAAGAAGCCAAAACAAAGCGCTAGAGACCATTTTAATAGGAACAAGACAAACTTTTCAGGATCAGCTAGAAGAAAGGCCAATATTTGGGCAGGCCATGTCACAGTTGCGGTATAGCAGTCTTATTTATCCTTCTACATGGAGTTAGTTTAGTAGCTGTTGTTAGCCAAGCTTTTACCTAACTCCTGGTTTGCTCAGTGTCTCAAAGAAAGCTAAGGTGATATGTTAACTGCTAGTTTCAATAGACTGCAATGGAGGAGGCTGTCTTTCTTCTAGGATTGGTCTTTCCTCCCCAGGCAGAACCATGCCTAGATATCCTCAGAACACCCATGTACTGTACCTACTAGCCAATATTAATGCCAGTTATTCCAGCATCTGCATCTCCCACCAGTCAATTGATGCATTTTGTGATTAGTCACTCATATTCCTTTACTCAATCTGTATTTTAACTAGCAGCTAATGTAATGCTGAGCTGTTGTTAATTAAGCCCAGCAAAGGAAATCACATCAGCAACTGGAATCACAATTACTCAGTTTATATCTGTGTGGGTACACTACATCCATGTACAGACAGAATGTATTCCTTCTGCGATCCGTTGCCCGTGAGGTGCTGCAGCTCTTTAATTGCCTCACACACACAGACAGCGTGTGCTCACATTCCAAATGCTGCCAGCATCATTAGTTCCTTTCACACTTCATTTCTCCAGGCCAGGCATTCAGAGATTTCACAATCTGCATCTCCTCATTTAAGACATCACAGATCCCTTTTGCAGACCTTTGAGGAACTAACAAGCAAGATGTCTCTAGTTTATTAATTAGCTGCTTATCAGCCATACTCCACAGCTCCCTGCTAGTTCAGCTGCTCAGCTACAGTAATTAGACAACCCACTTTTCAGTCTTTTATAGCATTGCCTTAGACAGAAAGTTTCACTGTCTCTGAGACTATGGTACTTTCTGGCAATTTTAGACATCTCCTGAATGACTAATAGAGAAATCCTGCTTTCTGTATTATTCATTGCAGCATTACAGCTCCCCATGCTAGGTTTTGTCTTGTGCACTCCATCGTCAATATGTGCCATCACCGGCGCCCTAGCGTCCAGATGTTATATCTGAAAGCTTCTTTATTTGCATCATTCAGACAAACAGTCAAAAAGCATGTATTCACGCTCTCTCTGATTCAGAATGCTAGTAAAGTGGGTAGTGTTACTTTTCATGCTGCAATCCTTCTCAAACAGGAACAAAACCAAGCCAACAAACATATGCTGTCTCTGCTTCATGCAACGAAAGGCTTGCTTGTATGTCTGAAAGTGTAATTTTTGTTAGCTACCAATAGCTCATGTACTCACAGATTTCATTAGTTAAGTACCTGACATGCAGAAACTTATAGAATATTAAAAATAGCCTTTTCTTTTTCAGCTTGCCAGTCAACCACACTTAACACTGTGCAGTGACTACAACTAGAAGAGAAAAAATCCCTTAAATTTGGTTTAGTTAGATATTTTAATTTCTAAAATATTTCCTTGAAATACCAAACAGTGTCCACAGCAAATGGCTGTCCAGGTCCATAGCGATTCTACTGCTCGCCGTCTGTCTATCCATTTATACTGCAAAGCTATTTACTTAGGCCAAGCTGTGGCTTCTTTTATCTCTACACAACCAATCGCACAGACTTAAAAGGACATGATGTTTCTAAGCTGAACCAACACAACTTCACCTTGGTATTTGAAAGCAGGCAAATAAAATGCTTTTCCTCTCCTAAAAGGCCATGAGAAGCAGTGTCTGCCAGACTGTTATATGCTGTGCACACACTGGTAAGTCCACGCCAGGGCATACTTGCAGATCTGGAGCCCCTGCCACCTGTCTTCAAACATGCCCACAAAGCTGTGGTTCAGGAGGCGCCTGGGCTGTGCACTCACAGGAGCCCTTGGTCTCAACTGGATGACTAAGGTACCCAGGACTAAGGTCCACCGCAGGGAACACTTACCCTGTAGAGAGCCACAGTCTGTATCAGTCACTGCCACTGTATGCCAGATAAAATGTGGGCTAACCCTGTGAGACGCAGTGACTTATTTTTTCTCAGAAACAAATGCTAATAGTAAGAATGCTAACATTGCAGAAGTATATGATGATTATATACTTCCCAGTAGAGAAGAACAAAAAAAGTCTACTTATCTGTCACTGTAAGAGAACTTGAACTGTTTGTTCAAGGGGAGTTGAAGCACTTCATCATCATCTTGGTTTTCAGACATGCAAAGTGCAGAATTGCCCCTCATATTGCCTCATGCACAGACATGCAGACACTACATCTGTTAGCTGGTGCAGACTTAAGACCTTATCAGTAGCCAACCCTCAGACCTCACAGCATCTCCAGTCACTGGCTTTGACCACCTGGTCCCTCAAGCAGCCAAATCGCGGACACCCTGATTTCTCCAGTATCTTAGATTTACAGCCACTCCATCACTTGGCTTCCACTCCTCTTACCCTATTTGTCAGCAAGCCTGTCTTGGTATTTGCTAGTGATTACACACTGACATATGTACCCACAAAATAATCACTCCAGTCTCTCCAGCTGCTGTCACTCTGAGCCCTGTGTCACTCTGAGCTCCTGTCATCAGCTGTCAGCAGGCAGACCTCCCATGCATATGCATTCACACAGAGAAAGGCCTGCATCCAAATTAGAAATGGAGTTCAATGAGAGGACAGGACAGACTGCACTGATCAGGCAAGGGCATGGTCAGCTATGACCTGCCTCTGTTTACCTGTAACCAACCTCTTTTATCCCCTTATCCCTCTATTTTCCCACTCTGTTTCTTCCTCAAACCACATTGACCCCCCTTTCTCCACCTTTGGTTCTTTCCCTACACATCCCATAATAAGCTTTTGTACAATCCTCGTACAATCCCAAGATGCACTACCCCACATCCCATACCTCCAGTCCCCTACCTCCAGCCTGTACCCACTCTCAGTCTGCAAGGTGCCCCAGAAAATCTCTCTGATTGACTCACAGCAATGGGTCTCACTCCCACTCCATGGCACTGACACCCCCCTGGGAGGGGCTGGATTGGAGCCTCATTCCTCTGACTGGGTTGTTGGGGTTCCCCCAGCTGCCGCTGTGCCTCTGGGCTCCACAGTGTGTGGGGAGTAAGCCTTTGAGCAGCTAACGCAACAGAGAGCATTCATCAGCTTTAGGTATTTCATGATGTAGCTGTTAGTACTTTAGTTCCAGTATTTTAGTGCTGTAGTTTCAAAAGACTTTTATACTTAATGCACATGTAAATGTTTTCTTTAAAAAATGGTTTATACAGCTTATGGACTATTTCAGACTGCTGAAGAATGTTTAAGATGTAAACACAAGTTTTATCTTGGGCTCTGTGCAGTTTATGCATTTGATTGTACGACTGTGAAGTTTGGATTCTTTTCACTGGGAGTGTAAGAGAGGAAATGAACAGGGAGCTGGTTCTCTCCATCAGAGAGAACCATCTCTCCACAGAAAGAGCTTCTACATTTTAGTAAGGTACGGTTTTACAGTCATTTAGGTCAGAAGTAGTGCCAAAGTGTTCCAAATATCTGCTCAAATATTTTATATGCATTAAACTGTTCCATGAGAAACCAGTGACTTCACTTGTCTTCACTTCTTAGTTTGGTAGAGTGATGCATATCTGTGACACTATTCTGCTTTTTTGGTTTCTGGGGTTGTTTTTGAGCATGAGGAAAAGAATGCTGTACAACTGCTCTCTTAAAAATTCCCTTAAAGAAGGTGCCAACAGAGAGTTTCTTTCAGCATATTACATCTTCTATTGGCTACAGTAAAGGCCAGCTCATTTACATTCCTCAGCTCACACTCTGGATGCTATACAGTGTTTTTAGATTAAGAGGTAACAAATGAGATAGACACAAAGCTTTAGTGAATATTAAGCGAATGCTGTGATGTCTTACAACACATTGAAGACAAATCAGACATTTAGGCAGGCTGAATCTCAGACTCAATCAATGTATTGAGGCTGGCCTAATGCCATGCAGGCTTCAAGCACATGTGAATAGATAAACTTGAGTCCCCTCACAGGAAAATTATTTTGTATACCTGCTGGCACACACTTTTCATCCAAAAGCTGTCTCTTAAACCAGGTGAGGTTTCAGATCATGTTACCACTCACTTGGTACTCTACATAGACTTACACACTTTCACACAGAATAACCACCCTGTATGTCTCAGAATCCAAGCTGCAGGTGTTCAAAGCTTGTGTGTCCTACTGCACACCCAAGTATTCAAGGGCAGAGCCAACAGTCCTCACAGTCCAGGTGCTGATGCTTCACTAAGTGACAGATTTTCCAATCAGATATTTTCCTTCTCAATAAGGACTCAGTGGAACCATCCTCAAGTACTACACATTCCAAGCTCTGCCCTAGTATATGGAAACCAAAATTAATGCATAATTTCTAAGTGTAGCTCATCACTTCATTATTTAACATAACAGTGGTTATTTTCCTCTGTATCATTCTAACCACACTCATGTAATTCAGTGAACAGAGATGAATTTATTTTTCAGCATCACTTTTTTGTCATTCTGTTTATCCATGTCTGTGGATCTCACACTTCCAATACTAGTTCTCTTATATTCCTTGTCACTAGCCTCTGCTTCTTCTGGGGTGCCCTGCTGAAATGCTTTTCTTAATGGCAGAATAAAATCTGCTTGTCCAGGGGACAGGTTAGGAAAAGTGGCATCAATATACTTTTGAAAAGCTTGTCTCGTTGCTTGTATTTCAGTTTCCAGGCTGTCCTTCCAATCTGTCATCTTTTCCAGTTCTTGCGTGAGAGTCTTTATCTGTTCTTCTGCTGCTTTCAGCTTAGCCACCACCTTTTCCAGCTCATCAAGATGTAAGGCCTCTGCTGCTTTGAGCTGTTTTTCAATCTCAATCTGATTCTCTTTTTGTGCAATACTCAGGGCAATATTAATCTCATGACATTTTTCTTTGTTTAATTGCTCTATACTCTTACGATGTAGTTCCTCAGCTAACATACTTTCTTCTTTGAGTTGCTCTAAGTGCTTGCTATTTAAAAAAAGAAAAAGAAAGATTTGTAGGGAACACCTGTTATTACAGCTTATTTAACAAAACAATTTGAGTCTATCCAGGTGGTTGTAAAAACTCTGTCATTCAACCATGAATGTACATGAAATCAGAACTTGATGTAGGACCTCTGAAACAAAATAGGGTAAAACAAGGCCACTGATGATGCAGAGAAAGGCAGCTGCAGAAGATTCCATTTCTGCATGTCGCATCCAGTGATAATTTAATGATGCTTGCTTCGAAATGAAAAATAGAAAGGATTACTATCTCACTGTTCATTCAGGTCTCTGTTTGAGCTAGCACTTAAGTACACACTGATTTTCAAATAGACTTTGAACAACTCTGCCCCCAAGCAAAAATGCTGTCTTGAAGTGGAATCCAATAACTGATTTTTAGCCTACAGCTTCATCTGTAATTTTGTTTAAGTGGTATTGAGAACATCTTTGTGCTAGCACATCAGTAATAAAACATACAATTTATATTACGTAGTCAAAACATTATGGGTGCTATTCACTAGAGCTGGCTCAGGGACACATAAAGAATGGTGCACCAGGCATCCATTAAGGTTACTGAGCCAAATACTTCAATGTAGAGAAAACAATTTCTGCCCTCTGTTACTGCTCCCTCCCACTTTGCTGGAGATATTTTTTCAGAACTCTGCCAGCATGAAAAGTTAGAGACCAGCTAAGTTTATGTGGGACATGATTTATCTTTGTTAGAAAGGCCACATTTTGTAGTGAAAATGAAGGTATTAAACAATGGATCAAAACTTACATGTGACTATTCAGAAAAAAAAAAAAAAGCATCTTACAAAGGAACACACCTGAACTGATTTTTTTCATTGTAAGAGTGTAGTGTTATTTTGTTGTTTGTGCTGTCAAAAACTGAAATGTATCCCACTCTTAAGGGAGAGAGGTGTGTTATTATTTTTACATTAAAGCTCTTCAAGTCACAATATGAACACGTCTTTTTCAGTTTTGCATAGAGGTCATAAATGGCAAATAGGCCCCTGAGATCTTTATTTCTGAATGACTCTAAATCAGCCATAAAAAGTAAAACTTTTGGATCCTTGGTTGTCTTCATGATCCTTCCTTTTAGCAACAAAATATGTTGTATTTCTACATGGAGTGTCAGCAAGACAGAGTGAGCCTGCAGCTCTTGCCAGTCACATTTCCAAATACCTTTTTTTTTCCTAAAGGGTTTACCAATCTTTTCCTAGAAGACCCACATCTAATCAATGCTGGTGCAATTCCCATCATTTTCTTTAGCAGAGCATTTTTGTCAGCCAAGTCAAGGGAAACACTAAGAGCACCTGTGCTGCCTGGCTGCTTCCTTCAGGGCTGCCTCCCTCTCCTGTTTCCTGGCTTCAGCCACCGCTTGCATCTTCTCCTGGGCACACTCCATGAGGACACACTGAAGTCTACGAGCCATGCGCTGCTCTGCAGCTTCAACCTCTCTCTTCTGCTCATCCTCCATGTATTTCTTCATCTCTGCCTTTGCCTTCCTCACCTCTTCCTTAAGCAAAGTTAAAAGCAGATGTAAGTAGTGACAACTTTGGTTCAGTTGTGTTTAATCAATCCCCAGCAAAGTCCTGCAGAACAGACTTCAGGAAAATATTGCAGGACAATTACAGTGATTTACGGTAGCATCGTTCCTCATCATCCATGTTTTCTACACAAGGCACAAAAAGTTCCCTGACATGTTTTCTTCACAAGTTCACATGGCCAGTGGCATGGTTTTAGAGTGAGACCGAGAAGAAGCTTGGTCCTTGGAATACTTGGTCAGCAAGATATTGCTTGGGCTGATAAATAAAGGTATGACAATACTAATCTTAGGTGGTCTGGATGGACATAGATCTATCTGGAACCTCAGACAATTCAGTATATACCAAAATACTTCTGTTGCCATTATAGGCCGAACCTGACCATCCAGGAAAGCAATCCAACCCACTTTCTGCCCAGTGATCTGCACTGCTTTGCCACCATTCACATTTATTTCCAAAAGCCCTAACAAGGGCATCCTCTGTGGAAATGGTAGGACATTATCGGGAAAGCTGTGGCTGCTTAGATCTTTGTGGGTTTTCTAATACAGGATGACCAGAGTTACACGAGGTTTGCTAGAGATCTTTTGCACACCCAACTATAAGCTCTGTATTCTGTGTATTTTTGTGGATACTGGTCATTTGTCTACTGTTGACAAGCAGAGTGACAAATAATAGGACCTACTTACTAGAAGCCTAACTAAAGCCATTTGACTATTAGTGGTGGTGGAACATCAGCACTGCTGCAAAAAGCCATTCCTGAAGCTATCAGCTGAAAGCAGTTCTCTTTGGCCTATCCTATATGTAAAAACACTTCAAGCACTCATTCACTGAGATGTCTTAATGGCTGCTACTATCTGTTTGCTTAGACAGATGCTGAGTAAATTTTCAGCTACCACCTCTCCAAGCCAGCTGCTAGTGAGCAGTTAGCTCACTGTTGGGACACCTCTTAAAATGAACTGCAAGAAGGACAAACCACCAAATCTAAAACAACTTGCAATCACTTTAGTTATATCTGCCTCTTCTTTTGTGTCAGCTGTAGGATTCTGTATCTGCTCCCTAGTTCCTAGTGACTGGAGCCAGTGTTATCAGGACAAATGGTACATGTTCAAATCCTGAGCACTCAGGTCTATGAAGATATATAATAGGCTTATGGCAAGTAATTGAATGATTAAACATGAGGAACTGAGCTTCTGCCAACTAGTGTCAGCAGATGCTATAACAGCAAAAGACAGAGCTCCCTGGGAAAACAGCTCCATAAAATGGAATTAACTCTGCTGAAAACTTAAGACCACTGTAAACCTCCCTGTTTTTCCTCTTGAAATGCCAAGCATATTGCTTTGACTGCCTGCAGTATAAACAGATAGCTATTCAGAAGCTTGTACAAAATCAAGTTCCAAAGCAAAACACTCCAGCAATTCTCTCTGTGCCCTTCATCTGCCAGTGGGAGGCTGCAAGGCTAAGGATGAGAGGTGTTAGACGGACTGCGTAGTGCCTGACTAAGGAGTGCTTGGATGCTCTAGTGGTAAAAAAACCTGTGAAGTGTTGCAGAAAGCAGGAAGGTTCAGATCCAGAAGGCAGCTGCCTTTCTTTCTCTTTGTATATCTTTCAGTCTTTTCTTAGCGATACATCAGACATATAAAGCATGTGCTAAGCATCTATAGAAATATAAAGCTACAGCTGCTGTACTTCTTTTAGAAATATACATATGCTGGCAGTCTTCCTTCTACTGCACTTAGGGTCGAGGTTCAGCAAACAATTAACCACCTTTCTAGCTTCAATGGACAGAAAACTGCAGGACAGATTTAAAGTTAAGCCCGTATTGTACTGCCCTTAAGAAATGCACCTGATCAGGTTCAATGGCTGGCTGAATCAAGGCCTGACAATAAAGTCCACAAACTTCAACCGAAAAAAAAAAAAAAGGAAAGAAAATGTTAAATGTGCTGAAGTGAATTAAAAATCCAGCCAAATCAAGCTCACATCTCATCTACCACAAAGCCAGTCACCTCTCAGGCCAAGTACTTCTCCTGTCATTAGAGTTAAAATCTCAGATGAATTAAGGTCCTGGTTTGGGCAACCATTTAAAAAAAAAAAAAAAAAAAAAAAAGACATTCTTGGTTATCAAAGACATGGTTCTGTCATGCTGGCTATTTCCACAGTAATGAAAGCAAACCTGTTCGTACCCTTAATTCCTCTCCAAGTTTTTGTTTAAGGTCTCGTACAAGTGCACTGTGGTTAGCAGCTGCCTCTTTGAGAGCTTTATCCACTGCATCTTCCTTGTACACTTCAGCCTTTAAAAGAAGTTAAGTGTAGCTGCTCAGATTCTATTAACATCCTATTAAGATGAAGCAGAGGTTATATAATCAATAGTTGTGTATTTTCTATTTAAGGAATCAAAGCAAGTTACATTTAAAACCAAGTGGCAAAATCCATTTTCTCCCGTTTGTCAATTTTATTGCAGTGATTCCTGTTAAAATGTGGCCACACAACAGCATTAAGCTACCATAGTTGTAACCTCTAGACATACATATAACATAAACGGCAGTTTTAGAATCTTCCATAGCACGATGGGGAATCAAAAACTTCTGTGTGTTTTAGAGGCTACTTTCAGACCAGATGTAAAATCTGTTATTAATGCAAAGTATGCATTGTTGTGATCAGAAATATGCACAGACAGAAATCTGTGAACAAAGGAGGAGATGAAATTAACAACAGCTCTATAGCAGTGGCCTCAAAGTTCTTTATTAACTGTCTTTACGCTATAGCAATTATTCCAAAGAATTATCATCATTTAAATGACAGGAGTCTAATTTAATTTACCTGAGACCAAAGCTCAGCTTTCATTTTTTTAATGCGCTCTTGTATCTCTGCCTCCTTCTTTTCATGTTGTTGTTGTTGAATGTCTGCTCCAATCTCTGCACAATCAATATAAGCAGATCACGCATAGCAAACAAGTAGAATGCAGAAACCTGTGCCTCTCTCCCAACCCTTTTGCTTGACTCTGCTTCTGAATTAAAAATCAAAAGGCTAAAAATCACACGCCCTCATTTCACACGTAGGAAAACACATTTATTATTGCTTGTGCAGTTCCATAAACGTAGTAGGAAGGTGCAGAACCCAACTCTCACCTTCTAGGCATGGCTGCACAAGAGAGCATCATGGGTGTCCCTCCTGACTCCTTGTCCTGACAGTCATCCACATGGCACAAGCAAGAGGTCAGTCCTCAGCTTTCCTGTGAATGATTCACCTGTTTCTGTCTGTTTTCACCTTGCGGCACTTCAGGGGCTGGCTTTGCTCCCTTTAGATGCTATAGGTGAGACAGTGCCCTGTTTGCCTCCCTGTGCCCTTAGGGTCCTCCAAGGCTTTCAGCATGGCTTCTTGTGCCAAGACGCCCTCAGATTCCTTCATGCTACTCTTGGGGCACACAATGAATATTCTCAGGGTGATATGGCATGACTCTTCAGCACCGATGTTTGCCTAGAAGAGAAGCAACTGCAGAGGGAGGCGGATAGATGCCTTTCCACAACCCAAAACTCTCCTCCAACAGTGGGATTTCAGATCCTCCCCCTATGCCTTTCCTACTCAGTGCCAAGCCTGGGCATTGCTTTGGATCCCATTCTACGTGCCTGAGAGGGCCAAAGAGTCACATTTTCCTGGGTTTATATAAAGGAAAATGAAAAAGGAATCGAGCCACCAGAGATCTGGCTTTCACACAGCCACTGGAGGATTAAGTCTCCCTCTTTCACTCCAGTCCTCTTTGCCACTCCACATGGGTGGGCAGAGGCCTCTCAAGGAGCTAACATGAAGTATGTGGAAAAGAGCAGCAGGATGGGACAAAGGGGTCAACTGATTTCAATCAGCAAAATAGAAGTCCAACAGTGCATAAATATTAGCAACAAGCATGTTGTGCTCTGGCTACACAGCTTTTCCCCAGTCCATTAATATTAAGCAGTAAAAAGAAAATAATTGAAAATAGACTGTCTGGCCTTCTGGTCACATTTCACACTCTGTGTATTGACCCAGTGTTGAAGCCTTGTGTTCTGAGAGACACACAGCACTCACCCTGCTGCCAGGGCTCTCAGTAAACTGATAATCTCTTGGTATTGTTTAAAACAGAAACAAACACACTTCTCTTCACAGTGCATATTAATTAAAACGCGCAACATGATTTCTACAAAACTTTGCTTACCAGAAACCTCTATGACAATTAGGCATAGCATATAAAGATACTTCAGATTCTTGCTAAATCCTCAACCATATGAATGGTACTGTATGTCTTCCTTCATTGTTGATGTTATGATTGTGGTGTGCCACAAAAAAATCAAACCTCCAGAGGCTCTGCAGAGCCCCAATCTAAGGTCAGCAGCCAGAACCAGTTATAAGAAGGTAGGATTCAGGATAAAACATCCCAGCTGTGTCCTGTTGAAGGATGACAGGATGATCTTGGCAAACTTTACATCAAGCATAGTTCTTCCCAAACTACTTGAGCCTTAGAAAACATTTGTTAACGGTGTTACAGCTAATTCTCTTTTGCACTTCATTATCCCCAAATCTGAATGCCTTAATGCACCACAGTTCGGCTGACCCTGTCCGCCCTCTCAATGTGCTGGATGTATTAATGTTCAGCAGGTTTTCTTACCAAGATGTGCATGACTTCATGACTGTCAAGAACAGTTGGATACAACAGCTCTTGGAGTTTTTCTAAATCTCAGATTGCAAGGAAAGAATTTCAGAAACAAACTTACCTAGTATATCACGATGAGTGTAATACCGTGTTCTGAAAGGCCTGTACTCCCGAATCCGACGAAAAGTAGTGTTGGAAGGCAGTGGTGGTATTATTTGTGAACATAAAGCACAACAAACAAAGGAGTCCAGATCGGGACTTGTAATCATTGTGGTATTCTAGTCTTATTTTGTAGTACAGTTACTAAAATGTCAGAACTCTATTCCTGATCTCTTGCTTGCAGGGATAAGCACTTATTGTTGCTGCAGAACTCTTGTAAGTCAACGAAAAGAGAAAAATCATTGACCATTACTTTTTGCCAAGTTAGCTGAAATATTTGCCTTCAGATGAGGATTCACACATGCTGACAAGACCGTAACATGCTGTAGGCAGGTGAAGAGGGAGGGTTGTATGAAGTGATCCCTTCCCGCCTTAATACAGCTCCCTACATAGCAACTGTTACCAGGCAGGACTGGCTTTGCTCACAAAGAACTAACTTTCCCTGGTAATAGTTCAGCAGTGTCACAGCAAGCTTTGGCTTTTTAATGCATTTTTTTGTTTGTTTTGAATGTCAACAGTTCCTATTCAAACCACGTAGTCTAAGGAGGTTTTAGGAGCAGCACAATAGCTACCGTTTCAGGTATCTGAATCATAGCATTTTCTTGCTCTTCTTGGTAAAGATGTGAAAACCAGCACAGACAATAAGGAATTGGCAAAAATCTGAAAGAGACTCTGCCCAGGAAATCATTTTGACTGTCAGGTTCTGTCAAGCCAGCTATCATCCATTGCATATTATTATTACTATATTGAAGATGAAATTGAGAAAAGTGGAACAAAAGAAATTCTATTAGTGCTGTTTGCTTATCCTCCAGATGCATAAGGGGAGTTGTGCTTTCAGAGTCGAGCAAACAAATTTTGTTACCAATATAGTTGTGTTTGGATTTTTTTTCTCCCTTTAATCCCTATATACCCATATTTTTTATGTTATAAACCAGGTACTTAAAACAGCAAATGCCAGTAGTGACACCATGACACCCATTAATATACTACGTTCTTCTTTATATTTTCACTGCTTTATCTCCTTTTTACATATAATTTTTGAGGCGTGAAGAGAGTTACCTGTACAGCAGCTACCACAAATAAATATGGAGAAGCTCCTTAATAATAAGGACAAGTCTAAATACTTTTCTATCAATCTGGGCAATTATGAATTAACCTGGTTAACAGGACTTTACTCCATCCAGCAGATAACAGGCTCCACCTCAGTAACTTCCAGATCCATATTCACTTCACAAAATATAATTCACAATTTTGAGAACCCCAATCCTGCATTATTCTTCAATATGTGAAAATGAGAGACTGGGCTTTCTCACTTCAAACCATCTGCAGGTATGAGGATCAAAGTGTTTATTTTAAAAGCCTGCAGAAAAACAGGTTAAAATACTCACTGTAGTACTGTTTTTTTGAATACTTCAGGTAAATTCATGCAAACATACAGACTCAGGTATTTTAATGAAGCAGAAGAGAGCTAAAATCCTGTGACCCTTTTTTAAAAGAACGGATTAATTCTAAAGATCCACCACATCCTATGAAACAAAACATATTCTACAGGATATGCACAGCATGTGACAGTTCTGAATATTTTATTAATTCACCTGGAAATTCCTTCATCAAAAGGCAAGTTGTTTCCTCACCTGCAAGCATTCAGATTTGCCCGAGACCCTGCTGTTGTGAGACAGCTAGGCTCACAGAGGGGAATATGCTTTTAAAGGGTGTAAAAATGCTATTTCTTTATAGCTTTATCAAAGCTACAGCTCACTTCTCTTCTGAGGAGGGGGGCAGCCAAACCAAGGCCTAGCTGAATTTAGGATACAGGTAACTATAACACACAAACAGGAAAACAGAGGTTCAAAGTGAAGTATATAGAGGGAGACACAAAGAAAACCCACAGAGCAAGTGCTGTCCCTCAAGGCAGTCAGTCGTCTTTTTTGTCTTCAATAACAAGATCTTTCAGTAACAAAACTCAAAGCAACTCCTGGAGTGGCAAAGCAGATATCCCTGCACATTTGTTCTTCTTTGGCCTGACAGAAGCCACCTTGACCAAAAAGGGGTTAACAAATAGGTCTCTCAGCTTCTTGGGAGCCCTTGATGGGGCTGTGAACATGAAGAGCTGAATGGAAAAATGCAACCAGAACATTAATAAGAGCCCGTGGTGGAAAAAGGGCATGGCCTGGTATGTGCCCCGTCCCACCACGTGCTCTGGAGTTTGGTTAATGGGACAGCTTCTAGGAAATGTCAGGAACACAGAAGTAGCTGGAAAAGCTCACAGGAAAAGGCCTCAGTGCTGGAACACGACAGCACCAACCCATTCATTTTGCTCAAGGAGAAGGCTCACAGGGCATCACCTCTCATGCTAAGGAAACCCCACAATGCCCACCCATCCTCCAGGCACACTCACAGCGGCACCAACCAGCGAACTGCCAAGGGCTCACCTCCAACCCACATCTGGGGCTGCTCAGCAAAACAGTGCTTGTTCGGGTTGGCATGCTCTTTTCTCTGTGTCTGTAAGAACCTTTTGATTTTAGATTGTCCATTCCTTATTTTGAGCTCTGTAACCTTTAATAAATTAATGTTACATAACGTACTTGATGCAATATAGAAAAATTTAGTTTCTGAATGCAGCTTAAACTAGTCCTGCCGACTAGTCAAGAAAACCCTACAAGCTCTGGCTAACCTGGAGTTATACACAGTGATTGGCAAGCCGATACTCGTGTGTTCAATGATCTGCTTGTATGATGCCACGCGAGAACGGTCATGGCTGAGTTCTTCCTGCTTTTCTTTTGGCAGAAACACTTGTTTCACTTTTTCTCTTCTACCTAGTTATTGATTTTTTTTTGTCAGGAAGTGTATTAGCAACCAAGGATTATTTTGGCCAGTATTTTGTAAATTCCTCTATTAAATAAAACCCTTCAGTGACTGCTTTATCAGCTCTTGCCTTAAAATTCTAAGGCATTTAAGAGTCTGGACTGCATGTCTGAGTTAATTGTGTGTCTTCTGACATACCGTGGAGATCACAGACAACAATTCTTAAAATCACTTTTATGTTTGTGTGTATCTTAACTGCAATTTATTTGTACAGGCATGGCATTTTATAAATGAACTTAATTTGGTTTAAATAGCAAAAGGGACATTTATCCATTATTTCAATGGACAGAGAAAAAATAGTAGTTGGCTTGAAAAGTTCTGTGATTCGCTTCTTTACATTCTCAGTCCCACTTGGAAGTTTTCCTCCTCATATACCTGGACCCTTCACTGTCGACTGCTTCATAAAGGTCATTTTTATTCTCTACTGTTGCATGCAAATAACCAAGGTAGGCAACACAGAGGGTAACTGCTACGAGTCCAAATGCCATCACAGGTTTGTTCTGACAAAAAAAAAATAGGACACATTTTTAGTTAAACCACTTTGTATTCATCAAACACATTATATTCTTCAATCTTAGCTTAGAAAGTAAACACTGAACTATTGTAACATGTGCAAAAACCATCACTGCCTTCTTGTAGACTGATCCAAATAACTTTAATAAGCAGCAAGAAGGGAGACCTGATTTTCTGATAGCAAAAGGAATTCTCTATGAAAAAGACAACTCTTGTCACGTTGCCCAGTGCTCTGGCTTTTGCCAGTCACAAATGCTGCTTGAGCATGAATGAACAGGCCAAGACCAATTACTAAAGGTAACTCTTACAAACTTTTAACAGAATTCATCTGGATATACTACTGGGATGATGTACTCTGCTCCTGCCAAGCCACCTTGATTATACTCCTCTAAACCAGATCAAGTATTAGTACCACATCTACTTTTATTATATGCACAAAATTCCACCCAGTCTTTCTGGCTTCTGCTAGTGTAAATAAAACCTGAGTATCATGAACTTAATTATAAAAGCAAGAAAAAGAGAAAAATAAAAAATATTGAAAAGCTATCAAAATATCCCCTCCTTTCATGCAAAATACCTTGCACTATATGATTTGTTCCCTTTTAAATTTTAAAGATGACTCTTATTACTTAATGTGTCAAATTACATAGGTTATATATGTGTAAATTGTCCTTTTGCAAGCAACTTGACTAGGTACAAAAAGGAGCAGACGATATAACTGTGAAATAAAAGCTGGGCTCTTAACAATCAGAGCGGAAAAAAAGCAAAAATGTTTTTAGTTTCATTACTGGGTAGTTTGCATAACAAGAGATGGTTGTATAACATACAGAGAATTGTGGTGATTATTTTAAAGCAACTGTCCCTCCAAGCATATTTAGTTTATCTCAGAATGAGCTTCTTACAGGTTTAATGAAAAGCTCTGGATTCACAGCTCGGAAGAGCATAGTTGTTTGAACATTCCTCAGTCCTGGTTTTCTCTCTTTGGGTGTTTCATTTTCATTTGGAGGTTTGGTGGAAGACATTTTAATTAATGTTGAATACTTCCTAAAAATAGAATGAAAAATAAATGTCATTTTTATAAAGAACTGGAAGAATAACATTCAGGGAATAGGAGTTCACAATCAACTTATCTTCTTGCATCATCAGTTTTAGTTTGTGAACATATTAATGATTGCCTTTGATGTTACCTAACATTCCCAGCTTAGGCACACCGATTTTCAATCTTGTCAGTTTTGTGCATCCTACAGTTAACTTTTGGAGATGCACATCTTTATATCACAATTGTAAGCCTCATGATAATGGGCTTGGGGCTTTCTACTTGCCTTTGGCTAATGCTTTAGCTACCTGCAGAACAAGCAGCAGTCTTCAGACCAGTGGCTAAATGCACAATGCCAGAGCATTTTTTTTTTAAAGCTTGCATGCGACAGTAGAGCCCACACCCCACTGTAGTGCAGTCACTCTATCCACCCACCCCAGCAGCCCTAGGCCTCAGGTCTCACTTTTACACACAAGGGACGCGTCACCTTCAAGATGCCACCTGAGCAAAGGCAGACAAAACACACCCTTGGTTAAACCGGTTTACTGAGGGGCAGGGAAGACACGTTGCTGAGGTTTACACGAGGGCAGCACAGCCGGAGGCCCAGGGGCGGGATGCACAAACGCAACCCAGCCGGACGCACAAACCCCGGGCCTTCTCCCGCCCTAAGCACAGCAAGGAGATCAGGGCAGCGCAGAGGTCGGCTAAGGGCGACCACACGGGCACAAGGCGCTGCCAGGCACAGGGTGGCACACCGCCAGTCAATACGTGAGGCACAACAGCCCCGGAGCTCGGCGTGACTCCTCCGTACGTGTCCCGGAGCACCACAAACCGTGAGGGTGCTGAGGGAAACGGCAGAAACCGCCGCCCCCCGCCTCGGGCGGTGCGGGGGCTCCTGCTGCCCGCTACCGGCTTCAGACCGTGGGCAGAGGGGCAGTTCCCCGGCCATAAGGAGCAAGGCCAGGCCGCCGCTATGCTCCAACGGCGCCTCACGAGGCGGGCAGTGACAGTTAACCACTCGCGGGCAGCTCTCGCCCCTCCACGCACCCTCCCACCTTCCTCACGCGCCGCTACTCACCCCGCGCCGCCAACGGGGCCTCCCCGAGGCGTGGGGGGGAGAGAGAGACGCCACTCAGAGCAGGGCTGCGCGCTTGCGCCCCCTGCCGGGTGGAGGCCGCCGGCGCGGGAGGGATGAGCGGAGCGGGGATGGGGAGGAACGTGTCCTCGCCGCTCGGTGCTGTCGGTGTTCCTCCCCAAACACAGCTCCAAATAATAAGCGGGAGGTGGAGGAAGAAGCCGGCTCGGTGGGAAGAGGAGCACTTCAGTGCCCAGCCGCTCCTCAGCGCCGGGGCGGGCGCGATTCCCATGCGCCCCCGGCCCGGGAGCAGGCGGGGCTGGCGGGGCGTGGCTGTTCGCGGCTGTTCGTGGCTCTTGATGGCTGTTGGCCTCCGGTGGTGCGAGACGTGAGGAAGAAATATTTTACAAGGAGGGTCGCATATGGATTATTGTGTCCAGTTCTGGGCCCCTCAGTTCAAGAAGGACAGGGAACTGCTGGAGAGAGTCCAGTGCAGGGCAACAAAGATGATTAAGGGAGTGGAGCATCTCCTGTATGAGGAAAGGCTGAGGGAGCTGGGTCTCTTTAGCTTGGAGAAAAGGAGACTGAGGGGTGACCTTATTAATGTTTATAAATATGTAAAGGGTGAGTGTCATGAGGATGGAGCCAGGCTCTTCTCGGTGACAACCAATGATAGAACAAGGGGCAATGGGTACAAACTAGGACACAGGACGTTCCACTTAAATGTGAGAAGAAACTTCTTCTCAGTGAGGGTGCCAGAGCACTGGAACAGGCTGCCCAGGGGGGTTGTGGAGTCTCCTTCTCTGGAGACATTCAAAACCTGTCTGGACGCCTTTCTGTGTGACCTCATCTAGGCATTCCTGCTCCGGCAGGGGGATTGCACTAGATGATCTTTTGAGGTCCCTTCCAATCCCTAACATTCTGTGATTCTGTGAGGGTGGTAAAACACTGGCCCAGGTTGCCCAGAAAGGTGGCAGATGCCCCATAGCTGGAGACATTCAAGGCCAGGCTGGACGGGGCTCTGAGGAACCTGATCTAGTTGCAGATGTCCCTGCTCATTGCAGGGGCTTGGACTAGATGAGCTTTGAAGGTCCTTTCCAACCCAAACCATTCTGTGATGGCCAGTCCTCGGTAATCCCCTTGCAAACTCCCCAAGAGCTGTACAAGACTTGTCCAGTTGGAGCAAACCTTGGTGCTCAGGCTAGCAGTGATTAGGTTTTAAATGTGGGAAATGGAAAAAGAGAAGTGGTGAGATTCCCCCATCTGGTGATCCCAAGTGCTGAGATTGAGAAAGAGTATTCTGTGTGGAGATGCATCTCTGTAAGGGTAGTTTGAACAGAAAAATATGATGCAATTTAAGCATCCAGTCTCTGGTATTTAGATCTGAGCTCAGGCGTCTGGAAACTCCCGGTTATGTAAATGCTGCTTTGCGGTGGTGTTTTGTTTTCCATTTTTCGTAACCAGTAAAACTAATAAAAGCACCCGGAGTCCAGAGGAAACACAGGTCATAGGATCACATCTGCCTGCTTGTGCCTCCCTTTCTGTCTCTACTGACTCCAGTGCCATTGGGCAGTTTCAGCTGCATTAAAAGAAGGGTAGAAACTTCAGACTTTGGAAAAAACTGTACCTGGTGGGGCAGGGAGAGACCCAGATTAGTGCTCCCCTGGGTAAGAAGCAGGCAGAACTGAGAAGTGATGGATGATAATACTACAGATATTTAGCTGCAGCCAGCAGGAGGATTAGTACAGATGTAGTGCTGGACTTGCCAACCTCACCTCACACTTTCTGCATCTGGAGGGCGTGTGAGAGGACTTTGGTGACCGGTGTGTCTCGTTATTGCAGCCATGGAGGCAGAGTGGGACAAACATAAATATAGAGGTATCCACAATCTCAGAAACATTTGTTTGACGTTTTCTTCTGCAGTAATCAAACTGCTTTTTTTTTTTTTTTTTTTAATGATGGCAGAGTAATTGGATATTGCAGGTTAACTTCTCCTTTCTGAATCCAGATGGAGTGTCTAAAGAATTTTTTTGCTGTGTGTAAATATCACGAGGTGAGAAAAATAGCAGGGAAATAAGTTTTGATGTCATGAGAGGATTGAGTGGTATGTCTGGGTTTTGTGTCAACATTTAATTCACAACATACCATCTGCTAATCTGGTAGCTATTGTTTTGGCAGCATATGCCACGCAGCTGATTTTTTTTGGAAACCATTGAGTAGAAAGGCACATCTCAGTGAAGGTTGCTGCTCCCGTTTGTTTTCATGTTTGTGTAATTGAAAGAATCCAATACAAGGTTTTTGCATGAGCCTTGATTTTTTGGGAAGGCAGCTTCGTTTTCTTGAGGGAAGGGGGAGTTTCTACAGTACTGTAGGAGATGTTCTGCATATAGCTCCCAAGTAATAGACACATTGTACATGGGAATGCAAAACATTTATACCACCACACTGAGAAGTGCAATCACTTATCAGCATGTGCAGCTCTTCCCAGCAGTTACTGTCATGAAGTGACCCCTCCCATGCAGATAAAACTTCTGACCTGAAGTCAGCCAGGGTCATGGCAGTATTTTCCAGGTTGAGGTAGGATGGGTTTATGCCAGAACACATTTGCCTGATGATGGTGGCAAGGATTGTTGGACTGCTGCTAGTTCTCTAGCACTTCCCAACTTTCTTAGAAAGGATAGGTAAGTAAGTCCCAGATATTGATTGGGGAAGAAATCAGACACAGTACGAAGAACACCATCAGCTGGAGAGAAAATATTCTCCGTATGAAGAGTTGGGGGTTAATGCTTTATGTGTACAAAGAGAAGTAGAGAGGTATGTAGAAACAGGGCTGGGTTTTGACGTGAATGCTGGTACTCAGTGTATGTTGAGCAGATGCTGACTAACCAGATTAACTCTGCGGTGAAGGAAAGCTTGGACTGCTTACTGTTTCTGGTTTTGCTTTATGACTGTGGGAAAGTACCCTATTTTATCTTTAATGTGACTATTATGTTGCTATCATCTGACCCAACAGGATGTTGAAATGCTCAATCCATCAAGACTTATAAAATTGTCTGGCATCTTTTTTATAGAAGAGACTCTATAAAGTGTAGAACTGTAAACATCTGCGGTATTTCTGAGTCACCCATCCTCTTAATGTCTGAGTATCTCTCCTGAAAAATAACCATGCAAAAGAAAAAACCCAGCCTTTTCCAAACCTGAGGCTGTTACTGAGATTTATTTTCCTTTTAAGTAAATTCCTTTGGGATTCCGCATTCGGCTTTGTGCTGTGTGCCGTGGCCATTCAGAACTTAATAGCAGCTTCTGCTTTTCTTGAGACTCGCATCCCCTTATCGCTTGAGCTGGAGAAGAGCCTCTGTGGGGAGCAGAGCAAATCTGATGCCGTGTCCCACAGATGCCGTGACAGGCAGCCTGATGTGGTCCAGGCAGCGGCAGCTGCCTCCGCATCTTTGCTGATTCACCTCGCAGCTCCCGCTTATTTCAAGTACCGCACAAGAACAGAGCCTCACATTGTCTTCTAAATAAAGATAGGGTGCCTCAAGCTGCTGATAAGCTTATCCTTACTTAGGGACACAGTTACAGAGCTGTTGTGGACAGAAAAAATTCTTTTTGCATCAACACTGGGACTTCAGCACTGATAAGACTCGTAGTGAGAGGGGTAACTTCCATCATGTGTTTGTTAGGGTTTTCGTATGCGAATGGGTCCGGTGTATTTGCATTCCTGTTTTGCCTGGTTTTTGCAATGTTTTACACACTGTGATTTTCATATTTAATTAGAGTTGACAATTGGGCCTTTTTTGTCCTGAACAAGTCTGGGGGAGAAGAGGAGGCAAAAATTTAGGATTACAAGTACCTCCTCCACCTTACTCATAGCTGATGGTGAGGAGAACCATGATTGGACCGAGGCATGTGAAACAATATTGTCATTCTAAGGACCTGAATGCAGAAGAAGAAACAAACAGATCTCCAGCTGGACAGAGGTGGCATTGAGAGCTTTCTGTGTGGCTGTTGCTCAGCTTCTGTCAGTCTCAAGGGCCCTTATGTCGCTTTTCAGCTGCTATCGCTCATTTCTTTTGTTCCCGTTGAAAGAAAGCAGAGGTTTCAGACAGCAGTGTGCAGTGGTTGAGACCCTACCACTGACAATCCAAAACGGTTTGAAGGCAATAAATGTTTTAAAAACAAAAACATGTTAGAGTGATTTGTCTGTATTTTATAATGTTATGTATATGTCTTCTGTAACACTCGTTAGCCAGCTGTGTCTCTGAGAGACAGAGACAAATCACCCAGCCGTGCTTTCCAGCAGAGACTAAAGCAATTGTTATTCTTCAAATACTGATCAAGCTTATAAATCTTTTTAACTGAATTCAATGTGGAAGGGAAAAGGCACTTTGATTCTACTTCCATTAAGGAGCGGGCAAATCATTTCCGACTGGGAACAGAATAATTTCAAAACCCAAAGCATCCCCTCTGGAAAGAAAAAGCTAGCTCATACTAAAAAGGAAGAGCAGAGAAACATGTGCGGCACTGAATTTGCTCACAATACACAGCCAGATACCTTAGAGACAAACTTGAGCTAATCTAAGACTGCACCTCCAAAAAGGAGGGGGCAAGGGGAGACCTGTTTTCACTTGCGGTTGCTGCTGTGGCCTTCCTTGCACCAGGACTCAGATTGCTCAGCTTTGGAGTACACCAGTTTTGCTCCTTGCTGCAGCTGAAAACTAACATTGCCAGAAAAGAAAAAAGAACAAGGTTTATTTTTAAATTGGATGGGTCAGGTGGTCTGATGTGAGCAGGGTGATGCAGGGTGGAAGTGGGGGCGCGGACCAGGACTAACCTCTGCCTCCAACAGTGAGGTTCCCAATCAGCTTAAGCTGTGTTAAATTAAAATCCTTCAGCCAGCGCCCTCTCTGGTCCCAGCACCCTTCAGATCTCATAGCTCCCAGGGAAATGCCGGAGGGTAGAAGTTGCACAGGTATAACAGAGTGAACTCTGTAGTAAGGGACTTGGATGCTCTGTAATCTGGAGCTCTTCAGATTTTCTGCACCTTACAGTTATCTTTTAATTTAAAAATATGACCATGAAATGAAATACAGTAGAGTGCCAGTGTCTAATGTTTGTATACTAGATACGATGGGGATGGAACTGTGGGTGTCATAAAGATGCTTAAACGGTTTTGACGTTGAAGTGATGGGATTATAACCACGCAGTTCCAATTAATAATAATAAAAAATGGGCTGTTGGGGCTTTTTTATTTTCCATCTCTGTAGGACAGTTACAATTGCTTGGATGCCTTTAATGCCATAATCAAGTTTAGATTTAAATTTTAGCTTTCTCAGTACTACAGGTAATCACAATATTCCTACGGTGATTTTGACCTTTGAATGACTGGTGCAAACCGAACCTCGGCTGGCTGGCTGCGGCTTTGCCAGGTGTTCAGCAGCAGTACCAATGTCCTGATTCAGGCACATATGTTAGGCTACATGATACCCCGCTCTCCGTTAAACTACTGAACATTCACATATAATTCCCAGACAAAAACCAAAGTAATTTTCAGCCAAATAAGTTATCCCATGAATAAATTATACCCTGAAGAATTCGTTTAAGAGGCAAGGAGTTCAGTCTTTCTGGGTTTTTTGTAATGTTACTCAGTAGTTTAACCACATCCCAGGTAAAAATGACTGCCAAAGACACATAAGTCAGGACATAAATACTTATTTCATTGCTTAGTTATTTAAAATAAAGTTATGGGGAGTGGCTCAGCTGCCTAGTCCAATGTAGGAATTGACGAGCATGTACAATAACAAAAATACATTTTAATAACAAAAAATAGGCTTCAGTTACTTGGGAAAAACACAGTAATTTAAAATTTTAATAGAAAAACATCTCAACATTAGTGTAATGTATTGTTAGAAGCAACGTGTGCCTAAAGAAATATTTGTCTTTAACAATTTACTTGCCCAAGAGAACCCAAAATACAATTCTGGTGTAAAATATCAAAAAGCAATCAGGGTGGGAGTTAAGGCTCTTAGGTCAATTATATGATTTCAGAAGGTTACCATAATTCCATACAGTGGTTTCAAGTTTTTCACATGGACAAAGTTCTTATGAAAAAAACATAGAAACCATACTATGAAGTGGTGCTAAGAGTGAAGAACAATTTCATGAAGACCTTTCTTGCTATTTTGATATTGTGGTAAAGTTGATATCGAAGAGAGAGCACAAGTTGTATGAGACAAAAGCCAGTACTGAAGCAGCATCTGAAATGGGGAGCTGGTTGGATCCTCCAGATTATTCCCGTCGGGATGCCATAGGAAAAGCAGCCTCTGTGTAGGGAGTCTTCTGGGCAAGATTGATGTGGCCAAGTGACCTCCTGACTTGCGAGCACACAGGCCACACGTGTCTCATAGAGGGTCACCGATGGTGGCCCACTGCTTTGGGTGCCCCAGCATGAGTGTCTTCATGTTGTGCCGTCACTGGTGGGAAAGCACGAAGGGTGCAGAGCCGATGCTGATGGGCGCTCAAAAGATGCAGATAAAGCCTGCGGCTTTAAACACATGCAGTAGTTTCCTGGTAGCTTTCTGATGACACAAGACACATTATGGCTCTGATTTGAACAACACGCTAGGAGAGATGATCAGGTTTCACTCGTTTAGTTTATATTACCTAGGAGACGAGCAGTTTCCATTTTCAAGGCTTAAAGCAGTAACCCCCTTTCTTGGAAATGAATCGTGGATTGTTAATGCCACTAGAACGCTGCGGTCCAGCTGTAGTCATTCACTGAGACCCAGGTAAGCTAGAGTTTCTTGTTATAAAATACAGTTTTACTGAATGAGTTGTTTTTCTAATGTCAAACAGGCTTGTGAAAGTATCCCATCAGCCAGCATAAACCACAGACATAATCCTCTTTACATTAGACTATTGCAGTACTTTGTAACTACTAAGGAGTGACAAACTGTAATGTGGCCATTGACGATTATTTGTTCAAGTGGAAATCTTTTGACTTTGTAAATTCATTTTTTTTACGAGTTGACTAAAGTGTTACAACAGTAGCCTGAATGGAGCAGTAATACTAATGTTGAAGATCGTTTGCTGCAGAAGGAGTTCTTCTTTACATATTGGGAGGGTGTAGGAGAGGTGGGTTATTTGGTTGGTACAAAGGTGCTGTGAAATGCAGTAGTAGTTGTGTAGGCAAAATATAGACATCACAACTTCAGAAAAAAATAAAGTCATTTTGGCTACTTCTGAGTTTAATTTTTTGTAATTACACAGTTTACCAAACTAACAAAGAAAACAGTGAACTCTCAAAACCCATTTATTGCTGTGGAGGAGAGACCACAGCAATTAGCAGCTGGCAAATCATCACACTTGGCAGCTGCTGCGTTATTAAGTGGTGTTTGCGGTTTCCCTAAATATGAAACAAGATGGAATTTTGCCACCACTGGCTATAAAAAAAGAATGCCAAGCTTGCTTAAGCTTATGAAGCCTACTGAAGATGTAGTTTAGAAGTTCTATTTTCAGAGAAGTGAATGTGTGGCAGCGAAGGTCCTGAAGCCCAGAAAGGAAGATTTGTCCCAAGCCACTGCAGAAGCCTATGCACAAGTCAGGTGTAAAAGCCAAACCAGCCAGCTCCAGTCTAGTGCTAAATGACCAGCTGAGCACTCTTCCATCTAATCTTTTATTTTCCTTCCTATAGCTGATTGCCAAATACATACCTAGGCTGGTGTTTTTAAGTACCACATATGTATTTCAAGCACTATTTAGTTGTTTGTGGAATTCTACTTTTAGCATCACCGTACCAAAAGGTTTGTTTCCCAGTGTGTTAAAGGGCTCATTTTTTGCTCTGAGAAATTATTAATAGATGTTAATAATAGGCATGAGACAGTGAGAGATTAGAATCAGTAAGCTAAGGAAGATGAAAGCAAGGGATGGGGCTACGAGAGACCATGGCTCTTTTCTTCGCTCTGCCTCTGATGGGCTGAGTGATGCTGGATAAACCGCACCACCTCTCTGGTGGACATCTCCTCCTCCACAGCACTTTTAATCTGTCCAGACTGTTGATATTTTGAGGAGAGGTCTCTGTTTCTTATTACACCTTAATGAAGGACTTACTCCAATGAAGTTCAGTCTAAAATGTCTGTAAATTACTTTTTGTCGACGTGAGAGAGAAGAACAAGCTGCTGCCAGTACATTAACATCTGCCATTCAGAGGCCTCCACCTCCACTGGGAGTGTCTGAAGGATAAAATAGGTGGGAAACCTTTGGAGGGCTGTGTTTGCTCATGGGCTGTCAAGACATACCTGGCTTGTTTCTGAGGAGCCTTAAACAGCAGTGAGTATCAACACTATGTTAATGTTACAGCTTTACTTATTTTCTGATAAGAGGTAGGTTGTCTGAACAGAGCAAAGTTAATTTTTATGACCTCTCTGTTTTCTCATGTTGGCTCTTCCATAAGGACCTGGAAATCACCCTCTGTTGGCACTCTTGCTGTTGAACAAGAAACAAAGGCCTTGCAAGGTTAGTGACTTGTTGCAATAGCTTTTCAGCTCCTACCGCAGATGTGCAGCAGTATGAACGTCTGGTGCAGGTGCAGCTTGGTAGGGTGACTTTCAATGGCATTCTACTCCACCTTGGTGTTCCCAGGAGGTTTCCTGCTCCCTTTTCTTCTGTGGTGGAGCACTGGAATAGATGCACCCCAATGGAGTGGGGTGGAGGTGGTTCTTCCAATCAATTTAAGAGCTGACTGAACTTTCAGGAACAGTATAGGCACAATGAAGCCTTCTTAGGGTCAGAGAACAAAGCAAATCAGTGTTTCTCAGCCTGTGGACCTTACACCTCTGGTAGTCAGTAAAGGAGCAGTGGGTAGTCCATGAAACAAGAACAAAGACTCAGCCACCATCAAATGGATGTGCACTTCCTTCGATCAGCAAAGAAAGAAAATAAGTGGGAAGTGCAGTTACTAAATGAACATCTGAAGTTAAGACTCACTATTTGTACAGTTATTTATGGAAACCATTGTGCCAATGCTTTTTTCTTTTCATCATAACACTGGGATGATCTTTGGTGTTTTTTTTAAAAAAGTGCTATGATGATGTTTTGATTAAATTGTAAAAAAAATGGAGAGGATGAACCACCAAGATTGTTACCAGCTCTGCTTTTTTATGATCCTATATTCTCCTCTGTGATTTTCTACTTCTGTTCTCTGCTTTATCATTTTTGCTGCTATTTATGGTTCTCTTTCTTCCTATTAAAAAAAAAAAAAAGGGTAAGTTGTAGGTGCCACAAAATACTCCCATTAGCAATGTTTATATCAGAAAACTAAAGTGGTTTTCCATCTCTCAGCCTGTGAAGATAATTCAGCTTGCTTGTACAGAATTCATAGATCTGCTGTTCCCAGGCTCATGTTCTGTTATTTCTCGCCATTCTCTCTCTTCCATAATACTGCGTCTTCTTCCTGTAATTTGCCTGCTCTTCAAGCTGCCTGCCCTCTTTGTGCCCCTAACATTTTGGATGCTTTCCCCAATTCTTCTCTGCTTAGTCAGTTTGTTCTTGCATTTTCTTACCTTCCCCCCACGTCCCCCATTTTCCTCTGCACAAAGATACCTTTTCTGCTTTTGAAGTAATTAAATTAGCAGAGCTGATTGAAATCTAGGTGAAATTCTCTGAGCACTATGCTTTTCAACAGACGCATTACTCAATGCACATCAACCAACCTTCTGTATACCTCACTGAACGACAGAAATGATTATTTGATGAATATACTCAACAACAATAGCGCTATTCAAACACTTTACTCAATAAATGACATTCAGTACACTCAGAAGTTAATGGTGCGTTCAGGTTGCTGTTTGTTCAGCAGAGCACGTGTGCAGCCTGAAGGAGAGGAACCAAGTCACTGATCCATCTGAGGGAAATGCGGGGGTGGAGGCTCTTCTGGTCACTTGTGTCTCTAGTGAGCAGGACAAAGTGTGTGCTTGTTGATGGGGGGGCATGTTTAAGTCACATTTAGGGAATAAACAACGTATGCAATGAGGAAGAGAGATGACCTGCTCCCTTTGCTAGCTGGTAGTAGAAGCCCAGACACTTATTTTGATGCTCATCCCTACTACTTCAGCTAGAAATGAGTACAACAAATCAATGTATCTCTAATTATCAGCTTTTGTCCAAGTTGGGGTGTGCGTGTGTTTATGTGTGTTGAGTAGGGGTGTGAAGTAAATTTAACCTCAAATCCCTGCTCTTCACTTCTTGCTCCATTCAACTTTTTCTTGAGCATTTGGAGCAAATAATCTTTCTTTTACTGTTTAAGACTCTCTAAAGCCTCCTTTGTAATTTCCAAGAGACGCTAAATCTTTTTGTGGTCTTTATGTCCACGGTGCCAAATAGATCCCCCTTTGACCCTTTTGTTGCTTTTTTAAACCTTTGGGTCATTTCATTGTCAGCCTCTATGCTGGATGGTACCTTGATGCAAATTGATGTCATCTGCATTTTCCACAAGCTACTCAATTTCTTTAGCCAGCTTCCCTTCCTGACTCCCTTTGATTCATCATTCTGCACAAAACGAACCTCATCCAAATGCTAAGACTGGATTCTTTCTTTGGCTATAAGGATTTGCATCACATTTTTTCCTCTCTTGTCCTTATGTCAGTCAGAATATAATTTTGCTAAAGCATCATGCCCTGACACTGCTTTTGGCATCTGCTTCCACAAGTATTGCCACTTCTAGAAGTGTTACAAACCTCATACCACTGTCGTCTTTTTCTACTGCTCTTACTTGAAAATTTATCTTTTTTTTTGTGTGGTCTGAATCCTCACCTTGCTCTGAATTTCATATGGCCCATATAACGTCTTTGTCTTCTGTAGCCTCGGCTAACTTACCGTCTCATCAGTCTGTGCCTGTGCTGTTCCATGAAGTCAATTTTCTCTTGTTCGGCTGTTAAGTAACCCCTTATCTGTGAAGTCCATTTATTTTTTCCATTCCATATGTTCTTTGCAATGCTTCAGTGAATTAATTGTATTTTCAAAGCATACAAAAGCATCAGTTAACATCCACAATCTTCTATAGCAACAGTGGTGCCTAAAGCAAACATAACCCTTTAAAGGCACACTTACAGCTCCTTTGAACAGAGAAGCTGTGCTGGGTACTACCCAAACAATACCACAAAACAGGCTCTGCGGCCGTCTGGCCTTGCGGCTGAAGGTTGTCTTGTACAACCATTTCTCAACATCAAGTGAAGGCTGCAAGTGGGAAAATAAAACCAAAGCTCTGCAGACTTCTGGCTGCAGAAGAACCACTGGCCACAAGATCTGCCCGGCAGTCCTGTGATGAATTTCAGTTTCTCATCACAGAGCACTTAGACCAGAAACCATCTTTCATTCTGTGAAATCTCTGCTGCCTCACCACCAGACATCTAGGTACCAGAACGCGTTGCTGTCTGTCAAAATAGCGTTGCAGGAATTTCACCTATCCAACCTGCTGGCTGGCTAGAATTTGCCCATTGCTTGGGCTCTGATGAAGATTCTAGTCAAATCCTTGATCGCTGTTTTCTTTGGGCAGGACTTTCTTTTCCCCTTCACACACTTTTCCTCAATGTGGGACTGGCAAACAGAGATATAAAGTTGTTCTTTTCTAATCCCTCTTGCTGCTCAGGTAAGGATGTAGGGGCTCAGCTTTGGGAAAAGAGACCTCAAGGTAAATTCCTCCATCTCTAGGTATCTCCATGGCCTGATTTCTAGCAGTGTTGGTTCCTACTGATTTTTGTGCCTTGCTGGTGACCCAGCATATCTTTCATTTCTGTCCTGACGTGTTCAGCTGAAGGCTCAGAACTGGTGACTGGTTTAACTCCAGTCGTGAACTGATAGGTGACACAAGGCTTTTTACATTAGAAAAGGATGGTGCAGTTCTTATGGCCATCAGCAAAAGCCCACCATAACCGTACTCATTTTACATGGAATAACAAACTTCAGTCTTCCCTCCTAGAGTGCCTGTTCACATCTTAAAATCCTAGAAAAGGCCTTTTGAGGTTTTCCTTCAAATCTCCCCCAGGGGACAGCTCATCCACAAGATGTGTTCATACATGTTATTAAAATGCTTGCTCACGTGAAGGTTTTGTTTCCTTGCTTGTGCTTTATTACATAGCAGTATCTTTATGCTTCGCTATTCAGCTTTTTTGAGACTGATATAGTGTGTATTACTTAACTAAAGAGCACTAAAGCCCTAGTGCTGACATCTTAAAAAGCTTGATTTAAACTTCTGCTTGGGCTCTAGTTGCAAACATGGAGAACAGAACTCTTTAATTACAAAGTCACCACCCTGCCAAACATATTGAAAAGCATATTCATCTAGTAGGATATAAGCCAACCGATATCCCCATTATTCTTTTTTAACTACAGAATAAAGGAGTAGCTTGGTAACCATTCTTTGAGAGAAAATTTTTTTTTTTCAACTTCCTTCCCAGTATAAATCATATAAAACATATTAATTTCTACAGCTGTCCCTCAGCTCCTCAAGTAAGTCACCATCTCACCGGCTGTTATGGTCACAATGTAGGAATACCCAAATAGGGAAATAACCTGGTTTTCCAGCAGAAATCTTGCTGTAGGCAGAGGTCACAATGGGCTGCAGAGCAATGGACAGCAAAAGAACTATTGAGTTTTCTGTCTGTGTTGAGCTCTGTGATGCTGTGGCCTGATGACTACTTGTACTCAAATTGCCAGATGATGAACTTGCTCGCACATCAGTTCCAACTGCAGCTACGGCCGTGGCAGCGGGATTTGCACGTGCCCCTGCATCCACAGAGGGGTACGTTCTCTCTCCGGCTAGGCAGAGCTTGCAGGAGCAATAGCTGGGATGAGGACATTAAAAGATACAATACACAGATCTAGAAACCTCTCAGATTTCCCTCCTCACGTTTCCCAGCCGTTCTGTGTCCTGGGAATACATCTAGTTTTTGCTTGTACAAAACAATGGAGCTTGGTATCCTCAAAGATCCACGCAGATCCTGGAGGTGTGGCCAGGTGGGAAGGTGACTGTGTGCTCTTGGTGGTTACCTCAGGCCTGCTTTTGACTTTGAGTCTGCCTGCCAAAGGCTCCTTAGGCAGCTTTTCCAAAAGCATTCCACTGTTAGGACAGGGGAAGACTTGTATGGAAAAGAAAGTATAAAATAAAATCAGTTTTGGAGTAAAGCTTATTGCATTTCTTAAATGATAAGAAATACAACCAAAAAAATCCAACAAAGCAGGACAGGATTTAAAATATTGCACTAGTTTACCGAGAAGTTAGACCACAGAAAAAAAAAGAAAAGAATTTGCATTTTGGTATTCAACTTATTATGGGACTCGTAGCTCCTATACATAAATTTGGAAGTGAAATCTAATTTGAGTGTCCTATGTGTTTGCATAACTGACAGGGCCAAGCGGAGCGTACCTCAGAGATGGAGCGGTAGCCTGAACTTGCCAGCTCTGCCTGGTGCTCAGGAGACCCTTGGGAAGAACAGGCATGTTTACCTGCAAAGTACAGTTCAACAGAACTATTAGCCTTCAGCCTAATTGACAAAGTCTATTTTAACAGCAAATAAATTTTGTATAATAGCCTCAGAATGTACAAATCATCAGAACAAAGAGCAGTTTGTTATTGTTTTTTAAATGCTTTATAATTTTAATAAGCTTAATATGCTTAATCATTTTAAATTGCTTCAGCTACTGGTTATATTTCACCTTGAATGAGCGTCTCATTTTTCTTCACCCAACAGGAAGCAGCTCTCTGATCTTCTGCTTCTTTGATACAGCATTTCCTTCTTTCCTTGAGAAGAAAAATGAGCTGGGGACTCCTGTGTGATCTGCTGAGTGGAGTGAATAAATATTCAACAGGGATTGGAAGAATTTGGGTAGCAGTTGTGTTTATATTCCGCCTACTGGTTTATGTTGTGGCAGCAGAAAACATCTGGAAATATGAACACGATGAATTTGAATGCAATATCAAGCAACCAGGTTGTGAAAATGTCTGCTTTGACCATTTTTTCCCTGTCTCCCACATCAGACTTTGGGCTTTGCAATTAATCATGGTCTCCGCACCTTCACTCTTGGTGGTTTTTCATGTTGCTTACCGAGAGAACAGGGAGAAACATCACAACCGGAGACTTTACAAAAGTCCAGGAGAGATAGATGGTGGATTGCTGTGCACGTACCTTATCAGCCTTGTTTTAAAAACAGGATTTGAAATAGTTTTTCTTGTCCTGTTTTATAAACTGTACAATGGATTCAAAGTACCACGTCTTGTGAAATGTGACATAAGACCATGTCCCAACACTGTAGACTGCTATATTTCCAAACCCACAGAGAAGATGATTTTCCTCTATTTCCTGGTGGCAACTTCATGCCTGTGCATTGTACTAAATCTAAGTGAATTGAGTTATCTCATTTTTAAATACGCCACAAAATGTTATCTGAAGAGGTATATCAAGAGATGTCAAGGCTCAGAAAGTGATTGCCACAAATAAGAACTCATCGGTCACAACAGACCAGCAGCTGCAGGACGGTTCCACAACAGCTTCTCACCTGTGCCTCCGAGTATACAAACTGAATGTGAAAAGAGGTTCTCTGTTGACTTGAAAGAAGGCTAGAGACCATTACACAAGCTGTATTTGATGAATTGCTCTTCCAATCAGTGCTCTACAGAACTGAAAGGACAATTATGTTGGAAATACTTTTTATCTGTTAGTCCCTCCTTACTTGAGCACATAAATTCAGTTCCATTACATATGTCATACATAAAATAATCTAGATCTTTTAATGGTGAAACAAGAGGTGTAGAAGCCTGAAAATTCTATGAAGGTTTCATATAAACACTGATGCTTTTGATAAATCACATTGAAACAATTGCTCAAACAGATATATTTTGAATATTACACAGATTTGATTTGGTACAATCAAAAAGCGTTTTTTTATATGCAGAGTTGGAAGAACCTGGGACTGATTGCGATGCTGAATGGGAAGGGGCTGTACAGATTTTGTCTGGTGGGTGGATGCGATAGCTCTTGAAATAGCGATTGGCAAGCTCTGGCACACAGGCTGTGGTGTCCTGAAAAGAGCTTCATGGTCACCAGCACATTCCAACAGCTTATCGTAAAACATCTCAAAAAAAGAAAAAATAAGAGATAGACACATCTAGTTAAGCCCAGGGTGATAAAGACAGACCTAATTATTTATCTACTTGCAGAGCATCTCTCCTGGAGGCATTTGAGCCCTTCACAGTTTTGAGAGAACACAGCCTGTAAGAGAAGGTGCTTGCTCGAACCTGTAAACCAGAGTTAACTCCTGGTCACCTGCACTGAGCAGCGCCTGAGTCATTAGAATTTTCTCCTGTTCAATGGTTGTGGTATTTAAGGGAAAAGATCATTCCCAATTCCCTCAGATCCCAGTAATGTAGACTGCACAATAGGGCAAAACATTAGCCAGTAGTGCTAGTATTCAGTAGCCCAGAATCTGGTCCCTTTATTAAGGCTGAAACTACAGCGACTCCTTCAGCAGATTCCCCTGCCACGGAATACCACATGAAATATAAAAATACGAAAAGCCTCCAGGAGAAACAAAGTAAAAAAGAATCACCCATTCCCGTCCCTCAGATCTCAGGGTATCTCTTAGACACATTGCATCTCTGCTCTTTGTTATGTGTGGGGCTTGGGCTAGCAAGAAAGGGACAGAAATTAGCTAAAACGTATTTTCTTTTGAATCTAGACTTCTCTGAGACGATGGGAATTAAGTGTCTAAAAAGACTTATTTCAGGGTAGTGTTCTCTTTACATTGCTGGGATGAAAGACCTTCAGACATACATCAATACTGAGCCTGATCAAAACACACCCTTCAGGGAAACACACCACCTGCAATAAGTGGAGCTGCCTGAACGTTGAAAGGATTTTATTGTTCAAGTCACCATGAAGAGGAAGAAACAGTAGCAAAAGCATGTTAACTATTATTGCTCCTTGAATGTTGAACCTATTCCATTGCTTGTGCCAGGATAAGGAAGTGGTAGCAAAGGCACATTAACTATTTTTCCACCCCCAAAACCCCTAGCTTTGGTTACAAAGTATTGCTTTTCTAAGTACGGGGTAGCAGGTACAAAATAAACCATGTGCTTTTGATTGTGGTTTTCCAGTTGTTTTTGTTTTTTTTTTTTTTTTTTTTTGCTTGTTTTTCTAAAATATACCTGCTTCTATAAAAGGTGAAAATACATTTGCTGTTGAACTTAACAGCGATAGCAGTCCCTCAGATATTTGCTTGCCAGGTCATGGCCAGGTAAAGTTTTACACGCCGAGTTATGCAGAATCAGTGTGTCTATCAAGCCAATGTGCTTCACACAGTTCAGAATATTTTCTGTTATATCTCTACACACACAGAATGTGGCTCGCAACAGAAACGCAGTTAGAAACTCTTTTGCAGCTACGGGACAAAACCCACCCAGCAGTGCACAAAGCAAAACTATCGCCCATCGGCCCTGTGCAACTGTGACTGCCACACTCTGAGTAACTGAGAATAAAACCCAAAATTATCTTGGCCCTTTTGTATATTAATGCATCATTTTTTACAACAAGGACAACACTATCAAAATAAAGAAACTGCTTCCAAAATAATTGGTTTTTTTAATTATTGAGGATGGATTTTAAGACAGCACACCAACAAAAAAGTATTTTTTTTTTTTTTTTTTTAAAAGCAAGGTTTATTTGAGAGAGAACAGAGAAGCAAACACAGTTTGGCCAACACAGGTTTCTGATTAAATTTGTGCATTAGCTGCTCTCTAATAAAAAACTATGTTAAGTCAGGGCTTGAAGGGTTTTAGAGCATCCCTTATAGCTCTGCGACTGGTCAGAGCTTCCTGCTTAGACCAAAAACTTCCCTGTGAACCAAGAACTTTAATTCTTTGGAATGTATATTCAAGGCTTTATTTCTAATTCTATCTTTAACAGCCATGAAATGACAAAGAAATTCCAAAAGGAAAAGGTTTCATGTCTTCAGTTTTGACAAAGCCAGTACCTTGTATGAGAAACAGTATGAAAAATTATTATGGACCCACTCTATGTAAGTCCTGACTCACTCATAGCAAACCACCAAGAGGCTTTTACGTCATGTCCTGCAAAATTGGTGTGACAGAGCCAATGGAAACCAGCATCACACAGGACAGCTCTGTCTGATTTTACTTAACCCGAGAGAAAATAAACAAACTCATCTACTTTCTGAACCATTGCTCTTGGCCAGCATTTGGTCTTTTACTGGCTCCTTCCCTTCCACAGCCCTTGCTCTGCCTTTATCCTGCTTTGTGTCCAGTTTAAGTTTCACTCAATATTTGCTCTTATGCTTTTTGTTCAGATGAGTTTGTAGGCTCAGTCCCTTAACTAAAGGTTTGAGGGCTTTTTTGTGTATTCAACTTTTAAGTTGAACAGACAAAATTACAAAAATAATTCAAGTGCTAAGTTGGTGTTTTTTTTTTTCTTTTTAAAGTGAAAAAGTACAGTCTCCTCAAGCACATAGCGATTGGTAGGAAGCTGATACGAGCCCGTACGTACAAACATGACCACTCTGTGCACATTTATAGAAAAATATTTGCCTCATATTTCCAAACATCTCTGCAAACATTAAAAGATCTGCCTCTTACATAGATCATCCTGTTCTTTAAGACCCAAGTAATCTCCCTGCCTTGTGACAGATGAGATCTGAAAAAAAGTCACAGAAAAAAAATTCCCTATTTGCTGATAGTTTCTTCCCTCTACTCCCATCTGAGGTACCTCTGGCCCTGTTTCCCAGCCCTTCTCCACACCAGGGCTCCAGCCAGGGGCAAGCAGGGCAGGGCAGCAGCTCCGCTAGCCCTGTGGGCACCGTGAACCTGTCTGCGCAGGTGGGAGCCCCAACCAACCAGTTCTTTGGCACAGAAACTACTTGCAAGAATACAACTATCTGCTTTACTTCACCTGAACCACCTGTTTTCAGTGTTAATTGGACAAGCATGGCTGCCTCGCTATCCAAGAGCTGTAAACAGGACATCCCAGCAGAATGCTCTAGGACCAACAAGTCCCCCCATCCTGCTGAGAACAAGCACCTCAAAACACGTGAGGATAAACCCACTACTCTTATTTACATTGAATTAGAGCTCAGACAATATAAGCGTTCTTTATAAACATAGTTAACCATAGGAGACTGACGGCTGGTTTAAAGATATCTCTCAATCACAAAGCAGTCTGTACTCTGCATCTGGACTCCTTGATTTAGTTGTTTCCCCATGAGCAGCAATTGCTTTTTAGTCAGCACATTCCTGATGGAGACAAGTGGCTTAAAAAAATGTGTCTTTGCTCAAGTGCACCACAGTTAATGGGTGACATGTCTGGAAGACACACAGGAGGAAGGAGAAGGGACAAGACAGGGACCGCATGGTGGGGCAGGAGCCGGCAGCACTTGCGGGTACATCACTCAAATTATCTAAATGCAAATACCCGATTTATTTCCTCAGGAACTTTTGTCAGTGGCTTTACCAAACCACAGTGCCCTCTGCAGTCCATGACATCTTAAATCAGACCCTGCCTTTGGGCCTCCGCCTTAAAATACTTTTTTTTTTTTTTTTTTACAAAAAGGAAAACAAATACCATACCAGCTTATCTGTTGGACAGGCTGTCAGTACCCACCTAAAAGGGAGTGTGCCATGGAAGGCACTGACTGTATTGGTACAGCACCCACTTTAATTTAATTCATTTGGATAAGAATTTGACAATTTAAAAAAAATTCATTCTCCAAACCAGAAATTATTTCCAGGGTATTTTTGACGTTGATATTTTTGTTTTTTGTTGTTTTTTTTAATGACATTCTACATTCTAGTATAGTACTGTGTAGCTAAATAGTTGTATACCATTCTCAGTCTAAAAACTGCAAATGACACAGTATCTATCACTGGGAATGTCAATGATGAAAATATTCAACTTACACAACACAAAATTATTCTAAAAATTAACAGTTGTGAGGTCTGTCAACAGTTAGGTACATCTGAAAACAAGAGATTTTGGGTGAGCTTTGTGGATCCTCTCCAGAGGAGGTTCTCTGCCCTCTTTTCCCCTGCAGCAGATCCCTCTACAGTCACCACAACTGGCATTCAACAGTAACTCCAAAGAGACCACGTAGCCACTGGTAGGTAGAATGTGGCATCACATGATAATGGCCTCTCCTAGAGTTAACATGCAAGGATTTGTTTTGGTTTTAACATTCTCAGGATACACCTTTGATTTACTAAGTCAGCAGAATTATCAGTTTAGTCACTCGGGAGGGATGGAAAGCAAGAGGAGCAACTGGGCTCCATTCAAATGGAAGCACGGGCTTTTTGAGAAGGTACACAATTTAGCACCAGGTAGCAAACTGAGGGCTACGCCCAAGCTGAAATGCTGTTGCCTTTCCACTTTTCCATACATAATCCTCACTCTCACAAAAAGTTATTTCATTTGGTTGTAGAAATGTGCCCTGTACATTGATATTCAAGTAAACTGTCACAGATTCCAGGTGAATAGCTTAAGAGCAATCAAGTGTAGCATTTAATGCAAAGCTTTACATGGCAAGACAAGTTTATAGGAGGAAAAAAAATCAAGCCAATCTCTCCCAAGATAAAGACTATTTTATATTACTGAAGGTAGGTCACATCCAGTAGTGAGAATAATCCAAGAACAAATTTTTGGTACCACACAATCCAGCTGGCTTGTCCCATCCAACTTAAGTGTAATCACACGTGAAAACCAACACTGAAGATTCCTGGGTACTGACAGCTCCCAGCAGTGCATTCACGCTTTCGGTTACTCAGCAAGCAGGATACCTGTCGTTTCAGTTAGCAGCATACAGAAAAACGGCTCCAGTCCTGGGTGCGACGAGCGGCACGGCTTCCGAGGCTTGTTCAGGGGTGGGAACGAGAGAGGTGGCGAGTGCTGCCAGGTGGAGTCAGCGAGAGGCAGAGCAGCGCGGAGGGAGCCTGTGCCCTCAGCAGAGCACAACCACCGAGTTTGGCTCTAAGATCACAATCTCACTTCCCTTTCAGAAAGTGCCTTGTTTATTCAGTTTTTAACGGTATGGCATAAGGACTCACGTATTTTATAGATAGATACCAAACTGGTATTATCAAAATAAACCATCTGTTTTATAAACCCACTATTTACAAAAACGGTTTCTGAAGATTTTTTGTTTTGGTTTGGTATTTTTTTAACAAAAATTAAACTATACACCAATCTAAGTTACAGAAACAAAAATAACCTTTATAAGATCACATGTATAAAACAAGAAATGAAATGTGATTTTATTTAAGGCAATACTGGGCTACTTCACAAATCACCACCTCAAATATATACACTGCTCCACACTACTAATTTTCTATCACATTCACAACGGATTCTTTAATACCAAATATTGTTTTAAATCTCGAATGTAGCAAACTATTTTTATTCACATTTCCATTTTTATTACGGAATCATAAATGTTTTGTATCCAATTAAAAGCAATGAAAAATGTAGCTATAAGAAAACTATTATATTTATGAGTTAACTACATATGAATATCATCCATAGATACTGGATGTCAAAATTTACAAAAATGAGAGTGTGTCAGTATGCTTAACTTATGAAATGTGATCTTATCCAGCTCCTCTCCTGTAAATAAATGCTTTATGCAAAATAAACTGGATATGGCAGACTTAGCTAGTTTTAGTTCAAAAGTTCATAAGTTAAAATGATTAAAGGACAGTTTTAAAAACTTGCTCACTTAGTTACAAATTAAAATTCCAAATATAAATGTGTCATTTAATAGTTTAGACTTACAGACTGCTGGTGGCAGCAAATGATTTACAATAATAAATATATACAAAAAAAGATGTATCTACAAATAAAAGAGTACATGAGCAGTGACCTGGTGAAAGATACCAATCACAGACAACTCACAAAGATTTAGTTCATGGAAAGGACAATCTGATAGAAAGTTGAGGTTTTGATCAAGTATTTACAACTGAAGCAAGTATTCTGTTCTTCAAGTCCCATAGGGATAAAAACAAATAACAAATTTCCATGACTCATGTCATGTCTTCTGCTAGATTAAATCACTTCAAAATAAGAGAGCTCCACAGTTACTAGCATGCTTGATGGCTTCCTAGTCAAAATAAATTTCATTACGGGTCATGGTTAAACACATTAGGTTTTCAATATTTTGACTCGCCTTGCTCAGTACCAATAACAATTACTTTTGCAGCTGTAACCTCTGGATTATCCTCCCAGCGTCCTTCAAACTTTGTCAAACTGACAACAGGTTTCATTTCCTGAAGTTGTTTCAACACACGCTCAGCACAGTCTTTAAAAGTCTTGTCTAAAACTATCTTTACGTTATCACCACATGGAAGCTGTGATGGGTTGGCAAATGGCACAAGGGTTTCAGTTTCGGAACACGACCAAGTGACATTATTACTTGCTACGGAGGTCTTCTCGTTGGATTTTCGGGAGTTTGAATGGGATCCTCTTTTGGTTCCACTGCTATGGTAGTCTCGTTCAGTGTTTTTCTTCTGCTTTACAGCAGACTCTTCAAGGAACTTGAGGAACGACACTTCAAAACCCATCGGCTTAAACGAGCTCCAGTCGAAAGCTGCAGGTTGCTCTTCAGCCGTCTGAATGGCGACAGCAGTCTCTTCCTCCCTGTGCACACTACTCATGTCAACAGGCAGCACTTCCTCAGGTTTTTCAGTTCTCCTCCTCTTATTCTGAGATACATTTTTTTCTTTGTTTGCTCTTTTTAAGTTGTTTGATTTCTGCTTTTCCGAGGGGCAGGAGTTAGTCTCCTGCAAGTCAGTATTTACAGTGGAAGGGATTTTTGCTTGATTTTCAGCACTTGAACAATCCTCGTTAATCAGTTTGGTAATGAATAGTTCTGTCAGTTCATCCACTTCATCCTTCTCACCTTTTTCAGTTTCCTTTTGTGGTAACGTAGATGTGCTTGAATCATTATTGCTCACTATCAAGCTCGGTTCAGGCTCTTTCACATCACTTTTTTTATCAGTCTCCTCTTGCTCACAAGAGGTTTCATTTACTTGTGGGGCAGAGTGCTTTTTAGATACAATAAGAAGATTTCTGTGTTGGGAAGTAAATGCTTTGGACAACTTATGACATTTATAATGTCTTATTATGTTACTTTCACTTGTAACTACGGACGAACATCCCTTTATCATACATGGATACTGAGTTATAAACCTGCTTGTACATTCCGATAAAGCATCATTTCTGGCCTTTATTGAATAAATGTGCTTGCCACGTTTCAGTGAATAATCCTTATTTTCTTGAACTTGAATTGCTTTTGAATTTTTGTTTTCCAAGTTCACATTTTTCTTTTGTTTTGTTTTCACTGATAGTCTGTTGCCTTCTTTTCCTGATTTGCTTTTTAGTCCTCTCTGTTTGGACTTCAGCGGCTTCTCCTGATTTGCTTTGCTTGAAATGTTTTCCTGACCTGGTGTCAGTCTCCTGGGTCTTATTAGATGATCTTTATGCTTGTCATTATGTTTGTTAAAAATATGCCTCAAGAGGTTAGACCTCGTAGCATAAATACGGTCACAGCCTTCACAGTCACACTTGAATAAACCGTCATCTTCTACTTTGTTTGGCCTTATCTTAATACCGTGATCTGCCTCAAGATGTACAATGTAGTTAAGATATGCTGTAAATGAAGACTTGCATTGAGGTTGATCACAAGAAAACCTTCCTGCCTCTGGAGCCGGTTTCATGCTTCCAATTTGCTCTGGAGTCATGTCATGAAGCTTCATATAATGTTGTATCAAGCTGGTAACTTCCTGGAAGATGCGAGAGCAGTCACTCACCTCACACCTGAACTCTCTGGCAGCGGGTTTGGTTTCCACCTCATCGCGCTCCTCTTTGCCTGGCTCATTCTCCTCCTCCACTTCAGCAGAGAAGGCAGGGAGATCTGATTTGTGCACAGCTTGGTAATGAAGGATTAGGTTTTGTTGTATCGTAAAAGCCGCGAAGCAGCCTTGATGGACGCACCGGTACGGTCTATAAGGGCTGTAACTCGTGGGGAGCTGCTCTAGAGATTTTGTGACGGGCTTCTTACGTTTTCTCTCCTCTTTTTCCTTCTTGTACCTCCTAACCTTGCGTACTTTGGGTTGTGCCTGTGTAGTACCAAAAGAGGCGGCACTATGGTGCTCCAGTGGAACACAAACCACTTGGGGTGGTTTTTCCAGTCTTTCAGGAATATTATTTTCTGGTAGAAGGTTTTCCAAGACTTTTACAGGCTCCACAACTTCTTTTATCGGAGCTTCTTTGATCAATGGAGCTGCAGTTTTGTTTTCAATTATTAGTGTCTGCAAAGTTTTTATTTCAACAGGCCGTGGAGCTGTGTTCACAGTTTCATTTTGAGATCTTCTGCCATAAGGCCTTTTAATTTTTAATTTCACCATCTCCTCTGTTGTAAAATGATGTACAAGCTGACAGTGTGCTCGGAGATTAGAGTTTCTTGTGAATGTTTTTGGACAGGTAGCTACAACACATTTGAATGGGGCGTACTTCAGTTGATGTTTCTTGATTTCTAGTATCATTTCTGCCGTGTACTGATGAACCTTGCCATAGTGTTTAAATAATGCGTCTTTTGTCATAGCACTATAATTGCAGCCTGGATCCTGACATACAAAAGGCTTATTAACTTTATCACTGAACTGAATGTTACTTGCCTCTGAAGATAACTGGATGAGGGGTTTATTCTCAGTTGATACAACAGGAACTGCTGGTGCTAGCGAATCTGCTGGAGGACACTGGGAAATGGTCTCAGAGATCGGAATGGGGGAATCATTTTCTAGTTTCAGATTTTGCAAGCGTTCCAAGATTTCCAGCATTTGAGTATCATCCTTTTGAGATGTCTCAGACTGAGCAGAGTTATTCTTTGCTGCAGTGACACTCCCCGTGTGCACAGCAAATTGTGTAGGAGTGGGTAGTTTTACACAATGTGCAGAATTTCCTGAAGAAGCCTGTGCATTATTTACTTGCGAGTCCTGCCCAGAAGCAGCAACGGTATCCTGAACTTCAGTTTTCACCTCAAGTATCTGAGTGTTCATAGCAGTTTTAATTATTTCCAGAGTTTTTTCAAAATTCTGTATAACATTGTCTTCTGAAATATGCTCCTCCGAATTTGCTTGTATACAAGAATTTACAGCCATCATTTGGGAATCCCCATTCTCAGTTTTTACTGTTAAAGGGGGTAACGTTGTATGAGCCTCAAGATTCGTTTTGAAGTTCTGTTTGACACTGGCCACGAATAACTGATTGTCAACATTACTGAGTTTCTGCGTGAGATTTTCCACCACCACTTGAGAGCCACAATTTGCCAGCAAGTTGGATTGAAAACCTTCTCCCTGTATTTGCACATTTCCATCAGTGCTTTTGGTTAGAAGTCCCATTGTTGTTGCATTACTTACTACTACTTTCTGTGATGCACTGGGTGCAGGCAAGGGTGTAGCTGCTTTTCGCTTCCTCTTTGAAGCACTGGTTCCCTTCTTATTCAAGTTGCTTGATCCTGAATTCTTGGGACTACTTATAACTGAAATGCGTGAACTGTTGCCTGCAAAGTTTTGTGCTGCTGCAACGGTATTAGAAAATGAGCTAGAACATAAGCCATTTTCAATAGTCTTTAGCATTAAGTTCTCTGTTGCAAAACCAGGTAAACTCTTGCATTCGTTTATCAGAGGAATTCTGGCATTGAGGGTCCTGTTTTGGTCTGTTAGCAAGGTACTGGGGTTACAGACCGCCTGCAGCAGAGGGGGCGCAGTGGAGTTGGAGAGAACAGCTGCATTTATCTGAGTCGTACCAGTGACACAACTTGTTGTAACTACATGTGGAAGTACTTCTGTGTTATCAAAGGTACTTGGGATGCCTGCAGTTTCCAAGGCTTGTTTTATAATCTGATTTCCTTCCTCATTCCCACTGGTATTAAGGTTAGTCACACTGGCCCGTGGAAACATAGTCTGCAGTAAGGCTGTGGAACGATTTTCAGCTGCAAGTAATTGGAGGAACGATGGATCTTTAAAACATGTCTCTGGATTGAAGGAAGACTCCTGGTGTTGCTGCAAGTTTAGTGAATTTGAGGAAAGAATCATGCTGGCAAGCAAAGACTGTCCATTAGCCTGCAGAGCTTCTGGAGAAATTTCTGATCCTTCAAGAGGTTTGCAGTAAGACCTCTTAGATAAGTGACCACCAAGTGATCTAGGATTAGTGAAAACCCTGAAACACCTACTACAGATGAATTTGCCATCCCTAATTATTGCTGGCCACTTTGCTCGCTTGTTATGTTTTGGCTTTCTTTCTTTCCCATTTAGGCCCTGGCCACCATCCTTTTTCACCTTTTCTGACGCTAGATGTTGAGAACTAGTTCCATTGAAGTTATTATCATTACTCAATTGTGAGGGAAATATTTGATCAACTGTTTCCTCCTTCGGGAAGGCAGAACTAGTGTTTCCTTCTAGTTGTGACGAAAAGTTATTTGTATTATTTTCCACTTGTGAGAAGACTGAATTTGGAGGATTCTCTGCTGATGAAGGAAAGAGAGACATTGGACCGTTTTCTGCAGGCAAAGGAAGAAAAGGATCCGAACCACCATCAACATTCAGAGGCATAACTCTTTTTGCCAGATCATCCAACTGGGAAGGTAAGGTTGCACCAGATAGATTTTCCATTTGTGAACATAAAACACTCTCAGGCTCACTTTTAATACGAGTAGACAAACTAGGATTTATGACACTTTCCACTACAGGCAACATAGGATTGCCCAAATTTTCTAGATGAGTTGGGAAAAGTGTACTTGAGACACGTTGCACTTGACTGGAACAGGTGGGATTCAAATTAGGTTTGTTCTGTGCAGTAAAAGCAGCACCACTGGGATTGCCCACTTGCGATGGCAAAAGATACACAATTTTCCCATCGGTCGGCACATTCTGCAGATTGCTGGATTTTCGTGGTTTCTTATTTTTACGTTGCATTTTAAAAGCAGCATATTGGTCAGGGTGTGCCGCCTTCATATGTTTGCCAATGCTCTGGGATGAGTTGTATGTTCGAGTACAGCCCTCAACCTGGCAACTGAATTTCTGAATTGGGGCTGCTGGTGACACAGCTGGAACTAAAGAGCTATTTATGTTAGGCTGTGACGGAATAAATGTAATACTTTCTAAAGTTTTTAAAGGCAGGTTATATAGATTAGCCGCAGCCTTAACACTGTCTTCAATTTCAAGTTTGGAAATGGGTACACTGTTTCGATACCCTGCCTGGTTCTGCATACTGAATGGACTTACAATGGTCACTTGTCTTTCTAAGCTTTTTGATTCGAGGGCTTCTGGTTTTAGTGTATCTGAAGTCACAGAAATATTTTGAATATTCTGAGTTGGACTGAGACAGTCTTCTTCCTTTCTCTCTTCGAAAACTGGAAGACAGGAGACAACTGATGAGCACAACTGCTGGGCTCCAGGATTAGTGGTATCTACTTTACTGGCAGTAGCAGCCAATTTACCTCTTTTTACAAAGTTCTCTCGGATCTTCTGGTTAACAGCAGACATCTTAATGTTGCTTGCTGGAATTGCCACTTCTGTCTTCACTGAACCCATAGGACACTGCTCTGAGCCAGCATTAGGCAAGGAATCGCTTTGCTGCAGTACACTTACACTTTCATTCCCTACTGGTTCTGCTTTGATTTGACTCCAAACGACATTTTCTCCTTCAGTAAAACTACTTTCGTTGTCAGCTGGTGGAGGTGTCAATTCCTCTTTAACAGCAACTCCATTGGTATTTTCATTAGCCTTAGAAGGCTGACTGAGATCAGGCTGATCAGGCTGGTTTTCAGGCTGTTGCACATTTTCGGGCTGCTTGCTGTGATCCTCAACATGCTTTTCCAGTTCGTTCTGAGAACGGTATACCTTTCCGCAGCCTGTAAATTTGCAGGTATAGGTATTATAGTGTTGTGCTTCGTGATCATAGAGTAAATACGCTTCAGAAAACACTCTGCCACATTTAGGAAACATGCACTTTGCTCTGAAGACTTGATGCTCTTTCCTGTGTGTCAGCAGCTCAGCGTAACTGTTAAAACCAGCCTTACATTTCATCTGTATGCAGATATAAGGCTTGCTGCCACAGTGCATTTGTAAATGATCATTCAGGTGAGTAACACTTACGAAATGTCGTCTACAGTACTGGCAAATCACTTTTTTGCTTTGCATTTCAAGAAAACGTTTAGCTTCTTCATTATCTTTATGCCCCTTTACATGTGCTATTAGGTTTTTAAAATATTTAAAGCCTTTTTTACAAAATGTTACAGGGCAGGTGAATTCATTAACAGGTAGTGGCTTTTGAACTGGCACTATCTCTGGTATATAAGGTTTATCTTTGTCATCATTTTCATCATCTGAACCATCGTTATCATTAAACACAATGAAGTCTGTTGAATAGAGACTGTTCTTCTTAATGGGTCGCTGTTCCTGTTTGGTTACAGAATTAGTTTTTTGATTCTCGTTGGTAGTTGCTATTTTAGGAGGTCTTCCCAGTCTTCTCAGCGGTTTCATAGCAGCCAATCTCTCTTTGCTCGATTTTTTAACATGCAAAGTTACATGGGGAACAAAGTTTTCTTTAGAATTAAAATTTTGTGCACAAATAGGGCAACTGTAAATTCCATCCTTATAATGTTTTTGTGCATGCCTAACTATTCTATGACCTAGGAATTCTTTGTCACATAACACACAATATTGCATATAAGCTTGCCAGTTCCTAAATCTAGCCGATATGAACCCCCTCTCTCTGAGTTTTTTAATTTCTCTTTTCTTCTGCTTTTCATCTCTGATACCCTTAAGAAGGCTTGTAGCTTCATCAAAAGTGCCAGCAAGCCCATTCACAGAAGTTTCTTTAGTCTCTTCCTGGCAATCCTCAACCTTTTCATAAACTTCACTATCGTTTAGTTCATCTATTGATGACACGATGGATGCCTCCTCTCCCATCAATGCCAGACACTGACGCTTGAGAGTTTTCCAGTCCCAGAATTCTGGATCAAAAGGCCACTGAGTTTTCAGTACAAGTAAAAGCTCACAGCGCAAAGAATTTGGTATTGGAAGATTCTCTTCATCGTACTTCTGGTCAGGCTGATTGTAAAGGATTTCAACAGCATAATATGCATCCACAGTGGGTTCAAGAAGAAATTCACTCAGCTGACAAGCACGTTTAACCTCCAAATCGTCTGGAAGCAAGCAGGAGATGGTCTTGCAAATAGATATCTTGACATCTGCATTTTCACTGGCTTCCAAGCGCAATGCTTTCACACACAGTTCAATGCAGGTTGCAAGCCCAGCACCATCAATCTGTAAAGCAAGACTGATTTTAGTAAGTCAGATTATCATAACTTTTTTCTATATTTGTAAATGAAAGATATCACTATTCAACTCTAAGTGTCAGAAAAAATGCACCTGGAGTTTATAATAATACTTTCTACTCTAAGAAACAGTCTTTAGATGCCATTCCTTAAGTTTCATAATTTGTCTTCATGCTACTAAAAAAACATGGAAGTGTACATAAAACTAAAACACTAATTGTATGCTCTGCCTAGTTTGAGGACTTCAGGACTTTATGTTAGAGATGTTACGCTTATATTAGAGCAGTACTGAGCATTTTCCATGAAATAAAGCCTGCCAGTTGTGTCACAGTTATTTGAGGTGAGCTTCTACGGAGCATTAAGTTAGCACTAGGTAGAATTCAAATGGTATGAAGTGCTACAGTAAGAGAAGCATGTGATCTTCATAAAAAAATCTATAATTGGGAAATCACTAAATGTATAAATATCTGTTTTTATTTTTAAAGATTATGCCACTTCGAAGTCAACTGACCTCAACTGAAAGCAGCAAGCATAGTTAAATGTTCCATCACTGAAGTGTTCCAAAGGTCATGTGGTCTATTCTCATTTATACCCTCAGGCAACATAAATTACATTTATGTTCACTTTACAGCCCCTTTATGCTGCCAAGAATGCACAGAGGCTGTGGTACACATGAGGATAAAGTCCAGCAAATTTATGAATGCACAAGTCTGCTATGCACATGGTGTCCAATTTCTGCTATCTATGAAATGATCCACAGCTCAGTACAGAAAAATCAGTATGGGTTAGTGCATAGCTCTTAATATCACCAGTCTCTGTGAAAGTTATTTTCCTCCCCCTCTCTAACTCCAATTTAGTTCAGACCTTTGGAAAACATAATCTTTAAGATTAGAAGTCTGTGATTAGCCATACTAGAATACTGCCAAATGAGAAAAGGAATTTATTCTTAGAATTATTATATCGATTTACAGAAAGCCCCTAAATAAAAGCCTTCGGAACAGCTCAATTTAGCTATAAACATTAAGTACTGAAACTACTAATGAGAGGAAATTAGGAAAATTAGATGGCAAGGTTAGCTGAGACAGATGATTAGAGTTTTTAATACAACATCGGATCTAAGTCCACAAAAAGCATGTATTTAATTTATTGAAACAAACTGCATTCTTAGTGGCAATTCAAAAGGTTTTTTTTAAACTTTCTGTAATTTTCATATGTATTAATATACAGTCTTCATTTCCTTTCCTCATAAGCTTTTCCTCTCCATTTTCTGCAATACTTGAAATACAGACAATAATGAAGAGGAATGTTAGGACCTGCTAACAGAAAATATCTTTCTTAGAGGGCACAGACAACAGCAGAGACTATAACTTCACCTTTAGTTTTCCCTTCATTTCAGTTGTGGTATCCAGCTCTTCTGTTTATCCCCCAATTTTTCTTCCAAACAAAGAAGTTTTAATCATTTGAATTGAATCAATTTATAGTTTATGTGCAGAAGGAAGTTGCTACAGCCCTTTTTCCTAAAACCAATTAGGATTGCCCCAAAGCTGATGTTCCACAAGAGACAGGGTGTCTAAGCAGCTTTCATAAATTTTCCTGATTACAGTTCCATTAAAAGTTCCAGAAATATTCTTTTAAGAGTATCCTTACCTCTGAATTAATTACTTTTATCAGGAAGAAAATGTGGTAAACAGTCTTAGTTAACACAGAAAGTTGACGACATCTCTCTAGATAGACTTGAATAGACGGCTCTACCCTTTGCTGCAGTTTACTCCAGAAAAGAGTCAGTTCCCTAGAACAAGAGAACAATATTTGAGGGCCAGCAATGCAACCACTAATCTGATCACAAGAAATGTAAGGTTGAGAACAGTTTCTATTTAGTCTCTGGGAAATGAAAAAAAAAAAAAAAGTCAGAATTTATTCACACCTTATCTTACAGAGAAAAGCTTTTATTAATATACTTACATTATTAGTATCTAGTTTTCAAAATTATTACAATGACTCAATTCTAGAAGGATAGATCAGAATAAAATGAGTATTACCACAATCTACATAATTTACAGACTCATTATGTGGCCCTGAAAAATGTCTTGCAAAGTAGTTTACTCTTCACACCACTGACTGGAATTTTACTCTCCTGAATTCTTAGCAATTACTAACAGCTATACAAGGAGGGCTTTTCTTTGTGGTAGATACATTCTTTTTGAGCTGCTCTGCTTTAAGAACTGAATCTAACTGCGATTTAGCAAGAAATTAGCCCCCAAAGCAAAGCAGTATTACTGTATCTCCATTAACTCCCTAGTTCACTTCTTAGGTGCAGACAGCAAGGAGTGTTTAGTACCTGGTGGAATGGGTGTAACCCAAGCAACTTTAGCAGAATCTGTTAAAGCAAAATCCTGCATTAGCAGGTGTTCTGCTGCTGCTGCACATACAAAGGAGGTGCACAAACAAAGCAAATCCTTCAGGAATCATACAGGTTTGGAAGTACAGCCAAACTGCTAGCAGTTGGAAACTGAGACCCTAACAGCTCAAATATTTGCCAACAAAGACCAGTTATTTGTTGCCACACTAATGAAAGCAAGCCCTAAACAATAAGTATCTTCATCTAGCTTCTTATTTTGGTTATAGTAGTAAAGAGCTCCTCCTTTTCTAGAAGTTTGTTAAAGAAATACTGTGTTATGAAATAAGGACAGGTGGGAACAGTACTTATGCATTAAACAGTGACATAATGCTGACTAGCTGCCTGCAGATATTAAATTCCTTATTTCTACAGCATAAGATTATTGTCAGGAAAAATTATTAACCAGCTACTGGTATTAGTAAATGCCTCATCATACATGCAGCCTTCAAATTCCCATAATGGAAGCTAATCTTGTAAAATACTTTTTTCCCCTTTTTCCTTTTCTTTTTTAGTTTAACTCATCAATTTTATCAGCTAAAGAAAGCTAACTTATGCCTTATGTATCAGCTCTGTCTTCCCCAAAATAATTTTTGTTCCACTAGACAGAAAGAAATATTTGAACTTACCAGGCACAGTACATCTCTCCTTGCTGGAGCTGGCGAGATAAAAATGCTGCACATAAAATCAGAGCACTTTTTTCATCTCCATCAGATTCTAGGTTACAGATCATTTCTAGAGCATCTTTGCAATCTACTTCGGCAATCTAGAAGAAGGAAAGGAAACAAGACCAAGACTAAAAAAGTGGTTTCATTTTCAGACATATAGTAATTTAATCCTTTGCAAGGAGACAGCTAATTAGAACTCAGTGAATATTTAAGTCTATCAGATAGAGATAAGCTTGATAGCAAATCAGTGCATTTCTAGACAGTGTCAAAAGAGATTATGCCACCTGAAAAACGGTTTTATTAGAGTGAATATAAATTTGTTTCTCAGGCATAAGACTTATTTGTATCTATTGTCTCAGTCACCTAAAAATTTTAAAGTACGACATTAATTATGCATATAGATTACATACATATGATCATTGTAATAACCAGATTTATAACTTTGAATTGAACCCTAACACAAAAAAATATTATTACCTGAAATTCTAACCCAGTTTACTAGTCACTGATGTTACTACTGCTTTAATACAACAGCTGGGTGATTAATGAATCCAAAGTTTAACATCCAGTATTTTTAAAAAAATCAAACATAAAAAGAAAAGGGAGACTGTACAGTAAGAAGCAGGTCACTTGAATGCTCTCCTAGAACAACATTACAGTGTCTGCAATATAAGTTGTTTGTTCAAGCAATTATGGAAGCACTTAGTTTTGTAGTGAAACGAAAAACGACAGTCACGCCGTGGTACTAGATGGTTGTATCAGTACCGAATCAGCACACTTGCTGCAACAACTCCTGTCTGGTTTGATTCTCAGCAGAGTGGTTTGATTACATCAATTAGCGCATCTGGCAGGACATGCTGGTACTTATTCTGTGAGACTGGCAGTTGAAGAATAACTTGACCATTGCAATAGCACTGTTGGAAGTCTCTCTTGAGAAATCACAAGACCACCCAAAGCAAGAAACAGAAATGCCCACCCAAACACCCAGATACTTCAGTACTTTATAAGGTGGCAGCACAGCTTGGCTGGGCACTGTGGTGTCCAGTTATTGCTCCAGCAATCAAACCACAATTTTGAAGAATACAGCAACCCATTTTTTCTTCTAAATTGACATTTTGTAAATATACTAATAACCCTTCACTGAACATCATTTGATGTTTAATAACCTCAAAGTCAGCTTCTGAAGAAAACTGCCTTTCTCAAGACCTTAGAGAGGACGGATTAAGATAACTGTAATACCAACTTAGATCGAAGGTCTGCTTTGCTCAGCGCCCCATCTTAAACAGGAAATAGCAGTTAAAAGCTTAGGGAAGAATATGGGAAACTGAACTTAAAAGTATTTTTTTTCTGAAATGTTTTTCCAGCCTCTTCCAATGGGACCCAACTTCCAGCAAAGGCCTGTACAGTCCAGCCATCAAGTCCGTCAGTCTAGCATTTCATGTACTGCAGATCTGAATTCTTCACATTACTGAAGCAAACCATTAGACTAATCCAAGCTGAAAATTATCTCAAATGCTACTCTTCTGCCTATTCTGAATGGATATAAAAATTTACATAACACTAAAGAGCGAGTTGTACTTCTTTACAGTTTACCTTTTTTTTTTTTTTTCATTTTCTTACTGTTCTCACACTATGAAATGGCTATCCTTCTCAGTTCATCCTAACATCTTAATAGCGTATCTGCCTTCTCTTGGTAATACATGAACTTTCTGGGATGGTTAGTAATACTGCAAACA